>NC_054379.1:22940573-23561823 GCF_017654675.1 Xenopus laevis | reverse complement strand
GGCTGTGGGAAACCAGTGTACTTTGGTGAGTCGGATCTATTTTTCTTTCATAATGATTCATAACTTCTTCCCTCAGGATTTGTCTTAAATGTAGGTGTCTGTGTGGCAATTTTGTCTCTGTTATCTCTTTGGTATGTCCCAAGCTGCCATATTGCCAATATTGATAGCATATGTGGACCCATTCTCATCCCATATGCTCCTGGTTATACTGTAGCTTAGCAAAGGTAAATTCTTAAGGTGGCCACTGGCCATAGACGTAACAATTACGATCTTTCTTGGAAAAGATCTTTCCAAGAAAGATTGTTTGTTTCAATACACACGTGTAGAGCAATTCAGCACTAACAATGGGCGATATGTGGGTGCCTTCAACGGCACGCAATCAATATTTTCCGATGTCCCAAGTTTTTTGCCGATATCGGTCGGCTCTTTTCTCACCATACACACACCGAATATCGTCCGAAAATTAGTTGTAAACGATATTATCTGTGAGTCTATGGCCACCTTTAGTTGAAGTTAAGTGTTAATTATGATGCAGAATATAAATACTCGCATATAACCAGTAATCTAAAATCATCTGTCAAGTGATATGGTGGAGATGTAGCTTTACAGTATTCTCTGAGAATAGGGTTGCCACCTTTTGATAAAATGCTCACCGGCGGGCCGTGATGTAGAAAGGGGCAGGGCCTGAACGTGCGATTCGCTAGAAAACAGCAAAAACTGTAAATTTGGAGCGGGTTGGGGGCGGGCCGGGGGCTTTTGTTAGGAGTATTACAAATTTACTGGCCGCTACATTGCCGGTAAATTTGTAATCCCGGCCTGGTGGCAGCCCTATCTGAGAACCATATTTTAAAACGGCAAATAAACTGGAAGATTTCATAGACATGGCTTATGGGGCTATGGGAATGCACCTCAGTGTTAATTAGAGTGCTAAGTTTTGGTTAGGATGGTGGGACATATAGATCAGCCCTGGTTAGAATTGTATATCCAATTGTAACCGTGTCTGTCTTTTGCAGCTGAGAAAGTGATGTCTCTAGGAAGAAACTGGCACCGCCCATGTCTGAGATGCCAGCGCTGCAACAAAACATTAACCTCAGGGGGGCACGCAGAGGTAATTTGGGGGAATTGCTTTAAAGGAATTTAAAAGTGCTTTTTTTATATATATTTATGAATTGCAACTCCCTTCATCTGTTCAGGAATGCTATGATCTGCAATTCAACACCACCTGAGGGCTCTTGGGCAGGATAAGTACAGTCAGCCAGGCCCGGACTGGCAATCTGTGGGTTCTGGTAAATGCCAGAGGGGCAGCTATAAGGTCCCATAGAAAGTCACTATTTAGTGGGCTGGTGGGAGATGTTTGGGCCTCTATGTGGACTGATTGGTCCTCTGTGTACCTGAAATGCCAGGGCCTATTTTAATTCTCAGTCCGGACCTGCAGTCAGCGTTTGTACTCAAAATACTCTGGAAAAAGATACAAAAGTATACTGTAAGCAATATTCCGTACAACACTGCCATCTAGTGTATTGGATAGGCTATAGACTAAACAAAATTGCTATAGACCATTGTTAATTAAGGGGTGGATTTATTAACACACTGTAGACAAACATCACCGTTGATTTTGCCTATCAGCAATTAGATTTCAGCAGTCACCTACAAGTTAGAAAACAAAAGCAAATATCTGATTGGTTGCCATGGGCAACATCACCAGTATTATGTGTCTCCAATGTTAATAAATATGCCCCAAAGTGTAACCAAAACATACTGAAGCTTAGGGACAGATTTATTAAAACTACCATGAACTCGAAATTCGACCAATTGCAATTTATTAAAAAAAAAAAAACATTTTTGAAACTCAGTGAATAGGATCGACCTGAAACTTCAATCTAATTTGATTTGAGTTTTTTCTCCAAAATGTCAGGAAGGCTGCAAACAACTCCAAATTGATCCCAGGATGTCTTCCATAGGCTAAAATAGAAATTCAGCAGGTTTAAGGTGGCGAATAATTGAATTTGAGTTCTTAAAGGGACATTGTATGAAAAACCTCGAAAATTGAATTAGAATTAAAAAAACAAACAAATTGAATTTCAAATTTCACAGTTTTGGCCATAAAAAAACTGGAAATTCGAATTTTCACTTCAACCCTTGATAAATCTGCCCCTTAGTGTTCATCCAGAAAATCTGCATCAAGTCTATCAGAATACCATATGCTATTTTTCCTGCATTAGAGTAGATTTCTTGTGAAGCAATTCAATGTTGCCATTATGCCAACAATTTAAAGGGGTACTGTTGCCACAAGCTGACAGTGGGCTTAGCTGTCCTTTAAAGGGTTAGAGGTTACAGGTATTGTACACTAACACTGAATCAACCAAAGTTTCTTAGGCTTAGGGTTGTAAAAAATATTTAGCTCCAGATACTCTGGGAAGCCATCTTGGTGTCATTAATCTCTGTTTCTCTTCCAGCATGATGGGCTGCCATACTGCCATGTTCCATGCTATGGCTACCTCTTTGGACCAAAAGGTAAGTTAGTGGTTTAACGGCTAGTAAAAGGACACTATCGATACAGAGCTGCTTGAGTGGAGCAGTTGTGAAAGAATGTCACCCAATGAGCTCACAATAATTCACTGCGCTGCTACAGGCATCATGTGAGGTGTAACATGCCTCATAGCAGGTGTTGCCTGCTGCACTTTTATTGTCTTGTTTTCCATTTTATGGCTGCTGGGTACATTTACAGTTTGTTTCCAGGGCTGGTAAAAGTAGAAAACTTCCATCTACATATTTACAGGTGGATTTCCCCTGTAACAGGAAACACAGCCGACAGTCTCACATGACCCATGCTAATGGGGTGGGCAGTCGGAATACCACTGCTCTGTTGAGAGGAACCCTATCAAACATTGGTAGTGAGGGACCACCTAAAATTTGCAATTACCTGGGCAGTCAGAATGCACCTGTAACAGGCCATGGAGCCATAGCTATGGTTCCAGTGCACTAAATGTAGATATTATATAACATTAAACACTGATTTTGCTTCATTGTTTCAGGAGTGAACATTGGAGATGTTGGATGTTACATCTATGATCCATTTATGGAGACACCAGAGACAGTGAATTAGATGTCAATCCCAGTAAGCACTTCATTTAAGCCAATTTCTTCTTGCCCATAAACTCACAGTCTGTTTCCCACCCAACATCCCTCAGTTTATCCCATATCCATGACCTCCTCCTTAGCTCTGGCCCATGTATGACAGTTACTTTTTTTTCTTCTTCCCTTATAGCAACCATATTAACTTCCACTGGGACACAACTCATTGTATTTCACTGGGTTCCTGGGAGTGAAGGTAATGGCAGTGCTCTTCTTACCCCTACGGAAACTTCACTTTTATCCCACCGTGGGCTGGATGGTCTGGCTCAGAATGATAAAAGACTCTATAATCTGCATTAGTTTATGGGGGGGGGGGAGTCTGAGTGGCCAAGGACCATAAAATAAATGTGTGGGAAGGTGTCTCACGGTGGTACAACTCTCTGGCCTTCTGAACCAGTGTTAAAACCTTATGTGCCCCATTGTGTAAACTCTATAGCTGTGATATCCTGTCTTTTTCACTCTGTCTGACTTGGACACCCATGAGGGCAGCCAAATGGTTTGGTTGAATCATTTGTCCCCAGGCCATCAATCATAAAGGAAGAGGACTCTGGGGAGGACTATATCAATCGATTGATGCCGTCCATACCTATTGAGATATTCTAACCCGCCCAATATGTATCTGGCAGATTTTCAGGGCTGTATATTGATTGGTCCCATACACTTCCCAACAAGCTGCCAACTTGGTCTGGAGTCTCAACATATGTATGGACAGCTTAAATGTTTTGATGCTATAATTCAGGGGTGCCCAGACTTTGTTACACTGGGATCTACTCTCGACACCTGGCCTCCATCAGGAGATCTACCTTGATAATGCGCGGCAATTTTTTAATCCACTCCTATTTTTTGTGGCCACACCCCCTAATTACCATGTTCATTTTACAAAATTTGGCAGGTTATGAAAGTTTGATAATGCGCGGCAATTTTTTAATCCACTCCTATTTTTTGTGGCCACACCCCCTAATTACCATGTTCATTTTACAAAATTTGGCAAGTTATGAAAGTTTGAACACACTCCCTTCCCCTCTGTGCTTGCTGCTCTCAGCACTCCCTCGCCTCCATATCCGTGCCTGTAGCCTGCCCTCCCTTCCCCTCCGTGTCCATGCCTGTAGCAACCCTCCCCTCCTTCCCCTCTGTCTCAATGCATGTAGCAGCTAGGGTTGCCACCTTTTCTGAGAAAAAATACTGGCCTTCCTATACATTTATCTTTTTTCCCTATTAATTACATTGGGATCAACCATCATTTTTACCCGGCAGGTGGCAACCCTAGTAGCAGCCCTTCCTTCTCCTCTGTGTCTCCGTGCCTGTAGCAGTCCTCCCTTCCTTCCCCAATGTCTCTATGCATGTAGCAGTCCTCCCTTCCCCTCTGTCTCCATGCATGTAGCAGTCCTCCCTTCCTTCCCCTCTGTGTCTCCGTTCCTGTAGCAGTCCTCCCTTCCTTCCCCTCTGTCTCCGTGCATATAGCAGCCCTTCCTTCCCCTCTGTGTCTCCATTCCTGTAGCAGTCCTCCCTTCCTTCCCCTCTGTGTCTCTGTGCATGTAACAGTCCTCCCTTCCTTCGGTGTCTCAGTGCCTGTAGCAGTCCTCCCTTCCTTCCCCTCTGTGTCTCAGTGCCTGTAGCAATCCTCCCTTCCTTCCCCTCTGTGTCTCAGTGCCTGTAGCAGTCCTCCCTTCCTTCCCCTCTGTGTCTCAGTGCCTGTAGCAATCCTCCCTTCCTTCCCCTCTGTGTCTCTGTGCATGTAACAGTCCTCCCTTCCTTCGGTGTCTCCGTGCCTGTAGCAGTTCTCCCTTCCTTCCCCTCTGTGTCTCCGTGCATGTAGCAGCCCTTTCTTCCCCTCTTTGTCTCCGTGCCTGTAGCAATCCTCCCTTCCTTCCCCTCTGTCTCTCTACTCTGTGCATGTAGCAGTCCTCCCTTCCTTCGGTGTCTCCATGCCTGTAGCAGTCCTCCCTTCCTCCCCCTCTGTGTCTCTGTGCATGTAGCAGTCCTCCCTTCCTCCCCCTCTGTGTCTCTGTGCATGTAGCAGTCCTCCCTTCCTTCCCCTGTGTCTCCATGCTTGCTGAAGCCCGCACTCCTTCCCTATCTTCCCTGTGCCTCCCTTCATTCCCCTCAGCTCAGCCTGCCCTTCCACCCTTCTCTTCTGAGACCACCCTTCTCCTCGTAGCTGGCGCTTCTTCACTGCTCTGAGCCCGCCCTCCTCGTCTGCTTTGAGTCCAGCCAGCCGTCTCTTGTTCCGACGCGGGGCCCTAGGTCGCGGTCTACCAGGAACATGACAGGGATCTACTGGGAACCCCTGCTATAATTTATGTCCAATTTGAATAACATTAACAACTGTATTCTGAACAGTTTACTTATCTGTGTAAATGATATACATGCTATACTGCTAGAAAGAATCTTATTTATTTAAAATGGATTAGAACTTTAGAAGCAAAGAGAGTTTCTTGTGCCGGGTCACAGTACTTCTTGTTAAATCCATATGAAGCCCCTACAATTATTTGATGTTATTTGCCCATTAAAGAGGTACTCCCCCTTTAATTGTTTGAGATACTGTAAACAAAATAAAAAGTATTTAATTTTGGTTGAAAATTATGTGTAACATTCTGTATGTGCCTTCTCCAGTAGTGCAATGAAACAAGTTCATTTAACAATGGGGCAGCTAACACAAGGCTTCTTGCAAAACATCAAATGCAAAGCAGGAAACCTTTATTTTCAGTCTGATCAAACCTTGTTGTACATCCGGTTGTTTGTACTCATCCCGCTGAGTCAGGGATTTGGGGAATGGTTTCCACTCTAGCTGAACACCAACTTGTATAAAATGGCGTCTCCAAATGGATTGGGTTGTGATGAGAGTTAATTTATAGCTTGGAGCCTTTGGAATGGGGAAAGTTAAAATTAATGAACCACAGACAAGACCTGGATCAGCTCATTGCACTTATCACTTTTTTATTTTGGTGGAAGAATCAGGAAAAATTAAGCAACCCACTATTTCTATACAACTGCTCCCAATCTACTTTTCTGCTGTTCTCTCACCCGGTCTCCTCAACAGGCGTCAACCTCATTTCCTGCTGTTTATGGTTCCTATCCATTCACCACGTAATGCGGCTTTTGTGATCGGAGCCTTTTAGGTACCATGAAGGGCCGGACTGAGGGTAAATAGTGCTCTTGGCATAATAGGGCATGGCTCCTCCATATAAATTTAGAAGGCATTCTTTCAGCGGAATCCAAACCATTAAAATGTTTTGACTGTAAAGCTCTGGCAAACTGAATGTGACAGCATATTGTTTACAATCAATGCTTTTTTTAATTACATTTTAGAGAATAAGGGTCCGAATTTGGTTCAGTATTCGGACGCATCATTCATGAACAATTGAGTCGAATCTAAAAATGATTGATACTGGGCTATATTATCTTAAGCTTTATCTCTATAGTTACATACTGTTATTCTAAAATATACGATGTTGTTGGAATTAGTGTGTTTTAAGTGGTTCTGTAGAGGACTAATAGGCTGTATAGCAACTGCCTAAAGGCCACCATGTCTGCTTAGCAAATCACTTCTCATGAGTGACTGAACTGATCTCAGCTGTAATTGGCTGGAGGCTCAATAAGCCTCTTCGGACTAAAAAGTCGGAAATGTCAAAAGCACTTATTAGGGGAAGTAAGGGGCCTGGCCTACAGCACAGTCTCAGTACTGTATAAATTGGGGCCTTGAGGCACCTGTTAGATCAAACCACTTTAGGTAAAAAGAGGAAACCATGCCTTAAAGGAGACATAGGATAAATGAAATAACCCTAATTTTGTAGGCAATTATAAGTAATATATGGTGTTGATTTTACATGGTGATAAAAATTAATATCTTTAAAAATAGCCTCTTTATTAGAGCTACCTATAGATGTTCTGTGGTCCCTGTCTATGTTTCAAATGAGGGGTGGGTGTGTCCTAACAGTCCCTGCCAGAAGCACAGTAGGTGGGGGATAGCCAATCACAGCCCTGCAGTCACACAAGCACAGACAGACTTCAGTTCCCTATCAGGTCCTGCTAGCTGCTGATTGGTTCCTGTCCTACAGTGCAGTGAGCTGAGAGCCGCCAGCTCCCCTGCACAGCCTGGAAATTCAGGAAGTGGAAGGGAGGGATTATTAGAGTTGTTGTTGAAATATTCAATAAATCAGCCTGAAACACTACTTTTTAAGCACAATTCTTCTATATCTAAATGAGTATAACGCACTGGTACATTCTTATTTTTTTACACAAATGTCTCCTTTAAGTATGTCACTATTTGATTATATTCTCTTTATTCTACCTTTCCTTACCTTTGATATAACTGATGGTCTTTGGCAGATGGACATTCGGGGTCTACAGAGAAGAATTCCAACCAGGCCACTGATCAGTGCTGTGCAAGAGAGAACCTGCAGCAAGAGGGGCCAAATATTCAAAATTAGGATGAGGGGTGAGAGACACCCCAATGTGCCCATGGAAGGTGGTACAGCTGCTTTCTATCTGGGAAAGTAACAACAATAGTAGCTTTGCTTCTTCTCGTTCTATTCTCATTCCTGTCAACCACAGACCACTTAGCCTTCCAGTTAGTATGGGCTCTACTGCACTGCCATCTGCTGGCCTCCTTGTGCTTTGGATATTTACATAGTAACTTTGGTTGAAAACAGACAAGTCCTGACAGTATGTCTAAATAACACCTACCTGGCACCACACTCTACCATTTTATTTGCTCAGCATTTAAAGTTTTACATACCATCCAGCAGGCAGAAAAACTGTGAACAATCAAATTTGGCCAAATCTTGAACTGAATCCAGTAATGGGGGATGTTGGCATTGTATCCATGCATGTTCACGTGAGGACACCCTCACTGCTCAGTATTCTGGTATTAAGCTTCTGGCTATTCATTGCCTTTAGTCAGTTGCCACCACACAGACAAGGAACATAAGCACAGAACACTACCAGAAAAATCTCCTAAGCATCTAGGTATGGCTACTACAGCCTCTACCTGTGTTGGACACTCGCCAAAAGCTACAGCCTCTGTTAAACAGCTCCAGTCTCAGTAGGTAGGCCAGCAGAGCGAGGAGAGCATTCCCTCTAGTCCAGTGCAAACTGGTGAAGATCCCGGCAAAGGTTGTGTGTCCACCCATTCAACACTGTTACTGTGCACCTTAGTACATTTAACTTCTCCTTTGCTTAAGTTTTTATTAATGAACCTTGGCTCAAACAAACACTGTACTATCATGCAATTGCTGAAGATGTACAGAAACAATACTTACTCATTGTTTAAATGATAATAGAGAGTACAGACAGGGAAAGCCCACAAGTGAGTGACCAACCTCAACTCAGAAAGGTGTATTAGACTGCCCCTGCAGATGTTGTTATACAGTCTAATAATCACACAGAATGGTACAAGCACAGTACAAGTACAGTCACATGATTGATTTAAAGGATAATCTGGGACCATTAACAAGCTAGAATAAGATGAAATGGAGATTTCAAAGTGGAGGCATGAAAAGTATTATCAGCAATGTCTGCCCAAGGTAGAAGAGCTCACTTGTCATCCTGATAAATGGAGATATGTCATCTTAAATTTGTTACAGGGATTGGTTTTCATTTCATTTGTTTAACTGACAATTAAAGCTCCATTGCTAGGTTGAAAGGAATTTGTGTTATTGCAAAAGGCACAAAGATTACAGGAGTCAACAAAGTCCTCCAAAATTCACCATATAGCAGGGGTCACCAACCTGTTTTACTGGTGAGCCATATTCAACTGTGAAAAGAGTTGAGGAGCAACACAACCATAAAAAAAGTTCCCTTTTGATGCAAATAAGGGCTATGTGCACTAGCAGCCTAAGCGAAACTATTTAGCACCTGTTTTTATGTAACAAAAACTTGCCTCCAAACCTGAAATTCAAAAATAAGCACCTTTTTGGATGCTGCTTGGAGCAGGGGGTGGGTGAGCAATATGTTGCTTGCAAGCCTCTGGTTGGGGATCACTCATTTGTTTTGCTCAACAGAATGACTATCTATTAAATAGGACAGCACTTATAGGGGGAATCTTTCACATGGCAGGCGTGATATGTCTTTAGTTATGGACTCATCAAAAAGGCATTTATGGCTGTAGCTGTTCCCATAAGAATGACCTCGTCTCTGATCTGATAAAATCTAGCCCTCTCTTAATTTAATGGGGTGGTTCACCTTTAAGTAAACACAAAGTATGAAATAGAATGGCCAATTCTAAGCAACTTTTCCATTGGTGTTGCTTGCAGGGTCATGGAGACAGGGCAGTTAGCAGAACTCAGTTAGCTTTTATCTACAAAGGATCTGCCTAGGGTTGCCACCTCTTCTGGAAAAAATAATGGCCTTTCTATATTTTTTCACTATTAATAACATTGGCATCAAGCACAATTTTTACCGGCCAGGTCAGCAAAATACCTGCCCTAGAACTGCCCTGAAGGGGTAATGATTGGGAGGCAATAGAGATGCTAAGTAACCCAATGGCATCAGGGAGTCAATGATCTTTTCCCGGCCATCTGAGAACTTAGTGAAGTGCTGTTGGGGGCATATGGGCCTGCTGTGTAATAGTAAGTGGCTCCTAATCCCTTGTATCATTTCCTCTCAAGCAATAACATGGGCATCAATCCAGTTTTTTAATAACCGGTAAGTACCAATCCTAACTGTGGTCCTCAATAGCTACTAGGGTTGCCACCTTTTCGAAAAAAATTTTACCAGCTGCTGGGGGCGGGGCCTCAAATGGGCGGGGTGATGTCAAAAGGGGTGGGGCCACGCGACGGAGACCCGCTGACGCTAGAAGAGGCAAAAAAAAAAAGGTAAGTTGCAGGGGATTGGGGGCAGGCCGAGGGCTGCTTTTGATAGTATTACAAATTTACCGGCAGCTACATTGCCGGTAAATTTGTAATCCAGGCCTTGGCAGGTATTTTACCGGCTAGGCCGGTAAAATATCGGCCGGGTGGCAACCCTAATAGCTACTGGAGGGCTGCACACTGATCTGCCTCCTTGTCACCCCCTTCCCAAGCATGGTAGTTCCAGCAAACAAGGTTTGATTACTCATGCCTATGCTGCCCTGTGCACTCTGCTAATAGCAGGTGTAAAGCTTGGGTTCTGGTTACTATTACTTCTGTCTATGTAGATGATTTACTCAACACTCTATTCCTCTGGTCTAGCTGTTTGCCGGCGGTGGATTGGTTGATTAGCAAAGGTTTAATAGCTTGGGGATCGATTATTCACACCTGTATTTCAGTCTGGCCTTTGGCGTTAGATTGTTCTAGCCTGCGGGTGGTGGGTGAATGACTCGGGGTGCGATTTGTTTGGCAGCTGCATTACCTGGATTAAAGGGTTTGTTCACCTTTAAATTAACTTTTAGTATGATGAGTGTGACAATTCTATGACAATTTGCAATTTGTTTTCATTATTTATTATTTGCGGTTTGAGTTTTTTATTCAGCAGCTCTCCAGTCTGCAATTTCAGCGAATTGGTTGCTAGGGTACAAATTACCCTAGAAACCTTGCATTGATTTGAATAAGAGACTGCCATGTGAGTAGGAGAGGCCTGAATAGATAAACAATACAAAATACCAATAAATAAATTTGTAGCCTTAAAAGAAATCTTTTTTTTTTTTTATAGATGGGGTCAGTGACCCCTATTTGAAAGGAGTCAGAATTCAAATAATTAAACTATAAATAAGAGAAAAAAAAAGTTGCTTAAAATTGGCCATTCTATAAGATGAAAAGTAAATGTAAAGGTGAACCACCCCTTTAAAGGGGCTGTTCACCTTTCAGTTACTTTTTAGAGTGATATTCTGAGACAATTTGCAGTTGTTTTTAATTTTTTATAATTTGTGGTTTTTGAGTTATTTTGCTTTTTATTCAGCAGCTCTCCAGTTTGCAATCTGGTTGCTAGCTTCCAAATTACCCTTGCAACCATAAATTGATTTGAATAAGAGACTGGAATATGAATAGGAGAGGGAATGAATAGAAACAAGAGTAATAAAAAGTTGCAATAGCAATAAATGTGCAGCCTTACAGAACATTGGTTTTTAGACCCCCATTTGAAAGTTGGAAAGAGTCAGAAGAAGGCAAATAATTAAAAAACTATAAAAAAAAAAAAAATGAAGGCCAATTGAAAAGTTACTTAGAATTAGCCATTGTATAACATACTAAAAGTTAATTTAAAGGTGAACCACCCCTTTAAAGTCCTCCACGAAAACAACAAGGGAAAAAAAAAAAAAGTCACCCCCCTCCTTCTATAAAAAAAAAAAAAAAAAGCACACACCTCAAAACGTATTAGCATCCACACACCAGAAAATAAACCCACTCCACCTATAATCAGGCTCCAATAACCCCCTTATATTAAGGGCAAGGCCAGGCGTTTTTGCAGTGTTTTTACGTTGCGTTTTTAAAAAAAATTCAAAAAAGAACGCATAAACTGCACTACCACTGAAACTAATGGAAAACGCACTATGTCAATTCACACAGGGCACTTGCAAGCTGAAATCCGCCACAGGCCGCCAATACGTCAAGAAACTACCAAATCAATAGACTATGGGATCTGCATGTTTGAAACCACACTTTGCGTAAATACGCAGCATATTTTAAATATGGCATCCAAATTCTCAATGAGAAGTGCATGTTGGGAAAAGAGTCCTACGTGCTGAAAAACGCATGTTGGCGGTCGCATGCGGTTACAGCGGCATATTTACACCTGGCTGTTCTTTTTAAAAAACGTAAAAACGCTGCAATAACGCCACGTCTGGCCTTGCCCTTAGGGCACACACACCTCATTACAGAGAGAGCAGCAAGTGGGTCTCAGATCCGCAGCCTCCACTGAACAGCAAGTGCCCCAGGCTCATACAACAGCTCATTCCACTAAGAGAATACATAATAATGCTATAATACACAAAAGCCATGAATATCTTGTAAAATATATCCTTATAAATGGTGAGTTCTGATGTCATCAGTTATAAACGTTGAGTTCTGATGTCATTTCTGTCACACGACTCACTAAAACTTGTGTATTATAATAAATAAAATACCACCAGTTGCAAAATATGAGGATATTATAAGTTACCTCGGAGTTCCATGACCTGAATAAAAACACTCGGCCTTCTGTTTTTATTTGGTCATGAAACTCCTCGGTAACTTATAATATCCTTATATTTTACAAGAGGGGGTACTTTATTCACTATATATAATAGCGCAACCCAATATACTCATTTAGAGAAGCGGCACTGACATCCCCGACTAACAGGGTTGCCAGGTGTAATTTTAAAAACCAGCCAAAGTTAGCCCAAAACTAGCCAAGAGGCACTTCAAAAGTAGCCCAAAATAATACAATATGGGGAGTGAAAAAAAGTCTAAACTATAAATATATATATGAAAATGTGCTTTTTAAAAATATTTTCATGAAGCAAAATGAAACAGATATAGGGGCTCCATAAGGCCTGGCTTAAGGAAAGTCACTAGAGAATGAAAAGTCCCAACTTCAGTCCAATTGCATGCTGGGTATTATAGTCTTACATTAAACTTAGCAGCTGGCAAATTGTTAAACAAAAACTACATTACCCAACATGCACTGGGAGACACAGGCTTGGCACATTAGGGCAATAAAAAAACTTTGGCTGGTTTCCAAAGTAATAACCAGGCAAAGGCCCAAATAGTAGCCCAAATAGTAGCCCAAATGCGTACCTTGGCCGCCTGGGCTTTAAATTAGTAGCCCAATTTGGCTGGAAAATCGCCAACCTGGTAACTCTGCAACTAAGCACTGCACTTAATGCGTTTTCTATTTATACAGCCACTGGAAGAAGGCGCCGACTGTCACGTGTTATAGACGTTCCCCGCGGCTTAGCGTCACTTGTCTGTGACGTTACCCGAGGCCTATTAGCAACTTGGAACAAGTAACGACCCTGGATTAACTGGCTGTTGCGGGGCCTGGCGGACCGCTGTTATGGCGGACGGAGGGTCCGGGATGTGCTGGTGCCTGAGGCGATGCGGGAAGAACCAGGAGGTTCTGTTGTTACCTGACGGGGAGGAGGTGAGGGAGGGGCTTGTAGCAACCAAGCGCTATTCGGGGAGTGTGGGGCAAGAGTGGGTTGCAGGGGCAGAGCAGACTAACGTGCTGACAGTCTAGGTGGGTGCGGGGGTAACAGGAACGGGGAACAGAAACATTAAGGGAACCGTTGGGGGTTGATTAGGGGGCAGGGCCCTTGGTCACACGGAGTGAGAGAGAACGTGGGGCAGAGACCCCTGTGTGAGAGATGGGGGGCGGTGACTGTAGCCTCTTGGGGGAATAGAGAGGAAGAGGGGGGGGGGCAGTTCTTTTGGGGGTTGGATGTTACAGGGAAATTTGGGAGACTTCCCCGGGAAGGAAGAGAATTTGGGGCCAGATCCCATGGCCTGTGGAAACTTGGTGCAGAGGGGATTGTGTGGTTGTATGGGGTGAGCCCCATGTGATTGTATAGTTCTGTGCATCTCTTAATTCATTTCTCTCTCTCTCTGTACAGGTCACTATGGGCCGAGGCTTGGGCGTCACCTACCAACTGAAACCCACGCTGTGCCCACTCATGATCTCCCGCACACACTGTCTCTTTAAGCAGAATGCTAGGGACGAGTGGACTGTGACTGATAACAAGGTAACGAGACTCTGCAAACCCCCCAAATAGAACTCCCTGAGGAGTGCTTATCTCTTCTGTGAGAAAACTGTCTGCTGAATTGTGCTTAGTACTGGGGAATACCTATCTGCCAAAGTTATATGGTATCTCTCTGTACAGCCTTGTATCAACCTTAGAAGGCTGTTCCTGCTGAATTGTGCTTAGTACAGGGGAATACCTATCTGCCAAAGTTATATGGTATCTCTCTGTACAGGCTATGAGCAATGTTATGGGGCTGTTCCTGTTGAATTGTGCTTAGTACAGGGGAATACCTATCTGCCAAAGTTATATGGTATCTCTCTGTACAGCCTTGTATCAACCTTAGAAGGCTGTTCCTGCTGAATTGTGCTTAGTACAGGGGAATACCTATCTGCCAAAGTTATATGGTATCTCTCTGTACAGGCTATGAGCAATGTTATGGGGCTGTTCCTGCTGAATTGTGCTTAGTACAGGGGAATACCTATGCTGCCAT
This sequence comes from Xenopus laevis, assembly GCF_017654675.1. Taxonomy (NCBI): domain Eukaryota; kingdom Metazoa; phylum Chordata; class Amphibia; order Anura; family Pipidae; genus Xenopus; species Xenopus laevis. The sequence continues at coordinate 23,547,565 of NC_054379.1, read as the reverse complement.
AGTTTTATGGGGTATCTCCCGCTACAGGCTCTTAGCACATTTTGGGACTGGTCCCGCTGAATTGTGCTTCATAAGAGCTCTCTGTTTGGGAGAATTCTCGTTACAGAGTTTATAGTTGGGCGGAGGAACTATGCCTGTTGCTTCCATTTCCTACTTTGTTGTGATGTCTTTCTTTCCCTCTAGAGTCTGAATGGGGTGTGGAGGAACAAGGAAAGACTGGAACCTCATAAGGCTTACACCCTGAGTGAAGGGACCCTCATCCAGCTGGGGGTGCCCCCACCCAACATGGAAAGTGCTGAATTTGAGTACATCCTGGTCCGGGAACATCTAGACAAGGTTTCTGGGTCCCTAATCAGGCCACTGCCCGGCAAGACCAAAGCAACAAGGACCAAACGCAAATTCCCCTCTGAGGATGCCGATGCTTCGGGAAATGAAGGTCCATCTAACTTCTCCATACCCAAGTTCTGCCGGGTCTCCAGAGATGGTGAGGACTCGGCCAAATCCTTGCGCACTTCACACAAGCAGCCTAAAGCATCTGGCGTAGAGCCTGAATTAAATGACTCTGTGGAAACTGACACAGTATCTCCCACCCAGCAGCAGTGCTGCCGCAGCACGTTACAGCTTTCCAGAGTCAGGGAGACAATGGAGGAGATCCGCCGGCTGAATGTGCAAATACAGGAGAAGCAGATAGAGATGCAAGAGAAGCTGAACCATCCCCAAGAGAGCCAACTGGGTTCTAACAGTTACCTTGTGGTGCAGAAGGAGCTTCAAGCGCTGCGCAACCAACTGAGCAACGAGCAGGAGCAGCACCTGCAGAGCGTGAAGGAGCTGAAGGAAATCTTCCAGGAGGAACAGCAGAGCATGGTGAGTGAGTGCGGTGTGTAGCCTTAGGCTGACCTGATAGCACCTGAAGCCTTTCTTTGCTTGTGTGACTACTGGACTGTCTAAAAATATTAAAAAACATTCTCAAGGCACTTGTACTATTTGGGACTTTACCTGTGACCCAGACACCTTACCTGGCAGTGTTGCTGGGTGCTGTGCTTCCTTCTTTGCCCTGTTAGTGACATTTGTTGATATTTGGGCTGGGGGCATACTATTTGCTGCCTTTGTGTCATATTCTCATTTAAACAGCCAGAAGTTTTCCTTTAAACTGAACAAAGTGGAAGCGGAAACTGTATGAAACCTCTGCTCGGTTCAGTACGTTCCTCTAGCCACAGCCAACAGTAGCCATGTTTTCTCTTGCAGGGGAGTCAGAAGCAGGCGGAGGAGGAGCATCTGAAGGAGCAGTTGGCACAGGCACTGCAGGAGGTACTAGAGTTTGGCACTTGGGTCAATATGCCATTTTGTGTGGTATTGGGGGAACACCGACATTGCAAGGGGTATTTGGGTTTGGCACAGTGGCCTCTGGATGAAACCCGTATCTGCCTTTCTGCAGCACACTCAACTTATGCAAGAACTGAATCGCAACAAAAATGACTTTGAGCAGATTATTCAGGCAAAGAATAAGGAACTCCAGGAGACCAAGGTACCGACTGTGTATAGGGCAGTGAGTGAGGCCAGAGTGCTGGGCAGTAGGTCATTGGAGTGTAAGTGAGGAACTGAGTGTATAGGGCAGCAAGTTCCTGGAGTGTGAGTGAGGGGCTGAATGTTGGAAAGTGTTTGTGATTGAGGAACTGAGTGTCTAGGGCAGTAAGTTCATTGACCGTCAGTGAGGAGCTTAGTATATAAAACTGTAAGGCCCTAGAATGTGAGTGAAGGACTGAATGTTGGGTCGTATGTCTGTGGCTAGTGAGTGAGAAGCTGAATGATGCTGTGTGTGTGCGCTACACAGGCAAAGAGCTGTGGAATGAAAGATTCTGGGGGTGCTGAGAGCAATAGAAATATAGTACTTATTAGTGTTACTATGGAGCTGCAGTTGGACTGATGCTTTGAGGTTCTGTTTGCTTGGGTTTGTTGCAGGAGGAGAAGGAGAAGGTTTGTGCTCAGAAGGAAGAGGTTCTGAACCATATGAATGATGTGCTGGATAATGAACTTCAATGCATCATTTGCTCTGAGCATTTTATTGAGGTAACACCCTTTTGCTTGTTCTATTAAACCCCCCGAGTCCCTACATAAGTGATAAGTAAATACAGGACCACATTCGCACCCAGGTGTTGTATCCCATAGCAGGTCTTTGCTCAGTATGTGTAGGTGCTGCCCCCTGCACCCACTTTGAGTTGGCTGCTTTAAACGGGGCACTTTAACCTCTAATGTTCAGACCTCCTCCCCCCCACAGGCTGTGACATTAAACTGCGCCCACAGCTTCTGCTCCTATTGTATAAAGTCATGGAGGAAACGTAAAGAGGAGTGTCCCATCTGTCGCCAAGAGATCTTGTCCGAGACTCGTTCCCTTGTGCTGGACAATTGTATTGACAGTATGGTGGACAAGCTAAGCCCAGAGATGAAGAACCGGCGCGCAGCTCTGATATTGGAACGCAAAGGTGAGAGGTGGGTGACCATATCAGGCAATAGCAAGTGACCCCCAGAGGGAAGGGCTCTCATTATTATCGTTAGTAACACATGTTTATAAAGCACCAACATATCCTGAAGTGTTGTACAATAAATACATTGTTCGTGCCATTAAAAAACACCCAGTAACCTATATAAGAGGTGGAGAGGGCCCTGGCTAAAATAGTTGGACACTTTAAGGCCTCTCCAGTACAAGGTACATAATAAATCTTTCATTCCAAGGGACAGTACTCTAAGCATCGGGCTGGGCAGACATTGGGGGTTGAACAATAAGGTGATATGTGTGTGTTGTAAATGGGTAGATCTGGAGTGCCCATACTTTACTAATTCAAGGTTTACTTTAGTGATGTTGTCCCATTATGATCTACATCCATAAAAGCATTGTTAGCATTCTTTTTCATGGAAAATATTACTTAAATACTGATTTATGGGATGATAATAATAATGTAAACCACTATTTCTTATGTAACTATAACATAATAAATATCTGAATGAAAAGCATGGAACAGGAGGGTGATTTAAACAAGCTGTTTGTTGACTGTGTCTTGAGATCTACTGATCACCAACTGAAGGTCTACTGGTAGATCCCAATCTACCTTTTGGGCACCCCTAGGGTAGATGAACACTGAACCAGAGGAATGGTCTGCAATTAAAAGAGCCACCAGTAGAGGTCACTGTTCACCCTCCATGTAGGAAATCTCTGATGAGACATCTTGCTCACCAGCCCCTTGGATGTTACTCCCAGTGGCCTCAAAGCAGATGCTGGAAGTTTTGAATTCCAGGCTTGGAAGCACATTTTACTTGCATAAAAACTAGTTGTACTACCAAACAGAGGGGCTTTCAAATAGCCAATCACAGCCCTTATTTATCGACTCCAGGGACTATTTTCAGGCTTGCGTTACTCCCCAACTCTTTTTACATTTGAATGTGGCTCATGAGTAATAAAGGTTGAGGACCATTGCTGTAGATGTATAGTCTGCAACTAAAGCAGACTCTTCAGAGACAAAGTAGATAGACCCTGTCTCCCTCTAATTATCACTGTGCAAGTATACAGAGCAAGTAGGGCTGCCCTACTATCTCTATATAGTCATACTATATAACTCTCATCAATTATGTTCACCGTTACAGTTGAAAATATTAGGGACATATATCTAGAATTTAACTTGGTCTTGATAGTTAAACTAAAACTCCCAGCATGCTTGCTAGGTAATGTAGTGCAAAAACAGCTGGTGTTCTGTAAGTCAGGTTCCAGGGCATCCCTGGAGTTAGACTTTAGTTTTTGACGCTGCTTTTCTGTCTCCCAGCAGAGATGGTACAGGCGGAGGAATCAAACCCTGTTCTCGTGGTCAGTGACAGCAGTTCCTTCCTGTCGGACACGTTCTACATCTCCAGCAGCAGCTCAGACAGTGATGAGCTGGGCAGTGATTTTTGGATGGTGAATGAGGAAGAGGAGTATGAAGAATCTCTGTTCGGCTGCGGGACTGATGAACTGGACTCCTCTGATTTTGAGTCAGATGATGATGACAGCTTTTTAATAGTATAAATCCTCTCCTCCAGCTGCAGAGCAGTATGATTTCATCACTGAGCCAATCACATCCGTGGCCTCCACCTGGGCCAATATCAAACTGTTACACTTAAATGCATCAAGTTTATTTTCCTTTATATATGTATTTATTTCATTTGCATCATGTGATATTGTAGCAATGAGGAGTCTACCCTGCAGTTCAGCTGCACCAGGGACTGTAGGCTTTTCTTTCTGTTTGGGGTGATTCTGTTATATATTGGGCTTGGGGTCCGAGCAGTTATTGAAGGCACTTTGGATGCTGTGTGCCCCCCATTGTCACCTGTCTTACACTCTTGCTTGGGGAGAGGTAGGTACAGTAAAGCCATTTGAGTGAGTGGCAAGTGGGGGGTTAAAACAGCAGTTTCAGGGTTGTCCTTGGGGCTGATGGGGGGGGGGGGGCACAGCTAAGATTCTATTTTGTTACTGAAGAGATATTTGGAAACAACTTTATTTAGCCTCCTGTCTTTTCTTATGGCCTCCTTAATATTGAGGTGGGGCCAACTTGAAAGGGCATGTAGTGTGCCAAAAGTGTATTGATATTAGTAATTCAAACCAGGCAATGTTCTTTGAATGATGTGTGATTTTTTTTTTTAGATGAAACACAGCTCTTTAATTAACATTCTGAACAATGGAGGCAAACAAATAATTTCATGGAAAATTAATGTAAATTACAAAATGAAGAGGTTGATATAACAATAATCAATACAAGGTTCCTTCTTAAAGTAACTTTTTGAATTAGCCAAGTTGTCCTACTGTTTTTATGTAAATCAATGCTACAGTTTCTCTTTCTCCTTTATTTATGATGCAGAGAACTGCTTTTTGCAATATGTAGCAGCTTTCTGTGATACCTTAAATGATTATCCTTAAAGGATCAGGAACACCAATTGTTTTAATACCAATCACCCCCCCAATTGCTATAATGATAGGGAAGGCTTGCTTCCCCTTGACTTTTTTCAAATCTTCAGCTTGAATTTGACATGCGAAAGGCGACAGCAGCCTGAATTACTCTGTGCGCTAAACCGGAAGTCAGCTTTGTACCGTTAACCTAAAGTACCTAGGTCTGCAGATTAAATATATGCTCACATCATTACCCCCAAAGTTTCTTAGGTTATTGGTGCACAGAGGAATTCAGGCTGCCATCACCTTTCTCCTATGGGGCACTTTGCATGTAAAATTAAAGCTGAAGATTTTAAAAAAGCCAAGAGCAAGTAAGCCTTACCTATTATTATAGCTATTTTGTGTGGAAATATGTATTAAAACATTTGTTGTGACTGGTCCTTTAAGCAACAGTCTTTACCCAAATCGGCAACTGTTCCAGCTAAATATCTGCCTTTAAATCCTTTGATGATGTTATGTTAATTGAATCCCGGAATCCTTAGTATTCCAGGCTGTCAGTGTTGTTCTACTTCCACAACCTCTGCTTGTGTTGATAATAAGGATCTGAATGTGAGCAAATAAATTAATTCCTTTAGTTTATTTCGCTAGTGCTCATAAACCCACTTACTGAGTAGCTATGTCAAGGAAATCATGTGACAAATTATATCTCCATTATTATTAACATGTATTTTTAGAGTGCCAACATATTGCACAGCACTGTAAAATGAATGTGCTTATACAAAGAAATAACAGAAATTACATAAATATAGCATACAGAGTTACATACATAACAACCAGTACTGGTACAAAAGGTGAGAAAGGACCTGTGCAAAATGCTTACAATCTAAAGGGAAGGGAATAAGACACAAGGTATTGGAGTGGTCAAGATCAGAAATAAGCAGGTGAGAGATGTAGCATATGGTATCACTTGGTAGATAAACAATGAGGGTAGGCTTCTCTAAATAAGTTTGTTTTAAAGGACCAGTAACGTCAAAAATTTTTACAAAAAAATTCGTTAAGAGTACAACAAAACAAAAACACCAACACAAATTAAAATTTAAAATAGCAAAGCCTTTATTAAGAAATAACTTACAGAAACTCCACTTCCTGTCCTCTTCAGAAAGGGCGACCATCCATCTGCAGCGCTTGATTTCTCCTCCTGGCTATACACTGACAGCGTGTCCTCTGCCCGATTGCGTTCTCCAGCTCTTCTACATCCAACAGCAGTATGAAGGCGATGTCTCCCGCTCCTCCGCTCCAGGAATGCAGCCCTGACTGCCGACCCTGTGCCCACTCCGTCACTGTCAAGGCAGCTGAAACAAAGCAGCCGCAAAAGAATGCGTCCAACACTGAGCCGGCGGGAGGAGTAAATAAAAGTAAATCATACAACCCCGGCAGGTCCCGCATTGAGTGTATTAGGAGGCTGCGTCTGCACTGCTCCAGGGCGAAAGGCTGTTCCCCCACAAAATCCTACCGGTTCACGATTCAACATTCAGCAGCCAAACAGCCGTTTGACAGAGGGAGCAGCAGCAGCTGCAGGCGGGGAGCAGCACGGCTCACCAAAAGAAGCTCGTCCTCCTGGGGTTGCCGGCTCAGTGTTGGACGCATTCTTTTGCGGCTGCTTTGTTTCAGCTGCCTTGACAGTGACGGAGTGGGCACAGGGTCAGCAGTCAGGGCTGCATTCCTGGAGCGGAGGAGCGGGAGACATCGCCTTCATACTGCTGTTGGATGTAGAAGAGCTGAAGAAGGCGATCGGGCAGAGGACACGCTGTCCGTGTATAGCCAGGAGGAGAAATCGAGCGCTGCAGATGGATGGTCGCCCTTTCGCCGTTTCTGAAGAGGACAGGAAGTGGAGTTTCTGTAAGTTATTTCTTAATAAAGGCTTTGCTATTTTAAATTTTAATTTGTGTTGGTGTTTTTTTTTTGTTGTACTCTAACGAATTTTTTTGTAAAAATTTTTGACGTTACTGGTCCTTTAAGAGATGAACAACAGGGAGATTGTTCCTTCGCTCTGCCGATGCTAGAATAGATTTGCCGGTGCCTCAATCCTCCATAAAGGGTTACCGCAATCCCATATTAGTCTATAAAATAGTAGTTAGAGGAGAGCACTCATAGAAGCAGATACTGCTAAAACATTTTATTATTGACTACAAATCACACAACATGTTTCGGGCATGGCCCTTTCTCAAGTGTAATCCCAGTGAAAAGCGTGAAAACATTTAAACACACCCCTCCTCCCACCAAGTGGATAATCAGATTCTTCAGGTGTGTCCATTTCATTTTGTTCAGCTCAGAACAAAGTCTTTTAAAAGTCCATATAAAAGCCAAGACAATCCATATGCTAGAAAAAATACATAGTTCATAAATAGTGCTAAAAATTTAACCAATCTCTTTCCCCACCTTATCCAAAAAACGATACGTGTACAAAGATAATGATCAACATGTTAAAATATACGTATGTAATAATATTTTGTAACCCTGTTACAATCCCAATAGAATAGAAAATGGAAATTTATTCTATTGGGATTGTAACAGGGTTACAAAATATTATTACATACGTATATTTTAACATGTTGATCATTCTCTTTGTACACGTATCGTTTTTTGGATAAGGTGGGGAAAGAGATTGGTTACATTTTTAGCACTATTTATTACCTGTATTTTTTTCTAGCATATGGATTGTCTTGGCTTTTATATGGACTTTTAAAAGACTTTTTTCTGAGCTGAACAAAATGAAATGGACACACCTGAAGAATCTGATTATCCACTTGGTGGGAGGAGGGGTGTGTTTAAATGTTTTCACGCTTTACACTGGGATTACACTTGAGAAAGGGCCATGCCCGAAACATGTCGTGTGATTTGTAGTCAAATAATAAAATGTTTTAGCAGTATCTGCTTCTATGAGTACTCTCCTCTAACTACTATTTTATGGACTTGTTTTAAGAGATCTTTTGAAAGCAGAAAGGTTGGGAGAAAGTCGGACAGACTGTGGGAGAGAATTCCAGAGGAGGGGTTCAGCCCTTGCAAAGTCTTGAATTTGAGCGTGTGAAGAGGTAATGAGAGAAGAGTTGAGGAGCAGGTCAGTAGAGGAGAGTAGTAAGTGGTTGGGTGAGTATATAGAGATTAGTTCAGAGATGTAGGGTGGGGCAGAGTTTTGGAGTGCTTTGAATGTCGGGGTCATTAGTAGTAAATTTTATTCTGAAAGGTAGCGGAAGCCAGTGCAGGGATTAACAGAGTGGCATGGCAGAGGAGGAGCAGTTGCTGAGGTGTATAAGCCTGGCGGCAGTGTTTATTATGGACTGGAGAGGTCACAGTCTCTGGCGGGGAAGACCAATTAATAGAGAGTTACAGTAGTTTAAACGTGATATGATTGGGTTTGAACTTTATTAGACACTTGCCTCTGTGGCACTGATTGCATAGAAATGTATATTTCTCCTTCACTCAGTTAAATGTCAATTTTATGCAATGGACTCTTGTAGTTATCTTGTATCTTTATTCACTTGGCTGTTATACTTTTCTGTCTTTTCATTGCTGTCCCTGTCACCGCCAATCATGCAATCTCTTAATTGGATTGCTTTTCTCCCTTTCTCCTAGTTTCAATCTCCTAGTCTCTCTGTCACCTCTCCAGTTTCAAATATTTCAGGAGTGGCACCCTCTCTCATTAGTTTCTGGGTTTTTTTTAACAATGATTGTGTTTTGTTCAGTAGCTGCCTGGTTGCTAGGTTCCGGATTACCCTTGCAACGAGGCAGAGGCTGTATACGAGAGGGGTTGAACAGAGAGATGAGGAATAAGAAGTAGCCCAAACATTGTAGCCTGACAGAGCGCTAGTTTTTGGCTTCTGGGGGCAATGACCCCTATTTGAAAGCTGGATAGAGGCAAGAGAATAACGGTAATAGTTAAACTAAAGGTAAATGTGTTGTTTGTTAGATGTAGACACAACTGTAATTTTTATGACTTCTCCCTTTATGTTTTTCTTTGTTTAAAGAAGTGAAAGCCTACAGTTTATATTCAGTGCCCCTCCCATAGTTCCTTGTGGGATGCCACAGACTCCAGGTGCCTCACGGTATCGGCTTCTATTGCCCCCAGTTGGTCTCTGATGTCATGTAGCCACTGTTTGTTGCCTTGTGTTCCAAGGGGAAGTTCATTATATTTTCATAGTTTCATTGTATCTTGGGTAATTTCAGAAACCCGTTAGGTTGTGACACATGGATTAACTTCTCATGCCTGAGACCCCTGTCCCTTCATTATAGAATGGAATTAATTTGCTGCTGTTATGTCAGAATTACGTAAATCTTTCCTTTCTAGCCCTGCTCGGTGCGGCAGGTTATACATGGCTCCCTTCATGTCAGACAGAGAAGCAGAATCTTTGCAGTTTAGAAGGGTTAGGGCTTCTCTTTCCTGCTTTACAGAGGGAGGATTCGCCCAAAGTGCAGAGTCTGCCTTTCACAGAACTGCTTAACCCCTGCAGCGCCGGGGGAAAGACACAAACAAGGAGCAGGGCAGCTGTAATGTTGATCAGTCACAAGCCTGTATTTTGGGTACTTTCTGGGACAGAAACCCTTATCCTGTGAGGTTGTGACACACGTAAGCTTCATTCCTCATACCTGAGACCCTTGTCTCTTACAGATCTTGTGTTGGTGAATTCCCAGCAAGCCCTATAACACGAAATCATAGAAACTGTAGTTCATAGCATCAGAAAAGCTTTTTATAGATTTTGTAGATGGAGCCACAATTTCTGGGAACCCGGTGGCCAGTAGTGTCTCTGGTTCATTGTTAACCATGCACTGCCACGAGCAGCAAGTAAGGAGCATAGTGTGGGCTCTACACTGAGAGTTAAGGGGTGTGGGAGTGTAACCCATGCATTGCCAGGAGCAGTCAGTAAGGGGCACAATGGGGGGCTGCACTGAGAGTTAAGGGGTGTGGGAGTGTAACCCATGCATTGCCAGGAGCAGTCAGTAAGGGGCACAATGGGGGGCTGCACTGAGAGTTAAGGGGTGTGGGAGTGTAACCCATGCATTGCCAGGAGCAGTCAGTAAGGGGCACAATGGGGGGCTGCACTGAGAGTTAAGGGGTGTGGGAGTGTAACCCATGCATTGCCAGGAGCAGTCAGTAAGGGGCACAATGGGGGGCTGCACTGAGAGTTAAGGGGTGTGGGAGTGTAACCCAAGCATTGCCAGGAGCAGTCAGTAAGGGGCACAATGGGGGGCTGCACTGAGAGTTAAGGGGTGTGGGAGTGTAACCCGTGCATTGCCAGGAGCAGTTAGTAAGGGGCACAATGGGGGGCTGCACTAAGAGTTAAGGGGTGTGGGAGTGTAACCCAAGCATTGCCAGGAGCAGTCAGTAAAGGGCACAATGAGGGGCTGCACTGAGAGTTAAGGGGTGTGGAGTGTAACCCATGCATTGCCAGGAGCAGTCATTAAGGGGCACAATGGGGGGCTTCACTGAGAGTTAAGGGTTGTGGGAGTGTAACCCATGCATTGCCAGGAGCAGTAAGTAAGGGGCACAATGGGGGGCTGCACTGAGAGTTAAGGGGTGTGGGAGTGTAACCCATGCATTGCCAGGAGCAGTAAGTAATAGACAGTGTGGAGGCTGCAGTGAGAGTGTAACCCATGCATTGCCATGCATTGTCAGGCGCAAAATAATAAATAATCTCAGTATCATTTCTTATTGACACATAAAGCAATTAACAATTTTCTGGGCAGCCAATTAGTGCTTTGGTTGCACAACATGTTCTAACCACTGTGTCCCATGTTTGTTCCTAGCCGCATCACCATGTTGGCAGCTGTTCTGCTATGGGGCTGGTTTGGCCAATGAAGAAACATCTTCTCCTGGGAAAATATTATTGGCCCCTGCCTTTGACTTGGGATGTTTCTTACTGTCCAGAACTGCTGGGATTCGCCTTAAACTATGTGTCCTTCTAATGGAGAGAAGAGTGGATGTGTATTTGCTCATAACTTCTATTGTAGCTGATACTACAACTCCCAGAATCCCTTACACCAATAATACTGGTAAATACTGCAAATGTGGGCCTTTATTTAAAAAGCCTCTCAGCAGCCATAATGTTTGGGTACATTCCCTACATGGCCCCATGGAGGCAAGCTAGCAGGGGTTAACAGCCCCCAGGGGAACAGAACTAATTGTGTATAGTGCAGATCTACAATAGTAAAAAATATTACCAGTCAGCAAATAAGTCCTCTGTATAATGAGCTGCTTCTCAAAGAAAAACTTGGCAACGGCTGCAACTTGGGAAATGGAATGGATTTTGTTATACAGAACATGTTATCTGAACTTAAACAAACTACCCTTCTTTTCACCACCCCTAATCATGGTGGCTGTTTACATGATCAACAGTGGGACAAGCCAGCGGTTGCAGTGCAGCAATGTAAGATACTGGTGAGGGGCACTCATTTAAAATAAAGTTCTGTAGTACAGGGCAAAGTTGTATACAGTACACATGTATCCCCAATGCACGGACATTAGGATTCCCTGATTTAGAAGTAAAGGAGTTAAATACATCCCATACATACGTCCATCACCCCCACATGTATTATTCATATTAGACTCAACTGTCCTACAGTTTAATTTCAAAGTCAAATTGCATCTCTGTTCCGGCGGATGCGATGGCTGATAACAATGCCCCCCCTTTATTGGCACACATTGTTCCAGGGAGGAGATACCTCTGTCCCACAATCTGCTGCCGGCTCGGGTTACTGCTTGTGTGCAACAACTCTGTTCATTGCCCCTCGAATCTCAATACGACCCTCAGCGGTGGAATTCGATTCTCTGATTGGAATCTTGTGGCTAAAAGTGAACAATAGGGAAATAGAGACAGTGACAAAACTGGTATTATTTCATTAACTTCCCCTTTAATCTGTTATTTTGTATTTGGATTATAAAAAATTTCTAATCTATGGGGTCACTGACTCAAGCAAAAAGAATAAATGGTATAATCATTTTCTAAAATACTCAAAATTCTTCTGTTTTCAACAAAGCCACTGTATCTGCCATCCCAGCTCATTACTATAAGGGAGGAACTCCATGATGCAGCTCGAGCCGACATGTTGCCATGCGATGAAGTGCATGCGGCTCGAGCAGACATGTTGCTATGCGACGAAACGCATGCGACATGTTGGATGTTCTGAAGATAACAGGATGGGAAGGAGAAATCGCAGATAAGCACTACATTTATCCAGCAGTCGGATAAACGTAGTTCTTATCTGCGATTTCTCCTTCACTTCCTGTTATCTTCAGAACATCCGACATGTCGCATTCATTTCATCTCATGGTGACGTGTCGGTTTGAGCCACATCGTGGAGTTCCTCCCTAAAGTGTGGAAATCCAAACCTTGATATATAATCTAAGGCCAACATTAAAGGGACCCCTGCCTCCCAAAATCTTATTCCTGAATTCCCAAAAGTTGTCCCTCCCTTTACTGCTATAACTGTGCCTATTATTGTGCTTAAACAACTATAATATAGGTTTGTATGCTATAAAGAGCCAAATGTAGATGTGGCCCTCCAAAATATTTATGGCCCTGTCCCCCAGCCTGTTTATCTGCTCCAAATACCTGTCTGTATGGCAGCTTAACTTGAATGCATTCCAGCCTAGGAGCATACTTGCATGGAGCACTCACTGTGTGCAGCCAATGGGAAGCCTGATCACCCAACAGCTCTGAATCCAGCACCAGGAACAGATCTTCAGAAATACATTTGGTCTTGTAACATTTAAGGGGTGGTTCACCTTTAAAGGGATACTGTCATGGGAAAAAAAAAATTTTTTCAAAATGAATCAGTTAATAGTGCTGCTCCAGCAGAATTCTGCACAGAAATCCATTTCTCAAAAGAGCAAACAGATTTTGTTATATTCAATTTTGAAATCTCACATTGGGCTAGACATTTTGTAAATTTCCTAGCTGCCCCTGATCATGTGACTTGTGCCTGCACTTTAGGAGAGAAATGCTTTCTGGCAGGCTGCTGTTTCTCCTACTCAATGTAACTGAATGTGTCTCAGTAAGACATGGGTTTTTACTATTGAGTGTTGTTCTTAGATCTACCAGGCAGTTGTTATCTTGTGTTAGGGAGCTGTTATCTGGTTACCTTCCCATTGTTCTTTTGTTTGGCTGCTGGGGGGGAAAAGGGAGGGTGGTGATATCACTCCAACTTGCAGTACAGCAGTAAAGAGTGATTGAAGTTTATCAGAGCACAAGTCTTGGGGCAGCTGGGAAATTGACAATATGTCTAGCCCCATGTCAGATTTCAAAATTGAATATAAAAAAATCTGTTTGCTCTTTTGAGAAATGGATTTCAGTGCAGAATTCTGCTGGAGCAGCACTATTAACTGATTCATTTTGAAAAAAAATTTTTTCCCATGACCGTATCCCTTTAAGTTCACGTTTGTATATTATAGAATGGCAAATTCGAAGTCACCTTCAATTGGTCTTCACTATATACTTTTTATAGTTTTTTAATTATTTGCCTTCTTCTTTCCAGCTTTCAAATGGGGGTCACGGACCCCATCTAAAAACAAAAGCTCTGTAAGGCTACACATTTATTGTTATTGCCACTTTTTATTACTCATCTTTCTATTCAGTCCCTCTCCTATTCATATTCCTGTCTCTTATTCAAATCAATGCATGGTTGCTAGGGTCATTTGGATCCTAGCAACCAGACTGATAAAATTGCAATCTCAGAGCTGTTGAATAAAAAGCTAAATAACTCAAAAACCACAAAAAATAATAAATGAAAACCCATAGCAAATTGTCTCAGAATATCCCTCTTTACATCATACTTTAAAGTTCATTTTAAAGGTGAACAAACCCTTTAAGCAACAGCGGGAAATGGGAACATAAAAGCTAAACCACAACCAAACAAACCAGGACTAATTTAGAAACAAGTTTTTCCAGCCACTGCGCTTCCCTGCCTTGGGGCCCCTGCACCTGCACTGAGAAGCACCTGCTGGAATGTCTGTTCTGTGGAGCTATTTGCCCTTACTAAACGTGTCGGTCAGACTGTTTTGAAAACGTCACTGAAGTGTCGTTTTTCTATTGGCTAGAGGAAGAAGGCTGGTCTTTCTCTCTGATGGGCGCAGTCTTTGGAGCAATACGTCAGTGCTCTCTGATTGGCTGCTGGTAGGAGGACGTCAGGCTTAGCAAAACTGAGTGTGGGGTTCGGTGTGTATGTGAGAGGTTCGGCGGCTCCGGGAGCTGAAGGAACCAGAAGCACCGAGAGAAGACGGGAACCCCCTCCGGGGCAGCTAGAAACCGTAAGCAACACACACACACACAGTGTGGAACGGGTTATAGGTGGACATTAATAAAAAGTAGAACACGAGGAACAAGTTCTGTGTGTGTGGGAACTTGGTTGCCTGATTGGGAACTGGGTACAGAGAGCGCTCGGAATTAACTCTGCCCCTGCCTGGGGTAACAGTATAGGTATAGGTTTATATCTGCCCCTGCCTGGGGTAACACTATAATTATAGGTTATATCTGCCCCTGCCTGGTGTAATACTATAATTATAGGTTTATATCTGCCCCTGCCTGGGGTAACACTATAATTATAGGTTATATCTGCCCCTGCCTGGTGTAATACTATAATTATAGGTTATATCTGCCCCTGCCTGGTGTAATACTATAATTATAGGTTATATCTGCCCCTGCCTGGTGTAATACTATAATTATAGGTTATATCTGCCCCTGCCTGGTGTAACATTATAATTATAGGTTAAATCTGCCCCTGCCTGGGGTAACACTATAATTATAGGTTATATCTGCCCCTGCCTGGTGTAATACTATAATTATAGGTTATATCTGCCCCTGCCTGGTGTAACACTAATTATAGGTTAAATCTGCCCCTGCCTGGGGTAACACTATAATTATAGGTTATATCTGCCCCTGCCTGGTGTAATACTATAGGTATAGGTTATATCTGCCCCTGCCTGGTTTAACACTATAATTATAGGTTATATCTGCCCCTGCCTGGTTTAACACTATAATTATAGGTTATATCTGCCCCTGCCTGGTTTAACACTATAATTATAGGTTATATCTGCCCCTGCCTGGGGTAACACTATAATTATAGGTTATATCTGCCCCTGCCTGGGGTAACACTATAATTATAGGTTATATCTGCCCCTGCCTGGTTTAACTCTATAATTATAGGTTATATCTGCCCCTGCCTGGTTTAACACTATAATTATAGGTTATATCTGCCCCTGCCTGGTTTAACACTATAATTATAGGTTATATCTGCCCCTGCCTGGGGTAACACTATGCTATAGGTATAGGTTATATCTGCCTCTGCCTTGGGTAACACTATCGCCATTTGTAATAAAAGGCACTAAATTTGCCCAGGAGCAGTAACCCATAGCAACCAATAAGATGTTTGCTTTTAAACAGTTAAACAGTAAATGATACCTACTGATTGGTCGCTATACTATACTGCTCCTGGGCAAACGTAGTGCCTGTTTTATTACATAACCACCTAAGTTTAGGCTATCTCTGTCTCTGTGTGTGGTAACATGATGAAGGTATAAGTTAAGTTTGCCCCTGCATTGGCTCGAGTGGGAAGTATGTTGTCTGCTCAAGGTAAGATTAAAAGGTGCAGAGAAAAGTGTGGGTATTATTTTCTGCTGGATAGAGTAACAAGACAAATAGGTGTGTATCTGCCCCTGTTTGGGGTAAGAGAGAGAGAGTTCTTCTGGCCACGCTGGGTAGAGGGGGTAGTGTTTTATCTATCCTGGGTAAGAGTATGGGGGGTTCATTCTGACCCAGGATGAAGAATCTGCCTGGGCAATAATAAAAATGACACTGACTCACATAGAAGTGTTATATTCTGCGTCAGTATGGATATGAAATGGGGTAGATTGATATTGGCTGTGACCTATAGGGCACTAATCATATTTACAACCCACAGGATAATTTGTGGCCCGACAATGAGGCTGACGCTGCACAAGAAGAAGATTGCTGCCTTGGTGCTGGTTCTGTTTGCCTGTGCTGGTTTGCTCCATATCTTCACCCGCCGGGATGAGCGCGAATTCTTACTCACGGTCCCAGGTCCCAGTGAGAAGAGTAACCCCTCTGGCTTCCAGTTGCCCGTTGGCACTCCGCTGCAGATGAGACTGACTGCTTACCGCAACAACCTGCACCAGCCAGTTCTAAATGCTGACAAATTTTCTGGTCACCCTGAGCTGGTGGCAGTGGTACAAATGCGGGGTGGGCCAGGGAGTGGTGCTCGTTTGCGCCTCCTAGCTGAATCCCTGCGGGCAGCTGGGCCCCGAGCAAATCGCCGCCTGTTGCTGGTGCTGAGTATGGAGAAGCCCTGCCCTGAAGTTGCAGATGCCATGCTGGCCATAGACTTTTGCCGGGTGCTGCCCATCTACTTTCCCTACAGCCTGAGCTTCTACCCAGAGGAATTTCCCGGAGCAGACCCCAACGATTGCCCCAGGGATGTATCCAAGGAGTCTGCCATTCAGCAGCGGTGCAACAACGCTGAGTACCCAGATAGCCACGGGCACTACAGAGAAGCGCCATTTGCTCTGGACAAGCATCACTGGTGGTGGAGTCTCCATTTCACATGGGAGAGACTGCGAGAGGTGAATGGCTATGGGGGGTATGTGGTGTTCATGGAGGAGGGCAGTTACCTGCTCCCAGACTGGCAACACATGCTGCGCCTCATGCAGAAACAGTGCAAGGAGGAAGGGTGCCAGCTGCTCAGCCTTGGGGGCACTGCAAGTCCAGATCCTTCCCCGGACCCCCAGCACTTGGAAGTGAGTGGCTTTGTGGCACCAAAGCATCGTTCTGCGGTGGGCATACCCCGGGAACTCTACTACCAACTGATGGGGTGCCTGGCAGAATTCTGCACCTATGATGATTATAACTGGGACTGGAGCCTGCAGCACCTCTCTGCCTCCTGCCTTTCCCACCCACTCAAAGTTCTCAGCACCCGTCAACCTCGTGTACTCAACCTGCCCTCCCCCCCAAAAGACAGTGAATGTGGACGCACCGGACCATGTTCCAGTACAGACGATGCTTCCCAAAATCTCAGGGAGCTGGTCAGGCAGCTGAGTGGCCAGCTCTTCCCAAAAACTGTAACGGTGTCCAGTCGGCAACAAGAAATCCGCAACCCCCCGCAAATCAAGAATGGAGGTTGGGGGGACATCAGGGACCATGCTTTGTGCCAATCTTATGCCAGGCTATGATGTGCCGTCTCTGTTCTTCTGGATTTAACTGTGACCAAAGATCAGGAATAATCTCAGGTATATAATTGCACAAGAGACCAAATGCCCCCAAATTGCTGCTTTTTATATTTGGCTCTGCCATTCACCTCCTTTGTGCCCTCACCACAGTGCCTTATGAATGGACGTAGCCTTACAGATGATTCTCAGGAGCAGCACAGGATTTTACATACTTTAAAGACAGAAATGGATTTTATTTCATACAATTGTCTGTGGTTTTAGAGTAATTTTATTACTTCGATCAAGGTGCCCCCCGTATCCCTGTGCCAGGGCTGTAGGGCATTTGTAATGTCAGGACCAAAGGGTATAAGAGCCAAAACTGACAGTGAGACTTCCTCTGCCTTATACCCTGGAATGCGACTGACAGGCTTATGTGCTCCCAAACTATGTGCCATACTTATCCTCATTGCATTAGAGCCAAAGGTTCAGGGAGTTAAGTGTACTAGGGTTGCAGAGATAAATGGGTTTTTTTACTTTCAAACACCTAGTTGTTTTCAGATAGTTCACCGGAAATAATGACCTTTTCCAATTACTTTCTATATTTTATGTGTGACCATTTTTCACCTTCAAAAGCTGGTCTGGGAGGGGGGTTCGAGGGGGGTTCATCGACCCTGTAAGCTGTTCTAAATTGATATATTTCTTATCTTTGTCCCTGCTGAGCGGAATCCCAGAGTAAAGACAGCTGTTAGAATTAGGGATGCACCAAATTCGGTTCAGGATTCTGACTCTTTCAGCAGGAGTCAGATCGGCCGAATCCTTCTGCCCAGCCGAACCAAATCCTAATTTGAATATGCAAATTAGGGGCGGGGAGGGAAATCACGTGACTTTTTGTCACAAAACAAGGAAGTAAAAAAAGTTTTCCCTTTACCAACCTTAATTTGCATACGCAAATTAGGATTTGGTTCGGTATTCGGGCGAATCAATCGCAAAGGATTTGGGGTTCGGCCGAATCCAAAATAGTGGATTCGGTGCATCCCTAGTTGGAATTGATACAATAATTGCTAATATTCCACAGATGCTGCTGAGAAATGTATCCACTAAATGTTGCAAAATTGTAACAGTTTAGAGTCTGCACCTGAATTACTGAGCTGTCAGACTGAAACATGAGAGACCAGGGACATTCAACTTTAAACTGAGATATTGGAAAAACGGTAAAAAATAACTAATGGAAAATAATTTTAAAAAAAAGCGTTAACAGTCTGAAAACAACTGAAAAAAGTGTGTGGAAGGTGAACAACCCCTTTATAAACATGCAAAGATTGTTTTTAGAAGCTGCCCAGAGAGGGTCACAAATGGTTGCTCTGTGTTTCTCCTGGTGCTGCCCCCCCCCCAGGCACTTTGAGGTGTAGGGTAAGTTCTTCTGGATTCTGAGAAGTTGCCCCTGTCTCTCCGTGTTGGTGCTGTGTGTCATGTTGCTGATGTTTGTACCTTGTTGCCTCTGATCCCTAAGGCACACACAGTATTCGGGAAAGTTACTCATTTATGAAGGGTTGTGCTTGGGCCAATATCACTTATTAGTGCTGTGTCGGCAGATTCTGCTCGTAACTCAGATGACACTTTCTTCATATCCCCTTGGCTCAAGGGTCACGGGCTGCTGTGTATGTCTGTGTGTGTGTCTGTGTGTGTGTCTGTGTGTGTGTCTGTGTGTGTGTCTGTGTGTGTGTGTCTGTGTACGCACCAGCACATGTCTCCCTTCAGCTCTGTTGGGAAACTTTTATTTCAGTTCATTACGAGGATATTTTCATGGTGCTCTGGGCACGTGTAGTCGCCCTTCTCTTGCAGAAATCTGAAACTTACCGTGGTGCCTGTGGTCTGATCAAAGGGGAAGTTGAGTGCTATACTTACACCGATATGTCTACAATTTTTTTTTTTTTCACATTTGAGCTCAGCCTGAGGCTCTGCTAAAGAAGAAGGAAAGCTACAGAGGCAGTTTATTGCCAATTGATTAGCCACAATAGTGCAAGCTATAACACTATATTTTTTCTGCTTTACCATACCTAAGTGAAAATCTCTAGAAGTTCTCTCTGTTTGTCTAGGATAGCAGCTGCCATATTAGCTTGGTGTGACATCACTTCCTGCCTTTCCCTGCTCACTCATAACTCTGGGCTCGGGGGGGGAAGGGAGAGAGGAGCAAACTGAGCATGCTCAAGCCCTAGCCCTGGAGGTTTAAGCTGAAAACAGGACTGATACAGAAGCCTGTGTGTGCACAATACAAGGAAAGAAATGCTGTGTTTCTTTTGACAGAGGAATCAGAGCAGCATTACTTTGTGGGTTTACTGGTGTATTTATATAGACCTTTCTGATAAAAAAAACGTAATTTTAGCCTTTCCTTCTCCTTTAAGAAATAATGTTCAGCTTGTTTTTAAATGTGGTTTAAATATGTTAATTAATGTAATTACACAATGTATCCCCCCCCACGACTCATGTCACCAACCTGCGGGACTGGTCTTTTGACTGATTTTTAGGGTGATGAAGCCACCGACAGTTCTTGCTTGGGGAGGGGTAAGTGATATCTCTAGATCTGAGCCCCTGTAGAAAATAAGTTCCTATGACATCATGGATGATATATAATCACTATATTTTTGGGTTAGCTTTCCTTTTAAGGAATGGGGTAGACATGAAGGCTCAATCCTCTTCATTATCTGTATATACCTATGCACTGACAGGACCCACTGATTAACTGTTATATTCCAAGATGTGCGTGCCTGGCAAGTAATGGGTTAAAATTAGGGATTCACCGAATCCACTATTTTGGATTCAGCCGAACCCCCAAATCCTTGGCGAAAGTTTCGACCGAATCCGAACCCTAATTTGCATATTCAAATTAGAGGTGGGAAGGGGAAAACATTTTTTACTTGTTTTGTGACAAAAAATCAAGACATTTCCCTCCCTGTCCCTAATTTGCATATGCAAATTCGGATTTGGTTCGGCCAGGCAGAAGGAATTCTGGATTCGGTGCATCACTAGTTAAAATTTTGCGGTTGATGATGAATAGGTGGATTTGGCGCAGTGATGGAAGTGTCCCCTCCCCTGCAAATGTCTCCTAACCACAACCCAGTGAGTCTGACCCAGGCTCTCACTTGGAACAGCTGCAGAACAGTGTTTGTGAAGCAATGCATTGTGCAAGGGACTTTCCTTAAGGGGCAGGGAGAATGTGAGATCTTCAAGAAAAAAGTTTGTCCATGGCATTCGTAACAGTAACATGTAATCTCACCCCCTCCTGTCAAGAGATCATGGGAGTTGTATTTCTGAAACAGTTATTCACTGTCCAAAGGCCGCCCCCCCCTTTCAAGAACCCCAAAACCCTTATTTATTAAGAATATAAATACAGTCTCTGCTGAGGTTTATCCCTTTCCCCGACCAATTCCCTGTAATACGTCCCTTTTCATGTGTATTGTGCTTAAGACAATCTATTTGTAATGGGGAGGGGGGTATTGTATTTGTGCTTGGTACAAAATAATTGGTTTTACATTGTATGGGGGAAGTATATTTGTTTTTAATTATTTTCTATTAAAAAAGTGTATTATGAGGGCATCATGTGCCCAGAAATTCCTTCTCTGTATATTTTTATTTATACATATGGGAGGGAGGTGCCATATTGTTTCCCTTAGACCAGGGATCCCCAACCTTTTGAACCCGTGAGCAACTTGTAAAAGAAAAAGGAGTTTGGGAGCAACACAAGCATGAAAAAGGTTCTTGGGTTGCCAAATAAGGGCTGTGATTGCCCATTTGGTAGCCCCTTTGTGAACTGTCAACCTACATTGAGACTCTGGCAGTACATATGTTTTTTTATACAACCAAAACTTGCCAAGCCTGGAATTCAAAAAGTAGCACCTGCTTTGAGGCCACTGGAAGCAACATCCAAGGGGTTGGGGAGCAACATGTTCTCACAAACTACTGGTTGGGGACCACTGGCTTAGACAGTACAGTATGAGGGTATAGCTTATTGTGTGCCCACAACATTCCTTCTCTGTGTATTTGAGTTTATACCTCCAGGTAGGCAACAATGATACAGGGATGATAGGGAAACAATATGACAGCATTTTGTTTCCCTATTGTGTCTGTGGCATTGTTGCCTAAATGGCTTTGCACTATTGGGCTGTATCTGTACTATTAAAGCAGCGATTATAGATGCACAGAGCCATTAAAGAGTTGGATCACCTTTGGGTTAACTTTTAGTATGTTATAGAATGGCCAATTATAGTCTTCATTATTTATTTTTTATAGTTTATGAATTATTTGTCTTCTGCTCCTGACTCTTTCCAGCTTTCAAAAGGGGGTCATTGACCCCATCTAAAAACAAATGCTCTGTAAAGCTACACATTTATTGTTATTGCTACTTTTTATTATTCATCTTTCTGTTCTGACCCTCCCATATTAATGTTTCATAGTCTCATTCTAATCAGTCCATGGTTGCTAAGGTAATTTGGACCCTAGCAACCAGATTGCTGACACTGCAAACTGGAGAGCCGCTAAATAACTTAAAAACCTCAAATAATAAAAAAATGAAAACCAATTGCAAATTGTCTCCGAATATCGCTCCCTACATCATACTGAAACTTTACTCAAAGTTGAACAACCCCTTTGAGTCATTTGCATGTCTCCACCCATAATGGTTAAAGACTCACCATTTTGGGTTTAACCCTTTAACTGCCAAGCAAATAGTACCTACCTGCTACACAGAAAAGGACTTTCTTGCTGCACTAACAGTGTTTGCTGAGTCAGATGGGCCCCCAACTCCATAGGCAACGAGCAAAGTGGCCTCTCACCTAGGTCCTGCGATGCAATTGTTGCACGACCCGACTTTTACCCAAATCATCACAGGACCACAAAGCACGTTGCAGGGCCCAACTTTCAGTGCCCCCCACTCATTTCCTGGTTTCTGATCCTTACAGGTGTACTTTAAGACCAATGTTTTCAAAATAGTATATAATTTATTTATCAAACAGGATTCTTAAAAACTGGCCAGCCAGGAAACATAATAAATAAATAATCAGCAAAATTACATAAAAAAAATTATCAAGTTACTCCAGGTGGGTGGTCGCTCGTTTAAATTTTAATAATACGACGTACTCCTTGGTTATGATGGGTGCTTGCCACAATTATGAAATAGCAAGGAAGGCTGTGGGTTAAAGTTCTCCAACTTAGAAAAGTTTTTTTGTGTTTAAGGTGTGAGTTATAGTTCTCCTAATCGGTATAGCATACAAGGTACTTCTCTCCCAAATTTGAGAACTATAACTCACACCTTAAACACAAAAAAAAGTAATCTCACAGCCTTCCTTGCTATTTCATAATTAGGGCAAGCACCCATCATAACCAAGGAGTACATGTCGTATTATTAAAATTTAAACGAGCCACCACAAACCTGGAGTAACTTGATAATTGTTTTTATGTAATTTTGCTGATTATTTATTTATTATGTTACCTGGCCGGCCAGTTTTTAAGAGTTCTGTTTGATAAATAAATTATATACTATTTTGAATACATTGGTCTTAAAGTACACAATAATATATTCCTTTGACTTTGCATTATCCTCAATAGGACCTTGAGGATTGAGGGTGTTTTTTTGACCAGCAATGAAGTTTTTCCTTAATGCCACCATGCCTCAAATAATAGTTTGTGATCCTGGGACCCTCAACGATGCCAAGGACACTCCTGCATGCAGAAAAGGTAAGTGCCCTTTCTTTTCAAAAATATATGGTTTTCAGGGGTCACCATACTTTTTGTAGTTTTTACCACACATTTAATTGGCAGTGTGTTTATAAATGAGGGTAAATCTAAGCCATCAAATAATTATGGTAGATTTTGAGGTCTATTCACTCCGTGTTCTTCGATTAACCCATGTACATTGGATATCAACCGTTTCACCGCACCCCTGGCATTCATATTTAGGGTGTTTAATCTTGGTACCTAATAATATGTGGGAGATAAGATGTTTTAAAGTGGAAGCTTTGAGGTGATTTTCAGAAATATCCCCAAAATCACAGCTTTGTGACTCAGTACTTTGGAGTAAACAGACCTGTACCAATTTTGGATTCGGGGGAATGTGTACTTTCCAAAAATATATGATTTTCTGGGGTAAACCTACTTTTTTTTCCTTTTCCCCCTTTATAAAAGGCTGTAAATGTGTAGCATCTGGAACTAGTGATTGCTCATATGGGGTATCATTTTGGTGCCCCTATATGCCACATACTTAGGCAAACCTATGCTTATTGGGCATCAAACTGTTCGTCTTGCCCCTGTCGTTCATATTAGGGGGTTTTAACTGGTTCAATCAGATATTCATTGTAGGACTGGAACAAACCGGACTTCACTCCAATGCCTCTCCTCCCCTCCCAGCCTACCTGCCCTCCTCTGGCAATGCCCCTAATTTTTTACTCACCCATCCGTGCAGATTCTGGCCTCAGAGTTCCGGGCAGCCGTCTTCTTCTTCTCTGGTAATCTTTGTGTATTGATGGCATTTTCGGCGCATGCGCAGTTGGAGTAAATGTCCGGTACCAAACAACTGCGCATGCGCCGAAAGTCACGAAAATGTTCAGAAATTTTCGTGACTTTCAGGCACATGCGCAGTTGTTCTGGACCGGAAACTTACTCCAACTGCGCATGCGCCGAAACTTCTGAAAAAGAAAGGAAGAAGATGGCTGCCGTGAACTCCGAGGCCAGAGTCTGCACGGAGGGGTGAGTAAAAAATTAGGGGCATTGCCTGAGGGGGTCAGGAAGGCTGGGGGGAGGAGGGACTTGGGTCTACCCAGGGTAGGGTTTTTTTTTATTACGGGTTGAATTCTCATTTAATTGTCTATTGCCTCCCAAAAGCTTATGGTCTGGGGCTTGTGCACCTGGACCCCCACATACCTATTGGTAAGTTAACCCTGCTATTACACTACAATCAACCCTGGACTATTATTGAAAGGATTTGTTTATTGGTTTTAACTGGTTACCTAATGATATGTGGGAGATATGAAGCTTTAGACAAGAAGCTTTGAGGTAACTTTTCAAAATGTCACAAATTTTTATATAAAATTATAACTTTAGTAAAGAATTGCAACTTGGTAATTTGGAATAGAAAGATATATTTACCCATTTTGTATTCAACAGAATTTGTTCTTTCCATTAATGTGTCGTTTTCTAGGGTAAACCTACTGTTAGTGGGAAGTTTGGCCTTGAAATCAGAAGTATGCAGTTTTGTGGAGCGGTGTTTTGGAAATTTTGTAGTGCACTGCTTGGGGTTTTTGACCTATACAAGCAAGACATCTCCATACAACTATATGTATTTGCTATATATAACTATATATATTACTATATATAAATCTGCTGTGTTCTCATGCATAAATTATGTTTCTGATATAATACCTCCCAACATGTTTGAAATAGAAAGAGGGACAAAATGTTTTTCCACTGGTATCACGGTGAAATGTTTTGACCATGCCCATTTTTGTGTTCACGGCCATTAATAAACAGGTTCATTTTACAAAATTTGGCAGGTTATGAAAGTAACACATTTCTGTGGTTTTTATGTGTTATTACAGTTTTGCAAATGAAGTTGAATTGCCCTTTAAGCTGCCAGTCACAGTTTCCCCAAGAGACCTGCGTATCCTAAGTTGTTACAATTACTTATTTGCATATCTTAAATTATTACAGAAGTATCCAAGTGCACCTGCTAGCTGTTTTGGGCTCTCTGCCAAAAAGGCCAATTAAGTTAAAAACTTTGTATCTTTTTCTGGCTGTTCAGTGCAGGAGATCAAAGAGAAAGTCGGGACATTGCAGTAACAAGCCGGGACTGTGGGTTGAGAAGTCACAATCTGGACTGTCCCGTGAAAAACAGGACAGTTGGGAGGTATGCAATGTGTTTGTATTATGGGAAACATTTTGTTTTTCATAGAAGCCTATTTCTTTTTACATAAGTGGAATTACACCAAAATCCTAGCATATTTTGAAAGCTTAGGTTGTCCTGAAAAAAACTTTATATTGTTTTCATGGGAAAACTAAAAGACCCCCAAGGAAAGGCCCCTAAAATGAGAGTGCAAAATGGTCTGGCAATAAAAGTACCAAATTGACTGGCAGTGAAAGGGTCAAGGCAGTGATACGTGCGTAGCACTAGGCTGTCTGTGCTTTATTATACATATGGGAGGGGGCTGATATACTATTTTCTGCAGCTGACGCATTCTTCATAGACATTTCTTTATGGCAGAGGTAAGTTGTATGGAAGCTCCCGCCCATGTGTATGTGTAGAACTAAGCAGATAAGGAGGGCTCTAAGCACATTCTGGATTTTCTCTAATTAAAGGTAATCTATTCCAGTAAAACAGGATTTGTTTCCCCTTCAGTTGCTTTGTTATTTGAGATCTCAGAATTCAGTTCTGAGCTGCAACCTCCTGACCCGGTGTTGATACTGTCTGCTAGTGACCCATGTCTATAGGCTCTCAGGATTTCCTCTACTTATCCCTTCCTGCTATTGTTGGGACAGGTTCCTCCTGCTTGTTATGCTTTGGGGTGAAAGCCCCCAGCTGATCCCAGGGTCAGTATAGAAGCTTTCCCTTGTTCTGCTGTAAGCAGAGAAGAAGAGATCAGTGTTGTGTGCCCCTTCCTGCTGCACCCTCTCCATGCACCAACAAAAAAACCTGAGAATTTCCAGCGTGTGGTGCAAGGAACTGTTCCTTTTTATGGGGCGGCACCAGACCGGACTGAGGACTATTGTAGGGGCTGAGAGGCACGTTACACGGGTGCAATCAACCTCACAGAGGAGAGGCACATGATACGGCTATTGATCAGCTAAGCACCTACTCTACAGACACATTTGACTGTCAATGTGCTCCCCCGTAGAGAGACATTACACTAGAGCTCCACCTGCTGTCAATAGGCGATTGAAAGGCACAGTGTTTTAAAAAAATTTCAATAAAAAATATTGAAACCGAAAGGCACAGTGTTACACAAAGCCACCACCTACTCTGGCCATAGTCACATCGTCTGGCTGTTTAGGGTCAGGCCACACGGGCAGATTTGGGGAGATTTAGTTGCCTGGCGACTAATCACCTCTTCTTCGGGGCAAAAATCTCCCCAAACTGCCTTCCGCCAGCTAAAATGAAAATCGCCTGGGGGAAGGTACATAGGGCGCTTGTTTTCTGAAGTTTCCTCAAAAGGAAACTTCAGGCATCTTCGGAAATCAAAGCGCCGCGAGTGCATTGCCGCAGGCGATTTTTCATTTTAGCATGCAGAAGGCAGTTCGGGGAGATTGTCACCCCAAAGAAGAAGCAATTAGTTGCCAGGTGACTAAATCTGCCCATGTGGCCTGACCCTTAAAGGGCTTGTTCACCTTAAAACCGTTGTTTTCAGATAGAGCAACTGAAATAAGGACTTGTCCCAATTACTTCATATTTTCTATGTGTGACTGTTTTCTAATATTGAAGTGTAAAGTGTAATTTTTCACCTTCAAAAGCAGCTCTGGGAGAGGGGGGTAGTCGACCCTTTAAACTGTTCTAAATTGATACATTTCTTATCTTTGTCCCTGCTGAGCAGAATCTCTGGGTTTCATTACAGGCAGCTGTTGGAATTGATACAATAGTTGCTAATACTCCAGAGACGCTGCTAAGAAATGTATCAACTAATGTAGTAAAATAGTAACAGTTTAGAGTGCACCTGAATTACTGAGCTGCCAGACTCAAACACCAGAGACACCGAACATTCAACTTTAATCTTAGATTTTGGAAAAACTGTAAAAAAAAAATAAAATAAATGATGGAAAGTAATTGGAAACAAAGTCTATTTCTGAAAACAACTGAACTAAAAAAAAGTGTTTGGAAGGTGAACAACCCCTTACCAAGCATACAGGATTCTCTAACCAAGATCCGGTCAGACTTCGCTTGCCCAACCTTTCCTCAAGCAGCAAACTCCTAGTGACTTCCTGCAGGGCTGAATGAAGGAGCAAAAACAGGGCAAAATTTATGAAAATAAAGGCATTTTATCTGGAGTGCTGCCCATCGGAAATTCCTAACAAGTATTTACACGTGTGGAAGGACAAGAGGGAGAGTGCAGGCAGTGAACGAAGTGTGTAGATAAGTGAGTGCGACCTGAATTGGCTACAATTGAAGGAGCAAATACCCCTAATGACTCCCTGGGGGGTTAGACTCCGGAGCAAACCCCTAGTGACTCCCTGCAGGGCTGGACACAGGAGCACGTGATAAATTCTATGCTGGTGTGTCATATAAACCTCTTGTGCTATCATGAATGGCAACCGCCTGTGACTAAGTGGTGGAATGACCATGGTGAGTTGGGTTCCACTAGGAGGAACTCGGTGCAGTATCCCTCAACCCTGGCAGGGTTTAAGAGGTACCAGTCTCCATACTGATATCAGTGCCTGGATATGATGCATTTGTGCAGTGCTTGCAGGACCTGATAGGGAACTGAAGCCTGTCTGTGCTTGTGTGACTGTAGGGCTGTGATTGGCTGTCCCCCTCCTACTGTGCTTCTGGCAGAGACTATTAGGACACGTCCACCACTCATTTGAAACACAGACAGGGACCAGAAAACATCTATAGGGAGCTGTAATAAAGGGGCTATATTTAAAGATAATATTAATTTTTAGCACCATGTAAAAGCAACACATATATTACTCATAATTGCCTACAAAAGTAGGGTTTTTTCATTTATCCTATATGTCTCCTTTAATAAAAAGTCACAATCATTTACAGATGTACACAAGAGCTGCCTGACATTTAATCTTCTCCATGCCCCAGTTTGCACCATGTGCTTCTGGCCAGTGGTGTGGTTGGCAAATTTTCAGGCAGCTCCCACCTATTCAGCAAAATGCTCAGAGGCGCTTCACTGTTTCCCCGATGATTAAAATGGGAACTGTTTTATTGAAAGGGAAACTATCATGAAGCAAAAATGCAATAGAAACCAGGGATGCACCAAATCCAGGATTCGGCCTTTTTCAGCAGAATTCGGATTCGGCCGAATCCTTCTGCCTGGCCAATATGAATCCTAATTTGCATATGCAATTTAGGAGCGGCAAGGGAAATCGCTTGACTTTTTGTCACAAGCAAGGAAATAAAAAATGTTTTCCCCTTTCCACCCCTAATTTGCATATGCAAATTAGGAATCGGTTCGGTATTCGCAGGGGCGATTCTGGCTATAACGCCGCCTGAGGCGGCCTTCTTTCGCCGCCCCCACCCCTCCCCACGGCACTAACCTTTATAGCGCCGGAGAGGGCAGGGGCGGTCCACGACGCTTAGTGCAGAGAGCGCAATAGCGCTCTCTGCACTAGAAGAGCCGAATTTCCGGTTTGAAAACCGGAAATTCGGCTCTTAGTTACCAGGAGCGGCATTTTTGCCGCCCCTGGCAACCAGGGGGGCGCTGCCGCCTGAGGCGAGTGTCTCAACTCGCCTCATTGGTGGAGCGCCCCTGGGTATTCGGCCGAATCTTTCACAAAGGATTCGGGGGTTCGGCCGAATCCAAAATAGTGGATTCGGTGCATCCCTAATAGAAACATTAGGGCTCATTGACGGGGGCACTGCGCCAATGAAGCAAAAAAATGCTCCTAGAAACTTTGAGGCAAAATTCCTTTTTTATAAACTGGAAATTCATCTTTTCTAGTGTAGAAAGCACAATAATATAGACGCGCTATTCAAATTCCATTAGATATCGTCTGCCAAATTCAGCTCTTAAAGGGGAACACAAAAATATAACTTAAGATTTTTGAAAACTAAAAATAATTTCAAGCAACTTAAAAAATATGCAGACTTTTCATGATTTTTAATGGTTTCTGACAGTTCCCTAAGCCTAGCCCCCTGCTCTCCTGCTGATCTCTCTGACTACTTTGATGAGCTGTCTGACTACTGTTACTTTGTATCAACAGCCAGCTGTCCTCAATCTGCATCCTCCAAACCCCACAATTCCCTGCACACGTGATTTCAATAAGGAAGGAACATCCCAGTGCAATGCATTGTGGGTTATGTAGTTCCTGCATGCTGTCTGTAAGCACATGCAGAAGTTGTTACAATTTGGAACATCATTGTTTAGTCCCTCCTTCCCTGCCAGGATTTCAATTGATGCGGAAAGAGTAGAACTGTTAAACAGCTGGATTTAAGCATAGAAAATGGCATTTATTTATACTTTTTGAAGAAACGGGTAACTGTGATGGGTATATTAGGGGTTTCTATGTTATGTGGGCCTCTTTATCAAAGTTTGGTTTGGAAGCCGGAGGTCCCCTTTAAGGTGGCCATAGACGCACCGATAATAACGCACAAAACTAATTTTCGTACGATATTCAGTGCGTGTGTAGTGGTTGACAAGCCGACTGATATCAGCAGAAGACTTGGATGTCAGTTGGCTCATCTATTGGGCCGACCTGAAAATTCTGATCGGGCTTCCAAATAATGTCCACTGTTAGTGCTGAATCGTCAGATACAGGTAGAATTCTATTGTTTGGATCCCTCTCATCTACAGACTGCTGTTTCCGTGTCTCCCCAGCCCTGCTTATTGGACAAGCAGAAAGTTCCAATCTGAGTGCAGGCATGACAGTCAGTAGGGGAGGGTAGGCAGGACACATTTGCAGCCAATCCCATCCAGAGGGCAGGCCTGCTAGAACTTACTGTAAATGTAGAGAGTGGGGAAATGGGTGGAGCTAAAGAACAAGGCCTTTGTTTAAATTTGCAGCGCGCGCTCTCTGTGTTGCCTCTGCAGGAAAGAGAGACGGACATTGTCCCCCAAAATACTTGGCAGGAGGAAAAGGTATGAGTTGAAAGACTGACAGAGCAGAATCAGAGTGGCACAGAGGTCTATAAAATGTTATACAGTGTGTCTGTCTATAGAGAGAGAGAGAGAGAGAGAGAGAGAGATTCCAACAATAGACGCACTCCAGGACTTCCTGCTTACCTTGGACCTTTCTTAAGACATAATTATTAAGACATTATTATGTCTTGAGAAAGGTCCAAGGTAGGACCGAAACGTTGACAATAAAGCATGTGAAAATTACTTAATTTGGAGTGCACCATGGAAGTGTGTGTGTGTGTAATTGGCTCAGCAGGGCTCTATGCTCACGGGGGATGTGTATAACACTCTGTACAACAGAGATCCAGTGGCTCCCATATACAGGCTCCTGCAGTTCCCACTGAGGGCCCTATATGTATATGGATGGGAGCTGCCATATTGTTTTCCTTAGAACAGTACAATATTAGGGTATAACAGTACAGTATGAGGGATTAACTCATTGTACCCAGAGCATTCATTCTCTTTATATTTGTATTTAAATATATGGGTGAGAGGTGCTTTTTTGTTCCCTTAGACAGTACAATATATAGTGAATAAAGTACCCCCTATTGTAAAATATAAGGATATCATAAGTTACCGAGGAGTTTCATGACCATATAAAAACACGAGGCTGAAGGTCGTGTTTTTTACAGGTCATGGAACTCCGAGGTAACTTCTAATATCCCCATATTTTACAACAAGGGGTACTTTATTTATTATAATACACATTTAGTGAGTCATGTAACAGAAATGACATTACTACTCACCGTTTATAACTGATGACATCACTACTCACTGTTTATAATTGATGACATCAGAACTCACCTTTATAATATAATTAGAATATAATTAGAATATAATTTACAAGATCTTCATGGTTTTTGTGTATTATAAGGGTATAGTTATTATGCGCACAGAACATTCTTTCTCAGTATATTTGTATTTATACATATGGGAGGTAGGTGCCATAGTGTTTCCCATATACAGCATAGTATAAAGTTAAAGCATCAGTTTTAAAGGGAATGTGCCTAATACCAAATGATCAGATATTTCTCATAAAACAATAGTATTTCTCCATTTAAAGTATTTGGTATGTTGTCTCTGTACAACTTGCAATTAAATATCGGGTTTTACTGATTTGCAAATCATCCCATTCTCTTACTCTTTACTCAGTGTCCCAATTATTTTGTAAATGGGCTTGTACCTTGTTCTGTGTTTGGGGGGGTTTGTATAGTTGAATGCCAAGGTTTGGGTGCCTGTGGTCTACAGCTATATTATATAAGTGTGTAAGTGAGTGAAAAGTAATACATAAACAGTGCAGCAATCAGTGGGACTCATTCAAAAAACAGAACACCATGTACACTGTAGCAAGAAAAGAGCCACATTTGGTGGCACTGTGCTCTGCTGTTTAGGAATTGCTCCTCTGATCCAGAGCACAGACACCTGTGGTTCCCCTTTAATTACAGCACTGACTGCATTAGGGCTGGAACGATTATGAACGATTAGTGATGCGGCGACGAAACAAAAGCGACAAGTCAGAGGCGCCAAATATAATGAGTGATAGAAACATGACTATCTGATGTGAACGCTGCATCTTCATCCGACAGTCATGTTGTGTGTAGTCTGTACCTGCGATGTTTCTATCACTCCCATTATATTTTGCGCCTCCGACTTGTCACCTTCATTTCGGTCCTGCGCTACAAATAGTTCATAATCATTCTGTGGAATTCAGCCCTCAGACACATGGTATGCAACAGGCCTTGAATTCCCACCTGCCCAATGAGGTACATATAACATGCACAAATGTTACACTGAATTATATTGGAAGAAAGAGAGAGGTGCAAATTTTTGGGTACCTTCCACTTGTCTGTGCCGGGTCTTTTCTTCTAATTGCAATATTAGGCTATAGCCATTAGGAAGCGTCACCTGTTGCCATTTTCAAAGCTTAATAAAATCTCTGGCCCCCAAACTTTGGGCTGTCGCTCAGCAACCCTAGACTTCTCTGAGCATCTGGCTGAGGATGTGACGAAGAATCTGATGGGTAGGTACAAACATGGGGGCTATAAACTAATTGCAATTCCCTCTGGGCATAATGACATCAAGAAATGGTATATATGTTAGGCAAAATTTGAAAGTGATAGAAAACATTCAGATAGAACTGCCGCTATGCTGGGCAGAAAGGTAAAGCCTCATATAAGTGCCAAGGGGCTGCAGGAACTGCACTGTTGCACTGAGGGGCAGAATGGATCCAAATAAATAGGCAGCTGTTATAATTGATACAATGCTGCTGAGAAATGTATCAACTAATGTAGCAAATTGTAACAGAATCTGCACCTGAATCACTGCCAGATTGAAACTCCAGAGACACAGACATTAAAGGGATACTGTCATGGGGAAAAAATTTTTTTCAAAATGAATCAGTTAATAGTGCTGATCCAGCAGAATTCTGCACTGAAATCCATTTCTCAACAGAGCAAACAGATTTTTTTATATTCAATTTTGAAATCTGACATGGGGCTAGACATATTGTCAATTTCCCAGCTGCCCCAAGTCATGTGACATGTGCTCTGATAAACGTTAATCACTTTTTACAACATAAACTGGGAAATTGGGCACAAAAGACGCTGAAACATTGGGACCTGTGCCCAAGGGGGTTACTAAATACTCACTTACTAGAGGGGGAAAACCTCTGCAACTGTCCAATTACTGATTCCTTTCATCCTGGGTTTTGAAGGTCTTGGCAATATACTTGGAATATAAAACTAACTGGGCAGTAACATTAGTATGTCTAGTTTCTCATCCTACTGATTCCCGCACTGACCTTTTGGAGATTTGGCCAAATCCTGAATCTTTCACAAAGGATTTGTTTGAATCATGTGCCAAATCAGAACCCTAATTTACATATGCAAATTGGTACAAGGGGAAAAAATATTCTGTCACATTAAACCATTTTATATATCATTATGAAATATGACATTTCCTTACTTTCCCAAAGGCCCTGAGAATGGCTGTTGGCAGATGTGGCTACTTTGGAAGATGTTGCCCAGAGACAAATTGCCTCTTCTTGAGGCGACTAATCTCCCCTAAATGCCTTCCCGCCAGCTAGAATGTAAATCGCCGGCACTCAGAACAATTCGTTTTCCAAAATCGCCCGAAGTTGCCACACTAGGAAACTTCAGGTGACTTCGGAAAATTAAGTGTTCCGAGTGCCATCCCGCCAGCGATGTACACTCTAGCCAGTAGGAAGGCATTTAGGGGAGATTAATTGCCCGAAAAAGAGACGATTTGTCGCTGGGCCTGCCAGAAAGTAGTTCCATCCTAAAGTGCAGGCACAAGTCACATGACTGGGACAGCTGGGAAACTGACAATATGTCTAGCCCCATGTCAGATTTCAAAACTGAATATAAAAAAATCAGTTTGCTCTTTTGAGAATTGGATGTCAGTGCAGAAGACTGCTGGAGTAGCACTATTAACTGATGCGTTTTGTAAAAAACATGTTTTCCCATGACAGTATCCCTTTAATATGTGTGTAGGACAGAACTGACTGAATTGGCTCTGTTAGGCAGCTTCATTGTAGAATAGCAAGTGCCATGTGAGTTTTAGGCATTTCTCCTCTAAAATACACTGCCCCAAGTGCCATTAGTCTAAATCAGCTTGTACAGCACAGGGTATATAGCTGTCTCTATATCTATTGTGCCCTGGGGCATTTTAAATGGCACTGTATTTAAATCTCTGGGACACTATTTAGTTTATCTCCCATAACCTAAACAACTCCACCCCCCATGAGTGGGAACTGGGCACGGGAAGGGGCTGTCAGTTTATTTGTTATAAAATAACAGTAAGTATCAGATTATCCCTTAATAAGCTAAACATGCCTGCCAATAAATAAGGCCCCGTTGCTCCCCCATCCCTCTGTTCCAACTATTCCACATGTTCAGTTTTTCTCACCAATTCCACTTTATGGTAGAGGAGCTGACAATCGGACACGTTGACACTCCAAAACACTTATCTTCCTGCTGGAGTTTAGGGGGACCTGATCAAACCGACTCACTGAAGGAGAGGGTGACATACAGCAGTGCAATGGCAGGTGAGTTTTCATTGGGTATATTTGTGTGAAAGGGCGTGTGCAACTAAGGGTGGCCATACACGGGCAGATTAAAGCTGCCGATATTGGCCCTTTAGACCAATTTGGCATCTTATCTTCCGACAGGTCTCCTCGATCTATATCAGGCCAAGATCGGTTTGTAGGTTTGATTTTTCTTGGCGATCAAGGACTGCTTTGGCTAGTTGATGTGGTCCTCGTCCCGTAGGCGCCCATTTCCTTCGTTGTAATATGATTGTTTGGCCCTAGGGCCGAACGATCGGATTAACCCGATATCGCCCTGCCTTTGCATTTCGGCTTAATATCTTATCATGTATGGCCACATTAATGCCTGGGTGTGCGAGGGAGACAACAAGGGATCATGTGGGTGTGTAAGACATGTGGTGGGTCACTAGGCAAATACCATGGCACACAATGGGGTTTATTTACAGAGCTGCTAAATTGCACCATTGCAGATACCCATAGTAACCAGACGTTAATTTGATATTTTAACGTGTAGTGCACCATTCAAAACTACTTGCTGATTAGTTGATATTCAACACTACAGTTTAGTACCTGGTAGTAATGCCCAATATTTTGTCTCACCAGAGAACCAATCGCACTCCCAAGAAATGATGAGTGTATCCGGTAGCCAGGAATCAGGTAAGTACCCTAAGTGTAGACCATAGACCAAGTGGAGTCCATAGCTGCATAGACATTCTTGGGCCCCATTAATTATATGAACCAGAATTATCATAGCAACCAAATCCTTAATTTTATATTTT
This sequence comes from Xenopus laevis, assembly GCF_017654675.1. NCBI lineage: Eukaryota > Metazoa > Chordata > Amphibia > Anura > Pipidae > Xenopus > Xenopus laevis. Next base: position 23,512,776 of record NC_054379.1, on the reverse strand, counting down.
ATATTTTTAACTTGTAGTGCACCATTCAAAACTAATTGCTGATGAACAACATTTGTGCAATTTAGCACCTGGTAGTAAATGAGGGCTAATGCCAGATTTTTTGTCTCGCCAGAATTATCAGTGGAACTGGAAAACCCATCACACTCCCAAGAAATGATGAGTGTATCCGGTAGCCAGGAATCAGGTAAGTACCCTAAGGGTAGGACTCCACAAATGATTTTGTCGTGATCCGACGCTCTGCGACAAAACGCGTGCAACAAAAATAAGGTAAGAGATAGAATTGTCGCATGGTGTCGCAGCGTTGATGCGATGCGACACGACTGTCGGATCGCGACAAAATCATTTGTGGAGTCCTACCCTAAGTGTAGACCTGGAGCCCATAGCTGCATAGACCACCTTGGGCCCCATTAATTATTTAAACCAGTATTATCTAACCTGTTGCCATACAGGGGTTGTTCACCTTTAAATTAACCTTTAGTATGATGTATGTGATATTCTGAGACAATTTGCAATTTTTTTTAATTTTTCATTATTTTTTTAGTTGTTTAGCTTCTTATTTGGCAGCTCTCCAGTTTGCAATTTCAGCAATCTGGTTGCTAGGTTCCAAATTACCCTAGCTACCATGCATTTATCTGAATAAGAGTCTGGAATATGAATAGGACAGTATCTGAATATAAAGATGAGTAATAACAAGCAATAACAATACATTTGTAGCCTTACAGAGCATTTGTTTTTGATGGTTTCAGTGACCCCCATTTGAAAGCTGGAAAGAGTCCAAAGAAGAAGTCAAATAATTCAAAAACTATAAAAAAGAAAAATGAAGGCCAATTAAAAAGTGTCTTTGAAATTCTATAACATAGTAAAAGTTAACTCTAAGGTGAACCACCCCTTTAAAGCTGTTGTTCAACTATGAATGCCAATCATGGGCGTTGGTAGTTAAAAATAACAATTTCCACACCATAGATGGTGCTAACACATAGGTACCAGCTTTCAAGCACCAATTATCCAACATGTCTCCATTTTAGTGCAGCACCACAAGTAAACTGGTAATCCAGTTTGAGGGAATCCGATACTGTCATGAAGAAGGTTAAACAACTAAGGGGCCAGAATTTGGGAAACAATATTACTGTGATACTTTTGCCATACTGTCTCCATCTTATCCTGCCATTTCCATTGTGTCCTACTTTTTCCATCTTGCCATACTTTCTCCATCTTGTCCTGCCATCTCCATATTGCCCTACTGTCTTCATCTTCCCCTGCCATCTCCATTTTGTCTTCCCTCCTCCTTGCCCTGCCATCCCACCTTGTCTTACTGTTTCTATCTTTATCTGTTGTCTCCATCTTGCCTGGCTCCTCCATATTGTCCTGCCATCTCCATCTTGATCTCCATCTTTAACCTTGCTTTATTTTCCCCATCTTCCCGTGATGTCTCCATTGTTCCCTAGGTGACTCATTGTATTGCCACTATCCCCACTTACAACATATTCTCCAAACTAAGGCCCAAGGCACAAGTATAATGCTGGTGGAGAAATGCTTGATACCAACTGCGCCTTCTGACATTTGCATAAATTGTCATATGCAAATTTTTGGGCTAAAAACAATTTACTAGAATTGGTGGCAGAACAGAAGGTTATTGAGCATTTCTGCTGATATGTTTGCCCGTACTGTCTGATTGTGTGATAACTTTCCACTCTGTTGTTCCCTGTACCTCCCAGAAATGGTCATGGACTGTTCTGAAAGCCAAGATATTGATGAAGCCAAGGATTCTGTGCAAACAGGTAATTAATTACTTTTGGGTCTACCCCATGTATATTAGCACCAGGAGAGATTAAATCAGGAGACAAATGTAGTGAGGTAGAAACATGGTGAAGGGCCCCTATAGACAATGAAAGAAAGTTCATCACCTTGAGTCCATTGCGTCTCACAATAAAATGAAATACAGACCTGTACAGAGAGGTACCATATACTGTAACTATGGCAGCATAAGTATTTCCCTATACTAAGCACAATTCAGCAGGAACAGTTTGGTGATAGCTTTTTTGGAGGTATAATGGTAACAGAACAGGATAAGAATATGCCAGGCTGAATACAACCTTTTAGGATTTGCCTTGATCCATGAAATCCACTTCTAACACTCCATTAAATCTCTTCAGATTACTCAATGCCACACACTCTGTGCAGCAACACCCAGGACATGAAGACAGTCACTGGCAGCCTTGATTCAGGTAGGTTGTTGGGGTCCTGTAAGACTCTAAAGCCCCAGTGATTTACAGTACAATATTTGAAATTCTTATTTTGTGTTCTGCAGTTTCTGCTGAGCCAGATGAGTGTTGTTTGAATGGAAATCCCAGCATCAATGACTTGAATGACAATGGTAATTTATTATTATTTGTGGGAGAATTCAATGTATTTGCCCCCTTGACCCTCCCTAATCACTATATTAGTAATGTTGTTTTCCTCCCGGTATCACCATCACCAACATATTCCAGGCCCTGACTACTCACAAGCTTGTAGCAATAAGTTTTACCTCCCTGTCGGAATTGGCCACTTTATTCCAGAGCATAACCAGAGTGTCGGCATACAACTGCTCCGGTCCGGGGTGGTGACTGGTCATCCAGGAGTATATTATTGGACAGAACAGCAGCCTCATGTAGTTGAATTATGCATAAATAGTGATTGCCTTCTAAACAAGGCAGGTTTACTATTTGAGCTGCCCTGTCCTTTAACTAGAATTTATATACAAGAAGAAAGATACATAATACATAATAAAAAGTAACCAAATTGTAGCCTCACAGAGCGATTGTTTTTTGACTGCAGGGGTTAGTTAACCCCATTTAAAAGCTGTGTTTCTTAGAATTGGACATTCCATAACATACTAAATATAAATTACCCCTTTAAAGCTGGCCATAGACGCAAAGATCTGATCTTCGAGATTTTCGAACCGTGTGTAGAGAGTCCTGACATTTTTCGTCTGGCGGAGATCGGTCGTTTGGTCGATCGGACAGGTTAGAAAATTTCTGTCGGCTGCCGATAATATCTCTGCGTGTATTGCCGATCGTACGATTTTCAGTGGGAGACTGTCACTAGCTTTGGTTGGACATAGATATCGTACGATTGCTGTCAGGGGCAGAACATTGCTGATCTGTTCTTTAACTAATCTGACTGGTAAGACTTTGATCTGAATGGTTAGTGGCGGGTCGGGAGATGGGAAAGTCCGTTCGTACGATGATTCGTACGATCGGATCTTTGCATCTATGGCCAGCTTTACTCTAGTGACTTTCCATTTATCAGTCAGTATTCTGTGACGACACTAGATGGGAGCAGTCAGGGAGCAGGTCAGCAGGACATTTCAGGTCTATTGCAAATTTGTTGCAAAGTGGACATAATATTGTGGGCATACTGTCTATTTGCTTTCCACTCAACTGCCACATAACAATAAAATCATGTGGCCATGGACTTCTAATGAACTTGGCAGGTGTAAAAATAAAAAGCTCCATGGATGGGGGGGTACAGTACAATTTATTTGCATCACCTATACAGATGTACAATCATACACCATGTCAGTGGACATACAGTGTTCCTCTAAGCAGTAAGCAGATATAAAATATTAAAAGCTTCCCATAGGGTAACCTACACTAGGTAATGGCATCGATTCAGTCAGCCCATATCTTATTGTATTTGTCACTGGCTAGATAGGTTAAGTGGACGAGTGGGAGGTTTTGTTGGATGAGGGCAAGCCTCCTCTGTTTAGAGGGGGTTTCTTCCTCATCCATGCCAGAATCAGTGCCTTGCATAAAATAGCAATGACCTCCTTAGGTCTGTTTTGGCATTGGTAGGTACAAGCTCTTCAATTATGCCCAGTAGGCAAACCTGAGGTATGAGGACTTTTGGAAAGGTAACTTTATCTTGGATAAGGTCTGTTATTTTATGCCAATACTGTGCCATTTTGGGGCATAACCACATTATAAGAATGTGGCCCTACGTTCTTTGCACTTGGGGCAGTAAGCCTTATCGACTAAGTAAAATCGTCTTAAATTGAATCAGCTTCCATGGTACATTTGATTGGTGCATCCTCTGAAATTCCTGCTGCTGGGCTGTTCTCTTTCCTATGGTGAGGAATAATAATTGAAAACTATATCTCCCCGGTACTATATGAATCCATGTATTGCATTGGCAGCCTCACTGCACCCAGAAGGTCTAATCCCAAGATGCTGTTTAAGATTCACAACTGAGAAGAGGGCGTAGTGTCTTAAAAGCCACCTGACTTATTCATTTATCATATCAGATGCTGCAGAAAATGTTGCATATCACTTTGAGCAGGTGGCACAGACATGAATTTCAGCCTGGGTGGGACTGGACCTGAGTGACACCATGAGATCTGTCAGTTGGAACTGGGAAATCCCCTGGTGGAAGAGGAGAAAGGGAAAAGAGAGGAGATGAGGCACAAGAGGAGAATGAAAACTTCTCTGAGTTTCCTCGTTATGTCTGAGTTGTTCATGTCCCCTTATCAGGAATTCCAGGTTCACAGGTTCAGCCCACATGTTAGACACAACCAAGTTCTGCACCTGAATTCAATGTTCTATCTCTAATCATTTTGTCTCGATTCTGCCCCTCAGCTACAGATGGAATGTTCTCTGCAAGACGTGTGAGGGAGTCTCCTGTCAAGAAAATTGGATCACAAGGTGGCTATTATTAATTTATTACAGACAATATGTTCATATATCTACAGCATGAAACACAATCCAATGGGTTCTGCTCATTACACAGAATGGCCAACTAACTCTCCGCGGTGCCTATCACAGAGAAATAACTTAATCAGCACACTTGTATGGTCACACTAGCTATGTGCTAAAGTAAGTGGATGGAATATTTCATCACTAGCCATGTGGGTGTGGTCACATTATTTCAGGCAATCCCTGGACTTCTAGTCCATAACTCATGTAATTCCATTCCTTCCTTTAATTATTGCTCATGAAGAAAGCATGAGAAAGATAAAGATGTAGAGAGACCACCAGGCTGCAAATCATTCTCTCTGGAGGACAGGGCTCTATATCTCCACCATGTTTAAGCTTTAGGACATGTAGGACATTGTGGCACTTCATCTCCTCTTCCTTCACGGGGATCCTTTAAAAACAATGGGCAAATCTGTATCTGAGCAGTAACCACCAGCAACCAATCATTGATTAGCATTTTTCAGCCAGCTCCAGAGGAACAATGAAAAAAACTGTAACTGGTTGTGCGAATTCCAGTTTATTTTTTTTTAAAGAAGTGCTCTACATGTTTTGGGCCCCTCTTGTGCTTTCTAGGGGCCCAAAACATGTTGTTTACGGCACTTCAGGCAAGTTTTATGTGAAAAAAGCTTTATGGGTCTGTCCTCCCCCTATTTGTCATAAGAAGTATCTGTTCCTGGTTTTGTGATCTGTTGGTTTGGGTTTGATGCACTGAGGCTAAGTAGGGTTGCCACCTTTTCCCAAAAAAAATTCCGGCTGGTGGGGGCGGGTACAAAAAGGGTGTGTGGCGTGACGTCAAAGGGGGTGGGTTATGTCGCAAAGGGGCGGGGCCACGGCGCGGCCAGGACAAGAACCGAAGGACAAGATAAATTTTACAAGGGATTGGGGGCTGGCCGAGGGGGTCTTTTTAAGGGTATTACAAATTTACCGGCAGCTACATTGCCGATAAATTTGTAATACCGGCCCCGGCCTTGGCAGGTGTTTTATCGGCTAGGCCGGTAAAATACCGGCCGGGTGGCAACCCTAAGGCTACGGCAGGCTGAGCGTGGAGCAGGTCTAGACTCAAAATAGGTCCCAGCATTTCATGTACACAAAGGCCCAAACAGCCCCCCCCAGCGCTCTAAATAGTCACTGTCTATGACATCTTACAGCAGCCCCTCTGGCATTTGCCAGAACCCACAGATTGCCAGTCTGGGTCTGTCGTGGGGGACTGAAACTGGGGTTCTTACTGACAGGCCCGGACTGGCAATCTGTGGGTTCGGGCAAATGCTAATGGACCTAAAAATGCACATTAGGTTTGTCTTTTATATGTAAAATGCGCCACTCACTTTAGAAATGTAAATGAGCTGTCCGTAACAGCCAGACACAGCTAAGCCAATGCCTGTATTTGTTAGTGCACATGCCAGTACTGGACCAGGAATTCTGACCAACGTATTGTACTGTAAGTATAGGGCCTCTAATGCATCTGATTAAATAGTTGTGATAGAAACTAGGGTGAGATATTTGTTGCAAGGTCCAGTTTCAGCACATAGGATGTATATGGGTATTATATGGTAATGGCCTCTTAAAATATCTATTAATAAACACTAGTTCTAGTTCACATTGGGGTTGGAAATATATATCATGCTTTGCATGAGTGTGAATACATGGGCTACTTTTGCCTCCCAGTCCAGCCCTGCTTACTGATCAGGTGTCCATTATTTCTTTCCTTCATCTCCTTTCTTCTCAGAATTGCATTTCTCTATACATTTCTTTCATTTCTTCATCCTCATATAATATTCTTTCTATTAGAATTTATTTCCTTTATCAACAACATTCTTGTACTCTTTTCCCAGTTATTCACTTTCTCAGTTCCTTCTTTTCTCATTATTCTTTTCCTTCTCTTATCAAGTATTTCCTTCCTTTCTATAACGTCCATTCTTTTATACTTCTTTTATACTCCTAGTTCTTTACTCTCCTCTCATCAACCCATTCTTAACCCCTTTCTCACCATTTCTTTCCTTTTTCCACTTCTATCATATTTCCTTCAACTCTTTCTCATCACTCCATTCATCTTCCTTTTTACTGATCATTTCAAGATGTTACCCCCCATTGTCTTTTTATTCCATTCCCTCATTCTCACTTTTCTCACTATGCCATTTTTTCCTTCTCTTCTTTCTATCCATTCCTTGTCCCTAATTCCTTATAATTCGCTTCTCCCATCACTTTCTACCATTCTTCGTACAATCTTCTGCTAGAATGAGTGACATCAGTATAGACCGTGAAAGGTGTGTGAAATATGTACATAGAGAACTCTGTGTTCCATTTGCTTCTGCATTTCAGATGGGAAAATTTCTGTGCAGATCTTCGTAGGAGAGATAAATATCTATGGGCAACAATCAGCAGCTGATCACGGTGAGAATAAGCAAATGAAGAGGAAACATGGAACAACCAGTAAGGAAATTGAGTCCAAATGTAAGAGAGCAATGCGCTCGGCTCTCAGAGACGTAGGGAATAATGCCAAAGAAAATGGCAGTTAGAGAAGAATCGCACTACCACAGTTGCAAGGGAAACAATGACAATGGTGTTTCCATTCAGACAAGATGCAGCTTCAGAAACCAAAGTGGATGATGCAACTGACCACTAAATAAAGTTTTTCTATGTATCTTAATAAATAAATGTGCATTTTTTTGTGAGTGGGTTAAAATAGCAATCAGATATTCACCCATTCTCTTATCCCTGTGCCTCTCTCGCTTCAGAGGATGAAAGAAAGGCAGACACACCTATATCAGAATGGTTAATTATATGTTATAATTATATGCAGTTGTGTAACAGCACTAATATTGGACAGCGTCAGACTGGAGCATTGGGGTCCATTGGGGCCGCTACTGCCATAAGACAAGGCAGGAACCTTGCCTCAGGTGACAGAGAGCAGCCAGTTACAAGTGGCAGCAAAAAGCCGCCTCTGGTAACTTTAAGAGTGGAATTGACTTTTTTAAATGGAAATTCGGTTCCACTAATACAGAGAGCACTATTGCACTCATTGCACTAGCCCCTCTTTGATGCTGAAGTTTAAGTGCGGTGTGGCCACAGCTCCAGCATCACCCCTGACCCCTCCTGGCAACCAGCCCCTCCATGTCCAAACTCCCCCCCACCCCTCATTTTTCCTTAACAGGGGCTACCAATCAGGGGAGTAGGCCTAGGCCAGCCCGGGCACACAGAGTTTTGTCTGATCCCTTGTATTGGACAACCGCTGATTATTGCAGCCTTCATGTAGGCAAGAAGGGAGCCATGGGAGACAAATGGAGGATATTTAGGGTATACCAGGGTAGCCTAGGGTATACCAGCTGCTTGTAATAGATAGGAGCCCTCACTACAGTTTGCAGAGCTCAACACCCCATAATATAATTGCTCATAGGAAGGCTCATGGTGATTGGCTGAACCTCCATGTATTTTGTCAAGTAAGCCAATCCCTCAAGAACTGGAAAGTGTAACTCACCTGTGCCAGTCCTCAGTTTTAGCATTAAAAGAAATTTAAAGGGGTAATTCACCTTTAAATTAACTTTTAGTATGGTGTAGAGGATGATATTCTAAGATAATTTACAATTGATTTTAATTTCTTATTATTTATGGTTTCTTCAGTTATTTAGCTATATAATCAGCAGCTCTCCAGATTGCAATTTTAGAAATCGGGTTGCTAGGGCCTTAATTACCCTAGCAACCATGCACTGATTTGAACAAGAGACTGGAATATGAATAAGAGAGGACCTGAATAGATGATCTCTTTGGATTCTTATACCTGGAAGTTCTGCTGGATCCTGGCAGATGTAAAGCTCTTTGCAAGGAGGACGACTTCTCTTTGAACACTCTATGGTACTGCATTGCTACCTGAGCAGTGGTACAGCTGTGCTTTTTAGTGATCACATTCAGTTAGGGGTCTTCCAAGAGCACAGGGGTGCTTGGTTCAATCCTGAAACAGAAGGATAAACCAGAGCGTTAATTTAGGCATCAAGTTCAATATGTCCAACTGCAAGTTGTAGCAGTGTCAATGTGCAGTGCAGTGAGTGTGGCTTGAGACTAATATGGAGCAAGTGCCACAGGTGCCGCAAACTCAACTGAACAGTGCCATGTCTAGATTTTGGGGTGTGGGGTGAAACTTGAATGGAAAAACCTCTGATACTGTTACTACTTGCTGATTATCCCTTACCTTACCATTGCTCTTTCCTGCTGGACCCCAATACACTGTACGCCACAAGTGGCCCCAGTGGGCAAATTTGCACTTCAACAGTAACCCAGGGCAACATAAAGCACTTATTCTTAATAAAAATATTATTAATTTATTTTCATATATTCATGTCCCACCTGAGTAAAGAACAGTTAAACCATTAGTACAAGATATGAAATGTGAATATTCTAAAATTACCAAAGGAACGTTCTTGCTAAAGGGAGCCAAGTTAAAATTCCTGGAATAGTTTTCTCTTTCAGATGCTACAAAATTAGATGGTTGTGTCAACTTAACAATGGTTTCTGTTTAGTCCATTGAGGCTTCTCAGGTCTTCAGAATCCAAAAGAATGTAAAAACCCTAAAATTCAAATTAAAACTGTGGTTTTAAGCTGCCATTACTTAGAAATCAGTTTAATATTGTAACTGTTCTCATTAAACCACTGCTTGCTGTGATTATTTAAAGTTTCGGTTTAATACAAAGTCAGTTCTAGTAACTGGTATTCTATTGATTAATTGGGGGGGGTTATTTCATATACTTTCAAGAGAATCACAGACACTTTAGGAGTTTGTTAGGGGAACTGTATTTGATGTACTCATGTGTTGTACCTACTTCCTTTTTGAGAAAAAAAAAACAGCACTACTGTTTTGCTTTATGGCAGAGATTGTTAAAGGAGACATTTTGTGTAAAAAATAAGAATGTACCAGTGTGTTATACTCATTAAGATATAGAAGAATTGTGGTTAAAAAAGTAATGTTTCAGGCCGATTTATTGAATATTTCTGCAAAATCCCTCCCTTCTCTACCTGCTTCGAGTTCCCAGGCTGTGCAGGGGAGCTGGTGTCTCTCAGCTTACTGCACTGTAGGACAGGAACCAATCACCAGCTAGCAGGACCTAATAGGGAACTGAATTCTGTCTGTGCTTGTGTGACTGCAGGGCTGTGATTGGCTGTCCCCCTCCTACTGTGCTTCTGGCAGGGACCATTATGACACGCCCACCCCTCATTTGAAACAGGGACAGGGACCAGAGAACATCTATAGGGAGCTCTAATAACGGGGCTATTTTTAAAGATAACATTAATTTTTAGCACCATGTAAAAGCAACACCATATATTACTTATAGTTGCCTACAAAATTAGGGTTTTTTCATTTATACTAGATATCTCCTTTAATAGCAAAGTACAAAAAGAGGCCACAAGACTCCACAAGGGCCGCCAAAAATAAAGTTAAAAATGTTATATTTATTGTAGATTGAATTCATTAAAAGAGGAACAGTATCTCCATTGGCCGTACGCGTTTCGTGACCTCCGTGGCACTTAGTCATGGGCCTTAATATACATTCAGGACCAGACCAATTATCTCCAAGTGGTTAACAGGAAGCAGGGGTTCTGTCTCCCAACCAGCAATCCATTTAAATGCAGGGGGAGAGGAAATTGGGACTTAGATGGGACAACCACCATGGGGTCTACTTAACCCTAATACACTATTGGCTGTTATCTGGTAACAGATGCCGGGGTATAACTCTTTGCAAGGACGACGACTCCTCATTGGAGCAGGTACCGCATTGCTACCTGATTGGGGGTCCGATTGTGCTTCCTAGTGATTGTATTCAGCATTGGGTCTTCCAGGAGCACAGGAGAATTCTGACTGGCCCTGAAAGGGAGGGTGGGACAGTGAACACTGAACATTGATCATGATAATAAACAACATTCTTTAAAAGCCTTTTCATTTCTCATCTCTGCTGGACCCCTATATGCTGTATCCTACCCCCATGACAAATCTCATCTGCTGAGCTTTCCCAATTTACAGTATCCCCCCATTACAAGTAAAATACAGTGCCCATTACCTGGTTACAGATGGGTTTACATTTCAGGGCAGGTATATTAAGAATCAGCTTCAGCTGCTTGTGGTTAAAACTAGGGATGCACCAAATCCAGGATTCGGCCTTTTTCAGCAGGATTCGGATTCGGCCTGTGTGCTATAAAGGAATCCAGACTGGAGGAACAACCAGCAGGAGGTTCCTATCTGAGCATCCACAGGGGCTGGTAGTCGCACTGTATGACTGAGTGTGCTGGATTCGCCTGAAGAGAGCTCTAAAGTAAAGTATCCAAAGGATTTGTGAGTATCCTGTTTAAAGGGACAGTACCCTAAAGAGTGCTGAAGATAAAAAGACTGTTTATTAAAGGACTTTTCCTTTTTAGTTAGCTAGACAGCTTTGCGCTAGCAAGTTAGCTAGTGAGGCCGTATTGCCACCGGTTAGGAGTGCTGCATGTATTAGGTGACCATTTATTTTAGATAAACTATACTGTGTGTGTTTGTTATTACTGTATTCCTAGTGGGGCCACCGTAGGTGCATTCCAGGATCCCACTAGGTGGAGGCACTGCGCTAGTAAGTACCAGGTACATAGTCTCTCCCCATACCACTGCGGAGTGGCTCAGGTTGTTTGCCCCGTGCCATCCGGTAAGTGCCACACGTGGAGTGTAACACCGACAAAGGGGTGTTGAAAGGGTTACAGGTGCTCAAATAAATAGCCAACATCTACTGAACCCCTAAACTTTTAAAAACCTTGCTCTACAAAAATGTTTGCAGTAATACAATGTAATAATATCTCAGCAACAGTTCTTTTCTGGTGCAACTGATTTCCCCTCTACTTTTCTAAAATTCTATTAAAAGTACAATAAAAATGACTATTTTGGAAACAAATTGTTAGTAGTGATCAAACTTTGTCTTAAATATATAATGCCCCCTCCTATTTCAGCATGTCCCATACTGGTTGCTTTCACACCCGGACATTTTCTTTGATCTCTTTGCCAGCACCACAACACCCTGTTGTAGGAAATATCTCAGTGCCACATTTTTATTTATTGCGCCTTCTTTCAGCACAGGATCCTCCAGGAGAACTGGCAGGTTCTGGTCAATCCTGGGAAAGAGAAATATGATTAAGGAAACATGATTGTGAGCAACTGCAATATAAAGAAACCTTCATATACCATTTTTCATCTCTGCTGGACCCCAGAATGCCATATCCCACCCACCCTATCGCCTGGGACTTGCAGAACCCTAGTAGTTTGCTCCGGTTCAGGTATAGGTGGCATTCCAACTTTGCAAGAGAAAGAGAAATATGCTGTTAATTTCAAGATTAAATAGGAACAGAACAGAAATGGCAAACAGAAAAGTGTTAATGTAGTTTGTATTATAATTTATTGTTGTTCCTTATCCCAGCCACCAGATGTCCCATTAATACAGAAAATCCAATTTGGTATAAGGGTTTTAGAGAAGGGGTACTTCAGTGTCAATCAAGAGGGAGCAGATCACCCTGGCAAGCCTGTTAAAAGGAACAGTTACACCAAAAAATTAAAGTGTTTTAAAGTAATGAAAATATCATGTAGTGTTGCCCTGCACTGGTTAAACTGGTGTGTTTGCTTCAGGAACACTACTATAGTTCATATTAACAAGCTGCTGTGTAGCAATGGCGGAAATTGAAAAAAAGTCTAAAACACTTACCGGCAACATAGACACTATATTGCTGGAAGGAAAAGAGTTAAATATAAAAGCTCCCTGAAAACAGCGGAGCTGTTGGAAAACACACTGCAATGAGACATGGCTTCTGCTTCACAGCAAATAGTCATATGTAACAGGGGGTGCCAGGATTGTGCCCACGTGGGCTCTACTGAAACTTTGCTGTGCCATAATGGTCTCTTACTGTACAGAGAGTTATGTGAGTTCTGTTTCATGACTGGTCCCTAAAGGCAAGGTTTCAAAGATAAGATCATAAGTAAAAACAGAAGCTCCATGTATATAGCAAACAGACTCACACATTATACAGGGCAGGGGGTCAGGGGGCAGTTGGAATGACTCCCAGGTGGCAGACAGAAATGTGAGGCTTGAGGCTATGATTGTGCAAGAAAAGAGCAATCCTCTTGTTCCTTGCAAAGACCCAGGGACACAAGTTGTGTATAAACAGTCAGGATTTTAGTTGTGTAAAGGATATTGGTGCAGTCGCTCACAAGAGGGTTATAATATATAGATAGATAGATAGATAGATAGATAGATAGATAGATAGATAGATAGATAGATATATTTCTGAAATGACATGTCTGTATCCCATTACCCCCACACTGACACCAGATGGATAAAGAGAAACACAGACTTGGGGCTTTTAGACTGAGGATTTAGTGGTGTCCCCATAGATGAGCACATTTATTGTATGACACTGCATGGGACACTCATGGTGCCACAACATGGCATAGCTCAGAGCTGTAAACTCAGCTGCAGGGGTCAGTACTAATCCCTGTCTGAGGGGCGGGTGTGGCCCACCAAGTTTCCAGCTTCTTCAGTGGCTCAGAAAACCAGGGCATTTAATTGTTTTAAGGTTCTCTTTTGTTGCTTAACATTGGGTTAAAGCCTTATTTATTCATAGCGAGGTTACTAATATATTCTAATAGCATCACAGTGACATCATCATGGTATAGTTCCAGAGTGTTACCCTTAAACCCCTCTTAACTGGTTCCAATTTTAGTGCTCTCTACAGGATCTACCCCTCAGCTTGGGTTCTGCCCTGAAAACACAACAAAGTAGAAAATTAATTGGCTGATGACACATTAGGTATTGGGGAGGGAACACTATGGCCCCCCAGCAGCAGAGACTACTGACACACGACAAATACAGCTTTAATGATGCCCAGAGCAGCTAAACCACAATGCAGCAGTCACAGGAGACGAAAAAGAGGAAATACAGTAAAACACTTTATGGTTAAGTTCATTTGACAGAAATTGTTCCTTGTAGAAACCCAAGTATTGTGCAACTCACTAGGCAAGAACCGGCTGCATCACACGACCCATTCTGTTTGCTGTGCTTAAAAGAGATTACCAGTTACCCCAACAGTGGCTGTCTGTCCCTTTCTGTTCTCTAGTTCTGACTCTTGCATCAATGTAACAGGGGGTCTGTTAATCAGTTGGCTTCTGCTACTTTGTTTCAGGAGTCAGAACCTACAGTGCAGACTACAAACAGCCAGACACTACTTTCATTAACAATCACATTTAAACCCAGTAAGAAGGAGGAATGAATGAATATCGGGAAGTTACTTAGAATCCCATTTTCTTTCATTAGGCAAAAAAATTTGGATGAAGTTCTCCTCTAATAAATGGACACATTTTTCATTGATGCAGTTTCAGGGGGTTTTCCTTGAACCTGAATATGTAAATTAGACTTGAGTATTTCAAAGAATCTTTTGTGGAGAATTCAGTACTGACCAAATCAATCAGTGCAAGCCTTGGGCTACTGTTTTTGAGGGTAAGCAGGGTGACTATTTCTGCTATTCCAACAATTCAGTGTGGCTCAGGGCACTAAACCATGATTAAAGGAAAAGATTAGCAGATAACAAGAAATAACTCGGCTATTGGGGGGGGGGAGCAGAATTTAATGCAATACACTGAATCCATTGCTTCCAATATTCGTCTGTAATAGGGATTCAATGGCTTTAAACCAATGGGTTATTAATAGGATTCTGCAATAGGATTTGGGGCCTAAAGAAAAAATATGTTTTAAGGACCAAAGATCTGTAATAATGGACCTGCACTAGTGATTTACTGGCAGAATCTGATTCAACCTTAACTGTTCCATTTCCCACCCCATTAGATTGTAAGCTCTATGGTAGAGACACCTCCTCCCTCCCATATCTCTTAACACACATGGTACTACTACATAGTGATATTGAGATTTTCCAAATTATACATATACCCAAAGATAACAAACCCCTTGGGGCACATTCAGCAGTCAGATTGCTGTGAATACCTATAGAATAGACAGCAACCCAGTGTCAGCCAACTGCAGAGGGACCTCAGCCGGAAAGTTTGGGGAGCTGTAGCCCCAAAAATACAAATGGCCATCCCTGGAATATCAAGTCGTGGGATTGGCACTGCAATATTTTCAATACTATGTTTGTATACCTTTGTATTTATTTATATTTTATAAGGTACTATACTAACAGAATCATTTCTTCATAATACTAATAATAATGAGATAATAATAATAAATGGGTTGGTCACACTAGAGTTAACTTTTAGTATGGTCTGATATTCTGAGACCATTTGCAATAATTTTTTGTTATTTAGCCTTTTATTCAGCAGCTCTCCAACTTGCCGTCTGGTGGCTAGGGGCAAAACTACCATAGCAACCATTCATTGATTTGAATAAAAGACTAGAATATGAATAGGAGAGGCCTGCATAGAAAGATGAGGAATAAAAAGGAAGAGAGGGAGGAAGGGTCACTAGGAGTTGCAGCTAGACCCCAGACCATGAGATGTGGCTCCCACAGTAGGATTTCAGTTTACTGTAACCACCCCACTGCTTTACGGTTGTCATTTTAGGACATCCTCAGGACAATCTGCTGTATTTGGTCAGGAGGAGTGACTACAGCTTTTTGTGATGTGCGAGTAAAGTCCTGCAGAGGCTGCATGCTGTTGCCATTGGAGACCGCATAACTGACTGAGATTTTTCCTGAGAATGTCCTGAAATGGCCACCGTAGGCAGCGCACAATTGAGTTTTCCAACTTCCGGCTCCTTCTCTAAACTGAGTACCAGCAACTCTCCGGCACAATGTCAAGGGGTGGTGCCGGGACTAGGGCGGGCCTATAGCTGCTTAGACTCGCAAACAGACCGCCCCTTTATGGCATCACACTCCCACCTCAGCTGCCTGGCTGACACAGAATCACAGACACTTCCTCTAATCCTCAGTGTGACACGCGGAACTCGCTGCTGGAGGGGTGTCTGTACTTTGTATCCTCGGTGATGTTATGTTTAGCATCTTATGGAGAGTTATGAGGAGACAGTGACAACCAAGTGTTCCACAATGAAAGCGGCGCTGCTGCTGTTGCTTCTTCTCGGCTACACTGAAGCGGTAGCGTCGAGCCGTGTGTTCCGCACCCTGTCCCACCTGAAGCCTCAGCGGGGAGATGATGGACAGACTGCTGCGGTCCGGGAGCTCCTCACACGGCTGCTCGGGGGCAGGGCCAGCGAATTCTCAGTGACTGTCAATAGCTCATTGGCTGAGGAAGGGCTGGACACCTACAAGCTGAGCTCGGGGTCGGGAGGCAAAGTCGTGATAGAGGGAAGCAGTGGGGTGGCTGCAGCCTCGGGCTGTTACAGTTATCTGAAATCCTACTGTGGGAGCCACATCTCATGGTCTGGGGTCCAACTGCAACTCCCAGTGACCCTTCCTCCCGTGCCCTCCCCTGTCACTGTCCGCACCCCACACAGGTAATTCTGCACATTCGGTTGTGTCTGATCGTCTCCTTAACTTTACCTTGACTTTTATTATGTTCTACAATGGCTAATTCTAAGGAAACTTTTTCAATTGGTCTTTATTATTTATTTTTTTGTAGTTTTTCAATTATTTGCCTTCTTCTGTCTCTTTCCAGCTTTCAAGTGGGGGTCACTGACCCCATCTAAAAACAAATGCTCTTAAGGGTCAGGGTACACGCTCAGATTGGGGGAGATTAGTCGCCCGACGACAAATCTCCTCTTCTTGGGGGTGACTAATCCCCCCCCCCCCGAACTGCCTCCCGCCGGCTAGAATGTAAATCGCCAGCAGGATGGCACTCGGAGCGATTCGTTTTCCAAAGTCGCCCGAAGTTTCCATTGGAAAACGAAGCTCTCTGAGTGCCACCCCGTCGGCAATTTACATTCTAGCGGGAGGCAGTTTGGGGAGATTAGTCGTCCCGAAGAAGAGGAGATTTGTCGCCGGGCAACCAATCTCCCCGAATCTGAGCGTGTGCCCTGACCCTTTAGACTGCAAATGTATGTTATTGCTACTTTTTATTGCTCATCTTTCTAGTAAGGTCCTTTCCTATTCATATACCAGTCCCTTATTAAAATCAATACACGGTTGTTAGAATAATTTGGACCCGATCAACCAGATTGCTGAAATTGCAGACTGGAGAGCTGCTGAAGAAAAAGCTAAATAACTCAATAAACATGAGTAATAAAAAATTAAAACCAATTGAAAATGGTCTTAGAATATCACTCCCTACACCAGTGATCCCCAACCAGTAGCTCGTGAGCAACATGTTGCTCTCTAACCCCTTGGATGTTGCTCCCAGTGGCCTCAAAGCAGGAGCTTATTTTTGAATTCCAGGCTTGGAGGCAAATTTTGATTGTATAAAAACCAGGTGCACTGCCAAACAGAGCCTCAATGTACGTTGACAATCCTCATAGGGGCTACTAAATGGCCAATCACAGCACTTATTTGGCACCCCAAGAACATTTTTCATGCTTGTGTTGCTCTCCAACTACTTTTACTTCTGAATGTTGCTCACAGGTTCAAAAGGTTGGGGATCCCTGCCCTACACCATACTAAAAGTTAACTCAAGGGTGAACAACCCCTTTAATATCTCTTTATTATTCTGATGATGAAATGAATCCGTTATTAAAGTACATTATAAAATATTCATACAAAGATACAGATATTATATCGAAAATATAGCAGTGCCAATCCTAGAACCTGATATTCCAGGGATGGGCGTTTGTATTTTTGAGGCTACAGCCCCCCAAACTTTCATGCTGAGGTCCCTCTGCAGTTGGCTGACACTGGGTTGCTGTCTTTTCTATAGGTATTCACAGCAATCTGACTGAATATGCACCTTAGGGGGTTTGATATCTTTGGGTATGCATATTTTGGAAAATCTCTATATCACTATGTACCAAGAGATTTGGGAGGAAGGAGGTGTCTCTCCCATAGAGCTTACAACCTAATAGAGTGGGAAGTGGAAAGAAAGTAATAAGCACAGCCCATAAGGGCTCAGGTTGAATCAGAGGCTGTGCCAGTAAATCACTAGTGCAGGTCCATTATTATAGGAAGCAATAGATTTAGTGTGATGCATTAAATTCTGTCCTCACCCCAATATCTATGAGTTATTTCTTGTTATCTGCTAAAAATATAATAAAAATCCTTTCCTTTAATCATGGTTTAGTGCCCTGAGCCAGACTGAATTGTTGGAATAGCAGAGATAGTCACCCTGCTTACCCTCAACAGCAGTAGCCTGAAGCTTGCACTGATTCTATCAGTCTGATACAGCAAATACAGGTATGGGACATGTTTTCCAGAATGCTCGAGACCTGGGGTTTTCCAGACAATGGATCTTTCCTTAATTTGGATCTTCATACCTTCAGTCTACTAGAATATCATTTAAACAATAAATAAATTCTATAGGCTGGTTTTGCTTCCAATAAGGATTCATTATATCTTAGTCAGGATCAAGAACAAGGTACTGTTTCATTATTATTATTATTATAGAGAAAAAAGAAATAATTTTTTAGAAACTTGGTTTAATTGATTATAATAAAGTCTATGGGAGATGGCCTTTCCGTAATTGGGAGCTTTCTGGATAACAGGTTTGCGGATGACTGATCCATACCTGTACTGAATTCTCTACAAAAGATTCTCACTGGGTTAAAATGTAATTGCTAATGAAAGCAGTGTCTGTCTGGCTGTTTGTAGTCTCTGTGATACAAGTTCTGATTCCTGAAACAAAATAGCAGGAGCCAGCTGATTACCAGACTACCTGTTAAATTGATTCAAGAGTCAGACCTAGAGAACAGAAAGGGACAGACAGTCACTGTTGGGGTAACTGGTAATCTCTTTTAAGCACATCAAACAGAATGGGTCGTGTGATGCATCCGGTTCTTGCCTAGTGAGTTGCACAATACTTGGGTTTCTACAAGGAACAATTTCTGTCAAGTGAACTGAACCATAAAGTGTTTTATTTCCTCTTTTTCGTCTCATGTGACTGCTGCATTGTGATTTAGCTGCTCTGGGCATCATGTATTAAACCTGTATTTGTCGTGTCTCGGTAAACTCTGTTGCAGGGGGGCCATAGTGTTCCCTCCCCAATATCTAATGTGTCACCAACCAATTAAAATCCTACATTGTTGTGTTTTCAGGGCAGAACCCAAGCTGTGGGGTAGGTCCTATAGAGAACACTGAAAGTGGAACCAATTAAAGGAAAACTATACCCCCAAACAATGTAGGTCTCTATTAAAAGATACTGAGTAAAACAGCTCATGTGTAAAACCCTGCTTCATGTAAATAAACCATTATCATAATAATATACTTTTTTAGTAGTATGTGCCATTGGGTAATCATAAATAGAAAATTGCCATTTTAAAAAATAAGGGCCGCCCCCTGAGATCGTAAGATTCACTGTGCACACATACAAACCACATGTAAGGTCACATGAGCCAATTAACAGACAGAGTTCTGCCTTTTGCTTCCTCACTTCTTCCTGTTACAGTTAGTGTTGTAGTATTTCTGGTCAGATGATCTCTGAGGCAGCACAGATAGAGTCACGAAATGGTGGTTCAAGGCAAGAGATATAAAAGGGCAATATTTATGTAAATATATATTCCAGTTTGGTAAGATTCTTTAATATGTCATTCAATTTGATATAAACTGTCTGTTGCTTAAGTATTCATTTTGGGGGTATAGTTTTCCTTTAAGAGGGGTTTAATGGTAATTCTCTGGAACTATAACATGATGATGTCATTGTGATGTCATTAGTATATATTAGTAACCTTGTTATGAGTAAATAAGGGTTTGACTCCAAAGTTGGGCAACAAAAGGGAACCTTAACCCCAAAACAATGAAAGCCCCTGGTATTCTGAGCTACTGAAGAAGCTGGAAACTTGGTGGGCCACACCCACCCCTCAGACAGGGATTAGTACTGACCCCTGCAGCTGAGTTTACAGCTCGGAGCTATGCCATGTTGTGGCACCATGAGTGTCCCATGCAGTGTCATACAATGTAAATGCCCTGTGCTAATCTATGGGGGCACCACTAAATCCTCAGTCTAAAAGCCCCCAAGTCTGTGTTTCTCTTTATCCATCTGGTGTCAGTGTGGGGGTAATGGGATACAGACGCGTCACTTTATAAATATATAAACAGGTATGGGACCTGTTAACCAGAATGCTCTGGGTTTTCCAGATAACGGATCTTTCCGTAATTTGGATCTTTATAACTTAAGTCTACTAGAAAGTCATGTAAACATTAAATAGGCTGGTTCTGCTTCCAATAAGAAATGATAATACCTTAGTTGGGATCAAGTTCAAGGGACTGTTTTATTATTACAGACAGGAAATCATTTTTAAAAAATTGTATTATCTGGATAAAATGGAGTCTTTGGGAGATGGCCTCTGTAATTTGGAGCTTTCTGGATAACAGGTTTCCTGATAATGGATCCTATTTCTGTATATATTAAACTTCTTGTGAGCGACTGCACCAATATCCTTTACACAACTAAAATCCTGACTGTTTATACACAACTTGAGTCACTGGGTCTTTGCAAGGAACAAGAGGATTTCTCTTTTCTTGCACAATCATAGCCTCAAGCCTCAAATTTCTGTCTGCCACCTGGAAGTCATTCCAACTGCCCCCTGACCCCCTGCCCTGTATAATGTGTGAGTCTGTTTGCCATATACATGGAGCTTCTGTTATTACTTATGATCTTATCTTTGTAACTTTGACTTTAGGGACCAGTTGTGGAACAGAACTCTCATAACTCTCTGTACAGTAGGAGACCCCCCTGCTGCTCACATATGACTATTTGCTGTGAAGCAGAAGCCGTGTCTCATTGCAATGTGTTTGCCATCAGCTGTGTTCAGGGAGCTTTTATATTTAACTCTTTTCCTGCCAGCAAAGTAATGTCTTTGTGGGAGTTAACCACCTGCCAGCAGCAGAGAATCTGTGTTATTTGGAAAGGGGGAAAGGCCGAGCAATGCCATAAAGTTAAAAAAAACTAAATACAAATTGTTAATATAATGGAAAACAGAAGTGTAGGGTGAAGCAGCACTTTGCCTCACAGGTAGGGGATGGAGGATATAGAAGGACAGACACTGCGGGGTTCTGGTGTTCGTAGGATACACATACTATTTTCCTTTATTTGCCCTAAACATATATTGTATTTTATAAACCCGTCTCATCGTGTAGCCACAATAAGTGATACAAATTTATGCTAAAAGGGACATTCCATTTAAATATAACCCCTTTATGGTCCCTCTGGTCCATGTCTGTTATCTACACCATGGAGGTAGGTGTGCGGATCCACTCTTTTACTTACAAAATGGCTGTTTCTGCATTAGAAATGAATCTGTATTCTCTCATTTTCAGTTTATCTGAACTCAGATGTATTGATCTCGTTACTTCCAGGTTCCGCTACTACCAGAATGTCTGCACCTCCAGCTACTCATTTGTGTGGTGGGACTGGGCTCGCTGGGAAAAAGAAATTGACTGGATGGCCCTCAGTGGAATCAACATGCCCCTCGCATTCACTGGCCAAGAAGCCATTTGGTATAAAGTAAGTAAAGAGTATCTGTATTATGTCCCAGGAAAAATGACTAGCATATTACTAACTTGGAACCGCTGGATCAGGTACAGATATCGGCCCAACGCTCCCAATATCTTTCATCCTCTATAGCAGCAATTTAAATGAACAAGGAATAGGCAGTTTAGATGCTTTATTAGTATTATTGTCTCTAACATTTATGTTGCTTTAAAATGTTGAATTTTAGGTTAAATTTTTATTTGACTGTATGACTATTTCGTCTTGTACAGCTGTGTGGTACAATTTTGTTTGCAGTGACTATGAAACGTAAACTAAAAATTTAACGGATGCATATACACAAATGTTACCTTATGATGGAAATGAATTGTCTGTACACATCGTTTTTGAAAAACAAATACATATTTATTGAAATAAAGTTGGTGTAAAGTATCTGCAAGTTATGTCTGTGTGACTTGAGCCTAACTAGTACCCCCTACTGTAGGTATACATGTATGGAAATAATTTATTCTATGGGAGCCATCACATAATTCTGAGCTTTCTGGATAACTGGTCTCCGGATAACAGATGTGACCATATAAAGGCACAAGGCTGGAAATTCTAAGCATCACTCATGTATTATAAGGGATAATGTAAATGTACTGTAAATGATAAGGATATTAGAACTCATTGAGTAGTTCTGTGACCATATAAAGGCACAAGGTTGCAGGCTGAGTTATACAGTGAACTCTGAGTATCACTCATGTATTATAAGTGATAATGTACCCCCTACTGTAAATAAGGATATTGGAAGTCACTGAGGGGTTCTGTTACCATATAAAGGCACAAGGCTGCAGGCTGAGTTATACAGGGAACTCTGAGTATCACTCATGTATCATAAGGTATAATGTACCCCCTACTGTAAATTATAAGGATATTAGAAGTCACTGAGGGGTTCTGTGACCATAAAAAGCCACAAGGCTGCAGGCTGAGTATAATTTACCCTGTACTGTAAATTAGAAGGATACCCCCAATAAGAACTGATTACATTGCTAAGCACCATTTTACATAATATTCATGGTTCATATTCGACAGTACATGAATCATTGCTTTTAAAGTTTATCTCAGTTAGGAATCCTACACTTTATTAACATAAATATGTATATATTTTTTCTTTTGTTTCAGGTATATTTATCATTGGGTCTGAATGAATCTGAGATTTTTGATTTCTTCACTGGTCCAGCATTTTTGGCATGGGGTCGGATGGGGAATATTCACACGTGGGGGGGTCCTTTGTCTGTTTCATGGATGGAGAAGCGGCTGACACTGCAGGTAATGCCCTGCGTTTCTTTTGTACAAGCGAAAACACTAAAATGTATGTGTCCTTAATCCTTGTATTCTTTATCCCAGTTGATGATTGTAGAGCGCATGAGATCCCTGGGAATGATGACTGTATTACCAGCGTTTGCCGGGCACATCCCACAGGGTATACTAAGGTAAATTTACAGAGGAGCACCAAAAGAACAGAGGCTTCATTAGCATAAATATTGTTTGTAAAAGATACTCATTTAGGTGCAGAATAACCAATATCTTGTTCTTCCAGCTGGTAGTAATTATCCTATATAAGAGATATGGCTCCAGGCCATTAAATACAGTATAAGAGGTCTCCAAAGTGTTCATATAATAACATCAGGTGACTTCTGATATGCTTATTTTATGGTGCATAAGTAGCATATACAGGTTACTTACATCTGTAGTGGGATGGGTAGTGTGGACCCTATTTAAACTGAAATAAAGTGACACTTAGGAATGCGGGGGTAATGCCCCCTCCCTACTCCTTCTTGATAAGAAAATAGAGAAGTGTTATTAGTCAAGCTCAGAAATGTATAGATAAAAACTTGTAGCAACTTGTTTTCTGTAGAATTTATCTGCCTAGCAGGAAACAAAATCTGTTGAAAGTAGGCAGATAAATTCCTACCTACCATGAGAACTGGTAGGTCGGAGTTCTCAAAGGGATTTACCTTGTGCTCTTCTTACTTACAGGGTATTGAACCTTGGACCCGTAATAATCACATGACCTAACGTTGCTGTCAGTTTAGACAGTTGCCAGACAGGTTGTGTGTTTCTTTTGCTATGTTGTTCAGTCTGTAGGGCAGAGGTTCTCAAATGTTTTTACACAGTCTCACTATCAATGCCCGACATTTAGCCAGACCCCCTCCTACATATATCTATTTATCATTTTAGTAAAATCATACTGACATTTCTGTGCCAATTATTATTATCATCCCATAATTTATAGGGGCATTGCAATTCCCAGCATCATTTGATTCATAAAATAAGCAGAAAGGCAGCACAGCAGAGTTGGAAGGTGATATCTCTTGGTTCTTAATCTTCTTCTGCAAGTGATTGGGTACACTAATTATGTGCAGTTGAATTGGATCTGCCTTTAACTCCACATGCTCCACGTCTGGGATCACTTGCAGGAGAGGATTGGACTGCACATGACTGAGCCCGCCGACCCCTCTTTATTTCTTTAACAGGTTACAAACAGAGCAGTAGGGGTGCACACTGGTGCAGTTTGGGAGGCGGTTTCCTTTTATCGATGGCATTCTTTGTCCTGTAAGGTCATTTTTATTTACAAAACCCCAGCATCAAAACACTGAATTACTCGGGCTGCCATTTTAATGTTTTTTTTTTGGTCAGTTTGTCTCTTATCTTTGGTCACATTATTGTTTGATTGTGGTGCAACACTTACAGGTCCTGATTTCACTCCCAAGGCAGATCTAGAGTCAGTACAAAGAGGAACTAGTAGCTGAATGCAGAACTCGGTTTGCTAGGGTCCAAATTTCCCTAGAACCATGCATTGATTTTGAATAGAGACTGGAATATGAATAGAAGAGGACCTAAACAGAAAGAAGAGAAATGAAAAGTAGCAATAACAATACATTTGTAGCCTTAGAGTCAGACGAAGAAGGCAAATAATTAAAAACTATAGAAAATAAATAATGAAGGCCAAATGAAAAGTTGCTTAGAATTGGCCGTTCTATAACATACTAGAAGTTAACTTGAAGACAAACCACCTCTTTAAGGAACAAGTGTACTGCTACCAACATATACTACATGTTTGTACACCTAGGGAGGCATGCACAGGCATATGGGCACTTGCACAATTGCCAATCAGTGCCTTCAGAAGATCCTCTGTTTCAGTGGATTGGGGAACTCATCCTGAGCCAGATGGTCGGAGTCCTTTGGCACTGACCATATCTACAGTGCAGACACATTCAATGAGATGTCCCCCACATCATCTGACCCAGGCTACTTGTCGGCAGTCAGCGGTGCTATATTTAAATCCATGACGAAAGGTAAATGCAATAAGTGAGACTGGATTGCACTCAAAATGCTTCAGGGACAGGGATCTATAACCTGTGGGTCAAGAACTAATAATTGGTCATCCTGATCCCCATAGGGGACTATGGAGACCATGGAATCCAGTTGGACAGCCCTTACTTAGTTCATTTTATTTGAGTACATCATTTTCATGTGGCTAATTACATAATATGTGAATGGGTGTGTAGAGGCTTTCAGCCTTCCTCTGTAGGACATTAGAGAAGAACCCAGGGATTGCGAGGCTAGGATGTCCAAGAGGTTTCTCCAATAAATGCACAGAATCCTTTATGTAAACCTCCCAGCATGCCTAAACGTATGCATTCCATAACTTGCAATGTCCCTGTCTTTGCAGTTGATCCTGAAGCCATATGGTTGATGCAAGGTTGGCTGTTTATAAACAACCCATCATTTTGGCAGCCTGCTCAGGCCTTACTTACAGGCCCTGATTTCACTCCCAAGGCAGATCTAGAGTCAGTACAAAGAGGAACTAGTAGCTGAATGCAGAACTCAGGCCACATATTAAAGCGGTTGTTCACCTTTGAGTTAACTTTTAGTATGATGTAGAGAGTAATTATTTTATTCAGCATCTCTATAGTTTGCAGTTTTAGCAATCGGTTTGCTAGGGTCCAGATTTCCCTAGAACCATGCATTGATTTTGAATAGAGACTGGAATATAAATAGAAGAGGACCTAAACAGAAAGAAGAGAAATGAAAAGTAGCAATAACAATACATTTGTAGCCTTAGAGTCAGACGAAGAAGGCAAATATTAAAAACTATAGAAAATAAATAATGAAGGCCAAATGAAAAGTTGCTTAGAATTGGCCGTTCTATAACATACTAGAAGTTAACTTGAAGACAAACCACCTCTTTAAGGAACGAGTGTACTGCTACCAACATTACTACATGTTTGTACACCTAGGGAGGCATGCACAGGCATATGGGCACTTGCACAATTGCCAATCAGTGCCTTCTTATAAAAGGGGATGTGCTCCAAAAAAAAAAAATTAACTCGGTGAAAGAAAATATAATTCTAAGCAACTTGCCAATATTCATCCATTCCTCATTCTCATGGGTTTATAGTGTGTAACTGTCATTGTGTTTGTCTGTTCCTTTTCTTTTTCTCTGAGTCTGATCTTGAGACAATGTTAAGGTGTCGGTTTTCTTCCAGTTATCCTAACCAGCTGGATTCTGCTACAGTGTTTTAGGAGTCAGAACCATCAGTGCAGAGAATATAAACCACTAAATTGCTTCCATCAGTGCAGAGAATACAAACCACTAAATTGCTTTCAATAGCAATCACATTTCCACATATGATTAAAGAAGAAGGAAAGGCTTGGTGCACTTGGGGGTGCCAAATGTTAGGCAACCCAAAGTGATTGTATTGACTTACCGGAAACCCTGGGCCGGTGCTCCTATCCACAGAAAACTGCACCGGCCTTGGGTTATACCAGTGAGCACCACGGAATGTTATTCTTCCATCTTCGCGCGACTGCTCATGCGCAGTTGAATGAAAATCCGAACTTTTAACTAAAAAGTCTGCTATTTCATTCAACTTTGCATACGTTTGCCCCGGGAAATTTGGAGAAAGAAGAAGCCGGAAGAGGATCGCTCCTTGGTGCTCAGTGGTATAACCCCGGGCCGGTGCAGTTTTCTGCTGATAGGAGCACTGGCCTGGGGTTTCAGGTAAGGCAATACAATCACTTGGGTGTGCCTAACATTTGGCACCCCAAGTGCACCAAACCTTTCCTTCTTCTTTAAAACCATAGAACACTGAGTATAATTCCTTTCTTTTGGATCCAGAGTAAAAGAATTCATGGGATCAGGCACATTACGATTGCTAATATTTGTGGGGTCTCCTGTTTTGTCTCATAGGGTCTTTCCCAAAGTTACTGTGAGCAGACTCGGTGGATGGAGCAATTTTAACTGCACATATTCCTGCAGTTACCTCCTGGACCCGGAAGATCCTCTGTTTCAGTGGATTGGGGAACTCTTCCTGAGCCAGATGGTCGAGTCCTTTGGCACTGACCATATCTACAGTGCAGACACATTCAATGAGATGTCCCCCACATCATCTGACCCAGGCTACTTGTCGGCAGTCAGCGGTGCTATATTTAAATCCATGACGAAAGGTAAATGCAATAAGTGAGACTGGATTGCACTCAAAATGCTTCAGGGACAGGGATTTATAACCTGTGGGTCAAGAACTAATAATTGGTCATCATGATCCCCATAGGGGATTATGGAGACCATGGAATCCAGTTGGACAGCCCTTACTTAGTTCATTTTATTTGAGTACATCATTTTCATGTGGCTAATTACATAATATGTGAATGGGTGTGTAGAGGCTTTCAGCCTTCCTCTGTAGGACATTAGAGAAGAACCCAGGGATTGCGAGGCTAGGATGTCCAAGAGGTTTCTCCAATAAATGCACAGAATCCTTTATGTAAACCTCCCAGCATGCCTAAACGTATGCATTCCATAACTTGCAATGTCCCTGTCTTTGCAGTGGATCCTGAAGCCATATGGTTGATGCAAGGTTGGCTGTTTATAAACAACCCATCATTTTGGCAGCCTGCTCAGACTAAGGCCTTGTTGCACGGTGCACCGATTGGCAGAATCCTTGTCCTGGACCTGTTTGCAGAGACTGTACCTGTTTACCTGAAAACCGAGTCTTTCTATGGCCAGCCCTTCATCTGGTGCATGCTTAATAACTTCGGAGGGAACCATGGTTTGTTTGGTAACATTGAAGGCGTTAATAGGGGACCCTTTGATGCTGCCAAGTTTCCTAACTCTACGATGGTGGGCACAGGGTTAACCCCTGAAGGCATTGAGCAGAATGACATGATATATGAGTTTATGAATGAAATTGGTTGGAGTTCCAAACCCATCGTCCTGACCGACTGGATTTCCAACTATTCTGACAGACGCTATGGGCAGAAAAATACAGATGCCAGGATGGCATGGCAACTACTCCTCAGGAGCGTCTACAACTGCACTCAGATTCTGCACAACCATAACCACAGCCCGCTGGTCCGTAGGCCATCTCTAAATATGAACACAGATATTTGCTACAACAAGGCGGATATTTATAAGGCATGGATGTTCATGCACAATGCATCCTCCTCTCTTGGAAAGAGCAGCACTTTCCTGTACGACTTAGTGGATATCACTAGGGAGGCTGTGCAGCAATTAGTCTCAGAGTATTACTTGGAAATCAAGGAAGCTTATCAGAAAAGGGATCTTCAGCAACTGATGACTGCAGGAGGGGTCTTGGTTTATGATCTTCTGCCTGAGCTTGATAGTCTTCTTTCCAGCCAACCTGGGTTCCTGCTGGGCTCATGGCTAAAAGCAGCTAAATCAATGGCGTCAACTCCAGAGGAAGCTGCCTTGTATGACATGAACGCACGCAACCAGATCACCTTATGGGGCCCAACAGGCAACATCCTGGACTATGCCAATAAACAATATGGTGGACTGGTGCAGGATTATTACTCCGAGCGGTGGGGTCTCTTTGTCTGGTTTCTCGTTCAAAGCCTCAACAAGGGGGAGCATTTTAATCAAGATAAATTCAACAAGGCTGTCTTTGTTCTAGAAGAAGACTTTGTTTACAATGGCAAGGAGTACAAGGAAAGCCCTACTGGAGACACCCTTGAGATAGCCAATAAGATTTATCTGAAGTACCACCCACAAGCCGGAAAGAAAAGGTTCATCAATAAGAGTAAAGACCTCAAGCTGAGCCTCTAATGAGGGAATTTACGTTCATACTGGAACTCGCCATACAGATGCCCAATTATGACTTTATTCTTTAAGTGCCTTGTTTTCTTCCTGTCTCTTGGCAGATATTATTTTCGTTTTATTATAATGAGGGAATTTTACTATTGTCAATTGATTTTTATAAAGAGGTATTTTTCTATTTCCCATCCACCGTGGTACAAATTTTTAGACCTTGTGTTACTGATCGTGAGCATTATTGAATTATGGTGAACTTGCTTGCGAAGTCTAGATTGGTACATCCTAAGCTGTGGTGTGTTCTCTTGGCCTTGTTTTTATAAATGCATTGTCCTGGATTCCTCCCATGGATCCTGGCTCTCACCTTCTCTTCTTCCCGTCCATGTTCTTTTTGATTCAGTTCCTGATCACTTCCCTGTTACATTTTCCAGCACTTCTTACGTTTGGTACTTTTGCCTTTTTTTTTTCTCATCCCACTAAATCTCCTACCAAGTCTCTCATCTCTTTCTGACTCCTTTCTCTCTCCTCACTCAAGCTTATTTTCTAGTGCTGACCTCTGTTACAATATGGTGGCTTCCATTGCTTGTATGCTGAGCACACTATTTGGCATAAGTAAAGAACAGACCTAATGTAGCAATCCTCAATGTGTCCCTATGTGTTTTTGCATCAGAGATCTCATACTATTTGGTTAGGCTTGTTACTAGTAGAGAAGGATTGCTGTGCTCCTAAAGCACCTTATAGCCAGCCCATAGGTGTGTTATCACTGTACTATGAAATATATGTAACCATTTACATAAAGCTATGATTCATTGCCACTGTACTGGTCATCATTAACACTCACCACATATCATTTTGAACATCATTGGCACTTTATTGTATATATGCTCGGTTCCTAACCAATCTACTGAGTTCATGCTAGGATTATCTTTGCTATAATAATTGTGCCAGGATGCTCTCTTTATTGTGAATATATATATATATATATATATATATATATATATATATATATATATATATATATATATATATATATATTACTGTGGTACTGAGAAGCACCTGTTCCATGACAATAAATATGGTAATGTACACAAAATCAAATAAAAGAATGGGCTTTATCTGTGTTTGCCCAAGTTTTTACTCTTCTATAAACCTGTCTTGTGTATCCTACCTAGGTTCAGACTGAAGAATTTGAGTGTAAATGGGTTATTACAATTGCTCCCTTTTCAGTATAAGTAACTATATTTTCTGACTCTTGGGGGGGGAATTAACCGCACTTTGCTCCTCACCTTAAATGGCACCTTGAGTCTGATCCAATATGTCATGCAATAACTGTATGAATATGAGAGTAACAGGTAGGTAAGGACAGTGTGAAAGGAAATGATAGAACCTGCACAGGGCACTTGTATCCTAGGCAGCAGATCAGAGCATCATAGATAATGTATGGGTGGTAGAAGGTACCTACATTTGCCCTTTCGTATTCAGTGGTTGGTAACAGGTAACTGTCTGGCCCCCACCTCTCAGTAGGGGCTGCAATCCTAAACTTGCAACTGTTGTCCAATCAAAGAATGACATGAAACCCTGGGAAACAGCGGCCAAACTGCTAAGGAGGTGACCACAACAGCTCTTAGAAAAGGCTCACAAAATGTGGCCCAACCTGGACATTGCCCTAAAGAGCAGCAGGTGGAGAGCTATGCTTTTGAGAATTAATTTATCCCAGTGGAATAATTAGCCAAAGAATGGAGGGTACTAACTATAGAGGAGACAGACCCCCATGTTCTGTGATTGTCTCGATCCCCTTGCTAGGGTTTGTTTAAAAAAAATAAAAAAAGTAAAATGTTCCCATTCCTTGGATGATAGCCTAATAATGGTAAGTAAGGTCTTTCTATTTTCCATATCATCCAGCTCAAAAGCCGGGAACTCAATCCCAAAGAGAACCTACATGCCTCTCACATGACTAAAAGAGAATCAAGGACCCAAAAATTCTTACCCATATCCTACAATAGTGAGGTTAGTACAGAGGACAAATAATGGCAGACCTAAAGAGACTAGCTGAAGAACAACTTGATTCACCTTTTGTTACCCAGTTACTTAAGGAACACCTGAAACTTGCTACAATGAGTAGGGATGGGCGAATTTGACCCGTTTTGTTTCGGAAAATATTCGCCACCAGCGAAATGTCGCAGACTGCCATTAAAGTCTATGGGCGTCATTTTCACGGAGAAACAAGGCGCATAAAGTTTTTATGAGTAAGTTATTATGATCTTTTGATCTGTATAGTCTATTTGCTGGGGATAAATTGGAGAGGTTGAACTTGAGTTAGAGTTAGATATGTAACTTTGTACAACCCAAACCCTATAGTAATTAATTTCATGTTGAGCACAGAGGTAATTGCCCCTTTCAGTGTCAAAGGTTATAAGGAGCTTAGATTGAGTCAATTCAAGACTAGTGATTGTAAGTAATATACATAAATTATGATTTTCAACAAGACAATATGAATTTATGATATCCAATTTTATGATTTAAAGTTTTAGTCTCCCTAACAGTCATTCTATATTTATCCTGACAGAAAGCTGACTTGGTCTGTGGCAGTTGATGTCACATGATTGTTAGTGGCGACATCACAATGGTTGCCATGATCATTAGGGATGACATCACAGTGGTGCCCCTGACACAAGCTGGTATAAGGGCTGTTTACAGTTGGGATTGTCAGATTAGTGACTGAATGCCACCATGAGGTCACTAATCATCACCCTATTGATTTTCACTGGATTTTTACGAGTAAGTTCTGTTCATGTTTATGGGGTCATGTATGGGAACTGTTTTGGAGTCATTTTGGGTTCCTGTTATTAGCGTTATCTGTTAATGTACCAGTGACTTATGGGTTTGCTGAGCGGTTTCTATACAATGTACAGTACCATGTCCCAAACATCTGATCCATGTACTTTTCTCTTACAGGAAAGAGATATCAAAGAACATATTAAGACATCGGATTATGTGACTGAAGGATTCAACTACATCAAGCTCAGTTTGCCAGTTTGCCCAGTGTCTGTTGAAAAGGCCGGTTATGTAGAGGATGTAGAGTGCGGCAATACCCTGTTTGTACAGGAAGAGATCAGACCAGTCCCTCTGCTGATTCCTACAGACATAAGATGTGATGTAAGTCAGTATTGATTTATGTGTTACCAATGCTCTATACAGGGAGTAGGAAGGGAACATGTTATTATGGGATGTACTGATATTGTATCTATTGTTCCG
Organism: Xenopus laevis; assembly: GCF_017654675.1. Taxonomy (NCBI): domain Eukaryota; kingdom Metazoa; phylum Chordata; class Amphibia; order Anura; family Pipidae; genus Xenopus; species Xenopus laevis. The sequence continues at coordinate 23,481,161 of NC_054379.1, read as the reverse complement.
CTGTGTGACTAACTGATCCTCTCCTATTTCAGGGCTTGCGTTGTCCAATTCCTCCTATAGAGTGTCAGCTCACTAACCGAGAGCCAGAGCTGAGTAGTGCCATCATTCAGGTAAGCTGGAATCAATTGGCCTATAATTCAGGCCCTAACTGTCAATACAGAGAAGGTTATATGTGAGTGCCAGTTGGCACTTGCTGCCTCCCTAATGTACTGATATGTTAGTGATTGAGGGTCCAACTGTCTGACTAACTGATGTTCTTCTGTTGTAGGAGTTCCAGCTAATTGTACCTTATATTGAGACCCTCATCAGAGATACTGAGAATGGCACTAGTGTGAAAGGAATCATTTTGGTAAGTCATAAGAATAATGAGCTCATTATAAAACAATTCATTATCTAAGTCAGACTGGGAATCAGTGAGTTACTCTGGAATCAGACTTTCCTACTCTATCCCATTAAAGGAGAAGGAAAGCTACGGAGGCATTTTATTGCCAATAGATTAGCTGCAATAGTGCAAGCAAGAATGCTATATTTGTTCTGTAGAATGTTTTACCATACCCGAGTAAAAAGCTCTAGAAACTCTCTGTTTGTTTAGGATAGGAGCTGCAGTATTAACATGGTGTGACATCACTTCCTGCCTGATTCTCTCCCTGCTCTGGGCTCAGATTACAGCAGAGAAGGGAGGGGGTGGGGGAAGAGGAGCAAACTGAGCATGCTCTTGCCCAGGGCAATGAGGTTTAAGATGAAGGCAGAAAGTCTGATACAGAAGCCCATGTGTACACAATAGAAGGAAAGAAATGCTGTGTTTCTTTTGACAGGGGACTCAGAGCAGCACTACTTTGGGGGTTTACTGGTATATTTAGATGGACCTTTCTGATAAGGCTTACTTAGTTTTAACCTTTCCTTCTCCTTTAACTGCTAGTGAGTTGTTCTCTCAATAGAAAATATGAATATTATAAAGGGAATAAAGTTATATTCTCTAGGTACCAAGTTTGTGAAATAACTCTTTTTTTCTCTCTTTTCATGTAGGGCGTCTTGCTACCACAAGTCTTTGTCTATCTACTGGAATTCTGCAGGTCCAGCAGAAAGAAGGCAGAAAAGGACAGAGATGAGGCCCCTGCTGAAAAAGAGAGGGAAGGGCCACAACATCCTGCTCAAACCCATTATAACATGGAGGAAGAAGCAGAACTTAGTAGGAGTGGAAGCAAAAAGAAGGAGGAGCCTAGAAGCGCTAAGAAGAAGAAAAAGCTGCACCACTCTGAGGCTCATGAACACCAAGGCTCACAGAGACCAAATAACAATGCAACAATGAACGCAGAAGAGGAGAAGGAATTAAAGCAGCTTTTCCAGCAGTTCATCTGCCAATGCTTGGAAGGAGATTTCTGAGGAGAAGAGAGACGTGGATGGGAGGGAGGACAAAAACTTCTCCAGATTGTTCCTGCACAGAATTCCCATAGTGATTCCTACAAGCTCTTAAAATGTTGGAGCAAAACAAGATTTTTTAAAATAAAACTTTACTGAAATGTAATCTCTGACTTGTCTTTCTTACGTTCTTTCTCAAAATGGTTTATGTAAGTGAAGCACCGGGAGGGAACAGATATAGGGTTAAAGGGTAACTCAGTGAGGGTGACTCTATGTCTAATTAAGGGAACAATCACACAGGTAGTGTCAGGGCCTAACAAACCTTTTTAGAGTGTTATAGAAATGACAGTTACACTTGCATGGACTGTATGTTGCCGTTCAGTGTTGCATGCAGCTCTACATATTAACCCCTATTATACCACCCAATACACTGACTCAACAGGAGACTTGGCTACTGAGCAATACAAACTGCCACTGCAGAGAACCTATGGTACAAAGTGGGCAAATGCATTTAAAGGGAAAGTAAATTCGGACCAGGTGGAGGAGGAAAGGATTTCTACATTAAAATGCCCCCTTAGGCAAATTTCTTGCCCCAAATCAAAAATGCCCATGGCCACTTGTATACCCCAGAACACCAATCTCTCATATGGCCCCTCTCAGGATATGCTGGAAGTTACAGAGGCAGAAGTCACAAATAGGCACTTATTTCAATGAAAGAGAGGAGAGCACTCAAACACAGATTAACTGCTTGTGATTATTTATTATTTATGCTGCTTTACACGACATGTTTCAGGCAAGTGGTGCCGTTTCTCAACTTGAGAACTTGAGAGTGGATATCTCTGGATGGTACATCAGGATTGATGCATGCATAAAGACGTGATCATTAGGCCGAGCGCGGCTCTTCACAGCTTTTACAAATAGGCACTTACCCCAGGTCTCACCCTGTAATTGTACATGTCCATTTTCCATTGGTGACATCTATAATGTCACCAATGGAAATTAGTCTGTTAGCACTTAAGATGGGTAAATTTGGGTGCTGGGAGTAGGGAATTTACATGATTATGAAATCTGATTGGTGAATGGTAGTTTTGGGAGAGCTGGCCATTGAATGTGCAACATCTAGAAGTATAAGTGCTACAAGAACTTACCTTAGGAACATAAAGGTAATATGGAACATAAGGAGCTGACAGCACCCCCACACTCCATAAAAAAATAGTGACTGGTAATTGTAAATAATGATTAATGTGAAAAGTAGTGCAAAAGTATAGTATCATAATGACTGAACTGAACCAAGTCCCTTAAAGGTGCCCAATAACATGCTGAAGGGTGAAAGTCTCCTTGATGGGTGAGCCTACAATTTCTTTTTCTGTTGCTCATCCCATGAGTCTGTTCCTTGTATGCTTAGTTGGCATGTCTTGTCTGTACCCAGTTGGCATATATTAAGGTCATTGTAGCAAGTTTAAGGAGTACTATGAGTATGTCCTTAGTGCTGGGTAACAGCATGTGGATGAAGTTGTTCCCCTTCTGGGCTCTTTATGTCTTATATGATTTACGGCTTGACTATTTCATGACAGAGTTTCCTGGTTCAACCTTGCAAATGTTGGCCATAGATAAGAAAGATTGGCTTCTCTACAGTTTCTCTATGAGCCATGTGGTGGCAGGTAAGAACCATCATCAATGGAAATGGAACCTCTGAAAGCTTTAACTGGGGCAGGGGCAGTGAACAGGGAACAGTTATCATTTTTAGCAAAAATAAAAATGAACAAGGGTCTTCCTGATGGAGACAGTTTCACTGTATGTCAATAAACATGGAGGCTCATAAAATCAGGAATGAAAAGCATGATCCCTAATGTCCATTATACCAAGCAAAACATGGCAGGGGGATTTCTTACAAAACTGCCTACATACATATAGTATTTATAGGAAGGCAGAAGAATGCTCTCCAGCAGGGAAATAATCACATGCATATGGCAGCTACTTTCATACAGAGTAATGAATAATTATAGTTGAAAAACTCAGTCACACACTGTCGGACTGGCCCACAGGGATACCAGGAAAATTCCCGGTGGGCCCCGGTGTCAGGGGGCCCTCCTTCTTCAAAACATTTGGCTTATTTCATGGCCATTCCTTATTTGTATGAGAACAAAGAGACTAAATAGATGGAATAATAGATTATAGTATGTAAAGAAAAGAGACTAGCAGAACAGAGGTTGTGTGAGGAGAGGAAGAATAATAGTACTGAGAGTGGGCCCCTGATCTAAGGTCTTTTGGTGGGCCCCCTGGTGTCCCAGTCCGACACTGCTGTCACATAACAAGTCTAATATTCCCATAACGAAGCTTTTGTGCTGGAAATGCTGGGAAAATTATGTTCTGGGGCCATCTAGTTAGCTGTTATCAACCTCTGAATCTATAGGGGGTAAATGTAGTTATCCTGGTTACTTGCTATTGCGCATAAGATTCTATAATTTCCTTCAGCGCTGACCTTACCTACCTGTTACACTTTTATTAATAAAGACTGCAGGGCAATTATTTGAAAATTAATGAACCCTATAAAATATAACGGTAAATTATAAGAGGAGGTGCATAAAACCCAAATAGTGCAATAATGTTTACAGCTATGTTAGGACCCAAAAGTAATTATGGGTATTGCTAAAAATTCATGACCCAGTGGAGGTTAAGGGGCTTATTTATTATGCTGGGTAAAATGAAATTCGGTGAAAAAATGGTAGAAAAAGTGGTATCAAATACATGGAAAATTTATGACGGTGTTTTATTTCACTGCATGCAAACGCCAGATTAACTCCCCCCTTTGGTTGGGTACTTACACCAATGTTAACACACTGCTACACTTTTATTATGCTAAAAATTACAAATTCTTTAAAAATGGCTACTCACAAACATTACATGTAACAATCGCATATCTGTAAAGTTACAGCGCAAATGCATTACATTTTAGGGGCAGATTTACTAAAAGGCAAAGTGCCCGTAGCTAGCATAGTTTCGCGCCCTATCGCCAGGCCAATTTTCGATTAGGTAAACGACCGTTACTCCTCAAATTCGCCAAAGCGGGAATTTTACAGAACATTACCTCTTTACTTTGCCACCTTGGATCAGGCAAACTGATAAGTTGAAGCCACATCCTCTTCAATCTTGTTAGTGACATCATATGCTGTATGTCAAAAACTCATAAAAGTTGTAATAAACGCTGGCGGTTTTTTTCCCCAACCATTTAAGGGGTGGGCATTAGGTTTCACTAGGCAGAATTAACGCTAGCGAAACTTTTCCAGCATTCGGCTGCTGAGATGCAACTTTTGGCTGTTCAGTGCAGGAGACTGTGGGCTGAGCTGTCAAAATCTGGACTGTCCCGCTAAAAATGGGACAGTTGGGAGGTATGCTGCAAGTTTCCACCAGAGCACTGTAGATTTGACTGTCAAATCTCCTGCATGTTCCCAATGCTTTGGAAAACAACGCCATGCCTCCCCTATAAGCTTGCCACGCTAGGACTGGGCTTTTGCTGCCTTCCCACAAATCCAGACCTGACCAAGCTGGGTATATATAATACACAAGAGCCATGAATATCCTGTAAATTGTATCCTTATAAATGGTTTATTGATGTCATTGGTTATAGGGTTGCCACCTTTGCTGATGGCTAAACCCGAACACGGGGTAACATTGGGGGTGGGGAAGTGATGTAGGAACAGGCATGATGACATCAGAGGTGGGCACAATGATGTTGGTGGAGTGACACTGGGGCGAGGCTAATGCATCACTTACATGCAACTGGCTGGATTTCCATCAAGTTTTCACAATGTTTTAAAATATTGATGCCCAGTTCAAAACCACACAGGTGGCAACCCTATGTCTAGCTATATTCTGCTTGATGAGTAAGCCCAATCCTTTAATCACAGGTATGAGATCTATTATCCAAAAATCAGTTATCCAGAAAGCTCTGAAATACAGCAATGCTAATTTAGGATTGATATGGGGTTTTTTTTGTATCTGTAATAATAAGAAATTAACTGCACTTGACAGTAACTAAGCCATGTTTAGGTGAGAATCTTAGTATTTAAATGTTTTTCATGTATTGGCCAGATTATTGTCTGGGTTTCATAAGGCTGAAAACCGAACAGAAAGTTCAAACCCGAACAGGCCTCACAAAAACCGAACCGTTCGGGTCAAAACCAAATAGGTGGCAACCGGTTATAATCAGAGCTTAGTGATGTCATTTCTGTCACATGACTCACTGAAACTTGTGTATTATAATAAATAAAGTACCTCCTGTTGCAAAATATGAGGATTAGAAGCAGTAACGTAACTAGAGGGGGGGGGCCCTGGTGCGGGACGCCCCCTCCATACGTGATTTTGGGCCGGGGGGCACTGAGGGGGTGTGGGCCCTGACTGCTCGCACCCCCTGCTCCCCCGGTAGTTCCGCCACTGATTAGAAGTAATATCGGAGTTCCATGACCTGTATAAAAGCACTCGGCCTCATGTTTTTATATGTTCATGGAACTCCTCCGTAACTTCAATAGCCTTATATTTTACAAGAGGGGCTACATTATTCACTATATATTTCTTTCCTTTACATTTTTACCCCTAATAACATTGACAAGCATTATTTTGCTGGTTGTCAGGCCTAATGTAAAGGTGTGTCCTGGACTCCTGGATGGTGACTGCCACTAAACACACAACTGGCAGCTCTTATAGCAGCGACTCTGGGATACAAAGTCAATATTTCTCACAATACTTGACTGAATCATTTACCAAAAAAGCTCATACAGCAGTGGCCCATACCTCCCAACTGTCCCTTTTTCGGAGGGACAGTCCCTCTTTTGACAGCTCAACCGGCAGTCCCTCATTTGTACTGGAAAGTCCCTCTTTTCTCTGCACTGAACAGCCAGAAAAAGAAACAAAGTTTCTCACTTAATTGGCTTTTAGCAGAGAGCCCAGAACAGCTAACAGGTGCAAATAAGATACTTTATAACAATTTTGAGACACAAAAACACAGTTTAGATAAGGAGAAATATTTTTAAACATTCATAACCCGCCAAATTTTGTAAAACAAACATTGTAATTAGGGGGTGTGGCCACAGAAAGGGGTGTGGTCAAAAAAATTGCTGCGCTACTTGCGGAAAAAAATTTTTTGTCCCTCTTTTTACTTCCAAAATGTTGGGAGGTATGCAGCACTGCTGCCAGTGTTGAGAGTGTCAGTCTGTAATAGAACACGCACTATAAGCTCTCCCTACAGTTATACACACTATAAATATAATATATGGGCATATGCCCATGAGATTTGCCCATTCCGTCCATATCTAAGGTCGATAGAGGGACGTGAATATGATTCAGGCGCTCTAACGGGCAGCTTCGTGACGTCATCTGCGCGCGGCGAGAGTAGGACCCCGGGCTAATCAGGAGCGACAAGAAACGAAACTGGGGTCGATTGGCAGTAACTGCGTGTGATTCCACTGTGAGTGCTGCTGTATAGCTGTAGCGAGTATCTAGCCCGCATCCGAGCACTGTCACTCACTATTAGTCTTATTATACAGCCAGGCAGTGCCCTGGTGCCTCCCCCACCCGAACTCTGTTGCTCTGTGTTTTTGCTGAGGATCTCAGCTCTCCCAGGCCTGCCAGGGTATTACTGTCACTATTATTATTATTATACAGTCAACTAATGCCTTGGGCCCAATTTGTTACTCTATATTAGTGATGAATATCTCACCCCCACCCCAGGCAAACACGCTATTACTGTCACTATTATTATACAGCCAGCTATTGCCCTGGGACCCCACTTATATTATTGATGAGTATCTCACCCCACAGGCCAGTCAGGTTATTACTGTGACTTATAATAATACAGCTAGGTAGGTAATGTCCTGTGGCCTTGCTTTGTTACTCTATATTACTGTTGAGTAACTCACTCACCCATGCCCACCATGGTATTACTGTGACTATTATCATAGAGCCAGGTACTGCCCTGGAGCTCACTCTATTACTCTTTATTAGTGCTGAGTATCCTCCCCCCCCCAGGCCTGCAGGGTATTACAGCCGCTATTATTATAAAGCCAGGTAGTATCCTGTGGCCCCAATCTGTTACTATAAATTACTGTTGAGTAACTCACCCTCCCATGCCCACCATGGTATTACTGTCCTTATTATCATAGAGCCAGGTACTGCCCTGGACCTCACTCTGTTACTCTTTATTACTGCTGAGTATCCCCCCACCAGTTCAGTCACTATTATTTTACAGCCAGGTACTGCCCTGGGGCCCCACTCTGTTACTCTATATTACTGCTGAGTATCCTCCCACCAGTTCAGTCACTATTATTTTACAGCGAGGTACTGCCCTGGGGCCCCACTTTGTTACTCTGTATTACTGACTCTATATTACTGACCAGTATCTCACCCCATGGCCAGTCAGAATATTACTGTCACTATTATTATTCTGCCTGGGGTATTATTGTGTTACTGAGGAATAGCAATCTATATTCATTGATCCGCACATACAAATTTTCTGCAGTCGGGGAAGTGCCCCTTTTTTTTTATGACACCACCAGTATCAACGTTTTGGGGGGGGAGGGTACACCACCCTCCCTTCATCAGGTGTGGGTGTACCCCCTCCCCCCGAAACGTTGATACTGGTGATGTCATAAAATGAAGAAAGGCACTTACCTGACTGCAGAAAAATTGTGTGTGTGCGGATCCATGAATATAGATTGCTGTTGCTGTGGGACCAAGCCGGGTCAACGGATGACTAGCACCACTATTGCATTGTTAGTTAATTGCATGAGTGCGGTGGATTTAAAACAAAACTTACAGAGGAACATCCCACCTGTTAAAGTGTTAATAATAATATAAACACCCCTGTACAAGACTTTGTCCATTGGTCACATCCCTTTTGGTTTCTCATTAGGTAGATTTTGGGGTGGCGAAGTTGTTGGAGGTCCATCTATAACACAGAAAGACCAGATATTATTTGGGAATGCCTCCCCCACTTTAGGTCTTTGCCTTCCCATGACTCCAGTGTCCAGCATTGATATTGGCAAGGCAAGTGTGTGACAAGCATTTATTCAGTGAGATACCAACTGAATGTGCTAAAAAAGTTCCAGGGTGATTATAGGGTCTCATAGGAAGATTTCTCTAGTGGGGGAAGTCGGAGCGAAACTCAAGCTATCCTTCCCTTTTCAGGTGTCTGAGGCTGTGAGGAGGCTTTTTCTACATGCCCAATATTATGCTGGTGATGTTCTGAGGGGACCCGCTTATGCTCTAACGTGGCATTCTTGACTTCTTCAGTAACTTTGCATGTGCTGTGTAAGTGATTATTGTATGTTAGATGTATGTTTTATGTGCTCTGTCCACATCACCCTACTTGTTTGTCTCATGCTGCCTGTACTCTCTGTGGTTCCAGACCAACTGTTCCTGCCTGTGGCCTCCAAAAAATCCCCACCCTCACAATAACTACTTTATAATATTACATTGAGCTGTTATATGGTTATTTACAATGAAGCCCTTAAAGGAGAATTAAAGCTTTAAAAAGAATATGAGAACAATTGTCCCCAGCAGATCCCCTTCTTGGATCTTGTTAGGCCTCATTTTGTGTGTCAGTGGCATCGTCTGTGGGCTCTGGGCTGCTTTTGAGTGGGACCTAAGCTCGGGTAAGTGACAGTAGCCCAGAGCAAGTGCTGGAAAGCAACAAAAAAGAAGATGAGGCTACTGGAAGCATTTTCAGAGGCACGGATGTTCCTGGCTAAAGGGCTGTGTTGTCCCTGGGCCGGTACAGAAACCTAAAACATAATGTGCAACAATTTCTTTGTTAGGCTTTAGTTTAGTTCATTGTTGCCATAGTTACTCCCTACATATTGTGTCCTGGTGTTGCTCAAAGATCTGATTGATCTTCAGCCTCATCTGTCCTTTCTCTCTGGTGTGTATTGTGTCTGTATTTGTGATTAGTTTTTTTGGTTATTTTGCCCCTTTTTAGCCATTACGCAGGGAAAATGAAGAGGAGATCTGACTCCGAGCAGCAGCCCAACAGCGTTCAGAGCCGTAAGAAAAAGCGGATTGAAGAGTTAGGTCTGAATCTGAGCTCCACCTCTGACGATGATACACAATACAGCAACCATGGTACTCAGGGTGAGTGGAGCATATCTTTATGCACTAACTGTGGGAAACACTCATGATGGCACACACAGTACAGCAACCATAATACTTGGGGGGTGAGTGTAGCTCCTTATTACACACTCACTGTGGGGAACACTTACTATGGCACTCACACCCTACAGCAACCATGGTACTCAGGGTGAGTGGAGGTTCTCACTCACTCCATGGTACTCGGGGTGAGAGGAGCTTCTCCTTACACTTGCACACTGTGGTAATCATGGTTATTGAGATGAGTACAGAACCCTTTTTTTGTAAACACAACACATTAAATCAATATTAAAGAGGAAATACAATAGTTAGAAAAAACATGTCCCCACACCCCAGTAGTTGTTTAGTTTTCACACATTGGTTTTAGAAACTTCTCTAAAGTCTTAGTGATATTTTAGTGCTGTGCCGTTTCCCTGGCAGCTTGGATATATTGGATGATTGCATGGGATTTAATTTGCCATATGTAACGTAATCTATATCTGATTATTCCTTCTATTTCAGAGTCTTCCACAAGCAGCACAGGCTCTGACAGTGACAGCGAAGAGAAGAGGCCTGTATTTGGCTCTGGCAGAAATGAGACCCTGTCTGAACCTCTTGCAGAAGGCACTTCCTCCCGTTATGCCATGTACAACAGTGTCTCGCAGAAGCTCATGGTATATCTCTCCAGGTGGCACTTGCAAAGGCGGCAATGGGCACTGAAGTCTCTGATTAGGATGGGGGCTTGTGGGTCAAGAAAAATTCTGCACCCTGTGGAATAACGTTTAGCATTTTATTTGCATTCAGGACAGGTCATGTTCTTATACATTCTAACTAACCTGACTGACTTGTTTTTTTCTCCCAGGCCAAGATGGGCTTCCGTGAGGGTGAAGGTTTGGGGAAATTTGGCCAAGGCAGAAAAGAAATCATTGAATCTTCCAATCAAAAAGGCCGAAGGGGTCTGGGCATGGTCTTAAAAGGATTTGAGAAAGAATTGAATATAAACTGGCGGACTGAGCCAGAGGTAAGTGGTACATCCCAAATGACAGGTTATTAATTATACTCTTACTGAAATTTTAAAGATAATTGATGGGTTATTTGGAGCATGTGTATCACTGATTATGATTTACAATCGCATGGCTGCAACTCTGCACAGAGGGTGCTTGTGTCATTACTCATGTGGTTCCTCATTGCTACCAGTCTGGTTCTATTTCATAGGGTGCAGGTACTAAGTTCTAAAAGTTAAGTTCTATAAGACAGGGCACAGGACCAGGCTGGTATCACAGGCAGTTAATATATGACTTGTTCTCTGTATCAGAGCTCTCTTTATATTTTAGGCTACTGCTTATGAAGAAGTGGACTGGTTCCCAGAATGCACCACCGAGATCCCAGATGCTGACGAGTTGTCGGACTGGATGACTGTGGGGAAGGTAGTGCAGGGCATGTTTTGTACACCGGGGGCAGTGTGATATAGCTCTGTATATTACAATATCACTTTGATGCCTAGGGCCCTGCCTATCCCTCTTCTCTGTCTCTTCTCTGTCTTCTCTATTCCTGTCTGTGTCTGACTACTCGTGATCTGCCTGTCTACACAGCATTGCAATTATGTAACTGTAATGATGGGAAGTTATTGTTAATTGTATCTGTAATTAAAATGAAACTTTAGAATTATAATATAATAGTGCATCACAGCTAATTCTTCATCTTGTTGTGCTGCAGAGAAAGTTGATCATAGACGATGAGTCTGAGTTCTGTCGGGAAAATCTCCTGACTAGCCTGCTGCAGTGCAAGGTGAGCGCTGCCATAGACCACAATGCCATATTCCTTGTAGCTGAGATGGTTGAATTGTACTGGGGGAACATGGGGTTCCATGCTGAATAAGATGTGACTATTACTGTGCTTGCAGAGTGCATTTGATGAGCTGGAAGGGGAGGAGATGAGACGTGCCAGGACCCGATCTAACCCATATGAGATGATCCGAGGAGTCTTCTTCCTTAATCGGTGGGTCTGAATTTCTCCATACATTCTATAAAAAGGGGCGGTTGTAGCCTGGGTGTTCATTAACATACCAACACTTGCAGTGGGATACCCTGGCATGGTAGGTGGTAGGATTCTTTTATTCCATTTAGTAGCTACCTTTTTGTGCTTTCTCTGCCAAGGTAAAACAAAACCCCAAGCAAGCTGGAATATTGTGGGATTGTTCAATATGGCAAAAAATTCCTTACACGATGTTACATTCCAAAATCTTTTAATTGCTCGGTGTCTCTTTTTGGGGAATTGTATGTGCATGTTGTGTGCTACCTTCATTGACACGGTTTCTTTCTCTCTCTACAGAGCAGCAATGAAAATGGCCAACATTGACCATGTATTTGAGTACATGTTTACCAACCCTAAAGACTCGCAAGGGGTGAGATAATGTTTGCTCTCCTTGGCACATTATGTCAATTGGCTAGTTTAGAACACCTTGAACTTTCTGTCTAATCAGGAGCCAGCAATCATCGTAATAACTCTTACTAGTACATCTGCCCAGTGACAGTCCCAATGTGGCCCCCTCCTTGCTCATTGGTGGCTCAGAGCACCCTGCACCAAATTCAAGGCTACCCAATGTTATGTGCATTAGTACATACCTACTGAGGTGCATTTGTGATACTATCCAGTGATAAAAGGGAAATTGGAAGCAGAATGAGACTGTTCTGTAGGTTACAGTAGGTGCCCAGACACACAAGTGATGATAATATGTGCTTATATGTCGTTACTACAAGCCTTGGGGTTACCAATCAGAATTTGGATTGGAGGGACGCATTGTCTCATGTGTACTAGACGTGTATGGTTACTGCATGCATATTAGCGGGTGCTTATCCCAGTCCCACTGACTCTCTTTCAGAAGCCAAAGTTGAAGGAGAAGGAATCAGAGCTGTTGTATTTTGCTGATGTCTGTGCTGGACCCGGGGGTTTTTCAGAGTATGTACTGTGGAGAAAGAAGTGGCATGCTAAGGGCTTTGGCATGACCCTAAAGGGACCCAATGACTTCAAGCTGGAGGACTTTTACGCTGCTCCTAGTGAGCTCTTTGAACCTTATTATGGTAAGTTGAAGCTAGGAAAAGTGTACCTGCACCAGTGTGCCAGCCATACCCGCCTTACACGTTCTTCATTCCTTGCTTGTCAGTGTCATACCTGTGTAACGTTTATGAACAGTATTGGTGCCACCTACAGGTCAGCACTAGCATAACAGCATAACTCCACAAACCATAACCACGGTCCCTACAGAGCTGTAATTAAACATGATGTTGTAGAAAATTAAAGGGCTACTAAGCCTTAAGAGTTTTTAATATGACAACTCCTCTTAATCTTTGTACTTCCTGCTCCTGGGCAGCTTTCTTTCCTATGGTCTGGAAGGATACGCAAATCATTTCTCCCTTACTACTTAACCAGATATAGAGCCCTTTGTCTCTGCAATTCCTGATTCTAGGTTGTTCTATTTCCTATGGTTAGACAGGAACCCACACCTGTGTAAGGAGCTGACCCATACCCTTGTCTGGATTTTTATCTGTTCATGTGTCCCCAGACACTATAATGCTGCGCGTCCTTAGGCAGGAAGACTTCCAATGTAAAACACCTGCCACCGAGGCACCTACATGTAACAAAATACACAAAATAGTAGTAGGAGGATGTGTATATATATTGCATTTAGGCCCAAGGAAACAATTACTAACCTGCAATGTGAGAGGTGATTGGCCAGTCTGCCGCATCTCATTAAGCTTGCTGTCTTCTCCCAGGGGAAGGAGGAGTGGATGGCGACGGAGATGTTACTCGACCCGAGAACATCACAGCCTTCCGAAATTTTATCCTTGACAACACGGATCACAAGGGGGTCCACTTTATGATGGCAGATGGTGTAAGTTTCCAGATTTATACTCTGCTCAGAACAGGAGATAGACCCACATTGCAGGCACTGGAATTTTACAGCTTATGGAGCACACAGACCATCTGTTATCTGTATATTTGTGTGTGTGTATGGATGAGAGGTGCCATATTGTTTTCCTTAGAAAGTACAGCATGTACATGAATAAACCCTACCTATAAATTATTCCTGCTTTCCCTGCATTAGTACTGGTTGTGCAGGTTTATATGATATCACCGCCATGTTTGAGAAACTAAGTTAGTTCAGAGCTTGATCTGATGGAAAGGCCCCAGTACATAAGCTTGACTCTTGCTGTTTGCAGGGCTTCTCTGTGGAAGGGCAGGAGAACATTCAGGAGATTCTCAGCAAGCAACTCCTTCTGTGCCAGTTCCTGGTGGGACTCTCTGTTGTCCGAACAGGTAACTTATTTGTAACATACCCCCCACCCCTAAATGCATAAATATCCACGGGGTGTCAGCCATGTGTACTGGTAATTCTGCTCTTTTACAGATCTGCCCACCAGTCCCTATAAGCTGACTCTTATCATTTGTTTTTTTGCTTTAGTCAGAAAATCATTTAAAATGATGTATCTCCCCCGCCCCCTTCATGGACTGTCTTTGTTTAGCTGACTGCAGGTAGCTTGGCCAGTGCTTATTAAAACCCATATCACTACTCAGAAATGATTGCTGGATAATAAAGAAAAATACAGGTCACTGTAGCTCTAAAAGGAACAGAAAAGAAAGGCAACAGATCATATTACAATAAGTCACATAGCAACCTTGGTATATTTCTGACATATTTTCCACCCCTACTGTTACTGCCACATGTTTAAAATGGGGCAGATCATCTGAATCCTGAAGTTGGAAACACAGACTGGCAGTGTTATAGATAAGCAAGGCTTGTTATAATAATTGAGTCTCTTGCAGGAGGACATTTCATCTGCAAAACGTTTGACCTGTTCACTCCATTCAGCATCGGCCTCATTTATTTGTTGTATTGCTGCTTTGAGCGAGTTTGCCTTTTCAAGCCTCTGACCAGCCGGCCAGCTAACTCTGAGAGGTGATTTTACATTTTTTCATCCCTCACACAAGGTGCCATGATACCACCCTTCTTTCTCAGTTTGGGGGTAGGATGGGATGTTGCCATTCTCAATAAGCTGATGCCAGTCCTTTACTGGAATCTTAATTCTTTAATCTAGTCACAATGTTTTCTCCAATAAGATGTTTGGGACAGGACCAACCCTCTATGCACCCATTATCTTTACTTCGGAGGCTGTACTTTATACTGCATGTGCATTGGTATTTATGATAACCCTGTCTCTGTTAGATATGTGGTTTGTCGTGGACTGAAAGAGGGCATTGATGACGTACGTAATTACATGTTCACTGTAAATTGCCGTCTCAATCATCTGCGCAATTCAGATCAGGATGTCAGTTTGGTGGTTCCCCTGGTGGTGCTTAAGGGGGACAGGCAGTTCTATGACTACATGGTCCGTTCTAACGAGAGGTAAGAAATATGTCTGCTATGGGGGGATGCGGTTATGGTCTCTGTTCTGCTGCAGCTTCAGCTCTGACATCAGGTGTATAAATCCACTGATCTATTTCTATTTTTTCCAGCCACTGTGAAGTGCAGATCAAGGCCCTGGCCAAAATCCACGCTTTTGTCCAAGATTCGTAAGTACTGGTCCTTTCATACCATGCTTTGTACTGCAGGGCTCCTGCACACAGGCCTCTACTTGCCTGTATTTGTGTGCATTCCTTACTGCAAGAGTTCATTGTTTCAAGAACTCGTACCCACAGGTACTGACTAGCAGTGGAAATGCTGTGAAAATGACGCCCGTAGACTCCAATGGGTGGAAAAAAAATTGTCACTCGTCAAAAAAATGCATTTCAGCTAATTTTTCTTGTTTCGCAAATTTTTTGACAAATCGAAACTGGGCAGGTTCGCCCATCACTACTACAGACCCATAGGGAAAGTGTCCAGTTTTAGTGTTTATGCGGGTTGCATTGGATGCAGACCTAGGGGAGATTGGGAACAATAATCTCCTGCATTCCCATAGTAATCTCCTGCATTGCCACTTTTTATTCATCTTGCCCATTGTTCATTATGTGTACCCCCCAATAACAAAGGTTGATTTTCTTTTTAGGACTCAGAGTGAGCTGCGCCAGGCAGATATACGCAAGGAGTGCCTGAAGCTGTGGGGGGTAAGTCCGGGCATGACTGGTAGCAAGGAAGCGGTGCTTGGATAGTTCTGTTCAGAGCTAAGCAAAACCTTTTGCAGAATTTATGCAGTTGTTTATTGCATCTTTGGACCTATCACCAATAGCAAAGGCTGCAACTGTTTATCTGTTTCACTTATTTGTCATAATTGGTTTTAATAAAGACTAAACTTCCCCAAGCCAACATTAAAGGACATTATACATGGGGCTGGCACTGTATTTCTGCTTTGTGTTCCTAGAGGTATTATACACCGAGTTGACACTGTATTTATACTACTTCACATTCTGGGTTGTTCTACATAGAACGGACCCTGCACTTATTCTACTATTTGTTTGTAACAGTTATTATAGACTAAACTAGCACTGTATTTATTAAGCCATGTGTTCTGGGGTATTATAAATGGAATTGGCCCTGAATTTATCCTGCCATGTGTTCTGGGGGTTAAAAATGGAATTGGCACAGTATTATGCCATGAAGGCATTTGTGTAATTTGTGTAATTTGCTCCTTCAGATTCCAGACCAGGCGCGAGTGGCACCAACTAATACTGATGCCAAGACCAAGTTTTTCCAACTGATTCAGGTACAAATGAGAACCATCAGTCATCGTGTTGGCGTCCACACAGTATATTCAGAACTGTGCTCTTCTGTCAGTCAGCTCGATTCCTTACACAATCTGCATGGCAAGCTGTAGCCATAGTGTACTGAACAGTAACAGTCCCGTGCCCTTGATTCAGCAGGTACTACATTCCTGAAACCGCCCTTTTTGTATTTTGCTCCATTGTGAAGCAGAACCAGCAATTGTTTGGTGCTGCATTAAAGGAATTGTTCAGTATAAAAATAAAAACTGGGTAAATAGATCAGTTGTGCAAAATAAAAAATGTTTCTAATATAGTTAGCCAAAAATGTAATGTAACATAATAGCCAGAAGCTTTGCAGCTCTCTTGGTTTCCACTGATTGGTTACCAGGGAACAGCCAATCTGTGACTTGAGGGGTCATGGGTCATGTTATTTGCTTTTGAATCTGATCTGCGTGCTAAGGATCAATTGCAAACTCACTGAACAGTTATGTCCCATGTGCGCCCCATTACAGTCACTGACTAACTCAGAGTTAAAGAGCTGAAAAGCAGGAAGTCGAGTTCTGGATATTATGTTAGACATCTGCTCACTTCAGTCTTTATAGATTACATTTTTGGCTAACACTATATTAGAAACATTTTTTATTTTGCACAGCCTATCTATTTACCCAGTTTATATTGTTATACTGAACTGTTCTTTTAACAGCCCCATGGGTTCCCCTTTAGAGCTGCTGTTAGGAATAGAAACTGACCCCTGCAGCTTTACAGCTTACAAACATTAGCAGTCATTGAGTTGCTTTATGATGCATGGACCTAAAGGCTCCTACCAATTCTGTGATGTTGAGAGTTCACTTTCATTTTTTTTCATTTTCAGAGCCAGAACATTGATGTCTTTAGTTACAAGCCGACGCCACTCACTGCAAAGACCTTGGAAAAGCTGATCCATGTCTTTGACTACAGATGTATGGTGTGTGGGAGCGAACCAAAGTTCCTCCTGGGCTTGGGGGTAAGACTTATTCTCTTTATTCAGTGACACAGACATCAGACTAATGAATAAGCCTTGTTGTGTAACCCTGCTAAAGGCTTATTTATGTCTCTCCATGAATACAGCGATCTCAGATATACACTTGGGGGGGTCGTTCCAACGAACGCTGGACTAAACTTGACCTGAAAACGGAGCTGCCACGTGACACCCTGCTTTCTGTGGAGATTGTTCATGAACTAAAAGGAGAGGTAATGGATCAATGGCTGGACATGTGGCTTGGTGATTGTCTGCCTTTCCATAACTAGCTCTGTAGCCTAGATAAATGCACTGCACTTATGTAACCCCTTCACTGCCCAGTAGTCACTTGAATATAACAGACAGTGCCCTTCTTGTTACAATGACTGGCTCCAGAGAATAGTCACCTTTCTGTTACAGTTTACCCTGGGTACAATTTCAGGAATATGGAAAAATATAAAAGGGTTAAAGGATATGAAAGCTGCTTGCTTGTTTGCAGGGGAAAGCGCAGAGGAAGATTAGTGCTATCCATGTACTTGACGTTCTATTTCTCAATGGGATGGATGTACGGACGCACCATTTCACTCAGAGGTAATGCCCCTTTCCCTTATTCTTTTGTTCTGCCCATCATTTCGGCAGCTCCATCTGTCTATCATGTTTACAAGCTTCACCAGTGATTTGTTTCTCTTTCTGCTGCTCTTTGTCACTTTCTTTTTCTTCCTAATTATACTGTAACTCTGCCCTGGGTATGTTTTTATTCCTTTTAACTATTGCTCTTTTCCTTTCTTTGCCTTAGTTTTTATCATCTATCTTTAAACCAGCGTTAAAGAAATAGTTCAGTGTAAAAATAAAAACTGGGTAAATAGGCTGTGCAAAATAAAATTTGTTTCTAATATAGTTAGTTAGACAAAAATGTAATGTATAAAGGCTGGAGTGACTGGATGTCTAACATAATAGCTAGAACCCAACGTCCTGCTTTGCAGCTCTCTTGGTTTCCAATGATTAGTTACCAGGCAGTAACCAATCAGTGAGAGGATGTCTAACATAACAGAACACAACTTCCTGCTTTTGGCTCTCTAACTCTTATTTAGTCAGCGACTTTAAGGGGGCCACATGTGACATAACTGTTCAGTGAGTTTGGAATTGATCCTCAGCATTCAGCTCAGATTCAAAAGCAACAATTATGACCCATGTAGCCCCCCCCTCAAGTCACTGATTTGGTACTGCCTGGTAACCAATCAGTGAAACCAAGAGAGCTAAAAAGCAGGAAGTAGTGTTCTGGCTATTATGTTACACATCCAGTCACTCCAGCCTTTAGACATTACATTTTTGGCTAACTATATTGAAAATGTTTTTTTATTTTGCACAGCCTATCTATTTACCTAGTTTTTATTGTTATACTGAACAATTCCTTTAAAGCAGAAATATCTCTGGTAGTCTTTGCTGGCACCAAGTGTATTTGGCCAATTAGAAGGGTCCTTGGTTTCAAGGGTCCTTGAAACCCACTTGGAAGGGGCTCTGGGCATGTGTCACTCAGAGCACCCCTGTATTGAAGAGCAATAATAACTGACTCTGCAATAGATGAGACTCCAATACAAGACATTTCCCCAGTGATTCTATTTTTTCTTTTCCCCTCTAGAATCCAGCTGGCAGAGAAATTTGTCAGGGCAGTTTCCAAGCCAAGCCGGCCTGACATGAATCCAATCAGGTAGGTGCTTGGAGCTTTATCTGACTTTTAATCAGAAAGAATTTTATTGGCTTCATCCAAAAGAATCATGCTAAGGCTTGTAGGAGGAATTTCCCACCTTTTGGTTAGGAGGTGGGGGTTGGAAAATTTCTAGAACATCAGAAAAGTTACATATTCTACTGCTGTACTTCCTGACTGGAACCCCCCTAGCCCCTAGCAGAAGCTTCCTCCTTGGGACCCAAAAATAGTGTATTGTATTTCAGTATGAGCTCTGTGGCAGCATACTACAAGAGAATTCCCATCCTGGCATTTTAATATAGTATCCCTCTGTTCAGTCTATCAGCAATCTTAGGGGCTGTTCCTGCTGAATTGTGCTTAGTACAGGGGAATACTTATGCTGTTATAGTTTTATGGTATCTCTCTGAACAGGCTATGAGCAAACTTATGGGACTGTTTCTGCTGAATTGTGCTTATTACAGGGGATACCTATGCTGACAGTTTTATGGGATCTATCTGTACAGGCTATGAGCAAACTTAGGGGCTGATCCTGCTGAATTGTACGTAGTGCAGGGGAATACCTATGCTATAGATTTATGGTATCTTTTTATACAAATTATGAGCAAACATAGCAGGGTATTTTTGCAGAATTAGGTGAACATAATTTAGTATTGCCCATTTACCCACTGGGTAGATTTGTGCTGACTCAGTCTTCTTTTCTTTAAGAGTGAAGGAAGTGTATCGGCTTGAAGAGATAGAAAAGATCTTTTTACGGTGAGTCTGTTCCTACAGTTTGTACATAAAGCAAGTGAAAGAAATGACTTGCTCTCTCTCTAACCTCAGGGTTTTCCAACTGATAAAAGCACTCATACACCAGCACTCAGCTGCTAGAAGCACCCATACACCAGCACTCAGCTGCTAGAAGCACCCATACACCAGCACTCAGCTGCTAGAAGCACCCATACTCCAGCACTCAGCTGCTAGAAGCACTCATACACCGGTGCTCAGCTGCTAAAAGCACCCATATGCCACCACTCAGCTGCTAAAAGCACCCATACACCGGCACTCAGCTGCTAAGCACCCATACACCATCACTCAGCTGCTAGAAGCACTCATACACCGGTGCTCAGATGCTAAAACCACCCATATGCCACCACTCAGCTGCTAGAAGCACCCATATGCCAGTGCTCAGCTGCTAAGCACCCAGACACCAGCGCTCAGCTGCTATGCACCCAGGTCCCTAATCAGAAACCTGAATGCACCTGTCAACCTGGGAGTTTCTGAAATTTCATGTAGTTTGATGATAGTCTGAGGGTAACACAAGAGGGTAACGTGCAGTTTGTAGAGAACATACAGTTGCTGTATTACTTACACATGTGTTTGTGCTCACAGGTTAGATATGAAGCACGTTAAGAGTTCTGGGGGATACCTGCGCCTTTCCTACACCGGCAGAGATGACCGTCACTTTGTGCCATGTGGCCTCTATATTGTTAAAACTATAAATGGTGAGAGGGGTTTTATTTCCTGTGCCAGGAGCTGCCATTGTGATTAACAATATGTGCTGCTTGTTACACAGCAGACTCTCATGGTATTTATCATCTCACAGATCCCTGGACTATGGCCTTCAGCAAAAGTCAGAAACGCAAATATTTCTACAACTCTAAGACAAAGAGCTCGCAATTTGAAGTCCCAGTGGAGTCCATTGCTCCATTTCAGTGAGTAAATATTTCATTCTATTTCTTTAAAGGTCATTTGGCAGAACAGGGGGCAGCAGGGTTAATACCTCAGTGTTTAGGTCTCTGCTTGCAAATTTAGTTACTGACTGGGCAGGTAGGTGTCAGTTTAAGGGGTAGTTTACCTTTAAGCTAACTTTTAGTATGTTATAGAATGGCTAATTCTAAGCATCTTTTCAATTGGCTTTCATTTTTATTTCTATATAGTTTTTGAATTATTTGCCTTTTTCTTCTGACTCTTTCCAGCTTTTAAATGACCACTGACCTCATCTAAAAACAAATGCCCTGTAAGGCTACAAATGTAATGATATTGTTACTTTTTATTACTCATGTTTATATTCAGTCACTCGCCTATTCATATTCAGTCTCTTATTCTAATCAATGCATGGTTTGGTAGGGTAATTCAGACCCTAGCAACCAGTTTGCTGAAATTGCTAACTGGAGAGCTGCTGAATAAAAACCTAAATAACTCAAAAACCGCAAATAAAAAAACGAAAACCCATTGCAAATGGGCTCAAAATATCACTCTTCACCTTATACTAAAAGTTAATTTAAAGGTGAACAATCCATTTAAAGGTATTGCTTAGCTGTTATAAAGGTGCAACTGACTAGATGTTGCTGCAGAACTATGACTCCCAGAATTCCTTCAGCAGCTTATCACTGACCCAGTGATCCCACAATATGATCATTATTTGGAGCATAAGGTTACAACCCCTTAGATTCTGGCAACCCAACTGCTTTTTTTGCCCCACTTTTCCTTCCTTTACAGCACCTGCTACTTCGGGCGCCTATTCTGGGAGTGGGGGGAAGGGGTGCAGATTCACGACTCCCAGAAACAAGACCCCGACTCGGACAAACTCTCCAAAGACGTTGTCCTGCAGTTCATTCAGGCGCATCATCCGTGCATGTCCTCCAGCCTGACAGAAGATAGGTAGTAGGGCCCCAGGGGGCCCGCACTGGGAGACACAGGCACAGCAGCAATTCTGGACTGCAAGAGTTTCTCCAGCCTTCGTGTTACTTACCTGCTCCTGTGCGACTTACCTCTATCCTGTGCTGATCCAGTGACTCGCTCAGTCCAAAATTCTCATGAAGTCCTGTCGGGCCACCAGTACTTACTTTGGCCTGAGGTGTGACTTTGGTTTTATGCCTATGACTTCAGGCCCTCCCACACCCTGGTCCCTTATCATTGTAAACTACATCTCCCAAAATGTCTGGTTCATTAAAAGCTTCCAGCACCTTCAGACAGACTATAGATGTTCCTGCATGACCCTGGATTCTCTCTTCTGCCCTAAAAATTGCTAATACTCCCTTTTTTGCCCTTTTTTTAAAAAAAATCTGAAATTGGCCAGCTTGCTTTTAATCTGATTGGCCGGAGCTTCTCATTGGATACCGGAATGAAAAAAAAGAAAACCACACAGTCAGTTACAGAATGTGGGTCACATGGTACTGGGGAACCAGATATCAGCTGAACTGGAGGTGCACCATAGAGAGGGGGGTACTGGATTTAATATCATGTTACTATGCAGTTGACCCCTGCTAATTCAACAGGATCTGCCTCATTGGATTTACCTTCTTGTGGATCCCAGTCCAGTGCTGCATGTTGTGCAGAGTCCATGCCGGAACTTTCCTTGGCACTTTTTTGTCTGTGCATGGTTTGTGCTACCTACCCGTGTGCACTAATAGAGACATGCATCATCCCCATGGCAATAAATGCCTCCCGTCCCCTCGGTGTCATTGGACTTTTCTATTATGATTATGAACTGTGGGGGGAGACACTGAGGCATGAAAATGGGTCCTATGTGTTTGTGTCTTTGTTCTGTGTTGCTGAAATCCAAGTATAATTTTTGTGTCCCCCATGTCTTCAGCTTCTCCTTCTCCAACCTGCCCAGCACCCCTCAACCTGACCTCCCTTATACTAAGGAACCCCTCTCTTAATAGGGGATCCCATAACCTGACTGTCCTTACAGTAAAGAAACCCTTCCTATGCTGATGGTGAAGTCTCCTTTCCTCCCCACCAATAAATAACTCATTCACCCTCTCTTGATTTTGGGGATCCCATAACCTGACTGTCCTTACAGTACAGAAACCCTTCCTATGCTGATGGGGAAATCTCCTTTCCTCCCCACCAATAAATCATTCACCATCTCTTGGTAGAAAATCCCATTACTGTAAGGGCAGTCAGGTTAAGAACCCATTTCTATGCTGATGGTGATACTGCCTTTCCTGCCCAGAGATTGTCTATATCAGCTGTCAGCATGTTGATTTGACTCTATCACCAGGCATTACTAGTGGTTCTGAATGCGGCCTCTTTGCATTCTGGTTAATTATCCACATTATGAGCAAGTTTCAGTCTTTGCTGCCAGTGGACAGACGTAGGTGGGTACCAGCAGTGTCCCTGACCGACAATATGGAGTTTTACATTTAGTGGTGCTAGGGAGTCATGTGATTTGGTTATTATGAGGCTCCTTGTTGCCTTTAATGGAAAACTCCCCCCCCCCCCGAACAATGTAGGTCTCTATAAAAATATATTGAATAAAACAGCTTGTATGTAAAACCCTGCTTCATGTAAATAAACCATTGTCATAATAATATACTTTTTTAGTAGTATGTGCCATTGGGTAATCATAAATAGAAAATTGCCATTTTATAAAATCCCCCTGGGATCCTAGGATTCACGGTGCACACAAAAAACCATACATGTTAGGTCACATGAACCAATTAACAGACTGAGTTCTGTCTTTTGAGTCAACACTTCTTCCTGTTACAGTTAGAGCTGCAGTATTTCTGGTCAGGTGATCTCTGAGGCAGCACACAGACCATCATGAAATGGCTGCTCAAGGTAAGAGATGTAAAAGGGCAATATTTACTTAAATATATATTCCAGTTTGGTAAGATTCTTTAATATGCCACTTAATTTGATATAAACTGTCTGTTGTTTAAGTGTTCATTTTGGTGGTATAGTTTTCCTTTAATGTTTGTAAGACACATTAGTGATGTGCTGGCTGGTCCGATACCTGCGGGTTGGGCACATCCGTCGCTGGCAGGTTCGGGTTGAGCTCTTCTTCCTGCTCTCCCCACCCCCGACCTTACACTGCCGGCTTCCTACTTGCGGCATTCCTTTTTATACCCCACCCCTTTTGTGATGTCATCAGTGAGGCAGGTAGGTGCTTGTCTATATATATAAATATATATATATATATCGGGGAGTAGGCGGGTGCAGGTTCTGGATGAGTTGGGTGCGGGCTGGGTTTTTCTCACCCTGCACATCACTTACTACATATAAACAGGATTATGTGACTCTTGCAGTACAGTTATGGACCACTAGAGGGAGATTTAAATACAATGGTACATATACTACAAACTTTTGGGTGTGTGTATATATATATATATATTTTACAAATTAGTGATGGAATTTCTGTCACATGGTTCACTGAATTATAGTAAATAATGAATCCCCTGTTATAAAATACGAGGATATTACAAGACACCTTGGAGTTCCATTACCTTTAAAGTACTAGGCCTTTGGCTTTGTACCTTATTCTGGTCATGGAACACCTCAATGACTTATATTATATCCTTATATTATACAATTGAAGGTGCTTAATTCACTCTGTTACTGACCCAGTTGCCTGGAGGTTGCACCCAGTATCCAGGAGGCTGATCTCAGGTGTTCCCATTGTGTCCCCTTGAGTATAGTCTCTGGTTCCATTTTGGAGCTGCCACCCAGCCAGTAATAACTCAGTCTCCCTGCTTATTGTCAAATATGTCTGGCCAAATGCCATCAGTGATAGGACTACCCAGCTGTTCCTAATGTCTCATGAGTGTCCTGAATCATAGAAGTTTTGCTAGAAAGCGGGGATGGTTTAAAGTGACTCAAGAACCTTAACTCTAAATAAAGAACCTTTATTGGGGTTGGCCCCTTAGTTTGTTCATAGCCTGTATAGAGAGATACCATAAGCATATGGCAGCATAGATATTCCCCTGTACTAAGCACAATTCAGCAGGAACAGCCCCTAAGTTTGTTCATAGTCTGTACAGAGAGATAACATAAAACTATGGCAGCATAAGTATTCCCCTGTACTAAGCACAATTCAGCAGGAACAGTCCCCTAGGTTTGCTCATAGTCTGCACAGAGAGATAACATAAAACTATAGCAGCATAGGTATTACCCTGTACTAAGCACAATTCAGCAGGAACAGCCCCCTAAGTTTGCTCATAGTCTGTACAGAGAGATACCATAAAACTATGGCAGCATAGGTATTCCCCTGTACTAAGCACAATTCAGCAGGAACAGCCCCCTAAGTTTGCTCATAGTCTGTACAGAGAGATACCATAAAACTATGGCAGCATAGGTATTCCTCTGTACTAAGCACAATTCACTCCCTTGTTACCAGACTGGGTGGCAGCGATTCAGGATGGGGTTGGGGGACATAGAGACCTTTTCTTGGGTTGCTATTTCTGTATCTATTTTGGCTCAGGAATAGGAAATGATGGCATTGCAGTCTAATGTCATAGGCACAGGGTTTACTGGGGGCCCTACGATGCTGATATAGGTGAATTGGTTTAAAGCCAGGTAGGAAGCTGATTGGCTCACAGTTGGTTTAAACCTAAAATAACAATTGCTGCGGAATGGGGTAATATGACATTTTCCTAAGAATATTTTCTGTCGCCTCCCCCCCATCGTTTCCATAACGTTGGTGAATTGGATCGGAGATGTTTATGTAACTTACACACCACAGACATAACAGCAGCCTGGGGTTTATTTGGGCTACTGTCAAACTCATTTAATGTCCCCCCCCCCATATATTTCTGCTCTGTCCCATTGTCATTCACTGGTTCTGTCGGCCGTAGCTTCTCATCACAGCCGGATGAACTAATTAACTACTCATTTCCCCTGTTATATAATTGTTTCATATTATGCCTTTCTAATGAATACTATTCTATTACATGTATCCACTGCTCTGAAGTCCTTTCCTTTGCCTATACAGATTGCTAGAATGTCAGCCATAAAGCAGGGCAGGACTGCCGCGTGTATGTGCTGGTTAAGCAGACATGGTGGGAGCTGTCACATGACACTTTGATAATGGATTGTATTGTGCCGTTGTGTAACTTGTGTTTATGGATTGTATTGTGCCGTTGTGTAACTTGTGTTTATCTGTTTGTAGAGTGCTTGGATTGTGTCTCCGTTCCAGGGCAGTGGTTCTATGGGGTCTGAGTTTCACATTGGATTGAGTACACATGGACGTTGTCAGACACAGGCTTCTGTGTGCATGTGTTTTACACTTCCTCTGCCCTGAAGCGGCAATAATCTGACTTTCATTGCACAGGTTCTGAATGCCTGATGATTGCAGGATGATCCCAGGGTTTGTCTTGCTGCCCACTTACCTGTTATCTACCACTAGTCCCAGAGATGTGCTGCTGGTTGAAGTGTGTAGTGGTGTGGGGGGGTGTTAGTGATGTTAGTTTCTGGCAGAGGGCTCTAGAGGCCCAACGTGCATCAGTCCGACACTAAACCCTGACCTGTGAGCAGCAGCTTTAGCCTTTATTAGGATTCTGAAACTCATATTTAATTTCAAATGAAATCCCCAGGCACAAGACAAGGTTTTATTTGCCCTTTTTTTTTTTTTTTTTTTTTCTTCAAATCTTTGTTTATTGATTTTCAAAAAGTGGGGGGAAAAGGATACAGAAAGAAGAAAAAGGGGGGGGACCAGGGAAGGGTAAATTATTATTGACATATCCAATACAATCAGTACAGGGTAAATAGCAAGTTACATCTCAATATTAGGACCGAGTGAACTTAGTACAAATAAAATGAGAGCAGTAGACCTTATATAAACCAAAATATACAATACATGTAGGACGCACTAAAACAAGCCACTAAATGATCCCAGAGAAGTCTATTCGGGGACTCATTATCCAGATCTCCCCAAATGTGTCACCCAGGGCTCCCATACCTTTTTATATTGATCAGTGGTATTATTAAGTAGACTAGTTATCTCCTCCATTTTCCTGGTTTCTTCTGATAAGTTCAGCCACTCTACAACTGAAGGGGAATTTGGCGATTTCCAGTTTTTTGGGATTAAAGCTAATGCTGCTTGAACCAGATATCGAGAGAGCTTATCGGTCATCCAAGTTTGATTGTGGAGATCAATGCCAAACAGTATTTATTTGCCCTTTAACCATGTCCAGCATAACAATACAGATTACTGAGAAAGCGCCATAGAGCAGAACTTGCTGCAAATAAGTGTTTTATTCCTCCAACATGTTTCAGACTGCAAACCCTCAAGTGTAACTAAGTCAGTTATTGATCCAATGTGTCTGGTGCCTCCAGTGTAACCCCCATCATAACCAGTGTAACCCCCAGCATAACCAGTGTAGCCCCCAGCATAACCAGTGTAAGTCCCAGCATAACCAGTATAACCCCCAGCATAACCAGTGTAAGTCCCAGCATAACCAGTGTAAGTCCCAGCATAACTACCAGCGTACGTCCCAACGTAACTCCCAGCCTAAATCCCAACATAACTCCCATAGTAAGTCCCATCTTAACTCCCAGCGTAAATCTCATCATTACCCATAGGGGCCTATTTATAATTGTATGCAAAACTTGAAGAAAAACATCTCCAGTGATATTGCCCATAGCGACCAATCGGCAATTAGATTTCAACAGTCACCTACAAGTTAGAAAACAAAAGCAAAGGTGTGATGTTATTCTGCAGTTTTACGCAGCATGATAAATAGGCCCTAGTGTAACTCCCCCAAGCATAACACCAGTGTGAGCCCCAAAGTGTAACCTCCAGTGTAACCCCCAACATAACTCTGACTATAATCAGTGTAACCCCAGAGTCCAATTCTCTCTTCCCTTATTAGTCACAACGAAGGGGCGATCACCTCCAATTGGCAGCCAGGGGGATAGAAATGAGTTTGTTATGAGCTGTGGGAAACACTGTGAATTTCCTCATCATTGTTGCACAGGGAGGGCACCCAGCAAGACCCAGGGAGTAGGTTCTGGGCTTCTTGTTAAAGGAACAGTAACACAAAAAAACAAGTGTTGAAAATATCATGTAGTGTTGCCCTGCACTGGTAAAACTGATGGTTGCTTCAGAAACACTACTATAGTTCGTATAAACAAGCTGTTGTGTAGCAATGGCTTAAATTGAAAAAAGTCTATATGGTACAGGTTAAATAGTGGATAACAGATAACACCATTATGTTCTACAGAGCTTATCTGCTGTGTAACCTGAGCCTTTTCTCCTTTGAATGGCTGCCCCCATTGCTACACAGCAGGTTATTTATATAAACAATAGTAGTGTTTCTGAAGCAAACACATCAGTTTTACCAATACAGGTCAACACTGATTTATATTTGTATTACTTTAAAACACTTTCACTTTTTCATGTTACTGTTCCTTTAATGACTGGCAGAGATGCTGTATGAGCCACGAGGAGAGAAGCACTGCCCTCCCCTCCTCTCATGATGGAATTACCCCTTCCAAGCGACATACTCCCAGAGTCAAACTGTGGCTCCTAGGGCCCCTCTCAAAGCAATCGTGTCACAGCTATAAGATTTTATATTGGCTCAGGGTAGAAATAAAGATGAGCTGATCACTAGGGCCTGGGCCCTCCACGACTTCCTCTGGTACCCTGGTAGTGTATATAAAGTTACCTGTGTATAGTCTATTTCCCTGGGTATTTCTTTTAATCCTAATGCTACTAATTACAATCAGGACCTCACCACTCCCTGCCCAAACATGTTCCTTCCTTGGCAAGGGAAAGAGAGCAGCCCATCCGCAGGAAGCTCTTGGAATCGGAGCTCTATACTTGGGTAAATGCTGAAACTGGATATATATGTATCCTAAATGACCACGGGAAAGAGTGCAGAGAATAAAAGCTCTGTTCCTAAACAAGAACTGTGGAAGATACACTCCTTTCTGACCATAGGAAATAGAGCAGCCCATGAGCAGGAACTTTAGAGAATCAAAGTTCTGTATCTGGTTAAGTTTTGAGGGGAGATTGGATTCACTTACCCAGGGTGAGGTTCCTGACCATGGAAAAGAGAGCAGCCCAGGAGCAGAAAGTATACAGAATCAAAGCTCTGTATCCAGGTAAGTACTGGGGTGGAGATTTTATTTAATTACCCAGGGGAACATTGCTGACCAAGGGAAAGAGAACAGCCCTGGAGCAGGAAGTATAGAGAATCAAAGCTCTGTATCCAGGTAAGTACAGGGGTGAAGATTTGCTTCAATTACCCAGGGGAATGTCCCTGACCATGGGAAAGAGAACATACCAGGAGCTGAAAGTACAGAGAATCAAAGCTTACTAAGAGGGAGGTTTGGTTGTGAACTAGTGCAGATACACCTACATGGACTTGTTTGTCCGGTACATCTTCTCTTTCTTGCTAAGATCATCCTGCACTGAGGCTGCTGTGCGTTGTAGTTCAGTAATGCCAGAGGATGGAGATCAGTGGTTTGTAAACTCCAATTATATTTCCATTGATTGGGTTTAATTACAGGTCTGATTTTCCCAAGCAACCAGGTCTTTGGCCAGTCAGACTGATACACCAGCGAGTGAGCAGCAACCCCTGAGCCACAGCCAAGGGAAATATTTGCTTTACAGAAATACGTGAAATTCTCGCACCGCAAAATGTTCCACTTGTCCGTCAGCTGTGGCCAAGCGCTGCCATGTTGGTTATGCAAGGATTCCGCAAATAGGAAACCCACAGGAATGACATTAGGGGCTCAAGTTTCCAGGGGCAGAAACACGACTGTCCAAAATGTGTAGCAATAAAAGAAAAACAGAAGAATCCATAACATGTGGAAAGTTTTGAAAAGCCTTAAAGGGGAACTTTATTCCTAGTTTATTCCCAGTTGCTTTTATGGCACAGGGCTGCTTTCCATTTCCCCACAGTCTGAAGTGAGATAAGAGTCACCCTTGGGTGCCCGTGTACAATAACAGCAGTGCTTTTCTCCCTGAGGATTCACCCACTGATACAGGAGCCTGAGGCACAGTAGGTAGGTGCTGAACCCTCAGGAAGTAGTATTTCTGAAATAATGAAAGATCCATTGGTCCGTAAGGGAAATAAAAAGCATTTCTGATGTCCAGATGACTCTTACCTGATGTCTACCCACCCAGGGCCCCCACGTATACACGGGATTTCTTAGAGACCATTAAACACACATTACACTGACTAGGTCTAAGGGACAATTCAATCAAAGTTGATGACTCCAAGCTCCCTGCCATTATTCCCTTATAGCCTGAGGGTGGGATTAGGTTTCCAGCCCCTCGTGCCACTTTATCCCAGAACTTCTGTTATGACTCCTTCCATCAGCCCTCATTGTGCCTGCCTCCAGCTAGCCTTCCCTCCTGCATTCAGCTCCCCATTGGCCTCCTGTTCCTCTTTCAGCATCACCTCCTTTATGTCTGCCTTTGGCCCCCCATTCCTCCTGACCAGCCCCCCATTCCTCCTGACCAGCCCCCCATTCCTCCTGCCTTCATTCCCTTCGCTTTCAGCACCCAATACTCCTGTCTTCAGCCCCCATTACTCCTGACAGCCCCCCCCCATTCTTCCTGCCTTCAGCCCCAATACCTCTGCCTTCAGCCCCCAATACCTCTGCCTATACCCCAATACCTCTGCCATCACCCCCAATACCCCTGCCTTCAGTCCCCAATACCTCTGCCTTCAGCCCCCAATATCCCTGCCTTCAGCCCCCAATACCTCTGCCTTCAGCCCCCAATATCCCTGCCTTCAGCCCCAATACCTTTGCCTTCAGCCCCCAATACCTCTGCCTTCAGCCCCCAATACCTCTGCCTTCAGCCCCCAATATCCCTGCCTTCAGCCCCAATACCTTTGCCTTCAGCCCCCAATACCTCTGCCTTCAGCCCCCAATACCTCTGCCTTCAGCCCTCAATACCTGTGCCTTCAGTCCTCAATAACCCTGCCTTCAGCCCCCATTATCCCTGCCTTCAGCCCCCCCAATATCCCTGCCTTCAGCCCCAATACCTTTGCCTTCAGCCCCCAATACCTTTGCCTTCAGCCCCCAATACCTCTTCCTTCAGCCCCCAATACCACTTCCTTCAGCCCTCAATATCCCTGCCTTCAGCCCCCCTGTATTGCACATAAGAAGCCTGATTGGAACAGAGAAGCAGCGAGTGACTCAGTAGTTGGGGGGAGACCGCGTCTAGACCCATTCCTGTTATATGAGATTCCTGCAACTCCTGGTGTTCGGCAGCAGGACATGTGAGCCTTCCGGAATGTTCCGCAACCCGGAGAAAGTGACATTTCTTCTCCCCCATTTCCTGTCTCTAGTTATTCATTTTGGGTTATGAAAGATAAACCTGGGGGGAGACACGAGAGTCACTGCGAACCACTAAGTACAAACACATTCCACACTTAATGGGAAGAGCCACGGCCCTTGGCACCAGTGGTACCAGCAGGAAAGGAATCATTACTACTCATGTAAAGTACCCGGAGTGAGGAGTAATTGCCCCACTATGCACATGGGGGGGGGGCATCTACTGATATTAACAATAATAATGAAAATGAGTCTTTACACTCACAGTATACTTGTGCTGGGGTAGAGGCCAGGTACTCCTGAGTCTTTTATTATAATATTTGGTTAATAAAAAAGAGACTTTAAATAGGCAACACCAGAAATCTCTCAACTTATTCTCCCCATTGGCAAATAGGCTGCTAATATTAAAACTTAACTTTTGCTTTGTTGCATTAAAAATAGAAAAAGGTTTTTTTTAAAGGGATTCAGTCATGATTTTATGGTGTCATTTTTATTTCTAAATTACACTGTTTACACTGCAAATAATTCACTCTACAATATAAAATTTCATTCCTGAACCAGCAAGTGTATTTTTTAGTTGTAATATTGGTGTGTAGGTGCATCTCAGGTCATTTTGCCTGGTCATGTGCTTTCAGAAAGAGCCAGTACTTTAGGATGGAACTGCTTTCTGGCAGGTTGTTGTTTCTCCTACTCAATGTAACTGAATGTGTCGCAGTAGCGAATAAAGCAGCAGCACTCCGGTATTTTTACTTTACTCAAATGCCAAGGCTTGACAAAGGGCCTGCGTAGACCCAAACGTTGCCTATGGCATTTGAGTAAAGTTTTGCAAATTTTTCAAAAATACCGGAGTGCTGCTGCTTTATTCGCTACATGTATACTTTGCCCTGGCAGGGGGTACAGCTTGCACCCGGGGCTGCAAAGAGCTTAAACCGCTTTTGAAGCACACTTTATCTACATTTACTGAATGTGTCGCAGTGGGACCTGGATTTTACTATTGAGTGTTGTTCTTAGATCTACCAGGCAGCTGTTATCTTGTGTTATGGAGCTGCTACCGGGTTACCTTCCCATTGTTCTGTTGTTATTCTGCTGGGGAGGAAAGGGAGGGGGTGATATCACTCCAACTTGCAGTACAGCAGTAAAGAGTGACTGAAGTTTATCAGAGCACAAGTCACATGACTGGGGGCAGCTGGGAAACTGCCAATATGTCTAGTCCTATATCAGAATTCAAAATTAAATATAAAAAAACCTGTTTGCCTTTTGAGAAATGGATTTCAGTGCAGAATTCTGCTGGAGCAGCATTATTAACTGATGAGGTTTGAAAGAAACATTTTTTCCCATGACAGTATCCCTTTAAAAGACACATATACATGTCAGACTGATAAAAAAAAAAAAAAAAAAAAAAATTCCCTTAATTTAGGGATGATATTGCACAATGGAAATGGTGTTCAATTCCCGACACCTTCTAGCTATTCACCCCCCTCGGGAGCCGTCAAGCAGCGCCTCCCTCGGGAAAACAGCCATCAGGATATATCTATCGAGCCCTAAGGCTTCCTAATGCCCACGGACACATTCAGAAAGGGCTTGGACTGTGTATCAATTTGGCCCCTGCAACCAAATCCTATTTATTTATAGAAAAACTTATCAATGGAAGAGTCAAGTGGAGTTTGAGTGGAACAAGGAGGGGGGGGGGCTTTTTTGGGAGTCCCTGTGTGGAGCCCCCAGGGCAAAGCTAAGTGTTTCTATGGTGCTGTCCCTTTGATTCCACCTTGTGGGAACTACAAGTGACTTTCCTACATTTGGCCCCACTATATACAATATAAGTGTTAAAATCAGGGAGTAATATGGCTCCCACAAGAAAATGTCCTCCCTGGACCCTGGTTCTGAATTTTTATGTGAGCAGACAGAAGGCAGGTAAAGGTTTCAATGTGGTGCACAAAGCATTCCACCCCTAAACCTTCCCTCCAGGACAATAATCTTCCTCTACCTCTAAATGGTAACAGGTCTCCCATAGTCATAGCCCAGGTGACCTCAGGGCCTAACTTGTGACCTTGCGCCCCAAAGGTTTCTCTCTGCCAAGTTGGAGGTTTGGGCTGGGAGTAGGGTTGCCATCTGGCCGATAAAAATAATGGTTGATCCCAATGTTATTAATAGGGAAAAAAGATAAATATATAGGAAGGCCGGTATTTTCCAGAAAAGGTGGCAACCCTAACTGGGAGCCCCACTGTGTCAGTCTCTGTGGGGCTTCTTCTTGTTCTGTACCAGTTGTTTCTATTGGGCTTCAGCTCTTCTGCCCTTATCCACAGCTCTTGGAGCTTCTACACCAACAATCACAGGTGGTCTCCACTGCTCCAGCATTCTTCTAGGATCTTCTAGGCTCTCCCTCATGGTTTGGGCCCTTTCTGCTTCACATGTTATCAGTGACTGGCTGCATAACCAGCTGCCAAGACTGCGCTTATATTGCCGGTGCATAAGTCCAGGTGGCCCCCAAGATGTTTATTTAATGATGAAGCTTTACAGGCCCACCTGCCTGCTGGCTGGGGATGGTCTTTTTTGCTATTTGAACAGCTCTGCCCCCCCCCCCCTTCATAATAGAGAAAATGTAACAATATGAGATTTGGGGGCTAAAGAAACAATAACAAGGTTACAAATGAGCAACGGGTGATCCTGTATTTGTGCCTTGCAGCTCCAAACCAGGGGATGGGGGGGCATATACTAAATATTTGGGCATTTAAGGCTTCATATGATTTAGGATGTTCTATGTGTCACTGCCCACCCCTGGGTTCAGTCTTACACTCAGCTCAAGGGATTTGTGGGGCAGGGGATGGGCAGCTGTGACTCTGTGTCTGACTTCAGCATCTCATCCACTGGAGGCAGCACTGGGGCAGATCCAAAGACCAGGGGGTTGGGAGACCTGATTCTACCCCACCGTGATCCCTGTAGGGCAGTGTCATGCATGTAGTGTATTTCCATCTGCTTTGTTAAAGGTAATATGTGGTGCCTGATAAATATTTGGGGTTTCTTTAGAAATGACCTCATTATTGGAGCACCTCATAGATCTGGTCTAGTCAGAGTCAGTGGAACCAGTGAGTGACGGGAAAGCAGGTCCTGGGGTAGATTTTGGGTAGATTGGGGCAGAGAAGGGATAAGATAACTTAAACAGGAGCTGGAATTATCACAAATTAGGGTTTAAAAGAAAGGCTATTACAAATTGTCCTGCTAAAAAAAAGTAAACATAACTGCTGTGCCCTCTGCCGTATACAACAGCCATACAGTAAATATTGTTTGGTGCTTGATTCATTGCATGCCACAAATCACAAGTGCCTAATCGCATGATATGCTAATGTCTTCATTATACAACATTAAGCGATCATGTGACCCGATGTAATTAACTGCATCATTACATGAATAAACTGTGTGACAGCACTGAGTATATTGGGTAGGAATGAGGTGACTGTTGTCACGATAACGATGATGATGATGATGGCTCGTGTAGTAGGATTACGACGATTCCCATCTCACCACTTATTGAATACACATGCTGCAAGTATGGATCAAGGATTGTGTGCAGTTATAAACACACATTTCTGCCATGTAATAAAGTATGGAATGTAATATAAATTGGAAAGTTTGCAACAGGTCTAGTAACCCATAGCAACCAATCCACAGGTAACATTTGCTGGCAACATGATTGAAAGCAAACTGGTTAGATCTTGCTCAAACTCTGACTGGTATCACATTACACTACATTGATCTGCCATTGGTCAAGCTGTGACTGCCAATCAGAACTGTAGGGAAAAAAGATAAGGCTGCCCCTCCCATACATGGCTTAATAAGATTATTGGCTTGTGAATGGGGCAAACAATGTCTTCCTCAACTGATACCTGGTCAGCATGGTTGGACTGGGTGGGCAGGACACTGGGAAAAAAACTGGTGGGCCCCACCAGCCCAAACACACTCACTCCGCCTGAAACTGTGCACTCCCTTAACTCCCTTTGCTCCGATAGATATGAGAAAAGTAGGTATGCACTGGTGGGGGTAATGTGGGGGAGGGGGGTTGTGGCTGGGTTGAGGGTCCCGTGGAGTTGGTGGGGGGACAGGGGCCCAGGAGGGTGTGTGTGCAGGCCCCTTATGCAGAAGCTCCATTGGGCTCAGACTCCCCAGTCCAACACTGCTGGTCAGACAGCTAAAGGCAGGTTTGAAAATCCCATCAGGCAAGGAAGGGTCTGATTTGCCCCAAATGATTGGATCAATCCGATGTGACCCATCACCTGGGTGCAGGGCAGCCATCAGGGGGGGGGGACAGGGGAGAGAGTTGTAGGAGGCCCCGAGGGTAAGGGGGCCCGGCCACACCACACTTACTTGATTAGTCGGGCCCCCCATCTTTCTGAGAGCTGCTGACTTCGGGAAGGCATGGACATTTAAGGGGCCCTGGCCACCAATTTTCTTATAATGTGGGGGGGGGGGGCTTGGCCACCAATTTTTTTTTCTCATGTGGGTTCCTAGCCACCAATATTTTTTAATGGGGAGGCCATGGCCACAAATGTTTTTTTTATTGGAGTCCCTGACCACCAATATCTATTTATTTTTTATTAACATGTGGGAACCCTAGCCACCAATATTTTTTTTGTTTTTTTACTGTGTGGTGGGGGGCGGACCTGTAGGTGGGGCTTGCGGTGGGCGCAGCCCAGGGGGCTCAGGAAATGTTGTCGTATGGGGCCCTGTGATTTCTGATGGCGGTCCTGCCTGGGTGTCATTGTCACTGATAAATTTGCTCTAAATGATTGGATCTCTGTGTATATGGGCAGTTAAACACAAAGAAAGATGGGGCACCACTATGTCATACCTCCCAACATTTAGAAACTATAAAGAGGGACAAAAAGTTTTGACGCGTGCAGCACATTGACAATTTTTGGCCACACCTGTTTTATGACCACACCCCAGTCCATTTTACATAATTTGGCAGGTAATGAACGTTTGAACACGTTTCTGTGGGGGGTGGGTTTATGTGTTATTACAGTTTTGCTAATGAAACTGAATTGCCCTTTAAGCTGCAAGTCACAGTTTCCCCAAGAGATCTGCTTATCTTAAATAGTAACAATTGTATCTTAAATTGTGACAAATGTATCTAAGTGCAGCTGCTGAATGTTCCTAGCTCTCTGCCAAAAGCCAATTAAGTTTTATAAACATTGTATCCCTTTCTGGCTGTTCAGTGCAGGAGATCAAGGAGGACGTCGGGACATTTCAGTAACAATCTGGGACTGCTGGTTGAGCTGTCAAAATTGGAAAAACGGTTGGGAGGTATTCTATGTGGGTTTTATCTAAAAGTTTTATCTACAAGTAGAACCCAAGATGGCGGCGTCTTTATTTGGCAGATGAACATTATTCTCCCCCCCTCGCTGCATCTGTGCCGGTAGCTATGGGCGCTCCCTTCCCAGGAATTCTGCACATACCACAGCTGGTGTGGCCTCCAGACCCACTTACACACAGCTCAGCAGTGATACTCGGTGCTGAACAGAACTGACAATCTGTCCTGCTGGCTCCCATTATAAGGGCGCAAAAGAGTTCACTGGTGCACAAGACTTGTGTTTGCAGGGCAAGTCCTTGCAGTTTTATTAATAGGGAAGAGCAACGTTTCGGGCATCACCCCTTTGTCAAGCTGTTTCATGTTCCAATTATAAGGATAACAGATCCTGTGAGGGATTTATGAGATGTTGCAACTCTGAAAACCTTACTGGGCTTTACTGGGCAAGTAGAGTCTGGACCAGTATATATATCAGGGCTGTGGTTGAACTGCACCTTGTGGGACTTGTAGTTTAACAGCAGATGGAGGATAGTCAATAGCTAAGGCAGCCAATACCACCACCCCCTAAGGATCGGCTCTGCCCGGAATAACTGTTAGTAATAAACCCACTGTCTGTGGCTGAGAATAAAGTCAGATTTCCTCCCGGATCCAGTGACAGATTTGGGGGGTTGGTGTGTGTAGGAGATGAAGGGAGAAACCAACTCCATTCCTGCTGATTGTGCCAAGGAATAACCTGATATCTTTGGCTCTGGAGCTCAGTTTATTTGAGCTGGAATGTCCTTATCAATTATCCAGATTCTGGGAAGCATCAGCACTCGGAAAATGTGCTTTATGGGGTGCACCGGACTCCCAGGAGCCAACGTTTGTTATTGAAGGCAGAGGCCACATACTAATGCAAGTCATGCCACAGACTGCCCAGTGTCAATGGGCTGAGCCTATAGTTCCCCCAGGATGGTTATTGTAAAAGGCATTACTCCAGAACTAAAACTCCCAGCACCCTCCCCCCAAAAGCAGAAAGCATCCCCGTCTCCTTTCACATTCAGTCTGCAGTCAAAGCCAATGGGATTGCATGCTTAATATTTACTATTACAGTCAGACACAAATCTGTACATTTATCTACTTGTTATCAGTAAAATATCATTAATGGAGAACGAAAGCTTGTGATAGTGATACTGACACTAAAAAATTAATTTTAGCATATGAATGTACATTAAATGTTACCTATAGGTCATGTTGATCATTTTTTGCTGAGAGGTTTGTTTTTGTATATAATTGTTAGTTGAAGTTCCTAAGCCTGACTCTCTGACACTCTGACACTCTGACTTTGCCAACCTGACTGTCCCATCTCAGCCTGTTAGTTACAGTTTCTAATGCTAACGGACTCCTGCTGCACAAATATGGCAGCCCCCTCATACAGGAACATGGGGGATCAGACAGGTAATGTAAAAGCATCATGCAAATACTTTATGGCAAAGTTAGAAGTAGCTTGCAAAGCCAATATTATAATAGATGTAAAAAAAAGTTTAATTTCAGGTGTCAGTATCTCTTTAAAGGACAAGGAAAGTATAAATCACTTGGAAAAGTATAAATCACTTTAGAATCAAGGAAAGTATAAATCTAATTGGATTGCTAAAGGCTAAAAAGGGAAGATCTGTGCCCCCAAAAATGCTCCCAGTAGCTCCCCATCTTCTTTTATGCTGATTCACTAAATGCAGAATATATACAATATAACACTCACAACACAAGGCTGAATAGTAATGGATTCAGATTCACATTACATGGCAGCATAGAAACCAGTGCAGTCTGCATCAGAATTGATTCATAATCAGCCCTGTAGCATCAGCTTCTATGACAGATGAACCTCACTTTCTGTTTCCCCGACCCCTAAGCTTAGCTTCTCCCCAGCAGCCCGGAGCCCACTGAGCATGTGCAGTGCCACTGACACACAAAAGATGCCTAACAAGATCCAAGATGGGGAGCTGGATCATTACTGTTATAGGACTGATGAACCTCTGGGCTGGTACAGTAAGTACAGTATATAAAATACAGCATTTCTCACCAGATTATTTTTAGGGTTGATTTTCTTTACACCTAAAGCTAAATCTGATTCGGGTACTGTGAATCATGTATTAAGCTAAGTACAAGCTGACTTTTATCAAAGTCAAAGTGACTGTATTAGTTTCCCTTTCTATGTGCAGATTCTGTCTGTATCAAGAAAAGGGGCTTGCAATCCATTGCAACAAACTGACCAACCCAATTAACTCACTCAAGAATAGGTGAAAGCCTCTCAGAAATCCAGCCCAGAGGCTTAAATACAAGGGAATATGAGGGACAGACAGGTTAGAATGTGGACAGAGAATATGTGGGGTAGAAAGCTGAGACTGTGTGCAAACAAATTGTAAGAAGAATTAGGACAGAATGGTTAGAATGAGAGTAACGATGGATAGAATGGGTGGGATAGAATGTTTAGGATAATTGGGATAGATTGGGTAGAATGAGTGGGATAGAATGGGTTGAATAGGGTAGACCTAGTTAACGAGATAGAATGGTTAGAAAAAATAAGGTGAGTGAATAGAGAGGCCCTCAGAGTGCATTAGAAGAGTGAATACAAAGGAGGGGCTATACCCTTATTAGCGGCAGTTCAGGGGTGAGGCAGGCAAAATATGGATAGCGGGAAGAAGAGCACATTGCAAGGAGCACCATTAGGAACTAGTTTGTGGCTACATTAATTAATAATAATTCATTTCCACAAAGGGAACCCCCTGCACCCCTAAATTGAAACCCACTAGCTGCTAGCAGAATGCATGCTCAGCTATCAATACTTCTATCAATACAAACTACTGCAAGATTCTTTGTGGCCCAGGCACCAGCAGGGGGTGCTACTGCACAAGTTCTATTTATGGCCATGTTATGTACCCTGCAAGCCAGAATCCCACACATGCTCCCTATAGATACACACAGAAGGCACATTCTCTCTGTGGCTTTGGGGCTGATAGTAAATCTTGTGATGGTGATAGTTCCCAGTTTGATTACTCTGTAATTGGGTTAAGTGGAAAATGAGCGCCTAAAGCTCTGCCCCTATTGGTTATGGGCCCTGCTAATGGCCTGTGGCTAATGAGCTTAATGCATTCAGAGAGGAGTCAGGGTTTGTTTAGCGCGGGGGGAGTGGATTCCTCCTTGTGGGTGACCACAGGCATTC
Source organism: Xenopus laevis (assembly GCF_017654675.1). Taxonomy (NCBI): domain Eukaryota; kingdom Metazoa; phylum Chordata; class Amphibia; order Anura; family Pipidae; genus Xenopus; species Xenopus laevis. The sequence goes on along the minus strand of NC_054379.1, from coordinate 23,441,785 downwards.
AGGAGCTGCTGGAAGATAAAACTGCATTCCGGGTCATTGATGCCGAGTGTTTTGGGCCACTATATTAGTGACATGTGATGAGTGAAGAGTGCGACTTTTGTCACATTTAGCTATATAGTAGCTAGGGTTGCCACCTGGCCTGTAAAAATGATGGTTGATCCCAATGTTTATTAATAGAGAAAAATATCAATATAAAGGAAGGTCAGTATTTTTTTCCAGAAAAGGTGGCAACCCTAATAGTAATGAGGATGGAAAAATATCAAGACACATAAATATCAAGGTAAGTCAGGCCCGGATTTCTGAAAGGCCACCAGGGCCCGGGCCTAGGGCGGCAAGATTTCAGGGGGCGGCATGCTGCCACCACATCCACATTGGTTCAGAAACACTGGGGATGCAGAGAAGATGACAGTTTTTTAAAATTTCCTGTGCCACAATCCATTGCTCCAGTGACAAACAACAATGGGCCTAGGCGTGCCCCCCATGTAAATCCAGCCCTGAGGTGAGTCCTTCTGTCTGTCTGCATGAGTAATGGTGAAGCATGTGGATCAGGCACTCTAACAGGTCTCCTAAAGCCTCATCGATATCTCACCGTTCACTTGGCCGTATCTGCATTTTATATACACAAAGCCATACGCTTGGCTAGAAGATGCAAGAGTTTCTTACATAATAAGCTATACCCCCATACTGTACTGTCTAAGGGAAACAATATGGCACCTCCTGCACATAAGTATAAATACAAATATAAAGAGAAGGAATAATAATCTATGCCCTTATACTGTACTGTCTAATTAAGGGAAAACAGACTGGAGCTGTAATTATAAGTAAGGTATACTTGTCCTTGAATCCAGGTTGGTATTTTCCAGTCTCTGTATAATCTGTTTACTTGGTGCCGAATTTTTCAACTAATCCTGGTTTGGATCCTTTTCAGCCGGATGCTCGGGGCTTTAGGTAACGCTCACAAATGTTGATTTTGGCTGAAAGCAGAAAGAAACAATTCTTGCAATAGTCAATAAGAATCAAGTTCAGTGCCCAGAGGTGTTTCTAAGTGTTTGCTGCTTTCTTGGTATTATGTGTCCTTTGCCCAGAATGCACCAGCTTGGTTTGTCATGGAACTTGTAGCCCCTCCATACTATAAGGGCTTTTTTAGTGTTTTATGTTATCTCTCTGTACATGCGATGAGCAAACCTAGGAGGCTGATCCTGCTGAATTGTGCTTAGAAAATCGGAATACCTATGCTGCCATAGTTTTATGGTATCTCTCTGTACAGGCTATGAATTGTGTAGGTGGTAACATTGTGTTATTGACTGGCTGGGAAAGCAGCTGGCTCTCCAGTGGATCCTGACACCTGTAAAGCCCTACTGGGGGGGGGGGGTATAGGAGAACTGTGAGAAAGATGGATAGACAGTAGGGTAAGATGGAAACAGTAGGGTACGATGGATAGACAGTAAAGCAAGATGGATAGACAGTAGGGTAATATGGAGACAGTAGGGTAAGATGTGGAAAAGTGTGTGTTTTCCTCTAAAAGGGTCAGAGTTTGGCTTGATTGGGGGTTGGGCAGAGCTGGGGCAGGACTGGGTGGATCAGGGGCATGGCTAGGTAGACAATTACCATTACTGTAACCCTGACAGTAGGAGAAGATGGCTGCAAGATGTTTTACCCTGGGTTAACAATAACAAAGAAAAGGCTTTTGTGAGTAAAAGGCTGCAGAACTGCACCCCACTGAGCTGCACTGGGTATGGGTAGTGTCCATGGGCACCTTCATTCTACAAGATCTGAGCTACAGTTGTACTCTCTGTGCTTTACCTTATTTCCCCAGGCACCAAATTCCTCAGTTAAGATCCCAGTGATTTGCAGAAACTGCAATGAGAGTCCCACGTCTCCCAGTAACAATTACTTTCAAGTTACTTCAGTCTGACAAGAGAAGAATGTGGCCCCAGGGCTAGAGGTGCAGCTGACAGGTGAACCCTTCCCAACCTCTCATGAACTACATCGTGTTCAGCAACCTCACAGAGGGCATTTCCCTATATTCCACTATCAGTGGGGTTTATGTTGGAGGAATTAAAGGGGAAGTAAACCTTGTTGCTAATTTTATATTTGCAGAAATGCTGTATGTTGGCCATTTCTAACCTTGTTCCAGATGGGGAAGTAATCACTATATACAAATATATAAGGGACAGTAATGAAATAGAGAAAGTACAGAAAAGAGCAACTAAGCTGATAAAGGGAATGGAAGGGATCAGTTATGGGGAAAGGCTGGTCAAGTTGGGATTGGTTACACTGGAGAAGAGGCAGTTAAGGGTGATATGATTGCTATATACTGTATACAATACTGTATACAATAAACTCTCTGAGTTACAATAAATCTTCTTTCCCATAGACACAAGGTAGCCAATCGGATTAGAGGAAAGACGATTTCATGTAAAGGCAGGGTCGGACTGGATGTTGGGGGACCCACTGGGTTACAAACCTGGTGCAGCGCACATGCATGAGGGGCAGGCAGATCAAGAGAGGGGGGTCTGGGCCGGTGGGGGCCCATGAGGGCTGGGGCTCACCGGGTTTTTTCCCTGGTGTCCCGCTGGCCCACTCTGACCCTGTGTAAAGGTAAAAGGTTGCAACTGGGGCAGCTGGGAAGTTGTGGGATTCTCTCTCTGGCAGATACATTAGACAGGTACAAAAAAGGGGCAGATACCTTTTTAACAAGGGAGAACCTACAGGATAATAAAGTTGATCCAGGGACTGGTCCAATTGCCCTCTGGGAGTCAGGGAGAAATGTTATCACCTTTTGAGGCATTGAGTTGAGGCTTTACTTGGGTGAAAACTTCTGTGTATCTCTATGTAAATGCAGCACTACAGATATGTTTAGACATGAAAGCTGCAGAATTTTCCTTGGCAGCAAATATGACTATTAAAAGTCAAATATATAAAGAGAAGAACAAGTCAATTGTTATCTGCTTGTGTGACGTTACCCAATCACATGTCTGTGTCGACTGCAGGTCATGTCCCAGCCGGCAGCATGGAGTTTACTTAATGAAGTATCCAAATAAAGCTTTCTAATTAAGTTAAGGTTTGGGATTTTTGGGAACATGTGACAAGTGGCACATGTGACTTGTCACATGTGGGAACATGTGACAAGTGGCAGTTGGGTTCCTTGGGATGGCAGTGTCGTAATATAGTGGCTAAGGTTGAAAAACAACACGTCTATCAAGTTCAACCTTTTACGCAGATATAAAATCTTCCTAACTTCTGCTGACACAGAGGGTTAAAGGTGCCAAAAACTCCATCTGCAACCTCTTCAGTTTCTATCAGGGAGGGAAATCTATCCAGAGAGTCAATTTGATTATTGACAATTTGACTAACTGTCCCGTTTTTAGAGGGACAGTCCCTCTTTTGACAGCTCAACCCGCAGTCCCTCGTTTGTACTGGAAAGTCCTGTTTTTCTCTGCACTGAACAGCCAGAAAAAGAAACAAAGTTTCTAACTTAATTGGCTTTTGGCAGAGAGGAAAAAACTTGGGAAAAGTTAGACTCACAGCTTAAAGGGCAATTCACCCTCATTAGCAAAACTGTAATAACTGGAAAAAAAACACAGAAATATAAACTGCCACATTCTGTAAAATGAACACGGTAATTAGGGGGTGGGACCACAAAAATGGGCGTGGTCAAAATAAATTTTGCCGCGCTGCGCATGGCAACTTTTTTGTCCCTCTTTTTATTTCCAAAATTTTGGGAGGTATGTTCAAGGAGTAAAAACTTTGGGGCCTATTTATGAATGGCCAAAACCAATATCATTTCCGAACATCTACTTTCCCTTATGGAATTATTAACCCCCCATATACAGGAATGGGGTCCATAAAATGACTGGGTCCCTTGGGGCCACAGGAAAGTTGCAAACCTATGATAGCAAAGGAATAAATGGAGTTGAATGTTACTGGAATGGAAGTGGTAGATATAACCATTGCTAATTAGTAAATGGCCCCTTTGTTCCTCATTATTTGTTTAATGAACCTGGAATAAGAGCGGCTTTTCACTGTGGATGAAAAGCCAGCTGTGACCCCCCCCCCCCCCGTGCTTGTGGCCCAGCAGGAGGTTCTTCCTATAGTGTGTGAGGCCAATGCCATTCTCTGTATTGGTTTCTAGGATATTACTATGGATACTTCATTTACCATGTTGAACTGCAAGCTCTTTGGGTGAGAGGCACCTTGAATACTTGCTGTCCAATTTTAAATTGACTCTGTGTAAACTTTAACTGCCATTACTGCTGGGAGATGTAGTTCGTAAACCTCTAGCTACAGCACCCTGCACAACTCCCTATGCCCCATTGTTTATCAACACTGGTCACAGCATTCACAACCAATTCATTTAATAGCCTGAATTAGTGCCGTGTCCCACCGTGATCCCCTCGGGTTTCTCTACTTGCAGGGTCAAGGGAATTCATGCACTGCATAAGCTACAGGCTGTCTGGGGATGCTGGGAATTGCAGTTAAAAATAGGTTAATTTCCAAGTTTAGGTCCCCCTGCCTACAAATACCCCAAAAAAACTCCTTTAAGAGAAAAACATCAGAGATTTGGGTCCCTTCCAGGTTCTTCCTCCTGAAAGGCCTTGACAGACACGTCACTCTGAAGGACCACGGGCCCCAGGTTTGGTGCCTCATGGAATCTCACTGGGAACCTTGCAGCTGTCACCGGCCTATAACTGCTTATGTTCTGCATGGAAACTTTACAAGGACTCGGAAATCAAGAGCGTCCTCAAGCCCCTGCATCCTCTATTGAGGCCTGGGATGGAAAATAACTGCTTAAAGGGGACAGAACTGGACAGAATTTAGGCATTGCTACTGCCTGGGCCCCCTGCTATAGTTCCAGGGGTACCCAGTGCACAAATAAGCACTCACCCCAAATCTCACCCTAACTGGCCTTCAGGCTGGGTCCCCTTAGCTCATAACAAGGTTACAGATATATAGAAACATTGGGGTAACAGTCACCCTGCTATAGTTCCAGGGGTACCCAGGGCACAAATAAGCACTCACCCCAAATCTCACCCTAACTGGCCTTCAGGCTGGGTCCCCTTAGCTCATAACAAGGTTACAGATAAATAGAAAAATTGGGGTAACAGTCACCCTGTTATAATAACAGGGGTACCAGGGACACAAATAAGCATTCACTCCAAATCTCCCCCTAACTGACCTTCAGGCTGGACACCCTTAGCTCATAAAAAGGTTACAGATATATAGAAACATTGGGGTAACAGTCACCCCGTGTTCCCTGTTCTGTAAGCAAATTAGTACCATTGTGTTGGTGATTTGTAACATGAGGCTCAGGCTGTGTTGTGGTAAGAATTGTTCTTGTGTTTGGCCAATCACAGATTGGAGAATGATTGGAGAATGAGGAGCCAGGGTGATGGGGACACTCACTGATGACAGGTAAGTTCTAAGGGGACACTTAGGTTGATGTCCGGACTGGGATTCAAAATAGTCCCAGGCATTATAAATACACAAAGGCCTAAAAAGTCCTCATTTGCTCAATGAATAGTGACTATATGATATCTTACAGTAGCCTCTTTGGCATTTGCCAGAAACCATAGATTGTCAGTCAGGGTCTGCCTAAGACCCCAAAAATTGAGTGTCTTCTATATTGACAACCCAAGGCAGGTGATTGGGAGTCTTAGAATTATATATATTTAATAACACAGAAATATCACATGTATCAATATAAGAAGTGTTACATAATAAAGTGCAGTTACATAATCTATTGTGTGTGAAGGAATGGGGCATACAGAACAAGAGATGACCAAGCTCAATTATCTTTTCTCTGCAGTTTAGCAGCTATCAGGCCAACATTAACTGACCACACAGAACATTTTGGGCGTATCAGCTTCTACAACCTATTGCATTCTTCCAGGCATCTTTGTGCAGCTTCTGTTATTTGCAAAAGTCATCTAAATTGTAAAACAAGTAGCCTATAAAAAGCTGTAACTTATAAAGCCACATTTGTAGCCTTCTGTGAGACATTTCACTCCGGGTGCTGAATGCTTCCCAAGACTGTCATGTTTGATGTTTGATATACAAATAAAAGCATCTGTTTATGCTAAGAACCTTATCTCCGGAGTGTTGCTGTATAAAATAAGGTTCTGCTAGTTAGCGCAGTCTCTCATTGGATGTTCTTCATTGTTCAGGGATCCCAGGGTGGTAGGAACAAACCCAGTAGAACAAAATGTTTAGGAGATATAATGAGGTCCATTCAGCCCAGGCAAAAAGCTTCAACATATTTGGCGACACTGTACAACAGAAGGGCCCCCACACTGGGAACTTACAGGTACTGACTCTCAGTAAACTTTTCACTTTCCCCAGGTTATCTTCCAGTTTTAATCTCAAGTCCAGACTGGGCAGTGATTTCTCCCCAAATGTTTATGATATCAGCCGCGTGTTTATCACATGCCCCTTTGTACCCGTTACACAATAGCTGATATGAACAACTAACAATAAGCTCACATGGGCTTTACCTTCATTCTTGTTCACACATAGACACACACACACCAGTACTTACCATGTCCCTCAGCTGGGATGGAGCTAATGGTGTAACCAGGACCGCCATCAGAAATCGCAGGGCCCCATACGACAAAATTTCATGGGCCCCCTGGGCTGCACCCACCGCAAGCCCCACCTACAGGTCCGCCCTCCCCACCCCACAGGTCCGCCCCCCACCTCACAATAAAAAATTTAAAAAAATATTGGTGGCTAGGGTACCCCATTTAATAAACATTTGTGGCCAGGCCCCCCCCCCACATTATGAGAAAATTGGTGGCTAGGGCCCCTTAAACGTCCATGCCTTCCCAAAGTCAGCAGCTCTCAGAAAGATGGGGGACCCGGCTAATCAAGTAAGTGTGACGTGGCCGGGCCCCCCTTACCCTCAGGGCCCCCTACAACGCTCCCCCCTGATGGCTGCCCTGGGTGTAACTAAGCTGACTTATTACACCAAGGTACATTGAAATTGCTCATTAGTTAGGGCCTTAATGGTCCCTCTACACAATGCCCAGAGTACAGATGGCACAGAACCCCCAATATCAGGTGTAGGCATGGCACGGAACCCCCAATATCTAGTGAACGGATGGAAAGGAACACTCACAGTATCTAGTGGTTGGCACAACAGCCTTGCAATACCACACTTCTTAATCCAATAGCAGCCAGGACTGCAGGGAGTTGTGTGTTTGCATGGATTTCCCCCGGTTACTCCAGTTTTCTGCCATACCACAATTGCATACAGCCAGGTTACCTGGTGCCTGATAGAACTGATCCTAGTGTGTGTGTGACTGTGATAGGGACATTAGATTGTAAGCTCACTGGGGCAGGGACGGATAGGAATGTGATAAGGCTCTTAAATTGTAAGTTTACTAGGACAGAAACTGATGGGAATGTGATAGGAATATTAGATTGTAAGCTTTACTGTGGCTGGGACTGATGGTAGTGTTATAGCGACCTTAGATTGTAAGATTACTGTGGCAGGGTCTGATGGCAATATGATACTAACCTTAGACTGTAAGCTCACTGGAGCAGGGACTGATGGCAATATGATACGATCCTTAGATTGTAAACTCCACTGTAGCAGGGACTGATGGGAATGTGATAAGGCCTTTAGATTGTAAGCTCACTGGGGCAGGGACTGATGGCAATATGATTCAAACCAGTGGCAGATTTCACCCCCTCAGGGCCCCCCGACAGCTCGCAAACCGCTTGAAGCCGCTGATGCTGCACTGATGCGCATTGAAAATCACGTACTGAGGGGGGCGGGGCGCGTTCTGCCCCAGGGCCCGCCCCCCTCTAGTTACGTTACTGATTCAAACCTTAGATTGTAAATTCATTGAGGCAGGGACTGATGGCAATATGATATGAACCTTAGATTGTAAGCTCACCGAAACAGCGACTGATGGGAATGTGACAGGGATTTTAGATTGTAAGCTCACTGGGACTGGAACTGATGTATAATGTCTGTACAGCTGTGCAGGATCTAAATAAATAATAATAAAAACAACAGTATTTACAGCAGGAATAAGAGGCTATAATAAATCTGTGTTACTGACGTGGCTAATGATCATTATGTGGTGTGGCAACTGTGCAAAACATTCCTGTGGCCTTTGCACCACAAAGCGAGTCCTCACAAGGCAAGTCCATGTGGGAGAGAATCTTGTTTATGTACACAGATCTAATCCCTAATCCACGGGGCAGGGAGTGAAACTCATTTCCCCGTCAGTAACAATGGAAGCACCAGTATCATTACAGAGAATGTGCTGCTGACACTGCAGTTTTCTGGGCCATAAAGAGGAGGCCAAGTTGGGTTTGTAGGTGCCATAAAGTCACAGCAAGGAGAGTGACTCATTCCTAAGCCCCATTGTGCCATCACTATTGTTTCTGTAGATTTGATCTTCACTTTCTGTTTTTAACCTTGGCAACGAGACTTGCTGGGAGTTATCTGGAGAACCTGCCGATCCTGTGCAAATATTTTGTGTACAATCCTTATCCTAATCATCCTGATACTCCATTCCACTCTCAGCGGCCTCTGTGCAACCTGTTATCCTGCCAAAGTAACCAAGAGTGTTTAATAAGAACTTGCAGCTCTCTTGATGTTGCAGAAGCACAACTCCCAGCACCCACTAACAAGGAATTACATGACGTGAGCTACAGATTTTCAAGAGTTGTTCAAAAATTGTTCACTTTTTTGTTACTTTGAACCATAATGTAGAGCTATTTACTCACCAATGACTAGTATCCCACCATAAACAGCACAGAGGACCCTTTGTAAATTCAACTGGGGTCCAGATATTGTCTTGCGTGCCCGGGGAGGGGGGCCTAGTATTCATTTGACTCTCTATTTCAAGCAGACATCAGTGCTGTGTTGATTTATGGCAAGCATTATAGATGTAAAAAAAAGAATCACAGGACGTCTTTATCAGAAAGGATCATTTGTATTGACAGCACAGCTAGCTGGAAAGGTCTGTGACTGGTTTAACTAGAACAATCTGAGATACAACATATAAAACAATCCATCTTGCCCAACTGTCTCCACCTTGTCGTAGTTTACTGTCTAAATCATAGCCTACCATCGACATCTTACCTTGCTGTCTCCATCTTGTCCTACTGTCTCCATCTTATTCTTCTGTCCCCATCTTGTCCTACTGTCCCCATCTTGTCCTACTGTCTACATCTTGTTCTTCTCTCTCTCCATCTTGCCCTACTGTCTCCATCTTGTCCTACTGTCCCCATCTTGTCCTACTGTCTCCATCTTGCCCTACTGTCCTCATCTTGTCCTACTGTCTCCATCTTGTCCTACTGTCCCCATCTTTTCCTACTGTCTCCATCTTGTCCTACTGTCTCCATCTTGTCCTACTGTCCCCATCTTGCCCTACTGTCTCCATCGTGTTCTACTGTCTCCATCTTGACCTACTGTCTCCATCTTGTCCTACTGTCTCCATCTTGTCCTACTGTCCCCATCTTGTCCTACTGTCTCCATCTTGTCCTACTGTCTCCATCTTGTCCTACTGTCCCCATCTTGCCCTACTGTCTCCATCGTGTTCTACTGTCTCCATCTTGACCTACTGTCTCCATCTTGTCCTACTGTCTACATCTTGTCCTACTGTCTCCATCTTGCCCTACTGTCTCCATTGTTCTATTCCATCTCTGCCTTGCCCCATTTTGAAGGCTCCAGAGCTGCAATTCTGTTTGATCCCTAATGGCAGTTTTACTTTAGAAAGAAAAATGTAACAAAATGTCCCTGTTCCATTGCCTTCATAGATTGATAGTAGTGATGGGCTGGGCCCTCTAGAAAACTTAACCTCCAGGGGCTCTGTGAGGATTTTTAGGGTGTTAACCTTGAATACCATAAGTTCCATAAGTTAAAATGTCAGGAGAAGTGTGGTATTTAATTTAGGGAGACTGTCAGCAGTAGAATTTCCATTTTATACATTATATTTTATAGAAATATAGGCAAATGATCTATATGAGGAGACTAAGCCCCTCTAAATCTTCATAATGCTTTGTGTATGGAAATGTGAAGTTCCCAGGTAATGGTCCCTTGGAGTGAGCTGTTGGGAGTTATAGTACATCAGCTGGAGAGCTTTACACTGGAATAACAGCCCCCCCTCTCTTTGTGTGATTTCACCCAGCATGGAACCAGTTTTAGGGTTAAGTCGCTGACGTTGGACATTTTGTTTTCATGCGCCAAAGGCTCCCGGCGTAATTAAATATTTGGAATTAACGTCCATTTAAATATTAAGAAGGTTTAAAACTGTTTAATTAACGTTTCCAGGGTATTAAATAGCAACCAAAGCTCGTTCCTTTCTATGTGCTGGAGAGGCCACGGCTGCTCACGCCACGGCTCATTTGTCATGTTTGTCATGTCATGAAACCAGTATTTTTTTCCAAATTTCCAGAGTAACAGTGGACCCTTCACAAAATTAAAATTTTTTGCCGAATTTCTCCCCTCTACTCATCATCCAGCTGTTGTCAACTCCCAGCACCCCTGGAAGCTGCAGTAGGGAAATTTCTGATATGAATCTCTCTTTTAATATAACTGCTGCTGGGGGCTCAGAGAGTGTGGAGTCCACAAGATCATGTGTTTGCCCCCCACCCTTACTGACATCTCTCTGCCTTTATGACAAGTGCCAGATGAGATCAGTTCCTGGGCTTGGTTCGTTACTACCTGCCTGTGAGATGTGAATTCTGTCTCATTGCTCTCCTCTTGCATCTTGGCTTCTGGATAAAAGGCAAAAGATCTGCATTACCCATAAGGCACTGGGGGGAGTAATTGATTGAAGCAATGTATTTAAAGAAGGGATGGACCGAATACACTATTTTGGATTCAGCTGAACCCCCGAATCCTTAGTGAGAGATTGGACCGAATACCGAACCAAATCCCACCCATAATGCAAATTAGGGGTGGGAAGGGCTAAACATTTTTTACTTCCCTGTTTTTTGACAAAAAGTCACGTGATTTCCCTCCCAGTCCTTAATTTGCATATGCAAACTAGGATACAGATTTGGTTCGGCCGGGCACAAGGATTCGGCCGAATCCTACTGAAAAAGGCCGAATCCTGGCCAAATCCCGAACCGAATCCGGGATTCGGGGCATCCCTAATTTAAAGGAACAGTAACACCAAAAAGTGAAAGTGTTTTAAAGTAATAAAAAAATAATGTACTGGTGCCCTGCACTGGTACAACGGGTGTATTTGCTTCAGAAACTCTACTATTGTTTATATAAACATGGTGCTGTGTAGCCATGGGGGCAGCCATTCAAGGATCAGGTGACACACTGTAGCAGATAACAGATGCACTCTGTAGAATCCCATTATATTCTATTACAGAGCTTATCTGCTCAGCGTCGGACTGGCCCGGCGGGACACCGGGAAAAAACCCGGTGGGCCCCGACCCACATGGGCCCCCGCCGGGCCAGACCCCCCTCCTGTTGCTCGTTTTTTTTTCTTCCCGACGCACATGCGCGCCGATGGGGCGTCTTGTGCGCATATGCGCCGGGGGCACCATGTGCGCATGCGCGCCAAGGGGATGGCGCACAGCGCCGCACGGTGCGCTACAGCAGGGGGACGGGGGCCTGTAGGGGGCCCTCGACTGCAGTCCCGGTGGGCCCCGGGCCCCCCAGTCCGACCCTGTATCTGCTTCTCAACCTTTTGGCTAAGATCAAGTGTAATACTGGGCTTTTTGGCTAGGTACAGAAACATTTGCCAAACATTTGGCAAGATCAAGGGGTAGTATCTGATTTTATGATCTTATGTGAAGAACGGAGAAACACTTGGTCCTCTAGTTACTGTGCTCCCATGAGGGAAGTGCCTGATTTATTTTTAGTCAGGGGCTATGCACATGCACCTTTTGCCTAATCATGCTTCACTTCCTTTGCCCCAGCCATTAGGCAGACGGGAATTTTTTTTCCTGCCGCCAGCTGGAGCCTTACTAAGGCAATCAATGGCATTGGAACCGCACACTCCAGGTTTGGTTTGTGCAGCACTGGATGGGTGTAGTCCTTTGGGCTTAACCGCAGGCCAAGACTAAAGCCCTTGGGAAAGCTTCGGCAGAACCCAGGGTAAACATGAATGCCCCTAGCCGCAAGGCGAGTCCAAACGGCCCTAAAACCCTCGGGAGGGTTGGATGGTGGGGCTCACCCTAGTTTCGTCGAGGGTGGACTAAGCCGGTCATGCTGTCCTTTTGCCCTGGCCTGGGACACTTGACCAACAGAGCCATGCCTTCAGGTAGGACTCATGAAGGATGATTCAATATCATCTGTTATCTGCTAAGTAACCTGTAGCCTTTTCTTCTTACGGGCTGCCACCATAGCCACACAGCATCTTATTTGTATAAACTATAGTTGTGTTTCTAAAGCAAACACATAGCTTTTACCATTATATTTTTAATTACTTTAAAAAGCTTTTATTTATTTTTTTGATGTTGCTGTTCCTTTAATGACCCTGCAATGCTGACCTTGCATTTGAGTTCATTTAAATGTTTCCGACAGTGAGGGTAGCATGTCAAGAGATACTCTACCCGTGAGTGGGAAATGTTCCAATCATCTCATTTACCAAGGCAAAACAACCCAAGTTGTACCACATACTGGAAGTGGGGGGAAGAGATGGGTTTAGTGAAAATGATAAGAAATTAAATTTATATTAGAATTTACAGTTGTTATGGAATGGTAATGCAGCTCCTAATTCCTCTTTCTATGCACATAGTAATAAAGTGACTTTCTCCTTACTTGTGGTCAGTATGGATGCCTTAAAGGTGACCTGTCATTCTAAGAAATAAAGTTTTTTTCCATTGGGTTAGTCATGCAAAATAAAAGTTACTTACACTACATAAATTATTTAAATATTCAGCCTTAGAAAACACAATGACAACAAGTAGACAGGAGCCATTTTATGGACACTGTTATTAAGGCGAGCTTTGCATCATCCCAAAATCTTGTTTGTGCACCAGAATGGGGGACCTGATGTCCATGCCCATGCACTGGCTACACAATTAGACATCCAGGGCGTTAGTACAAAATAATCTCACAAAACGTTATTTCTTTACTCACAGTACAACATTCTTTCCCAGAATTCCAGTTCCGCTGCTGATAAATGGGGAAAATCGTTCTTCCTGATGCTGATGATGCACTGGGGAGACCATTGTGTATATTGGGGCACCAGCTGCACCCACTATGTCGGGAAAACATCTCAAAGGAAGCCCTTCCTGGCCAGGACAGGAGTTAAATACAGAGCATTCTTGCACCCAACAGTTCTGCACCTGATGCACCAAGGACTCTGCATCAGGCAAAACAGCACAGGGCGCCCATATAGCAAGCACAAGTACTATGTGTATTGCATTTAAATGTACACAGCATAGAGTAGCTATAAGAGTATCTAGAATATGAATAGAGTATAGCGTATCTACAGAGTATTTAAAGAGTTTCTATACAGTATCTACAGAGTATCTATAGAGTTTCTATACACTATCTACAGAGTATAGCCTATTTAACATGTATCTACAGAGTATCTAGATATAGGATATCTATAAGAGTATAGAATATTGATAGATTATCTACACAGTATCTACAGAGTATAGAGTAGATATAGAGTTTCTATAAAGTATCTACAGAGTATCTAACATGTGTCTATAGAGTATCCAGATATAGATTATCTTTAAGATAGGACAACCCATTTAGATACATTCAGTTTAGGGTCAGGGCAGTCCAGAACCATATATATTAACAAGCCACTTATATTCCACCTAATCTGGCGACAAACCCAGAAACAAAATTCTGAGGTTGTGGGAATGAGGAAAAGGGAGAAATATATTGATTTATTGGCCTCTGTGTGCTGAAGTCATGCCCTTAGATACTATCATGAGATGAGTCCAGTTCACCAGCACAAGGAGCTGTAAGAACAGGACTTTAGATTGTTCCCATGTATATAAATGCATAGCAACACACAGCCTGTACAAATACAAGGCCCATATAAAGATCTGTCTAGCAGACTATCTGATCATAAAGAAACATACATTAAATATAGATTTATAGGTAAATTACTGTTGATTGCATCCTCTATAACCTTTAATTATAGTTACTGTTGATTTCTCCAGTAATAAGAGGGAGGAGGAGTCACACAAGCAATAGGGCATGGCTATGGGTTCTGTGTGTTATTCATGAAGGTGTGTAGAAAAGTAAATAGGATATAAATATATTTAATGATGTTTTCCTAAAATGTCAGCCTTGGCGTGTTGTTGATTGTACCTGTAATTACAGTGTGGCGGGTGTCACCTGAACTTGGATGTAGGAGATCTCCCATGGATCATTATTCAGTGTTTCTACAGCTGTTGGCTGGCAGGGGATGCTGGGATATTGGCAAAAGCTAGTAAGTCTCAGGATGATGTAGACAAGACTTTCGTCAGATCACAGAAAAAGGAGGATAATGATGAAATGGCCCAATGGGTCCAGCAATAAGCCCAGCTCCACCTTTGTGTTTATAGAGTCTGATCCACACCCTGCGGAATGAGGCACCTCGGGAGGGAAGCCGGTCTGAACCTGTCCCAGCCAGGGCTGATTTAGTGCCATGACTCAGTGTCAGTGAAGCAGTCCTGTGGTAGTTGCCTTGATGTCATTCTGCTCAGATGCAACCTTGAGAATTTGCTGTCTTACATAATAGGAATTACATTGCAACCATGGTAACAACCTACCTATAGGATCAGAGGAACTAGAGTACCCGAAGAAAGCCTGACCCAGTCCAGGGGAGACCATAGAAACACCTTGCAGATTGTGACCAGAATTGAACTCTGGACCTCAGCATTGCAAGCCAAGGAGCTAGTAATGTGGAGTAGTGGAGATGGACCATCCAACTGTCATTTTAAGTGAAGATGTTGGAGAGGGCAGCTCTCAGCTGGCATGAATAGGGCAAGATGCCTGCAACACTCTCACTGTGAGCCCTAGACTAGAAAAAGCAAACACTAGTCACTGAGGGACACTAGTGACAGCCCAGGGTCAACACTGAACCTACATTCCCCAAGAGACTAGGCTGTATACCCTGTGCCTCTGGGCCCTGTATCTTTATGTTAGTATGGGACTGGTACCAGTCAGCGAGAGATCCTGGTGACAATGCAGGGCTGCAGCTGAGCAAGAATCACATAATCCAGGGCTGTCCAACTGGAGTCTGGTGTTGCTTGAGTTGCAGGAACCTGCCCAGTGACCTCTCTATTCAGCCTAATGATCCTGCCCAAGGCATTGAGGCTGCAGAGCGATGGTTATCGGGAGGAAAAATGTCTCAGTACAACCTCTGTGCATGTGACAGCAATGAATGAGATGTATCTATCAATGACATCTAAACATGTTGGGATTATTGATTTGATGACCATTTAAACTAACTCTGCAGATCAGTTACAAATGTGTGTGTGTGGAATGTCCAAGCTCTCAGCCCTTGTTCAACTTCAGACCCGCCAGCATTCCCCTACAGATGAAGGTCAGACAGCCCTGGTATACGTGGAGAATTAGGTATAATAACACAAGGGTACTTTGCTGGACTCATGGAAACCAGAACCAGGTAGCTCCAAAATTGCATCTGAAACCATAGATATCAATAAGGTTCTAGGTTATCCAGGTTCCTTCTAAAGAAACTGATGGCACGGGGTGGTGATGGGGGCAGATGACTAGAATGGATGAAGGGAGGGGAGAAGAGAAATAGGGTCGGGGGCACACATGGATGGACAAAGGCAAGTAAAAAAGGAATAAAGATCTTCTCTAGACTCAGATGTGTCCTACTACTACTTTTAGTACAGTTGGGTTTGGCTACCGGCTGGTCATACCCTCTGAATGTCCCAATGCTCTGTTTGGCAACAGATTTACCTTCCACTGTAAATCTTCTAATGTTTGATTGGCTACAAGTAAATATTGTCCTTTTAAAGTCAGAATGTTCTGCATATTTTAGCTCTGACTGGCTACAGGTTGGTCTTGCTATGCAAATATTCTAATGCACTGATTTAAATTCTCCATATACATTTGAGTTGTTTCTTACACCTACTTATGAACTTCCCTTTGGGGGGTCATTAACCACTGTTATCAAACTGATAATGGTGATGTTTATTTCCACTGTCCTTTGCAAATCACTTGGACTAGTTCAAGCTCCAGTGTGTGTACATGACTTTTTGTTGGAACTTCTACAGCATGGCTGGTCCAGTGGGACAGAGACCTCCCTGCCCAGTATAAAACTACCTATACATATGTCCACCCTGAGTGACTGAAAATCGGGCTAAACCAATGGTGGACCCTAGGGCCCAATGAATGGATCACAAGGCCAGGAATGCAGGCGGTGGAATCAAAGACCACATCAATGAACCAATGCAACGCCCGCCGCATGCATCTGTTCCCTTCTGGTGCCGGCTCCCCTAAGGCGCGCGCGCCGGCGCACTTCCGATTTTATGTGCCGGCGCCCGCTGTTGGGTTCTATTAGCAAAGTTCCTGGGGGTTTATTCCTCGTGAATCCTGATTGATCTTCTGTGTTTGACCTTGCCTGCCTTCTTGATTCCTCTGATCTCTCCAATCCTGACCATAGACTGCCTGTTTAACTCTGAACTCTCCAATCTGACCTTTGCCAATCCAATCCTGATTCCGGCCTGTCTGACTATTCTACTCTGCTTGTGCTGGCCTGGCCTGCCTGTTCCTTGCTGTGTTGTCTGCAGAGCCGGGCCAACCCGGCCAGGCGCCCTAGGCAACCTGGCCGGCCACGGCACCGGCTTAGTGTGGGCTCAATCTACGTGCCAGCGTGCATGCTCCAAACTACACGCCAGCACGCATGGGCGAAACTACACGCCAGTGCGCATGCGTGCAACCGCATTTAAACGGAAATTAACAGCGCCAGCCAGGGAGACACAGGACTGGACATGGGGTAGGCGGCAGAGCAGGTACGTGCCTGGCACCCCTCAGCTTTGCGCCCTAGGCACGTGCCTACTCTGCCTTCCCCTAGTTCCGGCCCTAGTTGTCTGGTTTGCCCAACTGAGGTGTTCTTCCATTCCAGTATCCTGGTGAGACGATTGTACCCCTTTGCTCGTCCAGAACCGTTAGCTTTGCTCCTCTCTCAAATAAGACCTGGCGGCATCCAATTAGCCGAGGGCTCCTCCCGAGGTGAAAGGCGGCGGTTATAGGTGGAAGTGAGGTTCGTGAATGTATGTTCAATGTCAATACAGAAGAAACCTTCACATGGCAGAGGAAACTGGGACTTACAAATGGTTTCATTTTTTAACCCTTGAGTATTTTTGGCTTTCTCACACACACACAGAGACCCTTTTATTGTCTGAGACACAGAATCATTCATTCACTTCTCCCATGGGGCCGCAACTCACCAAAACTTTCCAAATTCTACATCAAACATGAGTGCTTTCAGGTAAATGATGGGCTCTGTGCTCTCTAATTAGCCAGGGGCAAAAGCAATATTTATGCAAGGGCAGGGACAGGTTCATCTCACAGTCAAAGGCTTTATTCAATCAGATTAGAATTAAAATTTAGATTATAATTAAGGAAATAAATATATATATTGTCTTTTTCTCTCTCTTTCTTCTGCTATCTCATTAGAGCTGCAGAGGGGGGTTGAATAAGTACAAGAGTCTGGTGCCTCTCACATGCTAGGGCTCCAACAAAGCAGCAGGCAACAAGCAAATAGTTCGGTACGGGGAAAAGCCTATTGTGTGCTCAGAACATTCCCTCTCTATCTTTGTATATTACAAATGGCCAAGAGCTGCCATTTGGTTTCCCATAGAGACAGTAGAATACAAAGATATAGCTTATTGTGTGCCCAGAACATTCTTTCTCTGTATATTAATATATATATATACATATAGGAGGATGGTGCCAGATCTTAAAGGGAAAAAAACATTTTTCAAAATGAATCAGTTAATAGTGCTGCTCCAGCAGAATTCTGCACTGAAATCCAGATTGAAACAGATTTTTTTACATTCAATTTTGAAATCTGACATGGGGCTAGACATATTGTCAATTTCCCAGCTGCTCCAAGTCATGTGACAGTGGCTCATGAGCAACATGTTGCTCACCAACCACTTAGATGTTGCTCTCAGTGGCCTCAAAGCAGGTGCTTGTTTTTGAATTCTTGACGTGAAGGCAAACTTTAATTGTATAAAAATTATGTGTACTGCCAAACAGAGCCTCCTGTAGGCTGCCAGTCCACACAGAGGCTACCAATCACAGCCCAAATCTGGCACCCCAGGAACATTTTACATGCTTGTGTTGCTCTCCAACTTTCTTTACATTTGAATGTAGCTCACAGCTACAAAAGGTTGGGTACCGCTGCCTTAGACAGTACAGTATGAGGTTATGGCTTATAGTGTGCCCAGAACATTCCTTCTCTGTACATTTGCCCCAGTCCCTACTTGACACAAATTATGTTTCTCAGACAGATGCATATTTTTATCTTTATTCAAATCCATAAAGATTTGGCCTTTGTGAACCTCGGAGAGTTGATTGCACTGTAAACGCCTTATAACTTCCTGGGAATTGTTGTTTCGCTGCTATTCACACCATCGAGCGTCTGTATCCCTGCGCCTGTGCTACACTGAGCCCTGGGACTGAAATGTCACTTTTATTCCAGCTTTCTCTCCATGGGATGTTTATCTTCCAGCTCATGAACCTGGGTCACTCACCAGTCGGGCTCCATATCAGCTCGGCCATCACCTAATGATTTCCTCCCAAAAGCATGAGGTCATGGGAATCTACAGGAGACCACCCCCAACTGGGTTAATGAGTCAGCGGCTTTTCAATGGGCAGGTTCACTCTGCCATTCACTGTGCTCCATCCCAGCAATGAATGAACATTAGATCTGAGCCACTGTGCCCAGTGCATGACCCAACATAGGAAATATCTCATTACACAAAGGGTAACAATACGTGAAATATACTCAGAGGTGCCTCTACATTACTTTTTGCTGCTAGTATGGGTGGGGGCAATCTGATAAAGGGAGGGAGATAATAAAAAAGTCTGGGAGCCAGGTATTTCTTTATGCATTGGGTGATTCAGCCTCTGAATGAGGAAACCTCCTTGGTCTATAGTACTAGCAGATGTTTTAAATAGTTTGGGCTCAGGCCTCTCCTTTATGGTCCAACAGTTGGTTTCTCAAACTTAAAACATGGCTGTAGCATCCACCCCTGCGAAGACTGCTGCCACTGTACATCATTAGGCCCAACATTAATATGGGGTCCCTGATGTTCATGCATTATGTAAAAACCATCGGGATCCCAACTTCCTTCTTCTCTTCTGATTGTCCTACTCTCATTCCCTTTCTGTGCTTCTTCTTTATAACTTTCTTCCGTTCATCCTTCTTCTTCCAACCCTTTCTCTTCCCAATGAGCTCATCTAACCTTCTTATATACTTTCAGCTTTTCTGTCCCGTCTTTTCACGTTTTCTATCCTCTTAATCTTCCCTCTCACCATTTTTCTCCTCCTTTTCACATTCTCCTTCTCTCTCTTTTTCCTTCCTTTTCTTCTCACCCGAGATACATTTTCTCTCCTTTCCACATTTCTCCCCCATATTCTTCTGGTTTCTTCTTCTCTCCCTGAACATCTCTTGTTATCCCTTAAAAATGGGATACAGACTGAACAATGGGATCAAGATGCAAAGGAAAGAGAAGAGGAAGGGAACATATGTGAAAAGTAAAGAGAAAGGAGACACAAGGAGAAAGAAAAACAGAAACTGATAAAGAGGGCCCTGCAGGTTATTTCTCCCTTTGTCTCTTCTATTTACATACTCAAATCCATTCTTTCTGCCATTTCTCCAGTGGTGGAACTACTGGGGATGCGGAGGGTGCGATTGCATCTGGGACTGCACCCACTTTGGGCCCGATGGTGGCTTGCGCACATGTGAATCCTCCATGATGATGTCATGGGGGGGTGACCCGCCTGCACGTGGGCCCACCAATGTATAGTTATGCTACTGCATTTCACCTCTATGTTCTCATAAAAAAAGAATGACCATGGGTGAGAAAGAGGGTCAGCAGGGAGTTTTCATTGTAACTCTGGGGCACTAGCACATCCCTGATCTGAAGTCTGAGTCTCAAAAATCTCCCAATCTCACGCCATTCTGTGTATGGAATTGGACAACATTGCCCAAGGTGAAAGGGGATGCTGGGATATGCAGTGCAACAACTGGGACATTTTATTAACCTGTTATGAATATTGAAAACTAGGCCTGGATTTATGGAAAGGCCACCAAGGCCTGGCCTAGGGCAGCAGGATTTTAGGGGGCAGCATGCTGCCCAACTATACCCACATTGGTTCACAAACACTGGAGATAAAATAGTTTTTTACATTTCCCGTGCGCTAATCCCCATTACTCTGGTCCAGACAATGAAAATTTGCGCAAATAAAGGGGAGAGGATTGAGGAGCCTGCTTTGTAAATCCGGCCCTGTTGAAAACAATTGGCATGTTATATGGCCTTTCCTGCTGAGTAAAACAAGTTAAAAAGTTCATGCTTAACAAAGTCCAGCCAGCACCCTACTATTTCTGCATACCTCCCAACATTTTAGAAATAGAAAAAGGGACAAAAAGATTCAAAAATGTTTTGATCACACCCATTTTTGTGGCCACACCCCCTAATTACCATGTCCATTTTACAAAATTTGGCAGGTTATGAAAGTTTGAACACATTTCTGTGGTTACAGTTTTGCTAATGAAGGTGAATTGCCCTTTAAGCTTCTTCACAGAGATCTGCTTATCTCAAATTGTTACAAAAGTATCTAAGTATCTATTGTCGGCTCTCTGACAAAAGCCAGTTAAATTAGAAACATTGTATCTTTTTCTGGCTGTTCAGTGCAGGAGATCAAAGAGAAAGTGGGACATTTCAGTAACAAACCCAGGACTGTGGGTTGAGCTGTCAAAATCGGGACTGTCCTGCGAAAAACGGGACAGTTGGGAGGTATGTTTCTGTAGTTCATCAAGGGTTGTAGAATAGTAGGTTGCCTGGAGGGGAAAATAGTGTATAGCATACCCCCAGTTGTGAAATATAAGGATATTGTAAGTCACTGAGGAGGTAAAGGCAAGAGGCTGAATATTGCTTTTATACAGGTCATGGAATTCTGAATTGACTTTTTTAAACTGTAAAAGAGAATATGGCTAGAAATGCTTTTATATATTGAACAAGCCTAAAGGTTCAGTATCTCTATAGTAAGTAATGATCCAGGTCTTCAAAGTTGTCACAAGAGTTTCACATCGTGGATTTTGTTAGGAGTGTCAGTAACACGCACATGCTCTACTGTATGTGCTATGAACAGCTGTTTAGAAGCGAATCATCAAGCAAAAATTGAGGTTTGCTTGTTATATAAGCTGATGCTACATGCTGATTATTAAATGCTTATGATACTTGTGCTGGTTGCTGAGCTGTCATTTACCAATTAACTTAATTATTTACTAATCAGCCTTATATTGTGACATTTATATTATATATTAAGTATATTGTGTCGGGCCCTAAGCTCAGTAACTGACAGCAGCACAGAGAATCAGTAGGAAAGAAGATGGAGAGCTACTGGGGCATCTTTACTGACACAGATCTTTACTGCTAAAGGGCTGTGGTTGCCTTGGGCTGGTATAGTCACCAAAACATAATGTACAACATTTCTAGCTACTTCTTTTAGTTAAAGCTTAAGTTCTCTGTTAATAGCCTCCTATTTCACAACCAGGTACATTAATTGTTATAATACAAACGTTTAAGTTAGTCACGTGACGTAAATGACATCATTAAGCACCAATTATAACTGATGACATCACCAAGCACCATTTAAAAGGTTTTAACCTACAGGATATTCTTGTGTATTATATAGAAATGAATATTGTAGGATAATAATGATAAGTAGAAGCAGGGGCTTGCCTGGTACAATTATATAGGCGGCAGATGATAATAATAATAACAAAAACACATAGAGAACAAGTGCAGAACTTCCATAAACTTGCAGTAACATAGAATTGCAGTTTATTCTGCCTTTAATGCCTGAGGGGACCGCCCATAGGCGTGTCTCACCATTGGCCCCGCCCCGCCCCACTACAGATATGAAGCGGAGATCACAGCGCAAGACTCAGTGTATCAGACACGTGTCCCCGGTACAAGAAGAGCAGCAACAGCAGAGTCGATGCCCAGGGCGGGCGGTGGGTCCGTGGGGAGCGCATGGGGCTCGGCTCAGTGGGGTTTCCCAGCCACACACCCACTCAGGACAGCGGGACACTAGTGAACGCAACTTTCCTGCACTGACTGTGGCTGTAGAGAGCGCATGCGCAGAGTCAAGTTCAAACATCTGGGGGAGAGGGGGAACCCCCATGAGCCTGGATATATTTGTTGCTGGGAACTGAGCCTGACACGGCCGCACCCCCTCTAATTAACATGGTGGACCGGGGACCCATCCTGACATCTGCCATCATCTTCTACCTGTCCATTGGGGCTGCCATATTCCAGGTGCTGGAGGAACCCAACTGGAAAGCGGCCACCCAGCTCTACAAGGAGAACAGGGTGAAGATTCTGGCCAAGCACTCCTGCCTCACCCCTAAGGACCTGGAAGAAATCCTGGAGGTGGGTATGGACGGGGAATGAGTGCTGCTGGGCGCTGGGAATGAATTCTGGGTATAGACTGGGAATAAGTGCTGGGCACTGGGAATGAATTCAGGGTATAGACTGGGAATGAATTCTGGGTATAGACTGGGAATGAGCGGTGGGCACTGGGAAATAATTCTGGGAATGCGTGCTGGGCACTAGGAATGAGTTCTAGGTATAGACTTGGAATGAGTTCTTTGCACTGGGAATGAGTGCTGGGCACTGGGAATGAGTTCTAGGTATAGACTGGGAATGAGTTCTGGGTATAGACTATAGTTGGGAGCTAGGCATGGAATATAGAGCTGAGCCTAGACTGGAGTGGGTGCAGGGTATTGTCTGTGGCACAGACTGGAGGTTGGGTGCCAGTGGTCTGAATGCTGTGCATGAATTACAGGTTTTTGAATTCCAGAGGTCTGGGCAGAGGATTGAGAAAGTAATGTGAACAAACAAATTCAACGACTGGCATTCAGCTAGATTTTGTGTTTATTATTTATAATGAATTTGATGGGTAGAGATCTAACACTCTGGGAGCCAAGGGGTCCTGCCCCAAATGATTCATGTAATTGAACCGCATGCTGTCTCTATGGTAACTTCCTTCTGTATAATAAGTGAGTATGAGAAAGACTTGGGCTGGTGATGTGATATCTCTGTGGCAAAGTGTCTGTGCCAACTCCTTGCCAGACAGGACAGTTCTCAAATCATCTGGATGCAATAATAATAATAATAATACTACCTTAGAGCTGTCACAAGCCATTGATTATATTTATGCCCTGATGTGCCTCAGTTGTGATTGGCAGTGACCTGGGACCCCACTATCATGTATGCTCTAAATAACAGGGTACCAGTCCTGATTACACCCTGTACAAAAGAGAACATATGTGATGATGATGATGATGATGAGTGCACTTGTTTTGCTGGCACTGTGCCCATGTGGGTCAGGTGCCATAAGGGAGCATTGAGATTTATACCTTTTGTATTTCATTATGAACAGACCTCCAAACCTGTCTGACTATTGGGCAAACCGGGATCATGGCATTGCCAGGCTGCTTGAGTGGCACAGAATCATTCCAAGCTGATACGCTTTCATTGTAACTTCAGAGATTCCAAGTCAGTCTCCTGACACAGTGTATCTATCCTTGTCCAGTGAGCCTCTCTGATTAGATTGCAAGCTCTGTGAAGTAACTATCCACGTCCATTGCCTGCTTTGTATAGGGGGTTCATTCTGGCATGACCATCAGACTTGTTGTACAGTGTTAGAGAACTGCAAATTGGGAACGAGAGGGAGAATTTCAGTTTGTTTCTTGTCCTTGGCTCGTCTCTGCTGAGCAGGTGCTTTGCCGTGCGGGTGCTGCCAGCTGGGCTTTTGTTCCAAAAAAGCTTTTTTTCCAACCCCCCTCCAAGAGGCTTTCACTTGCTTGATCCTGAGAGTTGGGGGGTCGTCGGCTCCAATCGTTTCTACTGGTGGCTGCTGAATTTTATAGGGAGTCGGAGCTGGTCTCAACTACAAATATAAATTTTATTATTTGAGCACAGTGCGGGGGGCCAAGGGCAGGGGAGGTAATAAAAGTACCAGATAAATTGTCTGTGACTCTGATACTTTATGTTTATCATGTATCATTGCGACAGATCTGTTTGTGCAACAGAAGCTTGTGTCGTTCTGGGCAACACAGAATTCTGAGCTGGTAGGAAACGCTTTATATTAACTGGGAAGGGGCATTGAATAGAGATTCGGAGAGGGTGGGTAACAGGCTTAATCCCCCGGGCAGAGAGAGTGCAGTTTTGACTATTTGCCCAAGATCACATGTGATTAAACTCACTTTTTGAAATGTTTGTTGAGTGGAGTTGTTGGCGGGCGTTGAGCTGTGAAACTCACTTTCTAACCGCTTCCTGACGGCTCTGGGGGTGGGTGGGGCTGTGAGATAAGGGCCCAGCACCGCTCAACGGAATCTGGAATCACAAGGAGGGCGGGGTAAGGGCCTCTCCCTATAGATTCCCCTGGAGTTGACAGACAGGCAGTTTGATCAAGTGGCACTTAATGCTTTCAGAAGGAGACCAGTGTCAGGAATGGGTCCTCGTGGTCTCACAAGGAGGATTTTTGTACTGAGGATGGGGGGGGAAGACATTAAAGTCTGTAACTGTTTATAGATTATTTCTTATCTTATGGAATAAGTGGCTTTGTAGAACATTATGTTATTGTGGCACAGATCCTATCTGATCCCCATCTTAAGCAGCAGTTCTGCCCTGCTTTATGGCTGAGATTCTAGCTATCTGTATAACAGATCATTCTGTCCCAGTGGCTGCACAGATTCTATCTGATCCCCATTGTAAGCAGCAGTCCTGTCCTGCTTTATGGCTGAGATTCTAGCTATCTGTATAACAGAGCATTCTGTCCCAGTGACACAGACCGATTGTAGACAGATAATATTGGTACATCCTTCATGAACATCTGGAATTATGAATAAATTAGACTCATTCAACATGTAAATAGTAATTTGTTGTTCAACTACAATTCTCAAAATTATCTGACAGCTGTAGCCAAGAGCTGATAAGCTGCAGTTGGGACACTGAATGCAGTTTATTGCAGCAGGGTAATTCCCTTGGGTGGGGGGCTGGCGATGAAGGTGGAGGGGGGGCAATGGCAGGGATAAAGCATTTTCCTTTGTTTGTAATCACTCTTACAATTTCATCTCTTGTGGCCTCGTTCAAAGCAGCGTTCCTCGTATGTTTGTTTTGTGGTGTGTTTTGTGTTCCATATCTGAGTGTTTGCAACCTGCAGCCTCACAGCTGTTGCTGAGTTCTCGGTCTCACGGGATGCTGGGAGTTGTACAATTATCAAGGATTTATAAAGCGCCATCGTATTCCCAGCATGCTTGTGTCTACTGGAAACTGATGGATTGACCCTGCCCCCCCCAGATGTTTTATTGATTTCACACGTTTTTACTTTCCCTTTTCTTGCACGGACATGGACAGTTGCACCAGTGCAAACACATGGGGCCTCTGGTGCTGCCACTGAAAACTCAGGGCAGACCGGTCAGGCAGCTTTTCCTATCAGGTTCTAAAGGAATGTGCCGCTTAGTTGTCACCTCTGAGTTCATGGATAAACTGAGTCCAATGTTTTTGTGTGCGGCAACGTGTTAACATGGATTGTGCTATTAATTGGCTCTTCCTGCAGCCCCGCTGTTCCCGGGAGACGGGCACAATGGCTCCTCATTTACACACAGACACACACACAGACACACACACACACACAGACAGACACACACTGTAACTAGCTGAGTCTGGGCGGGAGTTTCTCTACAATTAAATGGGGTAATTAAGCCTCAGTTCTTTTATAAATCACAGAAAGGCTAAACCCAATAAATCCAGCCTGCATAATCTTCTTAAAAAAGTTAATTTGGTCCTCTGGTTGTTATCCGTGATCCTGCATGAACATGGCAGCTTCTGCTCCAAAGGGAGGCAACACAGAGGCAAATAACACAGGTCCAGTTGCAGAATACAAATATTTACAATAGGGGTAAATAACAGCTAGTGCAACTCCCAGCATCCTACCGAAACCTGAGATGTTAGTTGCATGGTGGAAGTTGTATTGCAGCAACAGCTGGAGAGCAGCAGTATGGCCAACCGACCTTTATTCACTTCTGGAAAGCAGCTGCTTCTGTGGCACCAGAAATACAAGAGTATTTGGGCATCTCACTGCTACCAGTTGGCCTTCTCCACTTTTAATGTTTTGATTTTATTTTTAAGAAATTCTTCCTCTTTCGATTGATTATGTATAAGGGGAATTAGTCTCACTCAATGTGATTACGGGGCCAAGATTGTGATGCTAATACCTTCTTTGTTGAGTTGATGGTCTGCACTTGATATATGGCTTTGTACTTGTAATGTGGTTGGCAGCTGCTCAGGTTTATATGCAAGGTCTGCATTGTGTAGCCTGGTCAGTTACATCCCCCCCATGCTGGAACCTCAGGGCAAATGTTGTTTCTGCTTTGCCCTAAAACACTTTGCCCATGACATGTTTATTGCACTGCTGCTGCCCTTTTGGAGCAGATTCCTTTGTGTTTAAGATGATCTCCAGGTTCCCACAGAGGCAATATCTGGGCCTCCTGCTCTAAGCTCAGGAGTTTGCCTTTATTTTATTGATATTCCCCCATGACTAGACTCTCCAGCTGTCCCAGAAGAAATGGCTGACCTGCCCTCATTGTCTGTTCCTTTGGGGTCACTGAGCTCAGAGAAAGGCCCAGACAAAGGGCTTCTGTTCACAGGGCCTTATCTGCTGTGTAAGTGCTAAATGGATCTGCTCTGTACCCCAGGAAAATGTATGGGGGTACAGTTATGATGGGAAAGAGCAGTGATGCAGTTGAAAGGGGTGCCGATGGCTTCTTCACTGGTGGAAAGTTTAGGAGTGCTTTAATGTCGCTGACGTCTGAAATAATGTAGCTGATTCCACCTGATTTAACAGACCTGTCAATAAGCATAGAAAGCACTAAGGGGAACACAGGAGATTAATGCTACATTTCTTCAGCAGTCACTTGAGAACAGAAAGGGACAAACAGACAGTTGCACATACTTATAAACCCAGGGAGAAAGGGAAATAATGGATATCGGTAAGTTGCAAAGAATTACCTTTTCTTCTATTTTGGGCTTACATCCCCTTTAACAGTGCCTACCCAGTTTTGAAGTGGATCCACCTGGGCAGGTGCCTCAGGGGTGCAGTTCTGCACTTCAGCCGACATATAGAACAAATCCAGTCCTGTTTATTGTGCAGGGATCACTGCTCTCGGATCCTCATGTCGGGAGCCCTACATTTACCCCTTTATCATGAATAGGCTGCAGAGTGACTCCTGTATCATATTGTTGGGTGCGGGACTGCATCTTACTGTGCAACTTTTAAACATTTTTCCTGTTCACTTGTTTTCAATTAATTCCTAAAAATAACAACTGGTCTTATTTTTTTTTTCTATCTAAAAAATGATTTTACTTTTTGGTTTTTCCCTGGAGCAGATCAGTGTGACGGGTAATTGTGTGCCCAAAACTGCACTTTTGGCCTGCCACTGGCCGGTGCTGCTATTTCATGGGACTGTTGGGCCCTGCTCCCATGTACATTATTGGGCAGAGCACAGCCTGTGCCAGCGCCTTCCAATAAAATCAGTGGGATGTGGCATTAGGGAGATTGGGCATTTCCCCACCCAATGTGACCTTATGGTTCAAGGGGAGAAACTTCTGCCCATGGTAAAACAGTCTGTATTAAGTCTATGGGGACCATAATGTTTATATATAAAGTAGGGCCCACTGACTTAAGGGCCCCCAGCCAGATATTGTTACTCAACAATCTTGCCTCACTGTCTTTAGTTGCAGTTATGGGCACCCCCAGTAAATGCCCTTACACTGGCAGTCGTACCCCACCTCCCTGCGGGGGGCAGCAGTGAGTCGGAGCAGCTATGTTTAGGGATCATCTATGTATCGGGGAGCAGCCATATATCGGGGAGCAGCCATGTATCCGGGAGCAGCCATGTATCCGGGAGCAGCTATGTATCCGGGAGCATCTATGTATCCGGGAGCATCTATGTATCCGGGAGCATCTGTGTATCCGGGAGCAGCCATGTATCCGGGAGCAGCCGTGTATCGGGGAGCAGCTATGTATCGGGGAGCAGCTATGTATCAGGGAGCACTGGAGCAGCTATGTATCAGGGAGCTGCTGGATTTCCAGTGCTGGTGAGGAATGCAGCACCCAAAGGCATCACTTCAGCCTCATCATCTCTACAAGAAACCACAAACTGCCTCTTTTTGTGCTGAGCTTGGCGAGAGTAGCCAGTGGCACCTGCTGATAAAAGGGGAAATTCGTTTTTGCTGATGACAGTATGAGGTTTCCTGTCTCAGTCCTGGGGGGAAGGGATATCCCACTGCAGCTGCTAAACTACAATTCCCAGCATGCCCCAAAATGTCTCTGCTCTTGTCAGAATTGGGCACAAATATTCTACAACCCATTCCTGGCACGTCTGTAGCCACACTCACACTCCTGCATACAAAGGGCCCCTGTCTGCTAGAGCAAAACTTGGATTCCTAGTGGGAGAGACTGGGAGTTAATTGTATGCTGTATCTAATGGGTGCCAAGGGCTAGGCCTCTTTGGACCCACGAAGACTACAAATAGGCAGTTTTTTGTGTAAGATATGTATAAGTAATAATGGGTGGGAGCTGCCATGTTCACTCCTTGGCTAGTATAGCAGCAGCGACAGCATGTATAGAATGGGCAGGCACTGTGCTGCTCTCTTGCGCTGTCATTGTAAAAACCCACTTTATAAAAACAGGAGTATTTTACCTTTAAAGGGGGGGGGGGGTCTTGCTGTATGTGTGTGTGTATGTATATATATATATATATATATATATATTGCTCTTTGTTTTGCTACTAATTGGGTAATGATGCTGTCATTGTGCTTCACTCTGATGAAATAATTCATGTAATTGCATCATGTTTCCCATTGCAGGCAAAGTCCACTAGTAGGCGCAATAAGGTGGAGTGAGTAAGTTGCATAGTGCAGCTCCCTGAGTAAATTTCTGTGAATCAGATATGCACCTGCTGCCCAGTTAAAAAGATACTGCGATTTACCCATTTATTTGCATAGCACTAATGATAGGTTCTGCCTTGTAGGCTGCTGGGAGTTTGTATTTCACTAATAGCAGGGCTCATTCAACCAGATCTGCTGGTTTGGTGCAAGTCCAAGTTCATTTATAAGCATGCTGAAAATCTGTTTCTGCAACAAAAAGCATTTTTTTTCCCTTGTGGGGGGTGAGTTGAGAGAATTAGCCTGCGATTGGTTAATGCAGGGGAGGAGGAGCTAAGCCCAACAGTATCTCTTGCTTATATGAGGGGAAATGATTTCCTATGCAATTTTCAGGCACTTGGTCCAACTGGGACAAGAAGTTTAACTTGCCCTTTGCTGAGAGAAGGGAAATAATTATTATTGGGGGAATCGGAAAGGAAGGAAAGTTCTCTTAGGAGCAAGTGTGTGGACCCCAGAAACTATACTGAAAAAAGGTTATTCATCATTTACCTCTTATTCCTGCCCCCCCTCGGTTATAAAGTAAATCATGATGCTAATGAAATAATCCATTGCAGCAGGAGAGTGTAAAATTCCTTTTTTTAGGTGAAGTTACAGAGATGTGACCCAAGTAAATCTTTTTCAAACATTGATAAATCTATTTTCCTCCCCCAGAAAAACAAATTTGGATCTGGGAAATGTGAGGAATTGGGGGGGGGCAGTTTGGGTGAAGGTCTGGGCTCCCCAGTTAGATGTTTATCGGTTCATTTAGCAGCGGGGGGGGGGGTCACCTTACGCTCTGGGCCCCTGTGGAACAATATGGGGGTCTGTGTATATCCCACACTGGGAAAATGGCCTTTAAGCTTCCGTGGGATTGGCCTGGGAATTGGACACCCCTGGTAGGCAAGTGGTGCTTCATTACAATGGGCTGTTTCACCTCCATGTCTCCTTATCACTGGCTGGACCAGGAAATTCCCACTGCTGTGACGTTGGTCAGGGAGCGCCAAGTGCCACGGATGAAAAGGGCCCCTTTGTTACACAAATATCCCATCCCTAGGGCCCCCACCCCTTTATTTAGAAGGTTTATCAGTGCCACTTACTGTAACTGTTACTATTGTCATTGTGTTCTCACTGAATTGACATTGTGATATCATTGTGCCAGGAGGTTAAAGGGAAACTTATTGACGTGCTTAGCGTCTAACCCGCCATTCATTCTTGCTACATGAGAAATATTTAAAGGGATACTGTCATGGGAAAAAACATTTTTTCAAAAGGCATCAGTTAATAGTGCTGCTCCAGCAGAATTCTGCACTGAAATCCATTTCTCAAAAGAGCGAACAGATTTTTTTATATTCAATTTTGAAATCTGACATGGGGCTAGACATTTTGTCAATTTCCCAGCTGCCCCTGGTCATGTGACTTGTGCCTGCACTTTAGGAGAGAAATGCTTTCTGGCAGGCTGCTGTTTTTCCTTCTCAATGTAACTGAATGTGTCTCAGTGAGACATGGGTTTTTACTATTGAGTGTTGTTCTTAGATCTACCAGGCAGCTGTTATCTTGTGTTAGGGAGCTGTTATCTGGTTACCTTCCCATTGTTCTTTTGTTTGGCTGCTGGGGGAAAAAGGCAGGGGGGTGATATCACTCCAACTTGCAGTACAGCAGTAAAGAGTGATTGAAGTTTATCAGAGCACAAGTCACATGACTTGGGGCAGCTGGGAAATTGACAATATGTCTAGCCCCATGTCAGATTTCAAAATTGAATATAAAAAAATCTGTTTGCTCTTTTGAGAAATGGATTTCAGTGCAGAATTCTGCTGGAGCAGCACTATTAACTGATTCATTTTGAAAAAATTTTTTTTTCCCATGACAGTATCCCTTTAATCAAAGTTTTTATCAGAGCCGGTGGCAGCATCCAAGGGTGAATTGTCATTTATTAACCAGCGGGTGGAAGGTCTAGTGCAGAGTATTAATAATCACTTATTGGATAACGAGCGATTAATCCTGCCTGCCTTGGAATTTACTGAAAATTCTCGTCGAGCTGAAGTTTGCTTTAGTACAGCTTATTGCTAGAGAATGGTATTGATGTGGATGCCTGAGAGCTGCCATATTGTTTACCTTGACTACTGTGCAAATTTATCTTTAAAGGAACAGTAGCACCAAGTGTTTTAAAGGAATGACCATATAATGTTGTACTGGTAAAACTGGTGTGTTTGCTTCAGAAACTCTACTATAGTGTGTATATATAACAAGCTGCCGTGTAGCCATGGGGGCAGCCATTCAAGCACAGGATACAAAGTAGATAACAGATAAGTTCTGCAGAATCCCATTGTATACTACGGGGCTTATCTCTGATCTGCTGTGTATCCTGTGCCTTTTCTCCTTTTTCAGCTTTAAATGGCTGCCCCCATGGCTACACAGCAGCTTGTTTATATAAACTACTGTAGCATTTCTGAAGCAAACACGCCAGCAGTGCAACAGAACATTATATTTTCATTACTTTAAAACTCTTTTATTGTTTTTTGTTGCTGTTCCTTTAAAAGGTATCCAAACCTTCAAAGTTGCCCCAACACCTTTTGTGGGTCAGTGGCACTGCACATGCTCAGTGAGTTCTTCACTGTTATGTTCTATGCAATCTGCACTGAGTTCCCCCTGTAATTACACCCTAGGGCAGGGATCTGCAACCTTGGCTCTCCAGCTGTTAAGGAACTACAAGTCCCACAATGCAATGAAGGAGTCTAATGAAGAAGTCTAAAGGCAAATGCATTGTGGGACTTGTAGTTCCTTAACAGCTGGAGAGCCAAGGTTGCAGATCCCTGCCCTAGGGGACAGTTATTCCCCTTTCCCCTAATAAGCACAAAAAAGTGACTTCAGCTTTCTTAGGAGTTAATCAACAACAACCCCCCCCCCCCAAAACTTGTTATGTTGTTCATAATAAGAAGTCACTAACAGCACCAAGTGGACTATGGTACAGAAACTTAGAACGTGGCGCTGGTGCGGGACCTGGAGCAAAGTCTGTGTTGTACAGGTATGGGATTGGGATCTATTATCCAGAACGTTTGTTACCTGGGGCTTTCCAGATAAGGGCTTATTCTGTCATTTGGATCACCATACCTTAAGTCTACTAAAAATAATGTAATCACTAATTAAACCAAACAGGTTTGTTTTGACTCCAATAAGGATTAATTATATCTAGCTGGGGTCAAGTACAAGGTACTGTTTTATTACTACAGAGAAAAAGGAAATCATTTAAAAAAAAAAAAAATGAATTTGATTAAAACAGAGTCTATGGGAGATGGCCTTTCCTTAATGTGGAGCTTTCTTGATAACGGGTTTCCGGATAACGGAACTCATAACTGTATTTGTTGGTGGTGCAGTGAATGTTTCCCCTAAGGAGTTTGGTTTTATTACTCCATTACCAGCCAGAGGGTATTTGTATCAGCTGCTATTTCAGGTCATTAGTCGCACAGTGACAAATCGCTTCTTCTTCGGGCGACTAATCTACCCAAACTGCCTTCCCAGTGGCTAGAATGTAAATTGCCGGCGGGATGGCTTCGCCTTTCTGAAGTCGCCTGAAGTTTTGTGTGGCGACTTCGGAAAATGAAGTGTTCTGAATGCCATCTCACCACTGGGACGGCTGCATGGAGAGATTAGCCGCCTGAAGAAGAAGCGATTTAACCCTGGAGGGAAAGTTAACTAAATTTGTTAATCAAGTTAGTCCTCCTGGGGCGCAGAGCAATGTGGGGGAGCAGAGAGGATTCAGGTGCAGAGCAGTGCAGGGCTGCACTCACATTCGAAGCGATTGTACAAGAGGAATTCACTGACATTACATAAGAGCGGATGTGCAGCCAGCTGCTCGTCTGCCTCACATATAACACGTGGCTTTTTGCTGCCGCCAGCACTCAGTGTAAATTTGGGGTCTACTGTTGGGCTTGGGTTTCTGCTGGTAGATATCATAGAACTATTGTTGTGGTGAGACTACAACTCCTATCATGTTTATTGCCCATTAGAATGTCTCTCCAGGTCAGATACCCTCGTGTTATTTTATTAACTGTGTGGTTATCAGGTTATGTCCAGTTTGTTTCTATTTTGCCCCATCCTGCATGGCTGCTTGGCTGTGTGCTGCAGGCTACACTGCTGTCTGTGATGCCATGCAGAATGCAGCTACATAAGGCTGCGGAGTGGATGTGTCTTCTGCCTTATGTCATGTTGGAGGTTCATTCTATTACACTGGATCCCAATAAGTGATTTATATCCCAGTGTCTTTCCTACAGAGTTGTTTGGCTGCCTGGGCCCGTCTCTGGATACCCCGTGTGCATGTGTGTCTCTCTCACATACAAATATTTGGCATTTCAGCAGAGATCTCTCCAAGTGGTGGTGGGGGTTAGGGATGGAGGCAAGTCAGGACATGCTGAAATCTCCCAGCTCAGCTGATTAGAAGCAGCCGCTTGGGACACTGGGAAGGTGCTGAGGCTTGTAACTGGGGGCTGCAGGGAGTCTGTAGCATTAAGCCCCAAACTAACAGTCCCCAGAAGTCTTTTTCCTGATCCATCATCTGCTTTTGTCTTTTAGGGCTTTTAATGATTATTAATGCTAAAGCTCTTCGTTCTGAACCCTGAAAGTGGGTTTCAAACAACACAGCACCCCATTATTTAAAGCTCCAGCATTTGGTCAAAGTTCCCCTTTTATCTCAAATCTAAGGCTTAACGGCTGCTAGTGGTCCAGTGACCCATAGCAACCAATCAGCAGGTAGTATTTGATAGCGAGAATCACTGACCCTTTTCTTACTTTACCCATTTAGAATAAGTCCAATGACCAAGGGAAGCCCCCTCTACCGTGTATCTCTCAATAGAACCTAATTGGTGGGTGCTGAGAGTGCGTGGGTGTTAGGGCCTCTGGATCAGATCAATAATATAATATTTGGCAAATACCAGGACCCCCTTCCCCTGTGAGACCCTTTTCCCACATCTGGCCTCAGTCTACTTCCCATGAGTTGCAAATTGATTTTCCACTGCAAGAATTGGGAGAAGGGAAATGCAGCGGCTAATCCTACTTGAGTGCCAGGGGCCCCTTTAGTAAGTGCTTGTCAAGTGCCTGAAGTGGATATCGTATGTTACCACCTGCGCCCAATCCTCTGGGTGAGTGGAACCAGCTGCACTGGAACTTAAAGACGGAATTTAAAAACCGACTTCTGCCCAACTTCATTCTACATTTGTACCCCTGAATTGATGCCTCCAAAATCTCTCACACTGATAAGTTGGGGGTCCTGGTAATTTGTGAATTCCTGTGTGCAGCTCTGCATTCTGAGATGTGCAATATATATCTATGGATCTATGTACCGAATAAAACACTTATTTTGATGAAAAATAGTGGTGTGCGGTTCCTCATGCACAAATCTCTCTCTCTCTCTCTCTCTCTCTCTCTCTCTCTCTCTCTATATATATATATATATATATATATATATATATATATATATATATATATATATATATATATATATATATATAAAAATATCTCCTCATGTTCTGCAAGTAACCATTAAAAATCTGAACGTTCTTCTCTTTCCTCACAGACTGTATCTAATGCTGCGGGGCAAGGGGTGACCATCACGGGGAACACTACATTTAACAACTGGAACTGGCCCAACGCGGTCATATTCGCAGCTACAGTCATCACGACTATAGGTGAGAACATGCCTCATGGTGCCTGGATCCCGTAAGCTGTTGATTGGGTTGCCATGCTCATCGCTCATCTATCGCTTTTCTTCCTCCCCAGGTTATGGGAATATTGCCCCAAAGACATCTGCTGGGCGCCTCTTCTGTATATTCTATGGCCTGTTTGGCGTGCCCCTCTGCCTGACATGGATCAGCGCCCTGGGAAAGTTTTTCGGAGGACGTGCAAAGAGGCTGGGGCAGTTCCTCACCAAAAGAGGTGTCTCCTTGGTAAGAGTTTCACCAGAAGATATGGATGATAAATGCATTTGTTATTTCTTTCTCACTGCCAGTCTGGGTTTGTTATTATGTTAGAATGCTCCAAATGCCAATCACAGTCACAGTTTGGCCTCCAACCCTTCCATCAGTCTCTGGATATCGGTCAACTGGAATGGTGTACCCATGGGCTTTCCAGTATCAACCAAATAAGTGCATCAAGGTGCAACCACGTTTGTTGATCCATGTGGGAATGCTGGTTGACACATACATTGCCTGGCATTTTCCTATTCCAAATTAGACTTGGGTTCCAGAATTTGCTGCCCAATTTTCAACTCCCCTCTGCTGCTGTACTAGTGTATGCTTATGAACACATGTAGACTGGGTCTCCTTGGGCCCACTAGAGAATCTGACATCCTGGGCCCACTCTCACTGCAATTCAATAAAGATAATGCCAAAGGGTAATAGGTTATTTAGAGCCTTTGTGAAAATAAGCATAGGCTAATGGGAATTTTTCTTGGTTGGGGACCACTTGGGAAGGGTCTGAGTTATTCATACCAAATATGCCTGGCTGTGGGGTAAGTCTTGCCCAGCAGTAGTATTCATAGTCTCAAACATCTGGTCCAACATCAATAAAAGGCAGGAATCTAAGTTGGGTTTGAAGGTAATAAATAGTTGATGGCACTGAAAGAAGACCTACTAGCATGGAGATTGTCTTGGTAAGACTCTGTAGGCGGAAGTCCTGGGTATCTAATCTTTTTCCCCTTTGATTTTTAGAGGAAGGCACAGATCACCTGCACAGCCATCTTCATTATCTGGGGGGTTTTGATCCATTTGGTTATCCCACCTTTCATCTTCATGAGAACAGAAGGTTGGGATTATATTGAAGGTCTCTATTTCTCCTTCATCACTATCACCACCATCGGGTTTGGAGACTATGTGGCAGGTTTGTATCTTTCTGCACATGCTGGGAGTGGTCCTCTAAAGGTGTTGGGGAGTCTTTGGAATCCATAGCTGAGGTTTTTAGAAAGGACTCCGAGTGTGGGCCAGATGTCTATTGAAGAGGCAAAGCACTACAAGATGGTCATGGATAATGTCAATAGTCAGCATGCCATCTTAATGTCACATGAAGGACACAACAGGGAGCATCCACCTGATTAGTACTTCTTTAGTCTGTCTTGTAAAATGGACAGCTGGGTCTGAGTTTTGGCGCTCGTAAGTTTCTTAATGTGTTTCCTTTTCTTTCCATTAGGTGTGAATCCCAAGGTGAACTACAATGTTCTGTATCGCTATTTTGTGGAGATCTGGATCTACCTGGGCCTGGCCTGGCTGTCTCTCTTTGTCAACTGGAAGGTTAGCATGTTCTTGGAGGTGCACAAAGCAATAAAGAAGAGAAGGAAGAGGCGGAAAGAGTCCTTTGAGAATGATCCGCAGATGAAGCAAACCAAGGCCATGCCAATGACCAACCCAAAGGATGTCAATATTTTCAGTTTCCTTTCTAAGAAGGAAGAGACCTACAATGATCTGATTAAACAGATTGGCAAAAATGGTTTAAAGGACAGTCATGGAAAAATACTGAATGGTGATGTGGAGACCAACGGTACTGTGACCAACAAAGGAAGAGACCTCATGGTGATGTACAGCAAGCGTAACGGTATGGGCTACAATGAAGTCAAGTTTTCAGACAGCCGCCAGAAAGAGACCATGACAAAGCCCTTTCAGGACAAAGACACAGCCATTCTTATAAACCAGCTGGACCGCATCAGTGAAGAGGAGGGAGACACGTGGGACTCCAAAGACTACAAACCATTCATCTTCCAAAATGCCAACATCACTTTTGTGAATGAGGAAGAGTGCAACAGCACCGAGGATGAGGCAAAATCAAAGACTTCCTATGAGGATAATATGGGCGAGCCGCAGACTCCAATGCAGATGGATGAATTGTCTTCCTTTTCCAGCAATGATGCCGAAGCATCCATTCCATACGAGCAGCTCCTCAACAACTATAATACAGTGCATAGCGACAAATCAGTGACGTGACCCAATTCTGGCCCGTGCTGGGAAACAATTTATTGTAATGTCTTTAAACTGAGTTTTATTTTTATAATTGGAACCATTGGACAAACAAGATGACCGCCAATGGAATTTACTCTCTCTGGACCTATTTCTGGGGAACCAGCTGTCTTTGAACTCTTCTTACACTGGACTAAATAATAAAGGAGAAAGCAGCGCATCTTCCCTTCAGCCCTACGGGGATTCTTCCACCAGCATAGTCTACACCCAAAACATGAGAATTCTCCACCCAATTTCTGCTGGTGCCTCACCAGATCAAGTTTTTATTTCCTTGATGAAGATACTTGAAACTTAGAGACTATGGAACTTTTCTGTATGTATAGATGTATATTTTTGACTCAGTATTCCGGCTTCATATTGGATGTATGTGCCATATTTAATTTCTGAGACTTATATGTGGCGCTAGAAGTGGGCAGCATTCTTATTTCTCCCCCTCGCCCACTTGTGGCCTTTGCACAATTGGTACTTTAGGTTAAACTTGAACCTGGCATCTAGAGTATGGTGCGCCTTCAACATTGTAATCTAGAACTTGATGTCTAGACCATTGCAGTCTAGATTTTAGTGCCTTATAACACTCTATCCTAGAGCTGGATACATAGGGCCCAGTAGAACTTCATGGTTTACCTGGAAAGATGGTCATAACCTGTATCTGAGCTCTTTGGATTGTTCTATTTTAATGCTGTATTGGTAACATTCCTTTTATCTAGGAGCAACGGTAGAACAAATTTTTTTTTTTATAATAATATTTTAACTGAAAGTTGCTCAAAGAAAATAGAGAGAAGTAATTTATTTAAAAATTAATTTGCAGCCTACTTGGTAGCAGTCTACTCAGTGGTAGTCTGCTGAAAACCCGGCAGCTGTAAATTTCTGGACTATAAATGATGATAAACCAAGGCTACACGTACAGTATGTTATGTACATATAAAGCACTAAAGTCACACTCCATATTCTTGTATTGACTGTTACATTTAAGACTTGCATCTACAGTTCTCACCGCGCTCCTTTTCAAGTCATGCTGCATGGCTAGTGAGCAGTTCATTCAGACACACATTGCATTGCTTTACAAAGAACTCCCTGACTTTCTGTACTTCTAAGCCACATTCTAATGTAGAAAGTCTTGGGGAGCAACACTGGTGTGACTTTCAAGGGGTGATATATAAACATTGGAACTGGCTGTTTCTTAGCCCCATGCGAAGAGTAAATTTATGCCTACGTGCCTGCACTCTAGGACATGAGTGGTGACCATCATGTTGCTCAAAGAGGCCTATGCTGCCTTACCAAACCAAGTACAGTCTGCAGCATACATCTAATCTAAGTGCTGATGAGCCTTATAGGCTACATATTTAATATTACTGTTCAGCGGTAGCGGTGGGTACTGCAGATGCTGTTAGAATGATCTTGTGCTATATTTTGGGACCTTTATTTATATCTCCACATTGATTTGCTGCTTTATGATCCTAGAAACCTTCCTATTGGATAGCGACCTCCCCATGATGGGGCAGAAGGCAGTGTATTTGTAACATGTGAGCGTGTGAACAATTCTTATGTTATATCTATGTGATTCCTGCACCCTCTTTCCCACAAACCCTGAAGAAGGACCACTGGATGGTTCCAGTTTCCACCCCCCCCCCCACTGTCTTTTCCAAACAACAATTAATAGCAAATCTGGTTTAGAAGTGGTCTTGAAAGGGTTAACTGCCAGCTGTCTGAGGTTTTTTTTTAATATTTGTATAGCTTCTGGGGAGATTCAGTGCCAAGATGTTATTGGGTTATGAAGGGAAATTGCTAAAGCACAACCATTTATCCATAAATTGAGTTTAGTGGCCCCAGCCCTATCTAGATGCCTTCACTTGTTACACAGGGCCCTAACATGTAGTGTGTTTGTCTCACATTTTGGGGTGTTGTTCCTCCCAGTGAAACTGTTATGTTGTGTGCCTTACTGAGAGTATCTTGGCAACCATGTTTGAGAACATACGGACAGACGTGAATGAGTGAGCCAATAATAGTTTGTTTGTCCTGGGTAATAAGTGGAGCAGAAATTGATTATATGTACTGGTTGCAGCAGGTACCCCACTTTTTTCCATGTACAGATGCCTGAAATCGTTCCATTGCTTCCAACTGGGATGGCTGATATATTTTCTCTGCTAACCACAATGTAGTGGGGGCCGGACAAGGTTTAATAAGAACTGTTTGTGCCGGTATCTGTGATTGTTACCTGTTCCACTCCTGGGGCTCCCCTTTTAACTGGACCTATCACTATACAAGGTTTTCTGCTCTCAGTTTTGGTTTGGCCCCATGTAGGGTCTGGAGGGCTAGGCCTGAAATGAGCTCAATATCTTGAATTGTCTCAATCTCCCAC
The DNA here is from genome assembly GCF_017654675.1 of Xenopus laevis. NCBI lineage: Eukaryota > Metazoa > Chordata > Amphibia > Anura > Pipidae > Xenopus > Xenopus laevis. Next base: position 23,402,299 of record NC_054379.1, on the reverse strand, counting down.
AGGGAGTGAAGGTTGGGGTGCAGCTGATTTACATTAATCCTATTGTATGGTTTCTATTGTATATACTATCAGCTCCACTGTATCACACCCTTGTACCCTTCTAATACGGCTGCTAATGGCGTTTTCAACTTCTGAACCCCTGTTAGCACAGAAATGCACTGTATTTGCACTCCCAGCTCCCTACTGTATTGGGTTTAGTGCAGGGAGTTGCAGTCCCAAAGAACATAGAGCTGTGACTTTATGAACTGTACCTAATGCCCCAGATCACCATTCATGTCTTGCTGCAGGTTCCAGATTATCCAATGACAATCTTCACAATGCTGAGTGGGGCTTTTGTACTGTAACTGTAACAATACTTTCACTCCATGAGTCTTAATCCCCTTCATTAATGTCTGAGCTAATTACTGGGTGTCTATTTACTCTGGTAACGTTCCACTGAGCCCCTAGGCTGTCCTATTCCTCCTAACTGTGACACTGCTTAGGGGTTCCAAGCAAGAGCATGGGTGGCCTTTTAGCAAGCGGTTAGCCTTCCTCTGTAACAGGACATGCTGAAAGTGTGTGTGCTCTTATGTGGCCCCGATGTGTGAGGTTTGGGGACCCCATGCTACGAGTCAGACAGAGCCTTCATTATTTGTGCCACTGGAAACACTGTATGTAAATATCTGATATTCCTATGTATTATAGCGTAATTTATTTTAATATTTCGCAATAAAAGAAGTTAAAGTAAACTGCCGTGGCTCATGTGAACCTGGGATGGAAAATCTGGGGCAGAGGTAAAAATATGTTTATAAAGAATATACATATGTATCTGTTTACAAGTGTTTCCTGTACCAAGTGTTCTTATTTCTTTACTTCTCACAGCAAATCACAGGGACTTTCAGAAAAAGGTTAATTCCCTGGGGCTGGATACTAAATGATGTGTTAGGGGCTCCTAAATAGAGAAAAATATGGGGGAATTTGTGGATAACAAGTTGTGTAACTATAGGCAATGTCACTCGGCTACTACTGTCTTGCATAAAAAGGGAATTAACTTAGGGATGAAAACATCATTTTGCCCCTTTAGGTCCTTGGTAAGGCCTTAAATTGAGTATGCAGTGCAGTTTTGGGCTTTAGTCCTTAAGAGGGATATAATGTAAATGAGCGGGAGAGAGTGCAGAGACGTTCAACTGCACTTGTTAAAGTAAACCCTAAAAATGAATACGGCTAAAAATTAGGGATGCACCACTATTTTGGATTCGGCAGAACCCCCGAGTCCTTTGTGAAAGATTCAGCCGAATACCATACCGACCCCTAATTTGCATATGCAAATCAGGGAGGGGGAAAAGCCACGCGGCTACAAAAATTTGGCAGTAGGGACAGTAGTCGCACGAGTACTATATGCAGGGAAACAGAAAACATCTACACGTACAAACCAGCGAGCATGGGGTTCATACACGTTTCAACACAAATGCCAATCGCTTTAACTGAATTGCAACTGCTCTGCTGGGGTGACTCTGTATCTCTGCTGCTGCCTTGTCCTCTGCAATCACAGCCATAGGGTGCAATGAGAATATACAGAGAACCTGCCTGGAATGCACAGTTTTATTGCCAGAGACCTTGTCATGATTTAATGAGGGATAACAGACAAATTGCTAAATGGGCTTATAAATAGCAAATTACAGGGAAGGGATTTTTATAGAAACAATGTAACACACAGGGTTCTGATTAACGGCTTCCAGACTGGGAAAGAGAGTTAATGTGAAACAGAAGTGCTCAGTAGTCGGAGCTGGGGGTGCGGCTGCTTGTGACTACATATATAGCAAGCACAAGGTGCAGGGAGTCATCTCCTTATAGATCTATAACCCCCTTATTTACTATTGTTAATACTTATTGCCAGCAATATACAAAGGGATATAACATGTACATGAATTTAGCATGGCAGCTCCCACCCATATGTTTAAATAGATATACACATAGAAGGAAAGTTCTGAGTGTCCCATGCCTACATGTTATTAATAGGATTTGGTTTGTCTATGTGTGTGGGTCAGATTCCCTTATAGATCATATTCACTCCCAAGTAAATACTCGTCCCCATCAGGGAACGGAAAATGTTGAGAAGAGCAGTGAGGCTACACAATGGCCAGTCAGCCGCACAGGAATTCATAGCTCAGGGGACATTGTCTGGATCCACATTTCATTCCTGACATTTCATAACTCCCAGTCATTCTGCACAAACTCCCTGCAGAAACTGGACCCATGGAGAATCGAAGGTCAGAACCTGCCATGGGACCACACATGAATGACAGGTACAAACATGAAACCGCCCAAAATGTATGGCACTTTCAGTTTCAAGGTTGCACTCCACTAAAGGGAAAGAAACCTTATTTATAGGCAGATATATATATTCTTTATTATATCAGGCAGCAGAAAAAGTCACATCTGTCTGTATAAATTCACAGTGCTGGTTTTACTATAGGGGGCATAAAATACACAAAATACAGAGAGTAACAAATGATTGCTAGATATATTTTGTTATTTGTATTAAAATGTCTTCCTTGTCTTATTGTGCTCTCAGGCATAGTTATTAAACGGGAAGGGACTTGGTTCCACCTCAGAGTCTGCTCAGCCCATTAATTTACCACGCTTGTCCTTTAGTTTGCTGGTTTCTAATTCTATTGATTAAAGGAGACATATAGGATAAATGAAAAAACCCTAATTTTGTAGGCAATTATAAGTAATATTTGGAGTTGCTTCTACATGGTGCTAAAAATTAATAAATTTTTATAATATATTGGAGCTCCATATATATGTTCTCTGGTCCCTGTCTGTGTTTCAAATAAAGAGTGGTCTTGTCATAACGGTCCCTGCCAGAAGCACAGTAGGAGGGGGACAGCCAAGTTCCCTATCAGGTCCTGCTAGCTGCTGATTGGTTCCTGTCCTACAGTACAGTGAGCTGAGAGCCGCCGGCTCCCCTGCACAGCCTGGGAATTCAGGGAGCAGGAAGTGGAAGAGAAGGGAGGGATTATTAGGGTTTTTGCAGAAATATTCAATAAATCACCCTGAAACACTACTTTTTGAAGCAAAATTCTTCTATATCTAAATGAGTATAATCCATTGATACGTTCTTATTTTTTACACAAAATATCTCCTTTAAGAGGAAGGGGCATTATATCATGTGACCATATTGATGAACCCATGAAATCTACTGGTTAAACAGTACTACTCAAATCTGTTCAAATACAAAATCTCATAAAATTTACCCCATACAGAAAGAACATATGAGACTATGGCATCACCAGGTGCACTTACTAATGATTCACAAGAATATTCTGGGCCTTATTTACAAACATGGGTCAACGTACAAAATGCAATAAAATGGTGAAAACCCTTTTTTGCACTTTACACCTTGCCCAGCTCCTGGGCTGCTCTCTTTCCCATTCTCAAACATCGACGTCTGGATTTATAAATGAATCCAATCTTTCTAAGTACCCAAATACAGAGCTCTGATTCATTGTACTTCTTGCTCCTCATCTGAATCCAACACCCTCCAAGTACTTACCCAGTTATATATTTTGGATTCTTTGTATTTAATTCTTGTGGCTGCTCTCTTTCCCATGTTCAGCCATGAAGGAGACACAATATAATGCAGCATAGTAAAGCAATGTGCACGGTCTGGCCCTTATTTGTGGGTGATCCTTTAGGTGAGGTTTCATATCACATGGGGTCATGCTCTGGAGTAGTGACTGTGTGCTGGTCTCTTATGTGTCTGCTGCATTCCATTGTGTCTGCCTCTTTTGCCCTTTACGTGTTCTGGAGTAGAGTATGGGGGTAAAATGTGCTAAAGGTGAGGATTCCCGTAATGATCTAAGTTCTGCAATGATTCATTTACTTGCATGTGTGAGGTACACATTATACATTAATGCAGTGATCTTACTGGCATGTTGGAGGTTTATCCAATGTTCTGAATCCATTTTCTGCAGTGATGTTACTAGTATCTAGGGTTAATGCAATGCTCTGAATCTATTTTATGCAAAACTATAACTGCCATTTCTGGGATTAATTCAATACTATGAATCCATTTTATGCAGTGATCTTACTGCCATGCAGGTTCAGACTGAGAATTAAAACAGGCCCTGGCATTTCAGGTACACAGAGGCCCAATCAGCCCAAACAGCCCCCACCAGCCCACTAAATACAGACTTTCTATGGCACCTTATAGCAGCCCCTCTGGCATTTGCCAGAACCCACAGATTGCCAGTCCGGGCCTGCTGCCATGTCTGGGGTAAATTCAATGCTCTGAATCAATTTTCTGCAGTGATCTTGTATTTCTAAGCTTAAATACAATGATAGGAATCAATTTTCTGCAGTGATCTTACTTCCATGTCTATGGTTAATGCAATGCCCAAATGCCCATTTTCTGCAGCGATCTTACTGGCATGTTGGTGTTTATATAATCAGAACATGAGTAAGGGGCAAACTGTTACTTAATTAATGGCATGTCTGGTTAAATGCAAACAGATTAGACATTACCTGCATTTTCCACAATGCTAATTAAGAATTTTCTACAGTCATCTTACTGCTATGTTGAAGTTATTTCAATGCTCTGAATTCATTATCTGTGGTTATTCTCTTTACTTGCTGCTCCGGGCTGCTCTCTTACCCATGGTCAGCTGGAGAAGAGGATTTTGGGTTCTGTAACAAATTGCTCACTACTCCCTTCAATAGACATTACAAGGTTAATGGTAATACAAACCCTAATTATTCAGTACTCAGCTATTTTACTTTTAAGTTTGCTAATCATTGAAAAAAGTGCTCTTTTTCCCTACAATTTTCCAGACATGGCAATGTCACCAATTTAATATGTGATCTCCCTCCCCCATAAAGAGGGTCTTTGGATAGGAAAAATTTGCAATTGAGCATATGGCGCATTGCATGTCATGTGATCCCATGGATTGCTGGAATGTTACTGGTCATTCCTACTGAGTGCTGCCTGGAAGAAGTGCTCAGAATTGTCCCGCACACAATAAACTCTTTCAGGCTGTGGAAAAAGGGCTCCTTGTCTGTTATGGACGTCTTCCTGCCATTTACACTCAAGGGCCCTAGAACGCTGCCACTTGGAGCCCATAGGAAAGTCAATGACTTTATCTCCCAGATCTGCCTGATACAAAGACCTCATTGTTTGTTTAGTGAATGAGAAGTTCAGGCTGTTTCCTGCAGTTCTGTATCTGATATGCCCACTGATTCCTCTTTAAGTAGCGCCTCTATGCTCTGTAGTGTTGCACAGACCCAAGGCACAACCATTACTATGAATCTGAGAACATAAGTAGGCTTCTGGGAGTTGTAGTTTCTTGTTAGCTGGAAGGCAACAGGGCTGTAGGTCCATAAAGAATGCTGATTCAAGGCCACCATAGAACAGAAAAGAATAAATGAGCAACATGGTGAGAGAGAAGGAGTCCTGGGGGTAGCAGAGTGGGAAGGTGAATGGAGATGGAAGGCAAACTCTGTGTTCTAGCTCAGGCTGGTTTGGATATTTTCTTTGTTCTCTAGCAGATAATGTTATTTCCCTGCAGCAAGCAAAGGGCAAACAACTTATATAGTGACACTCTCACTATTCTATAGAACAGTTAGACATGGTTGGAACAAGGGACTAAGTTAGAGTGATACACAATGGTGAAAGATGTGAAGCAAAAGTGAAAGGGAGAGAGTGATACAGAATAATGAGGGGTGAGTGGAGCAGAAGGGACACAGTGATACACAATAGTGAGGGTTGAATGGAGCAGAAGGGAAAGGGAGCAAGAGATAGATGATAGGTGAGTGGAAGGGAGCAATTGAATTGTAAGTATCACAGAGAGAAGCGCAAAAGAATGTGTGGCTGTGGGGCAGCAAAAAGAAGACGAGTGGTGAGTGGAGCACACATTTATATTAAAAGGGGAATTATTTTACTTTGTCCAGTTGTGGGTGCAGTGTAAATCTGTATATATTTAAATCTTTGTAACTCTACCACTCTTCTAATGTTCCGCTCCTACAAATCACTTGTTCTTTGGGTCACTGTTCCAATAAGATTTGATCTTCTTCTTTACTCTGGGATCAGTTCTGAGTCTTAAACACCAAGAGGGTAAATAGTAATATTGGCAGGAGCATTGTTTGTATGTGGGAGGGGAGAAAATCTTGGTTGTTTTGGATAAATTAACCCCCTATAGAACTGAGCAGAGAAACAAGGAACCAAATGTAGTGCAAGAGAAAGCATGCAGCATCCTAACTGGAGGATTGTGAGTGCATGCAGACAGCCAAGAAGAACGTAGAAGAATAGATACAAGTTACTAAGGGAAGGATTCTGGGTGCATAATAACCAGCCATAGGAAGAAGAGAGGAGGGCTGGTTTAAGTGATGGCGCAGAATGGAGCAGGGTGGCGCAAAATGGAGCAGATTGGTAGAGAATGGAGCCGGGTGGTGCAGAATGTAGTGGGGTGATGGAGAATGGGGCAGGGTGGTGAAGAATAGAGCAGGGCGGTGCAAAATAGGGGAAATAGGTGCAGAATAGGGGAGGGTAGTGCAGAATGTAGCAGGGTGGTGGAGAATCGGACAGGGTGGTGCAAAATTGGGAAGGGTGGAGGAGAATGCGGCAGGGTGGTGCAGAATGGAGCATTTTGGTGCAGAATGAAGTATGGTGGTGCAGAATGGGACAGGGTGAGTGGAGCAAAATATATTGGTATTATATGGAATTAGAAAATATGTGCTTTTAACATGCAAACATGTCCAAATTAAGATCCTGCTGGTTTCTTTCTGTCCTGGTGCCTGTTCCTCGGGCTCAATGACTCCCTGGAGCGCTGTGCAAATAAGCAGAGCCTTTTCTCTCCTGCCTGCTCTGCAATGGTAAATATTGTTCTTTCTGATAGGAATATTTGCTCTTCTTATGGTCCTGAAATCCAAAATAGTACTCATATGGGCACAGAGAAGGCAAATAGATACATCAGCAAGATTTAGATTTTCAAATACTTCAACCTCTGCAGTGCTGGCTAGAAAAGCAAAGTCTGGCCCATATATTATAATCGCCTCCAGTGTTGAATGGGCCTCCTATGGACACTAAGGGGTAGATTCACTAACCAGTGAAAAGTTGCCAGCGACCAATTTGCACCCATTACTACACTTCGCCAGGCGAAAATTCGCTCAGAAAACGCTAATTCACTAAAATGCAGAGTTTTGTCGTGGGCGCTGAATGCTGGCGGCTTTTCGCTAGCGTTATTTCAGCAATGCGAGCAATTCAAAGCGAAGTTCACTTCTGCCTAGTGCAAATTTGCTAGAGTTCTTGCGCTCAGGTTAATTTGCATTCGGCAGGAAATTTAAAATTGAATGGACGTCTTTATGTTGTATGTTGCAGCAAATACATTACATTTACACTGTTAATTACACATGTCCAGGAAACCTTAATAAAGAAAATAGAGTTGTTATAATGCCTTACACATGAGCCCACTGTATAGGTAATGTTCCATATGTTTTGACAATGTATGGGGGAAACCAGTTACCCCAAAAAATTAGGACTTTTGCAGGCCACACTCGGAAAAGACACCGGCGGTTTTTGAACTTTGATGCTTTTTCCAATCACAAAATATGATGTTAGTAACAGAAGTAACAGTAACGTTTTGTCGCCAGCGTTTGCCATTTCAACCTTTAGTAAATCTGCCCCTAGGTCAGTCTAACCCTGCACTTCTCTAAGGCACAACAAGAAAATTGGTCCCTACTCATCGAGCTCCTACTGAATGAATGATCAGTCAGTTGGATTGTAAGGGTGCAACAAGATTATTGGGAGTTTTAGCCCATAAGCCTCTGTGGATTTCAGTTTTCTATTGCTTGAGTGCTAGGGCTTTGGCTCCTGTTGCTGCCCCACCTGCCGGTAGATAAAGGATCAAGGCCGCACGGTTAGCTTTCGGGGATCCCATCTTGATCCGCCCTGAGAATTAAATATGCATCCAAAAGGCAGGTGATTGTCATGAGGCTCCAGGGAATTAAATTCACACGCAAGGGCCACATCACAGGGGCAGGGGTATGAAGAACACAAAGCCCTTCCCATGGGAATTCTATTACTTCCTTATGATTTCCTGTCATTGTAACAAAAACCTCCTCCCCTATTGGCTGTCTCATTCCCAGATAAACTGTACAGTCACCAGTACAGTCACCAAACTCCCCGCTCTGCACTTACCTGCTGTTTCTGCACTGACCCTTATTTGGGAACCCAGCGGAGCAATTTCTGTTTTAAAAGAACAGTAACACCAAAAAAATGAAAGTGTTGAAAATACTTGAAAGTAATGAAAATATAATGTACTGTTGCCCTGCACTGGTAAAACTGATGTGTTAGCTTCAGATACACTACTATAGTTCATATAAACAAGCTGCTGTGTAGCAATGGCAGAAATTTAAAAAAGTCTATATTGCACAGGTTAAATAGTGGATAACAGATAACACCATTATGTTCTACAGAGCTTATCTGCTGCGTAACCTGAGCCTTTTCTCCTTTGAATGGCTGCCCCCATTGCTACACAGCAGGTTATTTATATAAACAATTGTATTGTTTCTTAAGCAAACACACCAGTTTCACCAGTGCAGGGCAACACTGCATTATATTTTTGTTACTTTAAAACACTTTCATTTTTTGATGTTAGTATTCCTTTAAAGGGCTACACACACACACACACAACATAATGACAATACAATTCATGCTGTAAGGTTTGGGGACCCAGGAGCATAGAGGGGTTAATGGGGTTTCTGACTGATACAGATTATTATGCTCACGGTTTGGGAGGTCAGGGATATGGGGAGCCTAAGAGGTATGAGAAGTAGTAGTATAGAGAGCTATACTGTTTTTTCTCTCATAATTAGATTCAGGCCCCTAAATGAGGCCTGCTGCAAAGGCCCCCTGCAACTTTCCTCAAAGGAGAACTAAAGCTTAACTAAAAAATTAGGGCAGAAATGTTGTACATTATGTTTTGGGCTTCTGTATCAGCCCAAGGCAACCAGAGACCTTTAACAGTAAAGATCTGTGTCTCCAAAGATGCCCCAGTAGTTCCCCATCTTCTTTTCTACTGATTCACTGCACATGCTCTGTGCTGCTGTCACTTACTGAGCTTAGGGACAAAGGGTGATGTGTGGAAGTCCGCGGGTAGGGTAGATTTGGGCTGACACTCGCTAATTTTGTAAAATGAACATGGTAATTCAGGGGTGTAGACACAAAAATTGGGCGTGGTCAATTAAAATTTTGCCGCACTACGCGCACCGACTTTTTTATTCCTCTTTTTATTTCCAAAATGTTGGGAGGTATGCTATTAAAGTTAGCTATGGGGCAATTTCATGTTGTTTGCCACCTGCCCAGTTTGGGGACAGGAGTTATTATTGTTATTGCACACAGGGAATACAGACAAATGGAGCAGTAATAGATCCCTTTATCTCTATCAGCGGCACAATAATGGAAAACAGAGGGATGACATGGGGTGGCGCTGTATTTACAGTACAACTACGTAACGCAGAGAGCAACTGCATCACTACAACTGAGCTGCTAATTATGGAATCAGATTAAGCAAACTGGATTGGATACTGGGCTGAACAAACACAATCACACTCTGCTGCAGGAGTCTTTATTCCCAGGAGTTGTGTTGGTGTTACTGTTGGGCGACAGATAGGGGCTGACGGCTGATCTACGTGAGCAATAGATAGTAGGAATTCCCCATCACTGTGTCATTAGCTACAGTACAGCAGCACCTTTGCTTCATTCTGAGATTCACAAACATGAAGGGTTCGTTCATATATCCATTCTCCGTCAGTGGGAGTTGGATATATTGGATCTTTTGGCACATACTACAGTGGAACAACGAGAGTCGGGGGGGAGAGTAGGGTCACTATTGTTTCACACATTTTTCTGACAATATAAAAACTCCTCACTTTGGTGTTTTTCCTGGCACAGAACACAAAATGTTTTGGTTGCGCTCTCATTTAACTTCCTGTTTTGTTTTTTTAATAAATACACCTCTATAAATAGAAGCTCAGGAGTGAAAGGGGGATAATTAGAAGAACAAACATGTTTTGCCCAAACAAAGGTTCACAGATTATATAAAGAAAAATTCTAATAAACGCAAGTTGTGAATAAAAACAAAGCCTTAAAATGAATCTGGGTAGAAGTGCTGTATTTTATATACTGTACTTACTGTACCAGCCGAGAATCAGCAGCGCTATAACAGTAATGATCTAGCAGCTCCCAAATGTGGATCTTGTTAGGCATCTTTTGTGTGTCAGTGGCACTGCACATGCTCAGTGGGCTCCGGGCAGAAGCTAAGCTTAGGGGTGGGGGGAAATCCAGGCCCGGATTTGTGGTGAGGCCACAAAGGCCGGGCCTTAGGACGGCAAACTTTTAGGGGAGGCGTGCTGCCCAGCCGCTTGCTGAGGAGCACCAGTGCTCCGAAATTTGTGGGTGGACGGCGCTAGGACCTCGCAGTCGCGTCGCGAATGGGCACTAGGACTAGGCGCGGCCTAGAGGCGGCCGAAATACAAATCTGGCCCTGGGGGAAATCATCAAACAGAACGCGAGGTTCATGTATCATAGAAGCTGATGATACAGGGCTAACTATGAATCAATTCTGATGCCGACTGTACTAATTACTATACTCCCATGTAAAGTGAATCTGAATTGATTACTAATCAGACTTCTATTGTGAGTGTTATATTGTATATATACTGTATATTGTGGCTGTCATATTGTATATATACTGTATATTGTGACAGCAGCCCAGAGCATTTGCTGGGAATTTGCAGAAAAGAAAAAGGGGGGCTACTGGGGGCATCTTTGGGGGCACAGACATGCCCTACTAAAGGGCTGTGTTAGACTTAGGCTGGTATGGATTCCCAAAACATGAAGTGTAAACTGTTTCTATCCTAATTCTTTGTGTGACCCTTGTAGTTGGAATTTCAAAGTAAAACTCCCAAACTTGGCTGCCCTTTTATTAGAAACCAATGGGATCACCTGACTATAGTTGGGAAGTATGCACAAAATGTCTCTGTCTTAAATATATTGATAATGGGTTGAGTGCAGAGGACTCTTGTATTTGTCTATATGTATTTTGTGGTCACAGCCTCATTGCACCCCCCGCCTAATGGTTTTAAAAATTAGTGGTGAGCACAACTTTCCCTTGTTTGTTATAGTTATACAGGAGCAGTGACCAGCTCCATGTTGTAGCTCCCACCCTCTCCAACTATAGTCAGGTGATCCCACTGGTGTCTAATAAAAGGGCAGCCAAGTTTGGGAGTTTTACTTTGAAAGCAGCTAGTAAGTTGCAGGTCCCTTTGTAAAATGTATAATGAGGCAATAGAATTCTTAATGAATCAGATGAAAATTGAGCACAGGACTGGCCAGATATGGGATGACTGTGACGTAGTTGGCCAGCTTAAATATATTGCAATATATGGACAAACAATCCCTGTTTTGTTTAAAGGGTAAGGCATTTTTCAGTAGCAGTATGCACAAAATGTCTCTGTCTTAGATATATTGATAATGGGTTGAGTGCAGAGGACATCTTGTATTTGTCTATATGGATCACAAACATGACAGCAAAAGAAGGGTGGGATGCAGCATCTGTTACTGGCCTATAACCTGTAAGTGGAAAAAGAAATATAGAAAAGGGTGCTGGCAGAAGTGTCGCTAAATACTACCACTACCAAACAGGGAGCCAGTAGGAGACAGGTCCCAGGTAAGTGGAAAAGTATGAAAGAAAATGTTGAACAAAAACACAACTTTTATTGTCTAAAAATGTACAAACGTCAAAGAGTGTAAATTAAAGACACAAGAAGGAAATGGCGCATTAGTGTGACACCCTTTTATAACGTAAATAAATAAATGTATTGTTTCATTCTTCCCCTTTAACTCACCTTTACACTAAATGAGTGAATAAAGAGGATTTTCACTTCCGTTTTCTGCTTCTCAGTATGGAAATAAAAAGGAGAAATATAACTCTTACCCTTCCAGCCTTTAGAGAATCGAGTCCTACTAATACAAAGTACTTTGAGTTACCGAAACCAGTGAACAAATTCTAGGCCAACTATGGCTCCTTGGATCTATCTATGCATCTATGGAGCATACAGGGCAGGTTGAATGGAGGATGGGGGCCAACAAATACAGTGCTGTCCATTGCACAAGTGCCGAACCCATGGCAACCAATCAGATTTTTGCTTTCATGGTTTAACCCCAGTAAAAACTGAACCCCCCAAAGGAGAATTATGACTAGGGTTGTGGCAGGGTAGGGGAATTTTGGCGAGGCACATGGTGTGGCTGCAGTTTTGAAGGAGGAGGGCCCAGGTGCTGTAGCACTGCTTGTATCCCCTGAAAAGTGCTGATAGGTGTAGTTCAGCACAATTTTAGACCTCAGATTTGCTGGCCTGCCCAATGGCCGCTCCTCTGCTCTAAGTCACACTAGTAAATATTCTCACAATACACCAGACACCCCCCTGCTAACCTCATTTTGCCGATTCAGAATAAACATTGCGTAGGGGGAAAAATCAAAAATGTAATATTTTTGGAGCCAATTCCCCAAGCAGAAATTAAGACTAAAAGCAGAAGGTGATTTGTTTTTCCTCCCTTAATGGAGAGTGTCAGTGAGGGGCAGAAGGGATATAAATCACCAGTAATTAGCAATGGAAACAAAGTCTGAGGTTATTGCAATAAAGAGAAATGTGTCAGCACCGGAAAATGAGATGCCCGTAGGCGAAAGGGCCAGTACCACCCAAGAATGAGATCGGATTTCAGCCCAAATATCAACTTTTCATACGTCCCATGGATTGGCTAAAATGGATCCCGAGCTGCAGCGGCCCCAGACTAAACATTTCCCGGTGCTGTACTAACAGGGTGTTGATGTTCAATTTCATTGATGTCAGCGAAATGCTCTGCTCCCCTCCGACTTCTGCGTAATTCAGGGCGGTCAGATCCCAAGCGAATGCATTCCGGAGCATCAGATTTTTCAGACTTGGCCGCAAAATTCAGGGACACATCGCCAGATGCCTTTTGCAGGAATCTCGTGTTATTGTAACCCCAGTGATGATGAATAATAATTAGGAGTTATTAGGGTTCAATTACCAATGGAGTGCAAAATTCAGATGCAAATGCCCATGTTTTTACCCGCAAATGCAGCATTTTCCCCAAAGCTCCAGAGTAAATGTGGGAGTATACTGCAAGCCTGTTGTGGCTATTGATGCAATCAGCAAACTGAACCCTGAAAATAGCTGCAGGCCCAATCTGCAAGTAAGTCCAGGGTTTCTTTGTGTCAATGTCTAACTGGGATACCTGGGGTGCACCACAGAACCTTACCCTAGGGGCCCCTAAACACATACGTACACAACTGTTGCACCCCTCAGCCTGGGCCCCACAGAAAAATCATGTTTGGGCTCTCCTAAACTAATGCAACATTTTTCTTATAGACATTAAAATTTCCCCCTAAAGCTCCTTGGTCCCCAGCAGCCACAGGGCCTCCTGCCCCTATACTTATTCTAATGGGAGTCAGATTAGGCCAGTCATTAAGAGTCTCAACAAGGCTGAACAGCAGGGTAGTTTTCTGAGCCTAGGGTTGCAACCTGGCCGGTATTTTACCGGCCTGGCAGGTAAAAATTATGTTTGATGCCAATGGCAAGAATATAGGAAGGTTGGTACTTATTTTCAGAAAAGGTGGCAAGTACCCTATCTGAGCCTCAAGTCAGACCAGCCATTATAATAGAAAATGGATTTATAATTGTGGCAATTAATAATGTCCCTTCAATATTGTTATAACACCACCCCTATATCAGAATAGGGGGAGGAGCCTATCCAACAAGCAGGAAACAAAGGGCCTAGTTCAGGAGTGCCCATACTTTACTAATGCAGGGTCTACTTTTAGTGATGTTGCCCCATTATGATCTACATCCATAAAAAGATTGTTATCATTTTGTTCCATGGAAAATATTAAATAAATATTGTTTGATGAGAAAATGTATATTGATATATCTAACAAACAACTAGTTCTTATGTAACCTTAGTGTAATAAATATCTGAATGACAAGCATGAAACAGGAGGATGATATTGCTGACAGTGTCTTGAGACATACTGCTCACAAGCTAAAGGTCTTCTGGTAGATCCTGATCTACCTTTCAGGCACCCCTGGCCTAGAGGGAAGATCGGAATATAGCTAAGTATTGCTTGAATCCGTAATTAATTTATATCTAATTAGGCGTGAGAGACCCCTCCCAAAACTATACTGCAACAAGCCTGCCCACCTCCTTGGCTTTTGGCTTCCTACAGTATCCATTTGGGGATCTTCTGAGCCCCTGGTATTTATAGGTTCAGTCCAAATGCTTTCCCAGCAGCCCACACAAGGTGCATGGCTATAGCTGCTGTAGCACCAGAAAGTACCTCCCATGAGAAAAATAAAACTGTAATTGGTTTAAGTAAAGAACATAAAATCTCAAAGACACTTGGATAGAGCACACAGCACCGAAACTTTAATGATACGACTCGTGAAACAGCGGGCAGAATGACCCAGTGAAACTATTATATTGTGGCCAAGAACCTGTCGTTATATTTTATCCACCGGCTGTTTCGTTTAACTCGTTAATGCCAAGCTGGAACAGCTGGTGATTAAGTTGATTTAAACCATTGCTTGGGCCACAAAGCTTATCCCCAGAATTAATCTGGGGCCCCTCAGAAAGACTGAAATATATTAGACATAAGTGAACCCTATCTATCAAGCTCTGCAGGCTCACTTTGCATGAGTGTCATCAAAATTTTAGGCTGAATTTATTGTTCAGCTTTTTGTGGCTTCTCACTGGCAGAAGTCTTAGTATTATCTAACTGTTGCCAGTTGCTGCCTTTTGTGACCACGGGGAACAGGGTTTTATTTTGGTGTAACCAACTCACAAAGAACTAACAAAAAGAAATCAGAAAAGGTGTAAATGTGTTGGACATGGACCAGACAGCAACCTCTTCAATATTTAATGTTAAATATTGAACCTATAGTTCCAAAATTACATGTGCAAAAGTATCACTGGGACGCAGAGAACTACAGTTATTAGGACTCCAATGCTTACTGTTTACTGGGTAATCAATTAGGCTTCAACATTGGAAGGCAACCACTGACAATTAGGAATGAAATGTCACTCCTAAAATATGCCACCCTATGCCCAGGCCAATGAAAAACAGCGATACTGAAGGAGCTTTGAATGAGCTCTGGACCAGAAATGCAGGTTTTATGGGCAACTTATTTCCACTGTACTTTGGGCCACTTGCTACTTTTTATTGGGGGAAGGGTTTACTTTCTATAAGCTTGGCCTGTACATACACTGCCCCTCAATGTTACCACTTAGGAAGCCAATGAGACACCAGACTTCTTTAGCAAAAATACAGTGCCATACGGAGAGAAATAACCATATTCTCACTAACCTTCAGTGATTAATTACCCTACACTTTGTGCAAGTGTTTCCTTTATCCTATCCATAGTTTATTTCCAAGTAATCTGTGGGGGTTAGTGTCACATGACCATGATTGTTATTGATGACATCATAATGGTGCCCCTGACACAAGCTGGTATAAGGGCTGTTTACAGTTGGGATTGTCAGATTAGTGACTGAATGCCACCATGAGGTCACTAATCTTCACCCTGTTCATTTTCATTGGATTTTTACAAGTAAGTTCTGCTTATTAGTACTGGGGATATATATATATATATATATATATGAGCTTTGGATCTGAGCTGCTATGTTTTATTATCATTATATTTGGGTTGTAATTTTTTTTTTGTACTATGTGTACTGTGCACTGTACTATGTACAACCTGTGCTACACTAATGCCTGCATTCTATATCAATGCATAATATAATATAATGTTAATAAAACCTTATTACTTCAAAGTAACGCAAAACTAAAAGCTTATTATAAAAGCAATTTTATCTTGCCCCTCCCCTCCAACTCTTTTCATGGAAAATATCCATAGTTTATTTAATGCAAAAGCTAACTTGGTCTGTGGCAGTTAATGTCACATATGGTTGCCTGGCCAAATGATGCGTGATGCCAATGTTATTAATAGGGAAAAAATGTAAAAGTATAAAGTCACATGATTGTTATTGATGGCATCACAATGGTCGCCATGATTGGTAGTGATGACATCATAATGGTGCCCCTGACACAAGCTGGTATAAACACTGCTCACAGTTGGGATTATCAGATTAGTGACTAAATGCGACCATGAGGTCACTAATCTTCACCCTGTTGATTTTCACTGGATTTTTACGAGTAAGTTCTGTTCATATTCATGGGTTCATGTATGGGAATTGTATCTGAGCCATTATGGGTTCCTGTTATTAACGTTATCTGTTAATGTACCAGTGACTTATGAGTTTGCTGAGAGGTTTCTATACAATGTACAGTACCCTGTCCCAAACATCTGATCCATGTACTTTTCTATTACAGGAAAGAGATATCAAAGAACATATTGAGACATTGAATTATGTGACTGAAGGATTCAACTACATCAAGCTCAGTTTGCCAGTTTGCCCAGTGTCTGTTGAAAAGGCCGGTTATGTAGAGGATGTAGAGTGCGGCAATACCCTGTTTGTACAGGAAGAGATCAGACCAGTCCCTCTGCTGATTCCTACAGACATAAGATGTGATGTAAGTCAGTATTGATTTATGTGTTACCAATGCTCTATACAGGGAGTAGGAAGGGAACATGTTATTATGGGATGTACTGATATTGTATCTATTGTTCCGCTGTGTGACTAACTGATCCTCTCCTATTGCAGGGCTTGCGTTGTCCAATTCCTCCTATAGAGGGTCAGCTCACTAACCCACATCTAGAGCTGAGTAGCGCCATCATTGAGGTAAGATTAGAAAATTATAAACAGTACATAGTAGATCTGACATTAAATTATTGTAAAGGCTTTAATTGTCTGATAGGTTAGTGATTTAAGATCCAACTGTCTGACTAACTGATGTTCTTCTGTTGTAGGAGTTCCAACTAATTGTGCCTTATATTGAGACCCTCATCAGAGATACTGAGAATGGCACTAGTGTCAAAGGAATCCTTTTGGTAAGTCATTAGAATAATGAACTCATTATAAAACAAATCAATATCTAAATCAGACTGGGAATCAGTGAGTTAATCTGGAATCAGACTTCTCTGATTAGAATATTTGAATATTATAAAGGGAATAAAATTATATTCCATAGGAAACATCTTTGGTAAATAAAGGAATAATTCCCCTTGGTTTATTTGTTTATCGTATTGAGTCTCTTTCTCTCCTTTCATGTAGGGCGTCTTGTTGCCAGAAGTCTTTGCCTTTCTACTGGAATTCTGTTATGGACACTGGTTTAAGGACAGAGATGAGGCCCCTGCTGAAAAAGAGAGGGAAGGGCCCCAAGATCCTGATCAAACCCATGATAACATGGAGGAAGAAGCAGAACTTAGTAGGAGTGGAAGCAAAAAGAAGGAGGAGCCTAGAAGCGCTAAGAAGAAAAAGCAGCGCCAATCAGAGGCTCAGGAACACCAAGGCTCACAGAGACCAAATAACAATGCAACAATAAAAGGAGAAGAGGAGAAGGAATTAAAGCAGCTTTTACAACAGTTCATCTGCCAATGCTTGGAAGGAGATTTCTAAGGAGAAGTCATAGAGAGGTGTGGGTTGGAGGGAGGAGAAAAACTTCTCCAGATTGTGTATGTGTCTCCTAGAGTGCTGGACCTGTAAAATGTTTAATAAAATATTAAAAAACAAATTTAGATCTGAATTGCATCTTCCTTGGTACACATTTTCACCCACATGGAATGAAAGAGATCAGTGTCATGCTAAATATGTTAACCCTCACACACATTCTGCTCTACTGGGTGTTAGAGAGCAGCAGCAGCAGCACTGAACTTTAATACTCCTAGAAATCGTTAATCCCCAATGCCAATTGCTCAGTCCCTTCCCCAGGAAATCTCACTGATACTAGTGCAGCCCTCAATCACGGAGCTGTAACCCAGAAACTGACTGTGTCTCCAAAGATGCCCCAGTAGCTCCCCATCTTCTTTTCTGCTGACTCACTGCACATGCTCTGTGCTGCTGTCTCAATATAGAATGTCACAATATAAGAAATGTCACAATATAAGGCTGATTAGTAATTAATACAGATAATTACTACATGGCAGCACAGAAACCAGTGCAATTTGCATCTGAAGTCCTGGATCATTGCTGCTATTGACAAGCTGAAACTTTAGGCTGGTGCAATAAAGTCAGTACAGTTATAGAACCTGTTATCCAAAATGTTCGGGACCTGGGGTTTTCCGGATAAGGGATCTTTCCGTAATTTGGATCTTCATTCCTTAAGTCTACTAGAACATCATGTAAACATTAAATAAAGCCAATAGGCTGGTTTTGCTTTTAATAAAGATTAATTATATCTTAGTTTGGATCAAATACAAGCTACTGTTTTATCATTACATAGAAAAATAAAATCTTTTTTAAAATTCAGATTATTTGATTATAATGGAGTCTATGGGAGACGGTTTTTCCATAATTCTGAGCATTCAGGATAACGGGTTTCTGTATAACGGATGACATACCTATATATAAAATATGGCATTTTTAATCATATTAATTTCTAGGGTTTAGTTCTCCTTTAAAGGGAAAGTGCTGTAAAACAGAAACGGTGACTGTTTTATGATTTACAGTGTAAACGTGTAGTTTTGGGGGGAGAATGTAAAGCTCATTACAGAGCTGCTGCCTGGAGATGACTGTGAGTGACTTGACTAGGAGAGGGGAATACTTTTTTGCTCTAACTCCATATTATAACAACTTGATACAAAAGTCTCCCATGTTACAGAACATTTCCCTCTTACGTGATGGAATTATTAGGGATCATTTTAATAAGCAAAGTAGGGATGCATCGAATCCACTTTTTTTGATTCAGCCGAACCCGCAAATCCTTCGTGAAAGATTCGGCCGAATTCCTGAATACCGAACCGAATCCTAATTTGCATATGCTTTGTGCGTGGCTAAAAAATATTTTACTTGCTTGTTTTATGACATGATTTTAAGGATTCGACCAGGCACAAGGATTTGGCCGAATGCAAATCTTGCTGAAAATGGCTGAATTCCGAACCGAATGCTGGATTCGGTGCATCCCTAAAGCAAAGTAGCAAAGAAATGGCACAAGAATATAGGGAAAAAGAGCTTGCAGTTGCTGGGGACCCAGGGGCTTTAGGGCCCAGTAAGTCTTAAACAGCAAAGAAGAGTCCTATTTACCACAAATAGCATGTTTCTACGTGAATTGACCCAGTTATGCCCAAAAGCTGGAGAAATACTCTATAAGTCTTGGGCACCAAAACAAAGGTTCCATTCAGCGGACAATCACCCTAAGTACGTCACTGGCCTCCTGTTGATGAATAGTAATGGGCAAGTGTTTTATAGGGAAGCGCAGACAATGAACAGTGCTGATTCCTTTTAACTTCACATGAAAGCACTCTATAAACCATTAAGATAATAGCAGCCCAAATGACAAAAGGGAGAAATAAAATAACATGTAATTAGGGCCCATGGTCTGTAGCACCGGCACCCACTTTGGGCTTATACTAAGGTGAAACTGGTGTCTGCAATGGGTTTCTCTGAAGTTACATTATCATCATAGGCCAGTTGTGCAGCGAAATACATAAAGTGTCTGTGCATTGTGCATGAGAATGGGCTTTATTTTTAGGAGTTTTTTAACGTCATACTAACAAGTTTGAAATGAAATTGTAAAAGTAATGCTTTAGGAGGGGCGCAGAAACCGGTTCTCCATAGAAACACAAATACAACAGCTTCCACCATAAAAGGAGAGGTTTGCTGTAAAGTAAAAGGGGAAATTCATTTGATTTACTATAAGTTGGGCGGAGGAATTCTCTATGTTGGCAGACGTTTTTTTAACAATTGGCACATTTATGAATGCAGATACAATTAGGCCGAGAGTATTTGGCTGCTGTCAGGAGTTGAGCACCATGAAGTTCTATTGGGTGTTAGAGCTCAGTGACAGCGTGAATCATTAATCCCAGATGCATATTAACTTTTTCAGTCAATTTGGGTAAAACTGCAATGCAATGGAATT
Source organism: Xenopus laevis (assembly GCF_017654675.1). Lineage (NCBI taxonomy): Eukaryota > Metazoa > Chordata > Amphibia > Anura > Pipidae > Xenopus > Xenopus laevis. The sequence goes on along the minus strand of NC_054379.1, from coordinate 23,382,209 downwards.
AACTGAATGGTCGTGCAATGTTATATTACTTTTCTTCTTAGCACGCAACACACAATTGGAAATCTGTGAGCCTCAGAACTGCACAATATCATTCAGGTGTGATCTTTCTGGCCTAGAAGGTACATTAGTGCATTCCCCTTACAAATGGAGGTGTCTAATTGAGAAGGACAGATTGGGGAGGAGCAATCCTGGAAACTGCTACATGTTCTATACTAGGGATGCACCGAATCCAGGATTCGGTTCGGGATTCTGCCTTTTTCAGCAGGATTCGGCCGAATCCTTCTGCCTGGCCGAACTGAATCCAAATTTGCATATGCAAATTAGGGGTGGGTAGGGAAATCTCGTGACTTTTTGTCACATAACAAGGAAGTAAAAAAATGTTTCCCCCTTCCCACTCCTAATTTGCATATGCAAATTAGGATTCTGATTCGGTTCGATATTCGGCCAAATCTTTCGCGAATGATTCGGGAGTTCGACCGAATCCAAAATAGTGGATTCGGTGCATCCCTCTTCTATACATATAAATATAATTTGTCAGAAAGCATTGTGTAGGATTTTTAGCAGGTGAGAGTTGTTCCCTAGTAGAACAGCTGCTCAGGTTTCTGGGACTAATTCAGATTCATTTTAATTGGCTTCCAGGCTCTGTGTGGTAACAATGGTCAGGGATGAGGAGATTTTGGGGGCAAGTAAAAGTTTATAGCCTTTCAGTTCCTACACCTTGAAAGGGCATCTTCTCTTGTGTCTATTTGTATTATTTTCAGCCAGAGTGTAGTAGTTTAACCCTAACCAATCAGGTTTTATACTAATCTTAGCTTTCTCCAGCCCATTGGTCCAGATTGACGGTGATAGACTAAAGGTGGCCATACACGGATAGATCCGCTCGTTTGGCGATGTCGCCAAACGAGCGGATCTCCCTCCGATATGCCCACCTTGAGGTGGGCAATATCGGGCTGATCCGATCGTGGGCCCTAGGGCCCAACGATCGGATCCTAGCGTTCACCAAACGGGCGGTCGGATCGCGGGACCGCATCAACGAACAGATGCGGCCGCGATCCGACGGGATTTTTAATCCCATCCGATCGAGATCTGGCCGATTTTCGGCCAGATCTCGATCGGGGAAGCCCGTCGGGGGCCCCCATACACGGGCCAATAAGCTGCCGACACGGTCTGTCGGCAGCTTTTATCGGCCCGTGTATGGCCACCTTTATTGACAAATATCTTTCCCAAGGTTCTGTATTAGGGTGAAGACACACAAAGCTACTAGTAGCAGTTACTTGTCACGGCTACAAAATAGACAATAGTGATAGAGGCAGTTCTCAGTATTGTCTATGGCAGGGTATTTTGTAGAAACAACAAGTAGCTGCTACTAGTAGCTCTGGAAATGCCCTGCCACAGACAATACTGAGAATTTACTCTATCACTATTGTCTATTTTGTAGCCGTGTCAAGTAGTTGCTACTCTGTGCGTCTTCACACTTTCGGATTGTGGCAGACGGGGAGATTAGTCGCTTCCCGCCGGCAAGAATACGAATAGCCAGTGGGGTGGCATAAGAGACACGTCAGGCAGAAAACAAAGCGATCCGAATGGCATCCCTCCGGGAATTTGTATCCTTGCTGATTCGAAGGCATTTTGGGGAGATTAGTCGCCCGAAGTAGAGAATATTTGTCCCTGGGTGACTAATCTCCCATACTGCCACAACCCTAAACCTCCTCCAGCTGTTTAGTCTGCAATCAACAGAAAGTCTGATGGCACCTGGGGTCATGGAGGCCAGTTCCCTTTTTAGTTTAGTTTGGGAGCAGTTTATGGGATAGTCAGCGTTATTCAACAACACTTAGGTCTCATTTATCAAGGGGACAAAAAGTACAAGAAACAGGTGCATGTTTGTTTTGTGAACTGTTATATCCCAGCATTTCAGCATCTGTTACATAGTTACATGGTTAAAATGGGTTGAAAAAAGTCCATCAAGTTCAACCCCTCTAAATGAAACCCAGCATCCATACACACACCCCTCCCTACCATCACATATGTTATATATACCCATATCTATACTAACTATAGAATTTAGTATCACAATAGCCTTTGATATTATGTCTGTCCAAGAAATCATCCAAGCCATTCTTATAGTCATTAACTGAATCAGCCATCACAACATCATTCAACCACCTCACTCACTCTGAAGGGGAGGCCTCTGGTACGGTGATTCTCTTTATGGGTAAAAAGGTCCCCTGCTATTTGTCTATAATGTCCTCTAATGTACTTGTAAAGTGTCATCATGTAATAATGTCCCCTCGCAAACACCTTTTTTCTAGAGAAAACAACCCCATCTTTGAGCCTCATAATTTAAGTCTTCCGTCCCTCTAACCCAGGGTTAGGCAACCTGAGGCTCCGGAACCTCAAGCGGCTCTTCATCCTGCTTGCTGCGGCTCAGGTCAGCTATACAGCCTTCGCACCTGCTGGCGGCTGCTTGAGTGTATGACCGGGGTAGCTTACTGCGGTCGCACACTCAGGAAGCCGCCAGCAGGTGCGAGGGCTGTATAGACATCCCAGGAGTGACAGGCAAGACCGAGCCGCAGCAAGATGATTCATCATGGTCTTTACTGCGATCACAAACTCAAGACAACAGAGTGAAGATCAGCATTGAAACAGAAACAGAATTTAATTAAACAGATGAGAACACTAGCATTTAATAGGGCTAGTTAGGGATGAGCGAATTATTTCGCCTTGTTTTGCAGAAAAAATGACGCCCATAGACTTGTATGGCGTTTTGCGTCAGAATAAAAAGATGCCCATAGACTTTAATGGGCGTCGGCGACATTTGCCAGCGCGAATTTTTGCCTAAACGAAACGGGTCCTACACATACACACTGCACTTCTGTTTGTTGTATTCTGTTGTTGTAACAGTTAAAATTTTAAAAATGTTAAAACTTTTAAACGTTTATAATCTGTTTTATGTTTTGCGGCTCCAGACTATTTTTCTTTAGAGGAAGAGGGGGCAAAATGGCTCTTTTGATAGTAAAGGTTGCTGACCCCTGCTCTAACCAGTTTAGTTGCACTTAGTCTCTGCACTCTCTCCAGCTCATTTATATCCCTCTTAAGGACTGGAGTCCACAACTGCACTGCATACTCCAGATGAGGCCTCACCAGGGCCTATAAAGAGGCATAATTATGTTTTCATCCCTTGAGTTAATGCCCTTTTTTTTGCAAGACAGAACTTTATTTGCTTTAGTAGCCACAGAATGACACTGCCCAGAATTAGACAACTTGTTATCTACAAAAACTCTGTTAAGGAAACTCCCAACTAGGGATAATCCTTCTGCGCGGCCGAACCGAATCCTAATTTGCATATGCAAATTAGGGGTGGGGAGGGAAATCACATGACTTTTTGTCACAAAACAAGGAAGTAAAAAATGTTTTTCCTTCCCACTCCTAAATTGCATATGCAAATTAGAATTAAGATTCGGTATGGTATTCGGACGAATCTTTCGTGAAGGATTCGGGGGTCAGCCGAATCCAAAATAGTGGATTCGGTGCATTCCTACTCCCAACACACTGCCATTTAGTGTATAACTTGCATTTATATTATTTTTGCCAAAGTGCATAACATTGTATTTATCAACACTGAACATTGATGTTGCACATCACATCACTGTTGTTATGCAAGAGAAAATCAAGAGGGAACCTGTGCTTGGATGGACGGGAGCAACTCCTTCCCACCTAAGACCACCAAGAGCCAACATATGTAACACTGGGGAAGGCTGTTGAGCTACAAAAGTCCCAGTCTAACAAAAAGAAAACTGCTTACATCATATAAATAGTGCTAGACTGTTTAACATAGCCCTATTCCTTATTGCTAATTAAATTTAAAACCGAATTTACTTGCTCTTTAACTTGGCGTGCTCATCACATCAAACAAACCGTTTCCACGTCCCTGTGTGCAGGAGAAGTTGGGGCCATTAGTGCAATTACAAGTCCGGAGTGCTGAGCATGTAAATTCCTGTGTTTACTGGTGTGATAAAGACTTTACAGGGCTCGAGGGCAGCATTACGCCAGAGCAGTGACACAATCCATTAAGAGGATTTTGGCAGAAGAGTATCTTCATTATGAGATGGAGAGGCCAGGGGAATCGGATCTGCTTCAAGATCTGGAAAGAGATATGTGCGGCTCTCTGGTTAAAGCTCAATTCATGTTAGGGATGCACCGAATCCACTATTTTGGATTCGGCCAAACCCCCGAATCCTTCGTGAAAGATTCGGCCGAATACCGAACCGAATCCAAATTGTAATTTGCGTATGCAAATTAGGGGTGGGAAGGGGAAAACATTTTTTACTTCCTTGTTTTATGACAAAAAGTCACGTGATTTCCCTCCCCGCCACTAATTTGCATATGCACCTGGATTCGGTGCATCCCTAATTCATGGCTGCTTCCAGGGACGGATTTACATATCGGGTGCCCCTAGGTCCGTCGCTGATCATTGCCCCATCCACCTCCCCTTGAAATGTGCAAAGTTAGGTCAAGAGCACTGAAGATTGGCGCATGGGAAATTTGAAGAACTATCAAATCTCCTCTGTTCCCCCAGTGCTCAGGAACCAATGTGGGTGAGGCTGGGTGGTATACCGCCCCTAAAATCCTGCCCCATAAGCCTGGGCCTTAGTGGTCTTGCCACAAATCCGCTCCTGGCTGCTTCTAACATTGATAATTCAACAACTTCTAGGGGCTTCACAGGCGCTCAGCTGTAGTGACATGCTTGACAAGTTTGTAAAACCATAGAAAAATTTACAAAACCAAAAGAAAAATTTTTACCAAAATGCTTTTCAATCAATGGCAATGCGAAATGACATTGTGGGAGTTTTTAGCTTTGCAGCAGCAGATATATCGCCGACATTGTTACATAAACTCCGTCCCAAAAGGCTACAACTGCTCTTCATGGGTAAAAATGGTTCCCATGTCGACAATTTATTCCATACATTGTGCCTGAACAGCTCCGGCAAGGGGTTGGGCTCCAATCCCATTGGTTGGAGTGTGAGGTAATAATGATGTGTGCATTTTTTTTTTTTAGTGGAACAGCCAAAATTTCAGCACAGATTCACAAAAAAAAAAAAAGTTTGCCTTTGACAAAAAACTGCAAAGTGTGAAACTTTGCCTTGTTGTACTTTTGTACTAACTGTAATCCTGATGGTGGACCTACACAGGAGAATATGTTTTAATTGGACTGTATCACTCTGCATTTGGTTGGACCTGAGCACAACCAATGTGTGTAGCCTCAACAAAAAGTTGAGTTCAGTCCTTACAGTCAAAAATGTCTCATCTCAACTCAGCTGTATGTAAATCAAGGGCTAATAATGTAAATAACAGCCTTTAGGTGTCCTGTGAGCAACACCTTCTGTAGGTAAAATGTTATTGACCATCAATCTCCAAATAATTGAAATAACTCTTTGTTGAGGCTACACACATTGGTTGTGCTCAGGTCCAACCAAATACAGTCCAGTCCAAACAAAACATATTCTCCTGTGTAGGTCCACCATCTGGATTACAGTTAGTACAAAAGTACAACAAGGCCATGGACTTCTAGACAGATCTAACCATGGCCTTAGGGCTTTAGGTGTCAGCCAAATAAAACTAAATTGTATAAATGCATTTGTTTTTATTCTCTAGAAAAAAGTTGCCCCATTGTCACATGGTTCTGGCTCCTTTGTCCACTGTATTAATAATAATAATAATAATAACTATTTCACTCGGAGCAGGAAAGGTTCTGGGAATGTCAATATGAGAGCTGAATTAAAGGTTTAGTGATTTGGCCTTGAGATCAGAGACATTGGACAATCACTTAACCTCTAAGTATCCCAGTATTTTAAGGGCCTCCAAAGGCAGCTGACTTGTATCCAGTAAAAAATCTGAATTACCCCTGCAATAGATATTCTATTCTGATTATTATATTTAATTCTATGCTGGGACTCAGGTCTCAGAGGGGTTGAGGGCCCTGCACTATTGAATGATCCAGGCAGAAACGGTTAAAGATCTGTGTTCCTGTAGGTTTTACACATTAGAAACCGTAATGGAGATTAAGCACCGGGGCCCCTAATCCACGGTGGAAATTGCCCAAAGCAAACATTTGCTGAGAGAGTATCCATGTCAAATCCCTTTCAGCAGAGGGGCTTATAACATTAGGCGCAGGGATAAGCCTCTCTCTCTCACACAGAGCGCAGTGATCCTGGGAACCTCCATGGGCTCAATAACACCCAACCCAAACATGTTCTACGTCTTAAAGGATTTCATTCTTAGTGTTTCCAAACTGGCAAGAGAAAGTGAGTGAGAGGGGGCACCCAATGGTGAGACTCACTCTCGCACCTCATGATGTCTGTCAGCCAAAACATCATCTCCTTTATTAAATGTATCTCATTTATCTCATGTTCTTCTAGGTGAATGTATTGTATTCCTGCAGGTTTGAGGCAGATGATTCTTCACTGGTGAATCTATCTCCATAGGTAAATGTATTTTTTCAAGCGAATGTCTCTTGGTTTCGACTTGAAATAGGTCCAGGCCATTAGGAAGTTCCACAGTACAAGCTGTCATAAAAATGTAAGCATGCAAGAACACTGGACAGTAACAAGGTGATATTTTCCAGTTTATTTTTTAAAGCCCAATGGAAAACAGCAGCAACAGATCCTTCAATAACAAAACGATAGGCAGTTCTGAAGTCCACAGTGCAAAGTAAACTCCAAGTAAATAATGGCTGAATAGTGAAGCAGAAGATCTGATTTGCCAGAGTCATTTCCTCTGAATACTAACTCCAAGTCTCTGATGGTTGCTCTCTTTATGTCCCTACTGGCCCGACCTCCCAGCAAATCCCAATTGTGCTCATGGAGGTGTGTGGAGAGGTATTTGAGCCTGGGTAACTGGATTATGTCCCACTGCTAGTGCGGCCTATTGTTCCTCAACCTATTGTCAGACACAGACTTCTGGGAGCCTTTAATACCTCCTAAATCCTTGTAGGGTTTAGAAAGAAATCAAATCAACATCTTAAGTGCTTGTCACAGGTCTGTCACACAAGCACCCCTAAGGGCAGAGACACACGTGGAGATTTGGGGAGATTTAGTCGCCTGGTGACAAATCGCCTCCCCGAACTGCCTTCCCGCCGGCTAGAATATAAGGATGGCACTTGAAGAACTTAGTTTTCAGTAGCCACCAGAAGTTGCCTTATGTGGAGATTCAGGGGGGTTAGTCGCCCCGTGACAAATTGCCTCTTCTCCACGTGTGTCTCTGCCCTAAAGGTGGCCATACTCGTAGAGATCCGGTCATTTGGCAATTTCGTAGAGAGCCTGCCCGATGTGCCCTCATTGAGGTGGCGATATTGGGTTGATCCGATCGTGGGCCCTAGGGCCTAACAATCAGATCATAATGCTGCCAATGTGGGCGGCGGTGATCCGACAGGATTTTTAACCCTGCGCGATCCGACGGGATTTTTAACCCTGCCCAACTTTCTGCCAGATATTGATCGGGGAAGCCCATCGGAGGGCCATACACGGGCCGATGTAAAGCAGACAGAGTAGGGCACACACAGGGAGCATAGGGCAGGAGAAGGATGGAACACACAGGAACATAGGGAAGGCATAATATGGACACAGAGGGAGCATAGGACAGGCAGAGTATGGCATACAGGGAGCATAGGACAGGCAGAGTATGGCAATACAAGGAGCATAGTGCAGGCAGAGTATTACACACACAGGGAGCATAGGGCAGGCAGAGTATGGCACACACAGGAAGCATAGGGCAGGCAGAGTATGGTACACACAGGTAGCATAGGGCAGGCAGAGTATGGCACACACAAGAAACATAGGACAGGTAGACTATGGCACACACAAGGAGCATATGACAGGCAGAAAATGGTACACACTAGTAGGATTGGACAGGCAGAGTATGGCACACACAGGAAGCATAGGGCAGGCAGAGTATGGCACACACAGGGAGCATAGGACAGTCAGCGTATGGAACACCACGCAGGGAGCATAGGACAGGCAGAGTATGGGACACACAGGGAGCATAGGACAGGCAGAGTATGACACACACAGGTAGCATAGGACAGGCAGAGTATGACACACACAGGGAGCATAGAGCAGGCATAGTATGAGACACACAGGGAGCATATGACAGGCAGAGTATGGCACACATAGGGAGCATAGAACAGGAAGAGTATGGCACACACAGGTAGCATAGGGCAGGCAGAGTATGACACACACACACAGGGAGCATAGGGCAGGCAGAATAAAGCAGGATACAGGGGAAACCTATCAGGACCACTCTGAAATGGAAAGTTCCTACTGTGCTACATACAGTGACACAGTGTTGAACAATGTGGGCACTTTCAGTCTGGGTCTGAGATGTGAACAGTACAGGGTTTTAGAGGTGTTGCAGGGTGGATTAAAGATATGAACAATGCAGGAGTTAAGAGTCTGAATTTGAGGTGTACAATGCAGGGGTCAGTACTGATACCTTTTAACTCTTACACAAGGTAAGCAGTCACAGCAGGCAGATTTTCATGTGGGGGGTCACGGGCCACCAGTTGGACAGAACTGGCCTAGCACAAATTTCATCAGCCTTTTCTCATTTCCACCATATAACACTCTACATCTTATTGTCAGAATATGTCCTGGATTTTAGGGTTGTCTGATGGGCCCTATGAGGCCCAGTCCAACCTTGTTGGCAGGCTGAAACTCAACGTGCTGGGGATTTAGCCTTAACCTGTTTGATTTAAAGCCCATAGTTTTACCACATTTTTATTGTTATGTTTGGCTAAAGGAACATGCAGTGTGCAAAGTGCAAAAAAATGGACAATTGCAGCGTTTTTGTTGCAGCTTGTTCACTGCATCATGCATTGTAAGTGTTCCCTTCCCCAATAAATGTTATAATGTTTGCTCAGTAAAAGCACTCGCAGCGCATCCTTTTTGTTTATGTTTCTACTCTTGAGAGAAGGGTTACAGTGTCATTCCGGTCAAGTGGGTCATGATGCTGCTGAGTATCAGACACATCAGATGTGTTAGCTAGCTAGGGTGCATATGGTGTTGGGGGTTGGTCTTCTTCTCGTAGGATATATATATATATATATATATATATATATATATATATATATATATATATATATATATATATATATATATATATATATATATATATATATGTACATTCCATTCTCTTCAGGTGACTACGCCTGTACCTCCCTATGGGGATGTATCTGTGCAGGTGAATATATCAAGTCTATCAAATCTATTTCCTAGGATGAGTATACAGATATCGCCTGGGGTTAATACATTCACTTGGATAGCAAAGCTGTGGAGTCGGAGCAGTGAAGATGGAAGCAATTTTGGGTATCTGTCAACAAAAATGTACCGACTCCGAATAACTTTATATACAAGCACTGATAATAATCAAATCAGATTTATCAGCTTCTATGAAGGAGGATATGGCAGAACAATACTGTACTTTACATGATTTTGGATATTCTATAGTTCTATGCCAGGTTCAATTAATATGGAAGATGTTTTAGGTTTTCCAATTGTTTTTTTAAGTTTAAATTTGACTTTGGTTTAGAATTACCAAGAATGCTGTTTATACTTTTGAGCTTTGGCAGTGATAAAATGCCTAGTATGTTGTGTACTTAACATAGAAAATACATTAGTATATTAAAGGAACAGTAACAACAAGATATGAAAGCATTTTAAAGTAATTAACATATAATATACTGTTAGCATGCACTGGTAAAATCTGTGTGTTTGCCCGGGGTACATAACAAATACTGTAACAGATAAAACACCATTGTATTGGACAGGGGTTATCTGTTAAGTACTATTTAACCTGTGCCTTTTCTCCAGCTTGAAGAGCTGCTCCCATGGCTACACAGCAGCTTGTTCATATAAACTATAGTAGTTTTGCTAGTTTTACCAATGCAGAGCAACACTACATTATATTTTAATTACTTTGATACACTTTCAGTTTTTGTTGCTATTGTTCCTTTAAAAAACAAATTTAAACCATAAAACTGGGAGTCAGAGATGAAGGATTTATGTACCGACTCCACAGCCCTGATGGATAGATATATCATCTCCATTTCAGTGTGAGATTCCCTTGCAGTTGCTATATCTTCTTTGGCATATGTATTCCAATGGGGGAATTTATCCCCCTCCAACCCAAAACATAAGGAAATATTTTCATGTAGAAATATGATCAAGGAGATACATTTGCTGAAGGAGATTTATATTTACCTTAGGAAATGTTTTCATCTCAAAATGAGTGTGAGATGATACAGTCACTTGGGAAGAATTTACATCTGCGCTAGATATGCCCCCCCCCCCAGACCTCGTTGGCGATTTTAAGCTAAGCATTACAGGCTAAAACACGCCTCATTTAGAGGCGCATTTATCAAAGGTCTAATTTCTAATTCATGTGAGTTTTTAAAAACTCCAAACAACTCCGAATTGATCGCTGGACCTCTCCCATTGACTTAATTTAGCAGTTTTAGGCGGAGTTCTTAAAGGGCCAGAGTATGATAAATCTTGATATACTTGAATCAAATTTGAATAACTCCCTAGTCGAATTTGACAATTTTGACCATAAAAAAAATAAGAATTTTCAATTCGACCCTTGATAAATCTGCCCCTTAGCCTTCACTATACTTCCATTGTCTCAGACTGGCTGAAGGAGCTTCTCCTTTTGTGTTGCACACCCTTCACGAGGGACACCGTAGGGATAAAGGCATCTGGCATCTTTCCACCTTTTCCTTTGCCTGAGCTTCCAGTGATGTTGGATGCCACTGCCACAAATAATATACTTTGTCTCTTTATGAATCAAGACTGAAATTGTTCCATAGCTGCACATGGAGAATAAACATTCCGTGCACATTCTGAGCCAACGGAGGGTCGTGCGCACTGGGCTTCATGGTTATCCTCTGTGTTTAGAGTTCTCAGCGCTGTTTGGGTGACACATGTGAGCAGCTGTTGCCGTATGGCTGCTATTTCCCACAGTTGTCATGTTTCGTAGGGAGATTGTTCTTGGACAATAATTCTATTGATGCCCTGGGATTTTGCAAGGGAATGAAATGTTAAACAACAAGATACCTACTGTCCCTCCACACTGGGTGGCAAATGGCTTGCTTGTTGGGCTGGTCCATAACTGGTTGCCACAGGCATAAGGGGGACTTGTCCAAATGGCTTTTTCCCTGGGATCAAATAAAGGACACTGCAATTGTCACCCAGATGCAGAGCTAAGTTTGGAGAGGTTGGAGTTTTGCACAGGCATTTACACTGAATGGACGGAGGGCAAAAATAATGTTGGGTATTAATATATCGCTTTCTAACATTGACCTATTTTTGTTCAAGCTCCCATTGGAGGAACAGAACCTGAATGGGGGTCTCTGAGTAGTAAAGTAGTTACTCGCCACATAGAGGAAGAGGCCCAGGTGCACCACACTGAGCCCTCAGCACGGGGAGCGGATAAAATGAAAATACAATGGAGCAGGCACTCAAAATGAAGGCAACAGCTTATTATTCATGGTCCCCTTTAGTACATACGATTACATGATAGAGGGAAACATCGGCCATAGTTCCAAGAATAGGCATTTTTACAAATCTAACCCAACTCTGCAGTTTGGGGACCAGTGATGTAGACTGTATTAGAACTATCACTGAGATCTGTCAAAAGAAATTTGTCCATCTAGATCATCTCTATCAACCCTGTCTACAAACTAATCCAGAGGAAGGCAAACTTGACTCCCACTGGTAAGACACAAATGCCTGATCGATCCCAGTGAACTCTGTTAATCATTCATTCTCCCTCTTTTGGTAGGGAATCCCACAATCTGACTGCTCTTAGAGTATAGAAATCCTTCCTATGCTGATGGTGAAACCTCCTTTCCCCCTGACCAATGAATCACTGATTTCTTCTTTTCTGGTAGGGAATTCCTTAACCTGTATAGTAATAACATTTCCTATGCTGATGGTGAAACTGCCTTCCCCTGACCAATGAATCGCTGATTTCTTCTCTTCTGGTAGGGAATTCCTTAACCTGTACGGTAATAACATTTCCTATGCTGATGGTGAAACCGCCTTTCCTCCAGCCGTGTCATAATCTATGCGCACATGGCCACCTTTAGACTAGGCTTTCTGATCTGAAACTACTAATGGTAGTATTTTATTATCCTGATAATCTGCTGAAGTTGTAATTTCTGTTTCTCTTTAGGAGCCTGAAACGCCAGCAATAAATCCTACATTTCCAGCAAATCAGCAGAAATAACTAATTCCTTTCAGCCTCTGATATCCGCTGCTGTCAGGACGTGTTGACAGAGATAAGCCATTTGTTGGAGTCTTTACCTGTTACCGTCCCTTTATTGCCCTCTTGGGTTATTTTTCCGTAAATTATTCTATTCTCTGTGATGAACTGGGTCAAGGGGGTGAAGACACATTTATATGATTTACCACTTCATCTGGATAAATCTATTAGTCATCTTATCTCATAGATATAAATGTGATGTTAACTGTAGCTCAGCAACAACTGGGAAACCATGGCCCAGAAAAACACAGGCTGACAAGTCCCTGGCTCTTAGTATCTAACAATTCATTATCTAATTTTCCTTGTGTTTAGATCCTTGTGTATTTAACTACCATAAAATGGAATAACTAGCAAGCAGATCTTTCTCAAATCAATGGAGATGGGGGGGAGTGGATCGCTTTGCTCAGTCTGAAAATAATACGCAGATTGAGAGCAGCTGAGCCAACCCTCCATCTGCCCATGGCCTTAAAGGGATTCTGTCACAGTTTTTTAGGTGTAGTTTGTATTTCTAAATTACACTGTTTACACTACAAATAATTTACTCAGCAATATAAAAATGTCATTCCTGAACCAGCAAGGTAATTTATTCTTCAATTTATAATATTGGTATGTAGGTAATTTTGGCTGGTCATGTGCTTTCAGAAAGAGCCAGCATTTTAGGATGGAACTGCTTTCTGGCAGCCTGTTGTTTCTCCTACACAATGTAACTAAATGTGTCGCAGTGGGACATGGATTTTTACTATTGAGTGTCGTTCTTAGATCTACCATGGAGCTGTTATCTGGTTACCTTCCCATTGTTCCATTGTTAGGCTGCTGGGGGTGAAAGGGAGGGGGTGATACCACTCCAAGTTGCAGTACAACAGTAAAAAGTGACTGAAGTTTATCAGAACACAAGTCACATGACTGGGGGCAGCTGGAAACTTGTCTAGCCCCATGTTAGATTTTAAAATTAAATATAACAAAATATGTTTTCTGATTTCACTGATTTCAGTGAAGAATTCTGCTGGAGCAGCATTATTAATTGGTGCGTTTTGAAAAAAAACATGTATCCCATGACAGTATCCCTTTTGGTGCTTATCAATCAGGGAGCCTCCATCTCCTCTCCGTGGCAGACTGAAATATCAGCCATAGAACATGCAAGAAATGACCCCTAGTGGCACCCGGCAGGAAGGTCTGGCTGCACAGCATCAATAACTTTTTCATGAAAAAGTCAAGCTACAGTGAACATTCCCCTAACATCAGCAAAACAACAGTGGAACAGAAAGATTAGATCAATGAGCATGGGAAAGAGAGCAACCCAGGAACAAGAAAAACAAAGCTCTGTACCTGGGTAGTAGGAAGGGGAATGGATACTAACCCTACTTGACCATGGGGAAAAGAACAGCCCAGGAACAAGGAGTATCACGTATTTAAGTTCTGTACAGATTTATCCATTATGAATTGAAATGTGATTGGATTCACTTACCTGGCTTGACCATGGGAAACAGAGCATCCTAGGAAAAAGAAAAACAGAATCAGAACTTTGTACCTGGGTAAATACTAGAAGAATAATGCAATCATTTACCCTTACTGACATTAGCAAGACTGCAGCTGAAAGAAAGAAAGCACAGAGAATCACAGCTATGTATCCGGGTAACAAACAGGGGGAAATTTGATTCACTTACCTTGCCTGACCATGGGAAAGAGGGCAGCCCATATACAGTAAGGATAGAGAATCTGAGCTTTATATGAGAAAATACTGGGAGGTATACATAATTCACTTACACAGGGGGAAGTTGGTTTTATCCTAAAAGGGATTGTAACTCACTGCATATATCAAGGAACCATGTGAAGGCTTTAGTACAAGTCATTATTTTTATGTAATCTGTATGTTTGTTGTCTCCATCTACTGTACAGCACTGCAGACTATGTTAGAGCTTTATAAATACCTGCGTTTAAATATCATCATCATTATTATGAATAATAATGATAGGAACAATGAGTTCAGGAAAACAGGTTTCTGACCCCTGACTGTCTCAGTAATGACTCATGACTGAAGGGATTCCCTCAGATTGTCCAAAATCAGGTCTAAAGTCAAGTCTACTGTTAGTTTTCCCACAGTTTGGGACCAAACCCTCCTCATTACCAAGTATTGTGTTTATCAGTCATGAGGATATTATTGTTTCCATCAATGTTCTAATGTGCGTATTTCCTCTTGTCTCATATTAGAACTGTTCCCTTGGTCTGGTATCTTCCAGCGTTGCAATAACGACAAGGGATTGGCTCCTCCTGTAGCTTCTCATTGAAAGGCAATTTACTGGACTAGAAAAGTGTCTTACTCCTAATCCCGACCCATTTGTCGGCCATAGAAGCTAATGCAGGGTCTGAACAGAAACAAATATGTCACTGAAGAGATTACTTGTGTATTATAAGGGATAATGTACCCCCTATTGTAAACAATAAGTAAATTAGAAGTCACTGAGAGGTTCTGTGACCATTTAAAGGCACAGGGTTGCAGGGAACTCTAAGTATCACTCATGTATTATAAGGGATAATGCACCCCCTACTGTAAAGTATAAGGATATTAGTCACTGAGGGGTTCTGTGACCATAAAAAAGCACAAGGCTGCAGGCTGAGTTAAACAGGGAACTCTGAGTATCACTCAAGTATTATAAGGGATAATGTACCCCCTACTGTAAATTTTAAGGATACTAGAAGTCACTGAGGGGTACTGAGACCCTATAAAGGCACAAAGTTGCAGGCTGAATTATACAGGGAACTCTGAATATCACTCATATATTATAAGGGATAATATACCCCCTACTCTAAGTTACAGAAAAGTTCTCATAATTCACCACGGCGGGTACATTATTCCTTGCTGTTGGAGCAGATTGGGCAGGGTATGTGGACAGGTTTATATTGGCTACTATTAACACTCAGTATCCATGTATGAGGTTCCTGTGCATAATTAAAGAAATTCCAGTTTGTGTAACTAGAAGCTGGTTTATTTCTATTTATACTTCCTATTTCTTTAAATTAAAGTTTAAGAAACTCAGAATTTTAGCTCCGTTTCTGGTAGAATTGGGTTCGGCCGTATAACGGAATGAGGTTAAATGCTGACGTTCAGCCTCTCGCCAATGGGAAGTGTTGGGAACACAAACTTGCTCTCCGTACACAACGTTTTCAGGATTATTTGTGGGTTGCACAGGATGCAGAGTGTCCATGAGCCAAAAGCTGTGTTGTGTTTACACTCACTTCCTTTCTCACAAATCGTATTTAAGCTGGGGACACATCCTGATTTCCAAACCACTGGCCCAGGCTTGGGAGTTGCATCTGAAGCATCTCTGCATCCATTTTATCTGGCAGTCGGACTGAATTCCACAGAGAAATAATAAATGTGATAAAACTATTATCTATATCAATATTATCATCACTATATCAAACTATTATCAAGAGTAATTATCACATCACACGAGTAAGTGCCACACTGGGGGTTCTCATTTAAGATTAAATAAACCTTAGAGGGGAAGGAACTGATTGTGACCCACAAGGCCCTGATGTTGCATTGATGCCAACCCTGTGTTGTGTATTTTCTTTCTTTGTTTTTGCATTTAGTTGTTTTGTTTCTCTAGATCTCGTGCCTGTGGCTCAGTGCAAGGGAACATGTAATTGTGTTAGTGGATTCATTCTGGCTGCAATCCCTTTGAGCTGTTATATATCTGAGAATTCCTGATACACAAACAATGCCAGGAAGGTCTCACTAGCTGCTTCGGAGAAATGAGGCGCAACCAGCGGCTCCAGTAAGGAATAAATCCACACAGTGCTTTGTACTTAATGCACATAGGGGCAAGGAATAGATTTATATAGGACGAGGGTTATTGTACATGGGGCAAGAAATAGATTCATTTGTAGCTGGGTACTTAATGTACCTGGGGCAAGGAAAACATTCATATAGAGCTGAGTGGTAAATGTATCCGGAGGCAAGGAATACAATGTAGTGCTGGGTACTTTAAGGGGAACTGTCATGAAAATTGAATATACGCTTCATCATACTGAAATAGAAAACTTTCTAAATACAATTAAAAATGTCTGTACTGTTTCTGGAATAATCAAGTTCATCTTCACTATGCCTCTCTCAGCATTTGTTTCTCTTCATTCAGTCTTTTTGCAGGAGTTTGGTGTCAGATACTCATTGACAGTTAGATCCATTATACAGTATCTTATAGGGAGGCTTCCTTTCCTAGCAGATGAATTAGAGCTCACTCAAATAACTGATTCCAGTACAAACAAAATCTAACAAAATAACTGACTTTTGCACAAATCCTGCATGTAGAGAGAGAAGATTTCTGATGATTGCACTCTAACAAATCTCCTAGGGCAAAAGAAGCCCCCCTTTAAGATTTATTGGATCTAACTAAATCTAACCCAACTCCTGCAAGAAGACAGAATGAAGAGAAACAGATGCTGAGAGAGGAATAGTGAAGATAAATGTGATTATTTCAGAAATTATATAGAATTGAATGTATTTAGAAAGTTTCTCATTTCAGTAAGATGAAACGTATATTAAATTTTCATTTTCACGATAGTTCCCCTTTAATGTAGATGGGGCAAGGTACAAATGTTACTATACTTGTGGTCAAGGAAATGATTTATTTAGAGCTGGGTACTTAATGTACCTACAAGGTATACATTCATATCTGGGCTCAGAACTAAGAGGATTGCTCTCAGAGGCCCCTGTATTTTATTTATGCTGAAAAGGCATCTAAAAAGGCATTTTCTTCAAGCTTCTAATGTTTCTGCCAGTCCTGGCTTAGCTTTTACTATTAGCTTATGGCCGAGGCTCAGGACACTCAGACTGCCTTTTTTAGGGAGTTGTCCTCTTCTTTTTGAACAACAAAGGGTTAACGGGACATCACACCACTTTGGGAACACATCTGACCCTCCTGGAACAACAGGTGTTTAGCCTGGTGCCCTGAATTGCCCCACTTTTTTTGGTTCTGTTTTCCTGATCAGAAACGGGAAGAGGCTTTCTAGAAATGGGATTTAAGTTTAAGGGGATTGGAGGTATGGGTAGAATAGCCGACTACTGAATCAGAGATGGGGGTACAGATGCTTTGTGGTCATGTACAAACTGTGTCCTGGTTACTGTACTGCTGTGAGTTGTATTTGACAGCAATGAAGAGAGGATCCAATCTTTTGGCTATTTCAGATTTTCAGACCCTGAATTCAATTCCAGTCAAGAAAAGAAATACGCACCAGATACTAAAAGAAACCTAATGTCTAAATAACCAGGAATATCAGGAAATTCTCTAAGCCCTTTCTATGTGGTGTTTAGAAGAGAGGGACAGAAATAATGAACATATCTAGAAACCATAATTTCATGAGCATATGGTCCAACTTGTTTGTTTTGCTGTCAGATTCTCTGATTAAATGAAGCTGCGAGGCACAATATGGACAAATATCATCACAATGATGTGACTGGGGGGCCCGACAATGACGAGAATAGGAAGTTTGGGTATTATTATTCACACATGAGACACAGGGATGTCCTCATTCCATGCTAATTTTACATTTACTGTCCCACATGGACTGATCGGAAGGGCTGTTGGCATAAGAAAGGCTTCCTGTGGCCGGCACCTTAGAATAGCTCTTCCTTCCACAACACCAGCTATTTGTGGAAGCTCAGGGCTCCCTGGGAGCCCCATTGTCTGCGCTGCAGTCTAGCTTTGCTTTTAGCATGAAGATCCCTCAATCTTTGTATTTCTCTTTCAGTGGCTAAGGAGCAAAAAATAGCAGCCAATGGGCTCATTGTATTCTTCCCAGCCAATAGGTGCCAAGGAAAACATTATCTGTTGTATAACCCCCCCCCCCATTCAGTTACATAGCACAGTGGTTCAGTATAGCATCTCCCCCAAAAATATTGTTTTGACTGATGAAAAAGCCCCCCACCCCCCATAAAACAGAATTCTAGACTTCTCAATATCCATTCATTAAAGGAGACATATAAGATAAATGAAAAAAACCCAGGCTATAATGAGTAATACATGGTGTTATCACATTGTGCTAAAAATTAATATTATCATTAAAAATAGCTCCTTTATTGGAGCTCCCTATAGATGTTCTCTAGTGAGAGATCGGCGTGTCCTAACGGTCCCTGCCAGAAGCACAGTAAGAGGGGGACAGCCAATCACAGCTCTGCAGTGACAGCAGCAAATACAGGCTTTAGTTCCCTATCAGGTCCTGCTAGCTGCTGATTGGTTCCTGTGCTACAGTACAGTGAGCTGAGAGCTGCCATCTCCTCTGCACAGCCTGGGAATTCAGGGAGCAGGAAGTGGATGAGAAGGGAGGGACCATTAGGTTTATTGCAGAAATATTCAATAAATCAGCCTGAAACACTACTTATTTAAACACAATTCTTATATATCTAAATGAGTATAACACACTGGTATGTTCTTATTTTTTACACCAAATGTCTCCTTTAAAGGGTTCCTATCAAATTATTTGACTGGCCATTTCCATTCTCTGCATTGTTTGTCCTGAGTGTGGAGCGTAGCAGGAAATTCTTTTAAGGCCAAGATGAAGATCTCTATTCTCCCAATGCTGCAAAATCCTTTACAGATTTATCATTAAGCTGACTGAGTATATTAGACAAAATCAAAAAGGGGTGGGAGGAGAATCATCTTACATTGAGTTTAGGGTACTTGCTCAGGGGGGATGGGACAGTGCAAATGGGACAGTTTTAAGGAGACTTTAGGTGTACTATAAAGGTTGCATTGACCCCATACCCTCTCGCCTCCTCTATCCAATCTCTGATACACTCTCTCCTGCACTTACCCACCTATTTAATCTTTCACCCTCTACTGGTACTTTTCCATCCTCATACAAACAAGCACTAATCACTCCTATCCTCAAAAAAACTTGATCCCAGCTCTCCTGCTAATGATCGTCCGGTTTCCCTTCTTCCATTCACATCCAAATTACTAGAAAGGCTTGTTGATCCAGCATCTCACTCACAACTCCCTTCTCGACCACCTGCAAACTGGCTTCCGCCCATCACACTCAACTGAAACTGCACTTGTAAGAGGTGATCGAGTATTGAATGTGAATTTGCATGTGAATTGTACAAATTGTGTGGATGTTGAAATGTTGAATGGATATGTGATTGAAAGTTGTTTGAAAAGTTTGCATGTAGTGTTTGAGTGTCACCACTAGGTGGCAGTGTCATATTACAGTTGGGTTGGGAATGGTTTCATGTGTTAGGAAGTTTCATGTACAAAAGTTGGGGAAGCACATGTACAGGAAATGGGTTAATGTTAATTGGGAAAGTATTTAAATGGGAGACACACCCAAGGTGTGTGTGTCGTGTAGTTAAGAGATAGACAGTTAGAAGGCATAAGTGTAAAAGTACTAGGTACGTGAGTTAGCTAGATGGTAGCTAAGAGAGAATGGGTTGGGGTGTCACCCCAACCAGGAGCATTAGAGGCTTAGTAGCCGTGGTGAGGGGCCAAGTGTGTAGGCAGGATCTGGCGGACAACCCAAGCAGAGGTCAAAGAAAAATCCTACCTGGAAAGGTCAGAGGGGCACTGAAGCAGTGTCAGCCTGGCTGAAGGAGGGAGGTGGCACAAGGTAAAAGTCCTGGTCGGGGCGAGGTGGAGGGTCACAGGTCGTGTGACGGACTATCTGACCGGCTAGGTGGTGCACAAAGACCTTGGTTGGGTTTGTGGATCCTGGAAGCTTCTTGTTAAAGTTTACATGTGTCGCTGGAGGTGTTCTGACCGTTTATTATATGAGTACCCCTGTAAGCTGTTGAATAAAAACTATTTTTCTTCAAGTTCAAATTTTGTGTACTTGGCCTGTAAATCCACCAGAGGGCCCCTTACACACTCACCAAAGTAACCAATGATCTTCTACTGGCAAAGTCTAAAGGTCACTATTCCATACTCATCCTCCTAGATCTCTCTGCAGCCTTTGACACAGTTAACCACACACTCCTCCTAGACATTCTATACTCAGCTGGCATTCATGACACTACTCTTTCATGGTTTACATCTTATCTGTCTGACCGTTCCTTTAAAGTTTCCTTCTCTAACTCTACTTCTACTACGTTCCCTCTTTCTCTGTTGGAGTTCCTCAAGGCTCTGTTCTAGGCCCCCTGCTGTTCTCGCACTATACAACTTCGCTAGGAAAACGTATTCAGTCGTTTTGGACTTCAGTATCACCTTTATGCTGATGACACCCAAATCTACTTGTCTACTCCTGATCTTTCTAATTCTGTCCTTTCCCAAGTCACAGACTGTCTCTCTGCTGTCTCCTCCTGGATGTCACAGCGCCACCTGAAACTGAACCTCTCAAAAACAGAACTCATTATATTTCCTCCAAGATCTTCCCCTGTCCCTCAGATATCACTTACCGTAAACAACACCACCTTTCATTCCACCACACAGGCACGCTGCCTAGGAGTTATCTTAGACTCACATCTGTCTTTTTCACCACACATTCAAACACTTGCAAAATCTTGTCGTATTCAACTGCGCAACATTGCCCAAATACGACCATATCTCAGTTCAGAATCAACTAAAACACTGATTCAGTCTCTCATCATCTCCCGCCTTGATTACTGCAACTTACTCCTCACAGGTATTCCAACAAGTCACCTTTCACAACTCCAATCTGTTCTTAAATGCGGCTGCTAGACTCATTCATCTATCTCACTGCTCAACATCAGCTGCTCCCATATGCATGTCCCTTCACTGGCTCCCAATCTCCTCTAGAATCACATTCAAGGCCCTTAATAATGAAGCCCATCCCTATATTTCATCTCTAATCTCCAAATACACTCCTTCATGAAACCTTCGCTCTGCTTCTGATCTTCGCCTCGCTTCTCCTCTCATCACTTCTGCCCATTCTCGTCTACAAGACTTCTCTCTGGCTTCTGCTTTTCTCTGGAACTCTCTGCCTCGAGTCAGACTTTCTCCTTCTTTCCAAACTTTCAAGCGCTCCTTAAAGACCCACCTGTTTAAAGAAGCTTATTCAATGTACCTTAATTAATCAATCATTGCTGTATCATAAATCACAAAATTGTTTCTAAAATCCTAATGTCTCAATTGTACCCTAACATTTAGTTTGTAAACTCTAATTTGTAGGGCCCTCTAATCCTATTGTACTCTGTAACCCTTGTTTGTTATCCGCCATTTAATCCCTGTTTGTTATAACTAAGGTAAAGCACTGCGTATCTTGTTGGCGCTATATAAATAAATGATGATAATTATATCATTACTGTAATGGCACTATATTGCCATCTAGGGGAAATTTTGAGGTATTGCAGATGGCATAAATGCCAATGATCATGAACTGGGCTTCTGTCAAGTTTCTTCTGCTCCGCACACAATGCTTAGTATTCAGCTGCTCATGGGAAGAACTTGCAGCATAACAGCAGCAGGAGAGAAGTGGAGCAGGTACTCCTGCTACCCATATTCCTCTGAATGGCACTGTATTTAGTATTATCCATAGAACCAGCACTGTATTTAGCCTGCCATATTGTTCATGGGTTCTGCCATGGGCACATACAAAGGATCATACAAAGTCAATGCAGGGGATACAGGTATATATGGCACTGGCCTAGCCACTCGCCAGTAGTAAATCCAAGTGAAGAAGAATGCCAATACCTGTGCTTGCAGAAAACGGGGTGATCCCAAATTTATTCAATGGTGCTTCATAACACTTAACAAACGATCAAACGTTTCGGGACCCCATGGCCCTTCCTCCGAGGAAGGGCCATGGGGTCCCGAAACGTTTGATCGTTTGTTAAGTGTTATGAAGCACCATTGAATAAATTTGGGATCACCCCGTTTTCTGCAAGCACAGGTATTGGCATTCTTCTTCACTTGGACATACAAAGGATCACCCAGTTGGCAGCTATTATAGTTCCACTGTGGAACAGTTCTGCAGACTAACATACTGCTGAGATGAGAGCCTGGGTTCCCTGGGGTATAAAGTTGGGATATAAAGTTATATATTATGACCTCTGGGCACCTACATTGACAATGGGGTTTCCCCAAAAATCCCTGTATATTTGGCAATGACGGTACTAAGCGGCCAAACTCTGTGCAGCAAAGGGCCCCACTAAAGGGGCACATACCTGGATCATTGCAGTGTTTATAAACCTTAACATGGAATGGACCACTTATTAAAATCATAGGGGGTGATACTGAAGGTTAAATATGTGGGGTGCCTTTTGTTTAAATTGTGTATTTATATCAACACCAAAGAGGGCATTAGTAAAGGAGAAGCAGTGAGAAAGGCAAACATTGTCATGTAATAGTGTACATAGTGGGGTGGGGTATCTTGCCCATACAGGGCTAGTAGAGCTGGGGGCCACAGTTACATATAAACAGCTTATGTAACGCTGCAGGGCACCATGTAACTGCCTGGTTAATAAGGGTGGTTTGTAATGTTTCCCTTACCCCAACATTAGCCACAGTACTAGGCCCTCTGTGTGCATTGAAGAGCACCCATCATCTCTCCCCCCCCCCCCCCCGGAGGTATATGTTAACATAGCCCACACTCCTGATAGACAAAACAATAGAACTTTTCTAAGAAAAGTCGCCTATCAAGTGATCTGCCCCTCACCAGGTCAGTTTGTCCCCTCCAATGTTTCCTCTAAGGTGTGCGCTCGTGCACAAAAACCTTGAGGCCAGTGCAACAAATAAAAAAAAAATAAAATTTGTATTATTTCTGACCTGAGCAAACAGTTTTTAAAAACTGTGCGCACATATTTTTTGCGCACATAGCTAAGAAAGAAATAGAGGGAACATTGGCCCCCTGACCCCACATAATTAGTGAACTGAGACACTCACTCATTATGAACATGCGAGTGCCCCAATACAACCACACACACAAGAGCTTCCCTCCAGGTGCAGGGGCCAGAGGAGTCAATACATGGCAAGAACATTCAACTGTCTTACTCTTCTGGAATGTGGGCTCTGTTAGGCTGTACCACCCACGAGGGGGGGGGAGTTTTTAGGCGACAGGTGCCCTTTAATTAGCCTTTAATTATTACTCGGCCAGATGTCGATAAGGCAGGTTTGATTTTCAGTCGAATCAGGGACCAGGTCGGCTAGTATTCACACCATTGCAATTTGTTCATTTGGTCCTAGGGCCAGCAATCTTATTCAGTTCTGATACCGTTCAACGTAGGTGGGCATATTGGAAGAGGATCCACTCTTTTGGCGATTTCTCCAAATGAGCAGATATTATAGTGTAGGGCCACCTTGAAGGAGCAGTAACATCCAAAAATTAAAGTGTTTTAAATTAATAAAAAAATAATGTACCGTTGCCCTACACTGGTAAAACTGCTGTGTTTGCTTCAGAAACACTACTATAGTTTATATAAATAAGCAGCTGTGTAGTCATGGGGCAGCCATTCAAAGGAGAAAAGGTTCAGGTTACACAGCAGATAAGCTCTGTAGAACATAATGGTGTTATCTGTTATCCACTATTTAACCTGTACCATATAGACTTTTTTCAATTTCTGCCATTGCTACACAGCAGCTTGTTTATATGAACTATAGTAGTGTTTCTGAAGCAAACACATCAGTTGTACCAGTGCAGGGAAACATTACATGATATTTTCTTTACTTTAACACTTTCATTTTTGGTGTTCTATGTAAGAGACATTATAGGGCCAGGACAGAAGGAATATGTGGAGTCGGGGAGTATGTGGGGTAGGGACAAATGTGTGGGGGAGAGGGAAAGGGCTCGGCTATGGGTTCCCCTGTGGGACTGCAAGTACTTAGAGCAGTTGAAGAACAGACTGAATTAGCTGTTAGGAGAGGAGACACAGCTGCAAGAAGCCCATCAGTAAGAGAGGCAGAGACAGTGACTACTTGCCACACGGCCACAAACACCCCTACAAATGGCCCATATTGGGCTCCCCCGGCTAATAAGCCTGACCCTGGCAGCACTTCAGAGTCAGTCGCATATTAATGTTACCGGTTGGTGCTGGGCTGCATCCCTCACACAGGCATATGTGAATATAATGCAGGCAGCCCCTGACGTCGCAAAATGTGACCTCAAAGACACAAACAGATGTTTAGACAGGAAACTCATTTTCTTCCTAGCTCTTACTTCCGCCTCTTAATTGAGACAGTCGCTATCATTCCCGCGAATTCTAACCAATCGCTAACAGCCCTACGTGAAGTCACATTATTTTTTTCCGGGCCGCCCTCAGAAAACCGTGAACCAATAGCTATCATTCAATCTGAATTCATCCCTCCCTTTACGGCTGCCGGGACTCTGGTAAACTTTGTACCGCCCCTGTGCCAAATGAGCCAATCGCTACCCTGGAAAGTACTCGATAAATCCCGCCTCTCTTCTGCATCAACCACTCATATTGGTGTTCGTGCTCTACTCTAAACGTTAATTTGTCACTTTCTTACAGCTCATCAATGTATTGCAGCAAATCATCTTACTCCAAATAAGCCTCCCTTGTTCCGTGTTATGGCCCTCCTCTACAGCTGACTGGAACCAGAAGATTTTCTTGTGGTCTGAGGTAATATCAATCTCCCCATATGCTTCTACCCCTGTACTTCCTGACATTTAACCCCTGTATCACTGGGTATCTTGCCCATGTTCTGTATGTATCCCTGTACAGAGCCGAGTAGTGGTACCTACCTCCTCATGTAATGAGTCAATCTCCCCTCTACAAACTTCTAGTGGTACATTCCCCTTGCACTGCCTGACTTCTCGCTGCTGTATCTTTATTACCCCTGTGCTGCCTAATTACCCCTGTCCCTTCTGGGCACGTGTTACCCCTATGGCCCTGCCCAGTGTCTGTGTGTTCCACTGGCGGTGGCATAAATGCAATTTACTGGGTCCCCAAAACTAAACAATTTTAGTTCCCCTTGACATTGGGAATAAGATCTTTTCATAAACATTTATTCAACTTATTGTCAGGGCCCCAGGGTCACTTCTACTACCCCATTTCCCAAAAATATGGGACACTGAGTAAAATGAAAACAGAAAGAGAATGAGATAATCAGCGAATTAGTTATATCTGGTATTTACTTGCAAATAGTACAGCGGCAACCAGGGCCGCCATCAGAAATCACGGGCCCCATACAGCAAAATGTTCTGGGCTCCCTGCTCCCTGCCCACCCCAGATCCCACCCCAGATTCCGCCCACACCACAGTTAGAAGTCCACACCAGCACTAAAAACTGCAAATCCCATCACTCACAAGTTCTAAAAAGCCATGGGTGGTCAGGGTCCCCTTATAATTTAAAAAAAAATGGCAGCCAGGGTCCCACATAAAAGATTTTAAAAAACATTGATGGTCACATTGATGGTCAGAGCCCCCCTACAAGTTAAAAAAAAAAATCATTGGTGGTCAGGGCGCCAAGGCCCCCTTACATGTTTAAAAAAAATTGGGCCCCCAGAGAATATTTAAAAAAATAAAAAAACATTGGTGGCAGGGGCCTGTAATGTATTAAAATAATACATTGGCGGCTAGGGCTTTAAAAAATAAAAAAGAGACATTGGTGTTCAGTAGAACTGAACTCGCGGCTTCAGGACTTCAACTTCAACTCCTTTTGTGACTTTCGCATCTTATAGCTGCTTCAGGACTTCATGTTCGGCCCCTTTTTGTGACTTTGGGTGTTTTTGCGGCTTTGGGATGTGAAGTTCGGCTCTGTACGTCACTTCGGGTCTTTTCTGGGCTTCGGGACTTCAGAGGTTCAGGAAGAGGAGGCACGTCTTCGGCGGCTCGGCACTGCCAAGGGGGGTCCGGCTATTTCAAAAACAGCAGCACAGCCGGGCCCCACTTTAGGCCCGGGCCCGGTACAGTTGTTCCCCCTGTGCCCCCCTGATGGTGGCCCTGGTGGCAACAGATCAGTCGCTGAAAGTGAGAAATATTATTATATCCTGTGGGGCAGCAGTGGATCTGTCAGGGTCTGGGCAGCTTTAGGCCAAAGTCACATGGGACATACGCTTCCTTCAACTTGCGTCTTGTAGGCAGACAAAGAGCAACAAATCTTCTCTCACCACAGTTCAATGTAGCTGCACAGAGCAGAGATCAAACCGAACATGCACGCCTTTGCCTTTTTTTTTTTTTTCAGGCAAATCTCCATCCAACGCTGTGCCTACCAGGACTGCCAATGAGAGCGGATCCGCTTCTTTCTGCCTACAAAACATTCCATAAATCAGAGGAACAATTTGAAGCCTGAATTACTCATCAGAAAAGGGTTTATTTATACTGCCACTAGACTCCAACATTGGGCCAGGTACCCTCAAGTCACCCCAAACAACAGTTAAGGGATCCGTTATCCAGAAACTCATTTTCCAGAAAGCTCCAAATTAGGGAACGGCCTTCCCCTATAGACTACTTTTTATCTAAATAATCCAAATGTAAAAAATATATATATTTCCTTTTTATCTGTAATAATAAAACAGTAACTTGTACTTGATCCCAAATAAGATATAACCTATTGGGTTTATTTAATGTTTACATGATTTTCCAGTAGACTTAAGTTATGAAGATCCAAATTACGAAATGATCCGTTATCTTGAAAACTCTATGCCCTAAACCAGGGAGGGGTCCTCAACCTTTTTGTTTTTTTTTACATGTGAGCAACATTTACATTTAAAAAGAGTTGATGAGCTACATAAACATGTAAATAGTTCCAGTGGGTGTCAAATAAGGACTGTAATTGTCTATTTAGTATTGACTGGCAGTCTACAGGAGGCAGAACACCTGTTTTTTATGTAACCAAAACTGGTTGGGGATAACTGCCCTGGTAGTAGTTATACATTTGGTAGAGGGATCCATAAGAGCCCGGAGCTTAGAAGCATCCACCATGTGAGGGGAATATGTAGGGATTAGTGATGTACAGTTTGGCCAACCATTGTGGGTTTGGGTTGGGCGTGGGTCAGACTGGGGAAGTACACTTCTACTTTCCTCGTGAAAATTCCCTATCTTGGAACCAGAGGTTCATACAAAAGCAGAGTGAAAAGATTCTGGTCAGGTGAGGGTCCTACAAGGGCAACATTTTATGGATTAGGGTCGGGTGCGGGTTAAGATTTTCCTGACTCCCACATAAGTAATAGGAATGGTCTATATTTTGCACAAGCTTTAGTTGTCATTTAAAGAAGTCAAACTGTGCTGCAAATATCCACATTAATAAATGGGTTACACAGAGACCCCTGTACCTGCTGTAATGGGACAGAAGAAAAGCACAAGCACGATAACTATGTGGTGACATTATCCCTATTTTCTACCAAATTCCATTTTGCCCTTTTAATTCTACTGACATCTCAATGCTGGAAAAATTCTGTTTCATGAAGGAGGCAAATTCTGCTCAAACCCCCTCCCTATTTGTTGTCTTATAATATATGGGCGATGAGCCAACGACATTGTGTGGGGACCAGGCTCCGAAAGACACAAAGATGAACATAATGATTTACTGGAACATATTCTGGAGTTAGATTAAGAGGAACAATGTTTTGCTGCGTCCTATTTCTTTACTGGGAAGTGCCGTTCTGCCAGAATAACGTAAGCGCCTATAAGTAAATTACATCTGGGGCAGAGACAGGAGGGAAGATTTATGATGTTCCACGACCAAAGGCTCCTTCATAAATCTCTCACCAAATGGGCTGCAATCAGGCACCTCGCTTGGCGACATGAGATCCTTGTGAAATGAAGAGGAACGTTTGACTCTGGCAGAGGATGGGTTAAATAACTAGAGTGGAGTTCGGGAGTTCTCTCTCCCTTCCTTATCCCACTCACAGAGGTTTTTAGCAGAACATAATGCCCAAACTTGATGGACATGTGGCTTTTTTCAGCCTTCTGTATAACACAGGGTGCTGTGTCCCATTATAACTTCAGTTTTAGGGATGGTATTAACATTTCTACCCTCCACTTTGTGGGGCATGTTTGGTACTTTGTGTGCAGGACCTCTGTGTTCGAAGTGTCTAAATCTAAATTGTCTGTAGCACTTAGCACTCCTGGGGATGCACGAGACCTTGGTGTTGATTATATTATAATATTTCCCCTTTAATTCTGAAGCCATAGAGAGAGAATGGTGCATGTATAGGATACAAAATACCAGTTTAGCTAACACTGCCAGCTTGTAGCCCATAAAAAGGATGCACTAGATCCCCATGTTGATTGGTGTTAGTTCCCCTTTATACTACTGAAATGGTTTAATTAGCCCTGAGGTTTACAGCAGCGATTAAAATCCCCTTTATTTTATTGGTTAATCTCTGTTACAAGCTAAAAATATACAGAGCCTGGCGGCTGTAACAGATGTACCATAAACTCTGTGTGTATGAAGAGCATAATGAGAGGGTAGTATTAGTAAATAGGTTCTTAATCCCCTGCATCTGCTAGAGCTGTAAGCTGGTTTTCTTTTCTATTACTTACAAGGGTACAAATAATAGAAATATAGAGCTGTAAACTGGTTTTCTTTTCTATTACTTACAAGGGTACAAGTAATAGAAATATCACTTTCATCATATCCTCTCATTCTTGGATAGAACACTATTGCCTAATGCCTGGGTATTACTTGACAATTGCAGTGTGTATGTGCTATAGTACAAGAAAGGCAGCTATGGGTACGTATTACTGGGAGGGGAGGCAGTTGCAGTGTGTATCTGGGTGGGGAGGTAGTTGCAGCATGTATGTGCTATAGTGCAGGTTGGGGAGACAGTTGCAGTGTGTATGCAGCTATATTACAGGAGATATTACTGGTTGGAGAGGCAGTTGCACTGTGTATGCTTTAGCACAGGAAGGGGCATCCATGAGAAGGTTTTTCCTAAATCAATCCAGTCCATCTGCCCTTTCTCTAGATACAGGCACTGTGTTCATTATATTTACTGATAAAGAATAAGAAAATAATATATTTATAATACAAGTCTAAGCCAGAGGGTGGCCTTGGTTCTGTGCCACTGTACTCTAGGGAGGCTACTGTTACTACAACACGTATATTATTTATTATAAACACTTCCCAATGCTATCGTATCCATCAGTGTTTCCAAATGGCACATTCTGCACAACATCCCCCATGGGTGGGAGCTGCCATACACAACAGTCTTGTGCATTTTCATTTATAGCAACTAGCTAGAGAAGCCATGTGTGTGAAGTTCACTTTGTGAGTCCTGAAATGCAGGGTTTTGTGTGTGTGTGTGTGTGTGTGTGTGTTTTTTTTTTTTTTGTTATTTGTCCTTAGTTCAGTGTTGTCTCTTTATTACAGGCTGTTCGGTTGTGTTGCTGATTTGGAGATGGAGCAGAAATTGGCTGAATTCAGAGCAAGGAGAGCAAAAGTTACACCAGAGACAAACACTAGAGGGCACTGTGAGACAAGGAGTTCAGAGGATAAAGTGGGGAGAGTCCAAGCACATACACAGGCTGCATTTAGGAAACTTCAGGGATTGTATGAGAGATGGAAACCTAAATGGAGACTCAGGACCCCAGAAGCACAGCCAGACAATACTACGATACAGGTGAAATTGAGAAACCCTTAGAGCAAAGACAGGGAAATCCAGGTCCCAAATGGCACACTCACACACCCACTCAGCCTTTATTAGAAGGACCCATCACCCTGAACATCCTCACTTGTTCTATGGGGCATTCAGGGACATTTTCTCACTTCTTCACCCTGTGTCTTTATCCTTCTTAAAGGGAAACTCCGGCTTCCAAAACAAAATTTGATAAAGAGGCCCACACATAAATAAAAAGGTTTCTAATATAGTTAGTTAGCCAAAAATGTAATGTATAAAGACTGGATGTCTAACATATGCTTTTCAGCTCTCTAACTCTGAGTTAGTCAGCGACTGTAATGGGGCACACATGGGACATACAGTGGTGTGAAAAACTATTTGCCCCCTTCCTGATTTCTTATTCTTTTGCATGTTTGTCACACAAAATGTTTCTGATCATCAAACACATTTAACTATTATTTAAAGATAACACAAGTAAACACAAAATGCAGTTTTTAAATGAGGGTTTTTATTATTTAGGGAGAAAAGAAATCCAAACCTGTGTGAAAAAGTAATTGCCCCCTGAACCTAATAACTGGTTGGGCCACCCTTAGCAGCAATAACTGCAATCAAGCGTTTGCGATAACTTGCAACGAGTCTTTTACAGCGCTCTGGAGGAATTTTGGACCACTCATCTTTGCAGAATTGTTGTAATTCAGCTTTATTTGAGGGTTTTCTAGCATGAACCGCCTTTTTAAGGTCATGCCACAACATCTCAATAGGATTCAGGTCAGGACTTTGACTAGGCCACTCCAAAGTCTTCATTTTGTTTTTCTTCAGCCATTCAGAGGTGGATTTGCTGGTGTGTTTT
The DNA here is from genome assembly GCF_017654675.1 of Xenopus laevis. Taxonomy (NCBI): domain Eukaryota; kingdom Metazoa; phylum Chordata; class Amphibia; order Anura; family Pipidae; genus Xenopus; species Xenopus laevis. The sequence goes on along the minus strand of NC_054379.1, from coordinate 23,351,573 downwards.
GGGTCATTGTCCTGCTGCAGCACCCAAGATCGCTTCAGCTTGAGTTGATGAACAGATGGCCGGACATTCTCCTTCAGGATTTTTTGGTAGACAGCAGAATTCATGGTTCCATCTATCACAGCAAGTCTTCCAGGTCCTGAAGCAGCAAAACAACCCCAGACCATCACACTACCACCACCATATTTTCCTGTTGGTATGATGTTCTTTTTCTGAAATGCTGTGTTACTTTTACGCCAGATGTAACGGGACGCGCACCTTCCAAAAAGTTCAACTTTTGTCTCGTCGGTCCACAAGGTATTTTCCCAAAAGTCTTGGCAATCATTGAGATGTTTTTTAGCAAAATTGAGACGAGCCTTAATGTTCTTTTTGCTTAAAAGTGGTTTGCGCCTTGGAAATGTGCCATGCAGGCCATTTTTGCCCAGTCTCTTTCTTATGGTGGAGTCGTGAACACTGACCTTAATTGAGGCAAGTGAGGCCTGCAGTTCTTTAGATGTTGTCCTGGGGTCTTTTGTGGCCTCTCGGATGAGTTGTCTCTGCGCTCTTGGGGTAATTTTGGTCGGCCGGCCACTCCTGGGAAGGTTCACCACTGTTCCATGTTTTTGCCATTTGTGGATAATGGCTCTCACTGTGGTTCGCTGGAGTCCCAAAGCTTTAGAAATGGCTTTATAACCTTTGAAATTGAACTCAGGTGTGATAAACCACAGTTAAGTTATTTTTTAACAAGGGGGGCAATCACTTTTTCACACAGGCCCATGTAGATTTGGAGTTTTTTTTTCTCCCTTAATAACGTAAACCTTCATTTAAAAACTGCATTTTGTGTTCAATTATGTTATCTTTGACTAATAGTTAACAGTTTTTGATGAGCAGAAACATTTAAGTGTGACAAACATGCAAAAGAATAAGAAATCAGGAAGGGGGCAAATAGTTTTTCACACCACTGTAAATGTTCAGTGAGTTTGCAATTGATCCTTAGCATTCAGCTCAGACAGTTATGACCCATGTGGCCCCCTCAAGTCACTGATTGGTTACAGCCTGTTAACCAATTAGTGGAAACCAAGAGCGCTGCAAAGGGGAAAGTAGTGTTCTGTCTATTATGTTAGACATCCAGTCACTCCAGCCTTTATACATTACATTTTTGGCTAACTAACTATATTAGAAACCTTTTTATTTTGCACAGTCTATCTATTAACCAGTTTTTATTTTTATACTAAGCAATTTCTTTATTAAAATTTAAATGTAGTGTATTCAAGGAAAACAGTGATCATGCCTGCAGAGGGTTTGTCACTGGCAGATAGAGGATTTGTGATTTAAGTACGTAAAGCAGTTCCGTTTACACTTGTGTTTTATGGCTGCTTAACGGTTGGACGGAATTAAGTGATGTGCTCTCTTTTCTAGGCACCCCATGAGGGGACAAGTAGCCGAGCAAGTGATACCCCTGAGTACTATACAGAGCCGTCCTCATATTCCCTATGGACAGTCACTTTGCTGCTGAAGTTCCTATTGTGGCTGGTGCTGCTTGGCCTTTTTGTTGAACTGGAATTTGGCCTGGCCTACTTCGTCCTCTCCATGTTTTATTGGCTGTACGAAGGCACTCGGGGGCCGGGGGCCAGAAGGAAAGGGGAGAAAAGTGCATATTCTGTGTTCAACCCGGGGTGTGAAGCAATAGAGGGAACACTGACGGCTGAGCAGTTTGAGAGGGAACTGCAGTACCGACCTATGGCTGGATTGTAGCCGGCAGAATTTGACTTGAGTTAAAGGAAATACAAACCCTCAATACAAATTAATTTAAAATTGCTCAGAGCTCCCTTATGCCATATTTATTTTTCTAGGTTTCGATATCTTAGCACTTTATAAACTGATATTATAATACATTAGCATCACATGCTTGTCATTTCGGTTGCGTGGCTACAGTCAAAATGACATTTGGAGGAAAAAGAGACGTCTTGTGATGTCGCTTAGCTTTGAACGGACCAGAGGAACTGCGGATGACTCTTCTCTGCTCAGTCACTACACTTCTAAGCAGAGCAACATCACCAAGACCTTTCTTTCTTCTCAATCTTCAGAAATGACCAACAGGTGGCGCTGTTGTTTCAAATGGACTGTACTAGCCGTTTAATATCTTGAAGTCTAGAAATAAATCCCAAACTGCTTTGAGTCACACGTGCATGTAAGAGCTCTTTGGCAGGAGCAGCTCCAATAAATTTGGCCCGTGATTTTGTTTTTTACTTGATCCCAACTTCGCCAGAGCATCTGTATGTCTGGTATTAGAGAGCCAATCAGACTGCACCACTGGGACCACTGGGGTGGTGCAGTCTGATTGGCTCCTCTAAAAAAACAACTATGTTTTCACTTTTTTAGAGAGCCAATTAGACTGCACCACAGACTGATGCTTCAAATATTCATCCATAGTACAATTGTGACTGACAAGTGAATCTGGACCTCATCTAAAAATTAAATGCTCAGTAAGGCGACAAATGTCTTGTTAAAGTTATTGCCACTTTTTATTACACTATTTTCTATTCAGACCCACTCCTATTTATATTCTAGTCTCTTGTTTCAATCAACACATCGTGGCTAGGACAAAACTCTAAATCACTCAAAAACCACAAATAATACCAAAGGGTAACCAATTGCAAATTGTCTCAAAAAATTTACATCATATTAAAATTAAATTTAAAGGTACACAACCCCTTTAAGTGCAATGTTGTCCACTTGGATCTAAATAATAAAAATGTGAGTTATACAGTAAATAGGAGTGTGTTGGGGGTATCTTTAAAATAAACCTTAAAAATAACTGATGTAAAATTGATGAGGATGCCTATGATTAAGGGAATGCTTTCCCGAAACGTGTAAGGCGATATTGTTACCTATGATACATTAAACCTCTTTACATTTATCCGGAATGCTGCCTGAGCTACTTCTTTGGATCTATCACAGTCGGAACGCTGGTGGCTGAGCACACGGAGCTCACAGAGCTAATTGGAGAGACTGATGCGGTAGGGTGAGTCTTGAGCGGTCACAATTTCCAAGATATTAAAGGGTAAATGTACTGTTAATATGAATGAATTTTGTTACAACAGCTCCACATGCTGATCATTATACAACCAGTCCGAGCACCAAGTAATCAAGGAAGTTGTCAGGAGAAAGAACGAGGACTGGTCTGTTGTTCTTCTGGTTAGGAAAAAAATTAGAAACCTTTCTTAAATCTTTCCATTTTCCGACCAGTCTGCTAAATATGTGAGAAAGGTTTCTGAATTTTTTTTTTCTAACCAGAAGAACAACAGACCAGTCCTCGTTCTTTCTCCTAAGAACCTTGACTACTTGGTGGTCAGAAAATGACCAGCAGGTGGTGCTGTTGTAAGACAATACATTCATGTTAACAATACATGTAGCCTTTAATATCTTGGAACTAAACAAATTTAAATAATGAATGTACATTGCAAAAGTGCTTTGAATCAATTTTACATTCACTTATTTTTAAGGTTTACTTATCCTTTAATTGAGAAGGATCTGGGAATTTGCAGTGTCATTCTGTGACTATTGAAGCAAATAAAGTGATGAAAAATAAAATTTTTGGATGAAAATATAATTTTGCCTTTATAGGTATGGCCTTGTTTTGAGTATGGGGGGGACAGTTTTAGGCTCCGGTCATTAATAAGGATATAAATGAGCTGGAGAGAGTGCAGAGACAACTAAACTGTTTAGAGGGATGGAAGATTTAAATTATGAGGGTAGACTGTCATGGTTGGGGTTGTTTTCTCTAGAGAAAAGGTGTAGGGACATACTTTCTCTTTACAAGATCATTGCAGGAAAATATAAGCAAGGATTCTATTAATGCTTTTAAGAGGGGCTTGGATGATTTATTGGACAAGCATAATATCCAAGCACAGCAGCTCTCCCAACACTATAGGCTGTGAGTTCCTGACAGCAAGGCCAGCTATGTATCATGTGCTGCTTTTATTAACCCCTACTGTACTGTCAGACTCCATATGTCTGCTACTTGCACTGTATTATGTACCTGTCTGTACTGTCCCTGCTGAATTGTGCTTAGTACAGAGGAATACCTAAGCTGACATAGTTTTATGGGATCTCTCTGTACAGACTATGAGCAAACTTAGGGGGCTGTTCCTGCTGAATTGTGCTTAGTACAGGGGAATACCTATGCTGACATAGTTTTATGGGATCTCTCTGTACAGACTGAGCAAACTTAGGGACTGTTCCTGCTGAATTGTGCTTAGTACAGGGAAAATCTATGCTGACCTAGTTTTATGGTATCTTTCTGTACAGGCTATGAGCAAACTTAGGGGGCTGTTCCTGCTGAATTGTGCTTAGTACAGGGGAATACCTATGCTGCCATAGTTTTATGGTATCTCTCTGTACAGGCTACGAACAAACTTAGGGGGCTGTTCCTGCTGAATTGTGCTTCGCACAGGGGAATACCTATGCTGTCATAGTTTTATGGGATTTGCCCCCCCATCAGTCAGAACCAGTGGACCCGGCCATAGAATGTTCTTTCGTACTGCCGGGGAAGGATGTTTATCTTATTGATCTTCCATTCTAATTTCCAAACTGTAACCAGGGTAACCAGTCAGTGGAAACCAAGAGAGCTGAAAAGCAGGAAGTAGTGTTCTGGCTATTATGTTAGACATCCAGTCACTCCAGCCTTTATACATTACATTTTTGCCTAACTAACTATATTAGAAACATTTTTTATTTTGCACAGCCTATCTATTTACCAAGTTTTTATTTTTACACTGAACAATTCCTTTAAAGGGATTGCCAACACTTTTAGCAGGAACGTATCACTGATCTCATGTTTTTGTTGTGCTCCCAAAATCCCTGCAGCCTCTAAAAATAAACTTGTTTCTATTTTTCCATTCTCAATCGTGATTGCCAGATTTAAGAAGTTAACTCCTGCCTTACTATATGTACTACTAGATTTCAGGTTGTAGCTGTTTGAATTGATCCCGGATAGGAAATTATCGACCCATCCCAAATAAAAATGCAATGTCACTGAACTGACTCACCAACGCTTTGTAAATATTGCACACGTATGTTATGTATGTCCTTTGGGGGCACAGGCATTTTCACATTCCCTGCAGTGCTAGGGAGGTACAGATTGGACCCCATGGCCTGAAACCCTTTTTCCCTTTTCCCAAATATCCGAATAAATAGTCATAGAGACAAGACTTAAGAAACAGGGAGAATGTTTAATTTGCAGAGTGGATGGGGCGATCATTAGTACAGTAACAATTACAAGCAGAAGTCTCCATGGCAACATTAAATTAGCTTGCATCTGTAGCAGCCCCCCCCCCCCAGGAGGAAGGAATATATCTCTGCACGGCTTACTTCCTGTAGCACAAACTGCTCAGAAGGAAGTGCCATGTGCATCAGAATATTGCCTCCCTCTGTTTCATTATGGGAATATAGATATAAGCAGAGGCCTGTCAGCACCAGAACATGCTATTATTATTATAATTGTGACAAAACAGCTTAGAATTTCAAAATTTTCTCCCAAAATAGATTCTGTGACTTTACATTTCCAGCAGCAGCAAAAAAGACAAGTAAAGTGTCTTTATATGGCTCATGGGGTAGCCCCCCCCAGGGACACTTTGTGCATCCCCTGAGAGACAGTTATACAAGTCACTATGATACAGTTTACACAACGGTAGCCACAGATCATCAGCCTGGGGCCACACGTGCATTTATGGGCCCCCGACTCAAAGGAGCCTCCTGATCTAAAAAATAATCGTAATTTCCAAAAGTGCAAATGGCATTCAAAATGTACAAGAGACACTCTCCCAAACTGTTGCCCCAACCCACCTCCCTATCGTCCGTTCCCAGCATTCCAACGATAAATGACGGTGCTGGAGTGGGGATTTTCCTGACCCTTGTTCAGCTCATTGGGCCCTGACATCATCAGAGACCCAGGCCTTTGTGCATTAGTAGGTCAATCAGCAATCTAAGAGAATTCACGTGTGACCTTTGGTGGGTTTTTTTTGGGTGGGGTGTTTTAATTATTTTTAATCCTTTTAGCTTTGTACTTATGTCACCACCTTGTTGCTATAATCACTGTCTATAGCGACCAGACGTTTGCTTAAAGGAGAAGGAAAGGTTAAAACTAAGTAAGCTTTATCAGAAAGTTCTATTTGAATACACTAGTAAACCCTCAAAGTAATGCTGAGTCCTCTGTCAAAAGAAACACCACATTTCTTTCCTTCTATTGTGTAGATATGGACTTCTGTATCAGACTTCCTGTTTTCATCTTAAACCTTCGGGGCTATGGCCTGAGCATGCTCAGTTTGCTCCCCATCCTGAGCCCAGAGCTATGAGTGAGCAGGAAAAGACTCCGGCAGGAAGTGATGTCACACCAAGCTAATATGGCAGCTGTTATCCTAAACAAACAGAGAGAGCTTCTAGAGCTGTTTACTCTGGTATGATAAAGTATTCTACAGAATAAATATTGCGTTCTAGGTTGCATTATTGTGGCTAATCTATTGACAATAATCTGCCTCAGTAGCTTTCCTTCTTCTTTAAGTGCGGCTTTTACTGGCCATCTCCATGAGAATAAGGCTTGAGTGGAGGGTCCAGAATAAGGTATAACTATGCTCAGCAGTCACAGCCCAGTCTCAAGGAGACTCCTAGAGTGTCACATGGATGATGGCATGGCTCATGCTGAGAAGTTCCATAGTCTCAAGCAGAGTAGTAGTATCCATAGGCCTAGCACAGTAACAGGGTGATACAAACATAAAACATGCACTAAATTGTGGGGCAGGGACCTTCTCTGGGCATATGCAGCGTATCCAGGGCCCTAAGGTGAGTGCAAGTGTTTAACATGGAGATTCCCCCAGCTGGTGTAAAGTAAGGTTATTACAGCATGGCAACCAGCACAGCTCTTCATGTACCAGTCCTTTTTATGTATATATGTATAGTTATGAGTGGGAGCTGCCGTACTGTTTCCCTCAGCACAATAATGGCAATATAACGTACTGCATGCTCACAACATTCCTCCTCTTGAAATAAATAATAATACACAGAAGAGGAGGGTCATTCTGGGTCCACAGTAACCTTCTAACTGCATTGTCTTTGGGAAATAACATGGCAGCTCCCACCCGTATGTATAGAGAGGCACTTGTTTAGGAGTTTTGTGTGTTCTATTCCTGAACCAAGAGTGGGACATTGCTTTTAATTACAATAAGAATAATAATTACGAGCTGAGAAATATTAGTTATAGGACCATCTCCTGTATCTGACATGTGTGGGGTGGGATTAGGTTGGAGAGGGTTGAGTTTATTAGCCAGACAGTGGGGCAGATTTACTAAAGGGTGAAGTGGCCGTTGCTAGTGAAAATTCGCCAGAAATCCAATTCGCAGGAATATCGCCAATTTACTAACAGGCGTAGTGGACAATTTGCTATTGAAATAGACCGTTGTTATCGCAGTTTTGATCCCTATCGAAAGGTGAATTTTCGCTCAGACGAACGATCTTTACTTAATTTTACTTAATGCAAATTTTACAGAACATTACCTCTTTCGCCAATTTCCTTCACCACCTGGTGAACTGATAAGATGAAGCTACATCCTCCTCAAGTAGATGCCAGTTACATCATATCCTGTATGCCGAAAACTCATAAAAGTTGTAAAAAAAAACGCTGGTGAAGAAGATGTAGAGCGCAAATAATAGTATAAAACGTTTTTATTATGTGTATATAAAAACGTCATCTCCAAGCGCCCCAGAATTGTTACAGCGAGGTGGAAGCAACGCGGGTCGGAGCTGAAACCAAAATACCAGCCTGCAAAGTAGCACAGACTCTAGAGGGAAAGAGGAGATTTGATGTGCCTTTTTAAAACTTCTCAAATAGATAGTGGAATAGATTTTTTTATATATACACGTAAGGAAAAGGTTTAATACTATTATTTGTGCTCTACATCTTCTAACAGTATGGAGTAATCACGGAACACCTCATCCTGACTGTTCTGATGAATGAGTTATAAAGCTTAAACGCTTGTAAGTGCCCAACTTAAAGTAAAACACGTGGTGAATATAAGAAGTAATCTGAGACCTTATAGTGAGTTTTTGGTGTTATAGTGAGTGTGGAACTACAACAACCCACTACACTTAGGGGCACATTAACTAAGCTTGAGTGAAGGATTCGAAGTAAAAAAACGTTGAAGTTTTTTTTGGGGTACTTTAACCATCGAATAGGCTACTACGACCTTCAAATCGAACGATTCAAACTAAAAATCGTTCGACCATTCGATAGTCGAAGTACTGTCTCTTTAAAAAAACTTTGACTACATACTTCGGTAGTTTAAACCTACCGAGGTACAATGTTAGCCTATGGGGACCTTCCCCATTACTTTTCTAAGGTTTTTTTTGATCGAAGGAAAATCCTACAATCGATCGATTAAAATCCTTCTAAATCGTTCGATTCGAAGGATTTCATTGTTCGAACGATTTTTCCTTCGATCGTAGGATTTGCGGTAAATCCTACGAATTCGAATGATTTTACCTCGAGGGTTTATTAACCCTTGATATTCGACCCTTAGTAAATGTGCCCCTTCGATTCCTTTTATGCTGCATTCTTGTTTCTCCTAGCTCTCTAGCGCTGACTCATAGAGACTTTGATATAGTTTGGACTGACCCACTGTGATCTGACGGGGATCTTTCAAACTGCCCCACCTGCTTCAGGGTAGAGTCCTGTACAGGTTTGATTGAGCCGACTCGAACCCACCCACAACCAGACCTGCCCACTTGATTTAACCCAGCCCTACTTGCAGGGGTTACTGGAACTCTAACCCTGACCCATATACTGTATAGGGTTGCCACCTGGCTTGTATTTTACTGGCCTGGCCAGAAGGATGATGTTTGCTCCCAATGCTATTAATAAAATATACAAAGGCTTGTATTTCTTTCCAAAAAAGGAGGAAACCCTAATACTGTGTAACCCAGAACATCACTAAAGTCCTTTACTTCTGACGAGAGGAAGAGGCAAAGAATGCTTTGTGGGCTTTTATACGGGTACCTGACCCAATGCAGGACATTCCTTCCTAGTTTATTGGGCCGGAGCATTCTGGGAATTGTAGTTCTCTGACAGGCTTTTTCCTATTTCTACTGCATAGAAAACCCTTTGTCAGTGATGTTTTAACATCCAAAACTTTTTCTCATTTCATTTTTTTTTTCTAAAGAATTTCGATAAACTTTTTAATGTATATTTTATACCTTTTGGCCAAACAAGAGAAAACAACATCCTCACAGTTTTCCTTTTACTATTCCGACATCTGTTCCCCCACTGGACTAAATGTAATTCTGTTCCTGCAGTACCATAAACAGGACACCAGCGGGCACATATTTCAATGTTCGGAGATTTGCCTATTCTGCAGGTAAATGCCAGGCAGTGGTTCCTTTAATCCGTAGTAATGTCTTGTCGCTCAATGCGGTGATGTGATTTGAGTTTTCTTAGCCCAAGTTTTATGCCTGAGATTTATGACAACAGAAATGCAAAACAGAAGTTTCTTCTCATGGCTCTGACCTAGTGCTGTAGGTTGTATGTTGCAATGAGCACAACGATGCACAGTCCACCTTCTATTGTTACTTGAAAATAATTCAAGAAATAAAATACAATTAATTCTATTTGTTATCGGGTGGAAATGGACCTTTGCTCTATTTATTGTCCTCTTGACTTTTCCAACTTTACGCACTGTTCTTGGCCTTGGAAGCAATTGAGAGGGAACCCAACTCAAAATTCTGCAACCTTGGGTTAATGGAACATGTCGACGGTGAAGCAATCTCCCTCTTACATTCTATTTCTCCCAACAAAGAAGTCTCTTCCTGATATGAAAATATAATCACCAGTCACTGGTTGATCAAGAAGCCTCTTACAGCTACATTGAGAAGATCCTCACGTAGAGCTTGATCTTATTGGGACATGGGAAAGTCCATCACTGGTACACAAAAAATGTCCCTCAAAAGTTTGACATTAAACAAAAACTTCTCCCCTTTGGAAATGTTTTGGAATTTAATCCATGTCCAAGTGATTGGTTTTCCCGCCGCAGGTCAAGAATTTTGCACTATTTGCCCAGTGTAATACCTGAGAAACATTTCCTTTACATGGCAAATGAGTTCTCCATCTCCTTGATCTCTGGATCCCAAAGCTCTAGAAGCTCTGAAAGAGAGAACACCACACAACGTGAACTTTGCACCCCAAGAGAAAAAGGCATGGGGAGGGGGAAGTCTTGAGCAAGTAATGAATGGATCTGGTTGCTTATGAAATCTCCTTTGGTGCCTCCACGTGAAAGTGCCATCTTCATAAGCCGACTCTGCTCATGGGTCCATCAGTCTCCTTCAAAGGTGCAGAATTAAACACTGCTCCCAACGGTGACCCCACTGCTCAGGCTGTTGGCTGGGAATTTGATTGGCTTCATGCTGCTGTCTCTGTTGCTGTAAAAATGTTCCAGCCGCCATCTCTCCCATCTTCTCTGAAACTCAGTTTGGACCTGCCAATAGAGAGGAGAATGGGGGGAAATAAAGACAGTTATAACTGCCCCTCAAGTTACAGCCGTAGGCCCAATCTTACTTTAACAGGCATCTGAGTGCCACCATTTCTTTCATTTATGTTTGGTTAAACCACACTGTAGATATGAGAGTAGGTATTACCACCCCTTGGCCACACAAAGTGCCTGGTTACATGCATTGGTTATACTACAAGGCATTACATGCGTATAATATTTCCTTTATAGAATGCTCTTGTGGTGCTGGGTAACTTTATGGGTGTAGCCTCACATAGAAAGAACTGCTAGTACCTCCATGTACATGTGAACTCACCTCATTGTTGATGAAACAGTAAAGAATGGCCACCATCAGCCCCTAGGGAATGAGCAGAGACAGTTTATTCAGGGACAGAAGAATTATGGGGGTTTGTGGCTGATTTAGCAGCCGGCTGGCATGGCTATCGTGGGGGGCATCCCAAAACACCTCTCCTCTCCCATTCATCTTCTACAGTGAAACCTCGATTTCTGTTATACAGTGAAACCTTAATTTTATATAGCATGTCTTGTTATTACAGAGAAAAAGGAAATTGATTTTAAAAATTTGGATTATTTGGATAAAATGGAGTCTATGGGAGACGGCCTTTCTGTAATTCGAAGCTTTCCGGATAACCAGTTTCCGAATAATGACTCTCGTAAAAACGGAAAATTGGGTTGCTACTCTATTTGTTTCATCGGTGGGTAGGAAAGGAGATTTCACCATCAGCATAGCAAGGAATGCCTTTAGGCCAGCGGTCCCCAACCTTTTTTAACCATGAGCCACATACAACATGCTTTGAGGACCCTCTGAGCAACATCCGAAGAGTTGGAGAGCAACATGTTGCTCACAAGCTGCTGGTTGGGGATCACTGCTTTAAGCTAACCACTATTATTATAAATGGGGGGATATTCCTATTTTGATCTTTTATAGTTTGGCTCTGAAAATCTTATGTAAGGGGTGAACCTACCCTTTAATCTCCTAGATATAGTATAAATAAAGGACACACGTGATGGGATGAGATGCAATGAGTGCTGGGTTGGCAAGAGCCCATATTTATTTAGTGCCATTAACTTTGCCAGCGATGCTTCCGTGCAATGATTTAATGGGCTGGGCACAAGTTCACAAGCTTCTCCATCACCCTGAAGTGTAATTGTTGGGTCTCATTTAACATCAGTCATTGTGCCCAGGACACCGTTGCCCATAAGGCTCCATCTGCTGCTCCTAAATCATATTCAGCCATCACTTGCTGCCTGGCACAGTGCGCTATACATAAATATTATTCATTATGGTACCAAATGGGAAACTGAAGCTGAAGCTGAAAGGCATTGTGGGACGGTACCACTTTGGGCACTAAATCATCTCTCTTTGCTGCACCAGTCATCGACTTTAATGTGTCCATACCAACTGGTAGACCAATAAAATGAATTAAAAATCTACTCTGCAGGTTTGCTTTGGTTGCCAGGGACTGGGTCTAAGAAACAGACAGCATGTTCGACGCTTCACGTTGGGGAAAAAGAAAAGTAAAATGATTAAACACACAAATAACTAAAAGGGGGTTTATGAGACAGAGAGAATAATACGACGGCAATTAATTCATTGTGGCCATAAAAGTAAAATGTGTGAAATCAGTTCATGGAGACTTGTGCTAAATGTGCAGCAATTAAACTGTAATCGGTATAAACGTAATGACTTTATTAACTGCTTAACTCATTGTCATCATGGGGGGGTCTTGACCATTTTCTTACTATGGGGGGCTGTGGTGGAATATGGTGGAACAGTTGTGCCAGACTTAGATGTAAGTACGGGAGAACAGAAGGTAGAGTTCCGCACATTGGGGTTCTTTAAAAGTGTAAATCTTTATTCATCAAATGTTGGAACGGCCTCAGCAGAGATAGTTTGGGATGCGGCCAAGGCCTACACAAGAGGCATGTATATCTCATTAATTAAAGAGGCTAGGCGGAAGGTAGAGGTAAAATTAAGGGATGCCAGGTCATCACTAGAGGATGCTGAAAAGGTATATGCTGGTGACCCGACTGAGGAAAGGGGGGAAGCACTTGCGGATGCCCAAAGAAATGTCAACATAGTATACACAGAAAAATACTCACAGAGGGAGATGAGCCGCTTGGCCAGTTGGTATGACAAGGGTGATAAATGTGGCAGGTTGTTGGCCATGCTCTCCAGGGAACCTAGTCAGCTAATGGCAATCCCCAGAATCATCACAGCAGAGGGGTGTGAGCTTCAGGATCCTGACCAGATCTTAAGTGAATTTCGCTCCTTTTATTCTAGCTTGTACAGTTCTAAATTTACCCGCTCCCAAGAATCGCTGGCTGAGTACCTGGATGGCATTCCAATTCCCAAACTTCCCCGGGAGAGCACGGACTTCCTGAGTCGGCCCATCACTCTTGATGAGGTGACTGAGGCTATTTCTGCCTTTCCCAACGGAAAGACGCCTGGCCCGGATGGTCTCCCCATTGAGTGGTACAAGGCCCATGGGGACATCATTGCACCCCAACTGACTATCCTATACAACACTATCACTATTGGTGCCCCACTACCGCATACAGCTAAATTAGCCACTATCACACTGATTCTGAAGGAAGGCAAACCCCCGGAGAACTGTGGGTCGTACAGGCCAATTTCCCTCCTAAATTCGGATGTGAAAATACTGGCTAAAGTACTAGCGAATAGGCTTAAATCTGTAATAGAAAATTTGATACATCCAGACCAAACGGGCTTCATGCCCACTAAGGGCACTGACATTAATCTTAGGCGTCTCTACACCAACCTTGCTGCCAGTCACCAGAACCCGGGCGAGAGAGTGGTAGTGTCCCTGGATACTGAGAAGGCCTTCGACACTGTTGAGTGGCCCTATTTGTGGCAAATTCTATCCCGTTTTGCCCTTGGGGAGAATTTTATTACATGGGTGAAGGCTCTTTATGATTCCCCTATGGCCAGATTACGGGTAAACTCGGGTCTGTCACAGGAACTGCAGCTGGCGAGGGGTACCCGACAGGGCTGCCCACTATCTCCCCTTCTTTTCGCCCTAGCGATTGAACCGCTAGCCATCAAAATTAGGGGCAACACTCAAATTAAAGGACTACAAATGCGGAGTTGGGAGGAAAAAATTTCCCTGTATGCTGATGACATGCTGGTATACCTGGCAGACCCGAGGGACTCCCTGTCTGAGCTCTTACGGGAGATAGGGCATTTTGGAGAGTTTTCAGGCCTCAGGGTGAATTGGGGGAAATCCCTTGTGTTCCCCATTGACCCGGAAACCCAAAAAGACCCCAGACATGGTCCACTCCTGCAGTGGATGACTCGTTTCAGATATCTGGGCATAGAAATTCATAGGGATTTGTCACTATATCTTGAATTTAATCTGACTCCAATTGTCAGAACCCTTAAACTTAAGGTGCGGAACTGGGCGGCTCTGCCACTCTCTCTCCCGGGGCGTATTAATCTACTAAAAATGATTTTCTTACCCAAGTTTTTGTATGCGTTTCATAATGCACCTATTATACCCCCAAAAGGTGGTTTGCAACGGTAGATGGTATAATGCGGGGCTTTATATGGGCAGGACAACGACCAAGGATCAAGTGGCAGACCCTTCAGGCCCCAGTTGCTAGAGGCGGTCTGGCGCTCCCAAACCTTCTACTTTATTTTTATGCCAGTCAGTTAGTCTATGCCTGGTGGTGGCTGAACCCTAACCCAAATAATCAGGCGGTGGTCCTCGAGGCAGGAGTAATTTCCTCATTTGAAGCGTTGGCCAATCAGCTGCATAGAGGTCTCTCCTCCATATATTCCCTTACGCCTTGTATGAAAACGGTGTGCACAGTATTCCAGAGGGCAGTGGTGTCCCCATATGGGAAACAGAACAAGTGGTCCAGGTGGTCCCCCTTATGGGGCAATAATGCTCTCCCTCAACTCAGATTGCTACCTGATGCGGCCGCCTGGGCAGCGGCTGGGATCAAAGTCCTTGGGGATATTGTTAGGCCTGGGGAGTTTAAGCAGTTTCCCTTACTGCAGGAGGATTTTGGCTTGCCGAACCGTATGCTCTTTAGTTTCCTCAGACTACGCCATGCACTCCTGACTCAGTTCCCCGACAGGGCTCCAGAGGTGACAGAGTCCTTGCTTGAAAGATATCTGAGACGCCCTGGCCTCCAGAAACCGCTTAGTTGGTTTTATACCCTTCTTCTCCAAGATGCCTTTGACCCACTGCAGCACTTTTGCCAGAAATGGCAGCCTGACTTCCCCCAATTGGATGAAGGCTCATGGAAAGATATTCTCAGCCAAATACCTGAGGTAAATATTTCCATCAGAGATAGGTACATTCACACTAAGTTTCTTAACCGTATTTACCTGACACCTCACAGACTGGCCCGGATCTACCCTGGACTTCCAGATGTATGCCCCAAATGTAATATTGATCAGGGAAATTATATGCATGTGTTTTGGGACTGTCCTCATATTCAGAGGTTTTGGGCAGAGGTTTTGGCCTATGGTGCACGTAAGCTTGGACTTCCTAATGTTCGCTCCCCTGAGCTCTGTTTGTTGGGTATTACTGAAGGACTATCGCTGACCTCTTATGAACGGATGAGTCTGCTGCAACTGCTACACTTTGCCAAGAAAGCCATTCTGATGACCTGGAAAGCAACTGCACCCCCGACAATAGGCTTCTGGAAAAAGCTTATAAATGATATCCTCCCTAGCCAAAAACTGACTTACTTAATCAGAGGCTGCCCAGACAAGTTTGGGAAGATATGGGGTGGCTGGCTTGAAAGCGACATGGATACCTAGTTGCTTATCCCCGTGGGGGGCTGGAGGGCAACGTGACATTATTCCACTATCCGTGCCTATGCCTAGGATGGTACTGATATGCACTTTGCTTGATGTTCTGTATAGGGGAGCCCATCCCCCCCCCCTTCTCTTTACTATCTTCTTCTTTCCTCTTCCTTCCCTATTTTCTATCTCTACCCCCCCCCCTTTTCTTAACTCTCTTTCCTAATTGCTATGGTTGTAAAATTTCAATAAAGAAAATCTTGCAAAAAAAAAAATCTTTATTCATCCATATTTAAAAGACACGCAGCATGGTTGCTTGACGCGTTTTGGGCACAGCCGGCCCTTAATCATAAGCATAAAGAACACTGGTAAAAGTGTCGGTATAAATATGTAGGGCTAACCACGACCTCTAGTGATGGACTTCTGATATTAAATAATACATTAAATCACATGATTACAATGCTACAAATATGTTACATTGAAGAATGTGCCAATTAAAAAGGTTGAAGGAAAACTACAAAGTATCCAATCAAACGCAAACGTAAAAGAATAAACCAGAGAAATATATACAAAAAATCAATTAACTCATACAAAATTAGAAATATCAAATCAAGTGTTCGGTCCATGTGGATTACGGGTATTAGATGTAAGTACCAATCGACAGGCAGTATGGCAGCTCCTCATATATATCAATACACAGTACCTGGAAGGAGCTGAAGGACAACTCAAAGAAGAGCTTGATGTAGCGCAGGACGCCCTTTGCATGTTCATCAGTTATAAAGGCAAAGATGATCTCGTGGGTGCCCAGCAGGGGGATCAGAGTCAGAGTGGACTTGGCCAACCTACAGTCATGGCAAGAAGAACAAGACAATCAGCAGCTGAGCTTTTATTCTGACCTTCATCAGGGCACATATATATCGAAATGGCATTTCTGGCCCACTGGTAAAATGTTCTGTTGCACAAAACCATAAATACAGTCTCTTTCCAATTTCCTGGTTCTGCCAAGACGCTGTTTGAGGAGGACCAGGTAGTGCAACAAATGAGCAGATCACAGCTAAGCCTTCTGTATTATGGGCTGCTTCTTATCACAACCAAAGGCTGCAGCTCAGGGAAAGTCGGGGGGTAGGGTGTTAAAGGTTGCCTTGATTGAAATATTGCCCCCAGTCTTGCTAGTACCACTTGCTGCTGGCTGTACTGGAGAGCTGGTGACACTCAGCACTTTTTATTCATTAAAAAAGTACATTTTATGTAGGGATGCACCAAATCCAGGTTTGGGATTCGGCCTTTTTCAGCAGGATTCGGCCGAATCCTTCTGCCTGGCCGAACCGAATCCAAATCCTAATTTGCATATGCAAATTAGGGGTGGGGAGGGAAATTGCGTGATTTTTTGGCACAAAACTAGGAAGTAAAAAATGTTTTCCCTTCCCACCCCTAATTTCCATATGCAAATTCTGATTCGGTATTCGGCCGAATCTTTTGCAAAGGATTCGGGGGTTCCACCGAATCCAAAATAGTGGATTCGGTGCATCCCTAATGTTATTTAACAAAAAACATCTCAAATGATGTAGCCTGACGCGTTTGTTTCGTGCCATGTGGGCACTTAATCTTAGGCTGGGCATCTTCTGAACATACAGATATTTAAATTAAATTGAACAAATCAAATGCAAGTTTGGTTCAATTTCATTTAAATATCTGTGTGTGTTCAGAAGATGCCCAGCCTAAGAAGTGCCCACATGGCACGAAACGCGCAAGATGTTTTTTGCTAAATAAAATATACTTTTAATCGCATTAGGCATCTGGAGTGAAGTCCGGTTTGTGCCAGTCCTACTATGAATATCGTGTTGCCTCTAATGCATCTCAAAAGCTGAAGGTCTGGGTCTTGTGCACCTGGACCCCCCATGCCTATTGGTAAGTTAACCCTGTTTTCTATACTACAATCAACACTGGACTTTCATTTGAAGGAATCCGTTTATTACACTTAGCTCTTTGCATTGTAAAATGACACCCAATGCCCAGCTAGTAAGTGTACAGCCAGTTGCTGACAGGGAGATGAATGGGAAGCCGGTCTGTCTATAATTAGTTGCAGTACCACTTCCTTCCACTATAAGCCAGGGCCATGTTCCCATAGGGCTGCAATAAAACAGCGCCACCATCTTATAGGAGCACAAGTGGATGGTGATTCATGAGTACTTGCCCCACTCTCTTATTCAGGCCCCTTTGGATATATTCGATGGAAGACTGAGATCATTTCAGCCTTCATGAATCAGACAAGTAAAGGGCAAATTAACATAGAAACCAATAAAGAGAAGGAGAATTCAGCAATAAACAAGGAGAAGAGCAATATATGTCATTGGGGAAGGACAGACAATCTGCCCCGAAATATCATCCTGGTACAGAAATAGTAACTGCACCTTAACTGAGAGGAACTGGAGACACAGGGAGAGTGGGTCTGTTTATTAAGCATGATACACGAGGAGAGAAACAGCAGTGTATCCTTGTTATAACTGCGCTTTACAGACATGGAGGAGTTTCTTAATCTCTATAATCTGCTACTGATACTAAGGGGCAAATTCACTAAGATTCGTAGTTGTGCCAGGCATAACTTCGCCAGGCATAGTTTCGCCAGCGCTCCGCAAATTCACTAAAATCCGAAGTTGCGCTCAGGGGTAGCGTAAGATTGCGAAGTTGCACTAGCGTTGATTCGTTAATCGAAGCGAAGTTACGCTAGCGATGGTTAATTTGCATACAGCGCCACATTCAAATTTCAATGGAGGAATATGTAGCAGCACTACAAATGTCTGGGAAACCTTCAAAACATCAAATAACATTTTTATTTTGCCCTACACATGTGCCCACTGTATAGTTAAGTTGCCATGAGTTAGGAAATGTAGGGGGGAAGGAGGGGAGCTTTTTCAGCCTATCACCCATAATATAGAAAAAACGCCATTCTATTCTATTCTACTCTATTGCGCTTCGCCTGGTCTGAGGTGGCGAAGGAAGTCTATCGTAGTTACGTCCGTTGCGCAAATTCGCCAGGCGTAAGGGTGCGAAGTAACACTAGCGAATTTACGCCAGCGTTCGTTAGTGAATTTGCGAAGTAACGCAAATGCCCAATGCTAGCGAATTGACGCTAGCGTTAGGCGCTTCATGAATTTGCCCCTAGATGTTACAGGGAGCAGGGCCTGCTCATGCTGAATTGTGCTTAGTACAGGGGAATACCTATGCTGTCATAGTTTTATGGTTTCTCTCTGTACAGACTATGAGCAAACTTAGGGGCTGTTCCTGCTGAATTGTGCTTAGTACAGGGGAATACTTATGCTGTCATAGTTTTATGGTTTCTCTCTGTACAGACTATGAGCAAACTTAGGGGCTGTTCCTGCTGAATTGTGCTTAGTACAGGGGAATACTTATGCTGTCATAGTTTTATGGTTTCTCTCTGTACAGACTATGAGCAAACTTAGGGACTGTTCCTGCTGAATTGTGCTTAGTACAGGGAATACCTATGCTGCCATAGTTTTATGGTATCACCTTGTACAGGCTATGAGCAAACCTGGGGGGTTCTTAAAGGCATGGCTATGAAAAATAACTCTTCTTTATTTGTGTGTATACATATTGTTTAATGGCATAAGACCATTATGCTTGAAGGGCTGTGGGAGGCCACGTAGAACAATGGCGACCTATACAAACCAGAGCTACATCAGTATGAGTCAGTAGCAACTATATTAAAGCTTTATAATTTCATATGAATACAGTGAAACCTCAATTTTACATGTTTTTAAGTTTTTCCTCACTTGTGGTCCCACCTATATATTGTGCATAATACATTTCCCTGATTAAACATTTTCCCTGATTTTACATATTTTTATTTTGGTCCCTTCAAAAACGTAAAATGAGGGTTCTATTGTGTTATAGTTGCCCTTTAGCTCTAGTTGCACACAATGCTATGCCGATTGCCGACCATTCCACTCTGTGTCCCAGAGAGAATAATTTCACTAGAAAGCTTATTGAGCACTAACTCCTGACTCCCAGGATTCACTGCTGTGTGAGCGGCTGCTGATGCCTCTTCCGGAATACTAATGTGCACATTTAGGCTGCTAATTGCGTCAAGAGCGATGCTTGCACCCAGCAGCTATTAAGTTGGTCACTTTGTACTGATGGAATGGCTACTGTGGAGAACGAAGCTTAATAAATACGGTGTTTATCTGCCGGATAAAGCTTATCTATAATTAAACTCAGTCCAGGGATCCAACCCAATTGTTCCTTCATTGTAAGATGTAAGGACACTGATATCTATCCGCCTCCGGCCAGTACCATCCTTGAGATTCATTCCCCCAGTTTCTGCGTTTCCTTCCAAAGCCTCTGTCTCTCTCTCTGGCTCCTGACTTTATTAACTCTTCCTCTTCCAGGATCTCTCCCTGGCATCTTGACCCTCACAGGGCTGCTGTACATCCGCACTCCTACACCATTCATTTGATTATGTGTTTAACTGGCCATTCATCTTCACAGGCGTTTAGTTCCCATTTCCATTTTTAAACGCATCAGTTAATGGTGCTGCTCCAGCAAAATTCTGCACTGAAATTCATTTTTCAAAAGAGCAAGCAGATTTTGTGATATTCAATTTTGAAATCTGACATAGGGTTAGATATATTGTCAGTTTCCCAGCTGCCCTCAGTCATGTGACTTGTGCTGTGATAAACTTCAGTCACTCTTTACTGCTGTACTGCAAGTTGGAGTGATATCACCCCCTCCCTCTGTTTGCTCTTTTGAGAAATGGATTTCAGTGCAGAATTCTGCTGAAGCAGCACTATTAACTGATGTGTTTTGGAAAAAACATGTTTTCCCATGACAGTATCCCTTTAAGAAGCAGTGCTTTCTCATTGGCGAGGGTTTCAGTAATAATCGCAGCTGAGACTGACAAAGGACTCATATCCAGCACTGATAAATATTTACATATATACAGGGTATAGCTGTTTTTTGCAGGGAGAACAATCTTGGGCACCAATGAAAAGCTGAGGGTCTTGCTGTTGCCTGAGCAACTACCTGGTAGTTATGTTCATATTATGTCTCTTGGCCCCTGAGACTCTCGCAACGATTGTGACCATTGAATGGAGTTTGAAATGCTGATGTCATGGGAGGAAAGCACATACTAACATTACAGTGTCCCCCGCCTGTATCTTGGCTAGGATAGAAGGAAACATATAGCAGCTCCCACCTATATAATAAATGCATTTCCTGCTTGTATAACTGACAGGTGTAACTAGCAGCCAATGAGTTAACAGTTATTCACTCACCTGCATTTGGTGTCGTTTCTGCACATGAGGTTGGCCTGCAGCTTAGAGATGATGATACAAATCACTCGGATAAAGATCACAAAATTCACCTGAAAGGATAAAATAAAGGAGTTTCCTTCACCCCCAGTGGCAGGGTTGCCAGGTGTAATTTTCAAAACCAGCCCAAAACTAGCCAAGAGGCACTTCAAAAGTAGCCCAACAATAGCACAATATCTGCAGTGAAAAAAAGTCTAAAAATTACACGAATATATATGAAGATATGCCTTTTTCAAAATTTTCCATGAAGCTAAATGGGACAGATGGGGGGGCCCAGGAGGTATAAGGTCCCATAAGGCCCTGATACATATACAATTTCAATAAATATTGTTAAAACAGTTCAACCTTTTTTGGTGGCCAGCAGATTTTTGCTCCAAAATTGTCTGAAATTGAGGAAAGTC
Organism: Xenopus laevis; assembly: GCF_017654675.1. Lineage (NCBI taxonomy): Eukaryota > Metazoa > Chordata > Amphibia > Anura > Pipidae > Xenopus > Xenopus laevis. The sequence goes on along the minus strand of NC_054379.1, from coordinate 23,330,539 downwards.
ACCAGAAAATGCGAGAATGCTCAAGAGTGACCGGAGACTGGGGTACATGGTCCATGCTGGCTATTGTAGTCTTACATTGAACTTGGCAGTTGGCAAATTGGTAAACAAAAACTACATTACCCAACATGCATTGGAAGATGCAGGCTTTTCACATTAGGACAAGAAAAACTTTGGCTGGTTTCCAAAGTACAAACCAGCCAAAGGCCCAAAAAGTAGGCCAAAACTGTATCTTGACTAGTTTGTACTTTCAAGACCCACCTGGGCTTTAAATTAGTAGCCCAATTTGGCTAGAAAACTGCCAACCTGGCAACCCTGCCCAGTGGTCTCTGTTTCCTGAGGCCTTGTAGCTTGTAACAACAAACTTTATTGACACACGCACACAGACAATGCCACAAACCTTAGTGACTGTAGTACTCATCAAAACAATTGACGACAGCCCATGTTAAGCCATAGTCTCTCTGCTGTATTAAAGAGGAACTGTTCCTTTTAAATTAGCCTTTAGTTGAAAGGCTTTAGTGGCTCTCAGGGTTAGCACTGTGAAAACGTTTCCTCTTACTCCCCTTGTACCCAGTTGCGCTGGTTTGGAGCAGATTTGCTGGTTTTGGCCCACTGGAGAGAGAATACCTCCCAACATTTACAAAAAACTGTCAAGTTATGAAAGTTTGAACACATTCCTGTGGTTTTTATGTGTTATTACAGTTTTGCTAATGAAGGTGAATTGCCTATTAAGCTGTGAGTCTAAGCTCTCCCAAGAGACCTTCTTATCTTAACTTGTTATAAAAGTATCTATTCTGGGCTCTCTGCCTAAAGCCAATTAAGTTAGTGCAGGGGATCAAAGAGAAAATCGGGACAGTTCAGTAAAAACCCGGGACTGCAGGCTGAGTTGTCAAAATCGGGACTGTCCTGCGAAAAACGGGACAGTTGGGAGGTATGGAGAGAGTAAAGCTGCCCCATGGGATTGGGCCCTTCTATAGGGTGAATTGGAACAAGGTGAAGCTGAGCACACTCTATCCTTCCTTAAGGTGGCCTGGTGCACAATGTAGGAGGGTACGGCAACCCCCAAAGGTCAATAGTATTTTATTGTATTTATAATATTTATTTAGTGCGAACGTGCAACGTTTCGGGGCAAGCTTGATAAAGAGGCTTGCCCCGAAATGTTGCACGTTCGCACTAAATAAATAGCATGGGGTAACCCTGCATTTCAATTGCCTCGAGTGCCAGTGTATTTCTATACTATTGCCCTGCTATAGGGGAAATCTTTTAATACAGAGCTCATTGTGCAATATTTCTATATACTGTATCTCCACAACAATGCTCCATGTGACCAGATATCACCATGCAGTTGGTCGATTGAACAGAAGTAGGTTTGTACCCACAGGCAGCTCTGGCACCATTGGGAGCATTGGGCACACTGGCTCATATAAGCGTCAGAAAGGGAAAGAATAAGAAGAGAATGTCTGTGAGTAAATGAGGTTCCGGGGAAGCCATCGCTAAGTACCTGTGATTATCTTCACAAGCACAGTAATGTTCCCCCAGGGGGTCATACAGGGTTGTTTTGAAATTAAATTAGATGCTACTCCATGTCATTGTCACAAAAGCGGCAATTACACTATTGTTATTGTCATGTGATTTGCCGAACGTCCCTCAGATGCATTTCCATCCCAAACACCCACTAATGAAACCCCCAGGGGTGTTATTGTCTATAATACAGGCTCATTATGACAGCCCCCAGTGATCTGAGCAAATGGGATTTTAATGGCAACTCTGAAACCCACATAAAGATCCGTATGTTCCCTTGATACATGAGACGAGCAATACCAACCTCTCGTGCTGTGATGTCATGGCGTTCCCTATGGAAGGTGTAAACTGGCAAAATCAAGGCTATGCAATGGGCATCAACATGGCACCAACCTGTGCTCCACCTCATTATTTATAGAGAGAGATCACTGATAAGCATTGGGTGGGGCTAATCATTAAAACCAATAACCATAAGTTTTGAGCTCTCCCACTTACAGCTTCTATGTAGAACCCAAAGCAGAGGCCCCTGTTTGGCCCCCTTATAAATAGCTTTGTGGGAAATTATGAATAAAAGAGCCCAGCGAAACACCAGTTTACTGTCCGAACAAAGAAGTGAACAGGAGTAATTCATCTCTAGTGCAGTGCTGTGATTTACCGAGAAAAGGATACCATTTCTTCCTATACCAGACTTTATGAATATTTTAGATTAGGAACTAGAATCTTTCTTCTTCCAGCCAACTTACCCCGATCGCCATAAGAATAGGGAGCCGAATGATTAGCCAGTAATTCATATTGTAATTCCGAGTCCAGCAGCTAGAGGGAGAGAGAAATATGTTATTTGGGGTAGAACTAAGTAGGTGTATATTATATATATTTGCAGGACCGCCATCAGAAATCACAGGGCCCCATACGACAAAATTTCCTGGGCCCCCTGGGCTGCGCCCACTGCAAGCCCCACCTACAGGTCCACCCTCCCCACCCCACAGGTCCGCCCCCCACCACACAGTAAAAAAACAAAAAAAATATTGGTGGCTAGGGTTCCCACATGTTAATAAAAAGATATTGGTGGTCAGGGCCCCCCATAAAAAAAACATTTGTGGCCAGGGCCCCCCCATTAAAAAATATTGGTGGCTAAGACCCCACATGAGAAAAAAAAGATTGATGGCCAAAATTGGTGGCCAGGCCACCCCCCACACATTATAAGAAAATTGGTGGCCAGGGCCCCTTAAACGTCCATGCCTTCCCGAAGTCAGCAGCTCTCAGAAAGATGGGGGCCCGGCTAATCAAGTAAGTGTGGCGTGGCTGGGCCCCCCTTACCCTCAGGGCCCCCTACAACTCTCCCCCCTGTCCCCCCCTGATGGCTGCCCTGTATATTTGCCTGACCCATGCAGGTCTGCTGTGTTACATACTGAAGGATTGGCTAGAAACTGGCATGGTTAATATATATTGTAAGACTGACCAGGAACCGGCATACAGATGCTGTCTGTCTGTCTATACTTTATCCGTCTCATCTCCCCGTATCCAGACGGATCTGTCCCCATTGGGCAGACACTGCCAAGTAATACTATTGCTCTGTATCCTTTCCAATTGCTGCACAGAATCTGTTCCTATAAGATCAGTGTCTGTGCTCAGTGTGGTTCTGTTCCATGCCAGTAATGTGCTGCGAGTAATGGGGCACTGCCTGAGCAGACTTAATTACATCACAAATAATATCCCTTCCACTAGCAGCCAAATCACAGACACCCCCTCCCTGCACCTCCAGTCATTGGGTAGTAAGAACACCTAGAAGGGAAGAAATAAATGGAGGATGTGCCAGGGTCCCAGCTAAAGAGCAGCGGGTATTCCTCTCATTATAATGGGTTCTCCATAAAACACGAAATATTGCTTTATAAGAAGGAAATAAAATCTTGCACAGATCTACGTCCATTTTTTTTAGTTGTAATATTTGTGTGTAGGTGCATCTCAGGTCATTTTGCCTGGTCATGTGCTTTCAGAAAGAGCCAGCACTTTAGGATGGAACTGCTTTCTGACAGGCTGCTGTTTCTCCTACTCAATGTATCTGAATGTGTTACAGTGGGAGCTGGATTTTACTATTGAGTGTTGTTCTTAGACCTACCAGGCAGCTGTTCTGCCTGGTTGTTAAGGTGGCCATACACTGAGAGATCCACTCGTTTGGCGATGTCGTCAAACGAGCGGATCTCTCCCCGATATGCCCACCTTGAGGTGGGCAATATCGTGCTGATCCGATCGTGGGCCCTAGGGCCCAACGATCGGATCCTAACGAATTGCAATGGGCGGTCGGATCGCGCATAAACGAATAGATGCGGCCGCAATCCGACGGGATTTTTTTGTCCCATCCGATTGAGATCTGGCCGACTTTCGCCAGCTCTCGATCGGTGAAGCCCGTCGGGGGCCCCATACACGAGCCAATAAGCTGCCGACACGGCCCGTGTATGGCCACCTTTAGGGAGCTGTTATCTGGTTACCTTTCCATTGTTCTGTTGTTGGGCTGCTGGGGGGAAAGGGAGGGGGTGATATCACTCCAACTTGCAGTACAGCAGTAAAGAGTGATTGAAGTTTATCAGAGCACAAGTCACATCACTGGAGGCAGCTGGGAAACTGACAGTATGTCTAGCCCCATGTCAGATTTCAAAATTAAATATAAAAAAATCAGTTCAGTGCAGAATTCTGCTGGGACAGCACTATTATCTGATGCTTTGTGGAAAAAAAATTTTTTCCCCATGACAGTATCCCTTTAAGGAGTGGTGCTTCATGGAAAATAAGTGAAGTTTGTTGGAGTAGGGGAAAATGCTCCAATTTAAAAAAAGGGAACTTTGGGTGGTACAATAAAGTATAGGTCCCTATTGACATTACCTGCTGTGTGGGCTGTGTGGGGTAAAAACTCCATTAATAACCCTCTCCCAACATTTTGGAAATAGAAAGAGGGACAAAAAGATTTGCCCCGCAGAGAGTGGCAAATTTTTTGACCATGCCCATTTTCATGGCCACACCCACTAATAACCTTGTCCATTTTACACATTTTGGCAGGTTATTAAAGTCTGAACACATTTCTGTGTTTTTTTGCTGATGAAGGTGAATTGCCCTTTAAGCTGTGAGTCTAAGTTCTCCCAAGAGACCTTCTTATCTTATATTGTTATAAAAGTATCTATTCTCGGCTCTCTGACAAAAGCCAATTAAGTTAGAGACTTTGTATATTTTTCTGACTTTGTATATTTTTTTTTTGTATATTTTTCTGGCTGTTCAATGAGAAAGTAATTTCAGTAACAAACCCGGGACTGCGGGTTGAGCTGTCAAAATCGTGACTGTTCTGCGAAAAACGGGACAGTTGGGAGGTATGCCTCTGTGATGCAAAACTCTTAACTGGCAACCAGTGAGTCTGACAAAGAGATATTTGAGGGTTTGCATATCGTTGCAGTTGTGTTTGTGGGCCTCATTCACTAATGAAGGACACTGTGCGAGCAACAAATGCACTACTCATACATAAAGCACTTGCACCCATCCCTTCTGTCACCCAGTGTACATATGCAAGTGGTATTTAGTAAGCTCCATGGGATTTACCCTGCAATTAATCAGGTGCTAAGTACAGGGCTTCCATTGTGCACTGCACCCACAAACAGAGTGATATTGTGCACCACTAAGGGGAATGGTGTGTAAGTGAACCCCGTGTCCTGCATGAGTGCCCCATAATGTAGTGAAGACTTGCTTTATGTCATTAAGTAGCTTGGTGCAACTATCCTGCAGCTATGGGTGAAACCAGTAGCATAACTATAGAGGAAGCAGACCCCAACAGTGTCGGACTGGCCCACCAGGATACCAGGAAGACTCGCCAGGTGTCAGTGGGCCCTCCTGCTTCTAAACATTTGGCTTATTTCATGGCCATTCCCTATTTCTATGAGAATAAAGAGGCTAAATAGATGGAATAATAGATTATAGTATGTAAAGAAAAGAGAATAGGAAAATAGAGGTTGAGTGAGGCGAGGAAGAAAATAATACTTAGAGTGGGCCCCTGGTCTAAAGGTTTTTGGGTGGGCCCTGGTCTAAAGGTTTTGGTGGGCCCCTGGTGTCCCAGTCTGACACTGGACCCCAAGATCATAGGGGCCTGGACTGCGGGGGTCCTCTTCCTCTATTGCAATAAAATCCCCCCTCCCTGGGCTTCTTCTGTAAAGGAGACATTTTACTGTTTTAGATATAGAAAATGTGCTTTAAAAAGTTGTGTTTCTGGTTACTTTATCGAAAATTTCTGCAAAAACCCTGCTAGTCCCGTCCATCTGTTCCACTTCTCGCTGCCTCTTTTCCCAGGCTGTGCAGGGGAGGCGGCGGCTCTCAGCTCACTGCACTGGAGGACAGGAACCAATCAGCAGCTAGCAGGACCTGATAGGGAACTGAAACCTGTCTGTGCTTGTGTGACTGCAGGGCTATGATTGGTTGTCCCACTTCTACTGTGCTTCTGGCAGGGGCCGTTAGGAATAACTCTCTTTTGGACCTTGTAATAACTAATAATACTGAACTCATCTCTAACATTTGTGTGGGTGAGCATTTAGGGAATAGTGATCATAACATGGTCTCCTTTGAGATTCTGTTGCAGAAGCAATTCTATAAGGGAGTAACTAAAACACTAAATTTCAGACGTGCAAACTTTGACAGTATAAAGGCATCTCTGCAACATATTAAGTGGGAAATGCGTTTCACAGGGTTAAACACAGAACAAAAATGGGAAATCTTTAAAATGCTGCTTAATAAATATACTTGTCAGTATATTCCACTTGTAAACAAGGAACGTTGTTGCAAAGCAAAACCTTTTTGGTTCAATAGAAGCGTTGGTGTTGAGGTGGGTAAGAAAAGATGTGCTTTTAAGGCTTTCAAGTTAGCTGGGACAGCCAAATCATTTATAAGGTACAAGGAGGCCAATAAATCATGCAAAGAAGCTATAAGGTAAGCTAAAATTGATATGGAAAAGGATATTGCAGCAAGCAGTAAAAAAATCCAAAATTATTTTTTAAATATGTTAATAGTAAAAAAATGAAGCAGGAAGGGGTGGGACCCTTACTATCAGGGGGGGGGGTCAGCTGGTTGATGAAAACAAAATAAAAGCGCAGATTCTGAACTCATATTTTTCATCTGTCTACACAACTGAGGAACTAGTAAGTGAAGGTTTCCTTCTTAAAAGTCCCAATTCTAGTAATACAACTAATGATGCATGGTTCACACATGATGAAATTCAAAAGAGACTAGAACATGTTAAGATTAACAAAGGTCCGGGGCCAGATGGTGTTCATCCCAGGGTACTTAGCGAGCTTAGCTCTGTGATTGCCAAACATCTTTACTTAATTTTTCAGGATTCATTGAGATCTGGAGTGGTGCCTCTATTCAAAAAAGGATCACGTTCTCAGCCTCAAAACTATAGGCCAGTTAGTCTGACGTCAGTGGTAGGAAAGCTTAAATAAAGGATAAGATACTGGACTTTATAGCAAATCATAATTCTATGAGTTTGTGCCAGCATGGTTTTATGCTTAATAGATCTTGCCAGACTAACTTAATTTCTTTTTATGAGAAGGTAAGTAGAGACCTCGATTCTGGGATGGCAGTGGATGTGATTTACTTAGACTTTGCTAAAGCATTTGATACAGTGCCACACAAAAGGTTACTGGTTAAATTAAGGAATGTTGGCCTGGAACATAGTATTTGTACCTGGATAGAGAACTGGCTAAAAGATAGACTACAAAGAGCGGTGGTAAATGGAACATTTTCTAATTGGACCAGTGTTGTTAGTGGAGTACCGCAGGGCTCTGTACTAGGTCCCTTGCTTTTCAACTTGTTTATTAATGACCTGGAGGTGGGCATTGAAAGTACTGTTTCTATTTTTGCAGATGATACTAAATTGTGCAGAACTATAGGTTCCATGCAGGATGCTGCCACTTTGCACAGTGATTTGTCTAAGTTGGAAAACTGGGCAGCAAACTGGAAAATGAGGTTCAATGTTGATAAATGCAGGTTATGCACTTTGGCAAAAATAATATAAATGCAAGTTATACACTAAATGGCAATGTGTTGGGAGTTTCCTTAAATGAGAAGGATCTAGGGGTTTTTGTAGATAACAAGTTGTCTAATTCTGGGCAGTGTCATTCTGTGACTACTAAAGCAAATAAAGTTCTGTCTTGCATAAAAAAGGGCATTAACTCAAGAGATGAAAACATAATTATGCCTCTTTATAGGTCCCTGGTAAGGCCTCATCTGGAGTATGCAGTTCAGTTTTGGACTCCAGTCCTTAAGAGGGATATAAATGAGCTGGAGAGAGTGCAGAGACTAAGTGCAACTAAACTGGTTAGAGGGACGGAAGACTTAAATTATGAGGGTAGACTGTCAAGGTTGGGGTTGTTTTCTCTGGAAAAAAGGCGCTTGCGAGGGGACATGATTACAATTTACAAGTACATTAGAGGACATTATAGACAAATAGCAGGGGACCTTTTTACCCATAAAGTGGATCACCGTACCAGAGGCCTCCCCTTTAGACTAGAAGAAAAGAACTTTCATTTGAAGCAACGTAGGGGGTTCTTCACAGTCAGGACAGTGAGGTTGTGGAATGCACTGCCGGGTGATGTTTGGCTGATTCAGTTAATGCCTTGAAGAATGGCTCGGATGATTTTTTGGACAGACATAATATCAAAGGCTATTCATTTGGAGGGGTTGAATTTGATGGACTTTGTCTTTTTTTAACCCAATTTAACTATGTAACTATGTAAGCCCACCCCTGATTTTAAACAGAGACAGGGACCAGTGAATATCTATAGGGAGCTCCAATAAAGGGTCCATTTTTAAAGACAATATTAATTTACAGCCAAAAGTAAAATCAGCACCATCTATTATACATCATTTATTTATCCTATACGTCTCTTTTAAATTTATTTATCCTATACGTCTCTTTTAAATTCTCGGCTGCTCGCACAGTACAAACGTGAGGTGGGGGAGAGGGGGTTGTGTTGGGGGTTACATTTCAGGCTTTAACAGATGGGCCCCCCGAACATTTTTTTGTCGGCAGAAACCGCAGGGTGGGATATAAATGGCAGATTTTGATGAGACTGTACCTATCACTGCTGGCAGTAAATATTCCAATGCCAGGGGGACTTATATGAAGCCTGGGGGGGGGCCTAAGAAGTTACTTTTGCAGGAGAGAATTTGGGGAAGGAGGATGTGAGCTGAGTATAAAGGGGCCAATGGGAATGGATTGTGAACTCGACACCTGACAAACTCAATGATACAACACCGCAATTATCATCATTTATTAAACATGTTCTTATGAAATCATATTTAATCCCAGTGTATCATTATGCCCAGCAGCTATATACCAACAATATCATAACCAGCACATTCTCCACTGCTCTGTGGAGGGGATAGTAAAGCATTATTTAAAGGAGACATATAGTATAAATAAAAAAACTCTAATTTTGTAGCCAATGATGTATATTATATGGTGCTTGTTTTACTTTTGGCTGTAAATTAATATTGTCTTTACTGGAGCTCCCTAAGGGCTCTTACACATGAGCGTTTTTACCTGCGCTCCCCTGCGTTCCGTTTTTCGGCGTTCAGCCGCAGGGGAGCGCAGGAATAGACGCATTTAATTATTTCAAATGGGGCTGTACTCACACAGGCGCATGTAGGCGCCGAACGCAGGTTGAGACGCAACATGCTGCATTTTTCCTGCGTTCGGCGCCTACATGCGCCTGTGTGAGTACAGCCCCATTTGAAATAATTAAATGCGTCTATTCCTGCACTCCCCTGCGGCTGAACGCCGAAAAACGGAACGCAGGGGAGCGCAGGTAAAAACGCTCATGTGTAAGAGCCCTAAAGACGTTCTCTGGTCCCTGTCTGTTTCAAATGTGGGCGTGTCCTAACGGTCCCTGCAAGAAGCACAGTAGGAAGGGGACAGCCAATCACAGCCCTGCAGTCACACAAGCAATGATAGGCTTCAGATCCCTATCAGGTCCTGCTAGCTGCTGATTGGTTCCTATCCTACGGAGTGTCACCAGCTCCCCTGGCAAAGGAAGCAGTGGGAAGTTGAACAGATGAGCGGGACTAATAGGGCTTTTGCAGAAATTTTCAATAAAGCAACCAGAAACACAACTTTTTAAAGCACGTCTTCTATATCTAAAAGAGTTGTTTTTTGACATAAAATGTCTCCTTTAATGTAAGGGTTCACTTTACCTTTACTGGCCAATTACATGCTATACCCATTTTCCGGTTTCCATATTTGCCACGGAATGCATAGTGATGCAAATGAGTACATTAGCCCATAATTTCCAATGTCAATATTTACACTTCATTATGCAAATGAGCAACACAAACGCACACTAATGGCTAATTAAGTGATTAGGTTACCAATTAGGTGCATAATAACTGTGTATTTGTGCCGCTTCCTCAAAAAATCAGTGAATACCCTAATGATAATGAATATTGTGGTTCAGAGATTTAAGGTAATGATGGTGACATCTGCCCGGGCCCCTTTAGATCAACAGAGCCATCCTGAACATGTGTGTGCCTCCTTAGTCCTTAGGGCCCCTACTGAATATGTATCGGGAGATAATTGTATGGCAATTACACTCGCAGATCTTATCTCCTCATCTCAGCGCTGATGTGCCCTTTAATGTGTCCTTGTGCAAAGATGGGAGGGGCCAACAACATGCAATGTTTACATTTATACAAATCTCTCCGGATATGAGATGCTGCTAATTCAGAGTTAAACCATTAGAATCCCAGAATATAGGGACACAGATGGAGCCCAGTATATTACAGGCAATATGTATATAGGGAAATGGAAAAGTAAGGCACTTTAGGCCACACCCTCACCATGTCTATTCCTACTGTAAATGATAAGGATATTAGAAGTCACTGAGGGGTTGTTCTGTGACCATATAAAGGCACAAAGCTGCAGGCTGAGTTATACAGGGAACTCTGAGTATCACTCATGTATTATAAGGGATAATGTACCCCCTACTGTAAATGATAAGGATATTAGAAGTCACTGAGGGGTTCTGTGACCATATAAAGGCACAAGGCTGCAGGGTGAGTTATACAGGGAACTCTGAGTATTACTCATGTAGTATAAGGGATAATATCAATCACAGGGGGCAGGGAGGATAACCTTCTTGCAATTCTCTATTCCTGAAGCACCCTGATAAAATCGTCAGCAGGGAAGAGGTTAAAGGCGCAGGTTTTGCATCACTTCCAGTAAATCAAATGACCAGTAATTGCTACCTTCTGATTGGCTGCCGTGTGATTTTAGACTGCATTTATCTGCCACATTTCTTGCTGGAGCCTCAGAGGGGTGAGCAATGACTCTTGCTGATTGACTCTGCACTGTTCCCTTAGCTGCTCTGCCCAGGTCTGGACTGGGAATCAAAATAGGCCCTGGCGTTTCAGGTATACAGAGGCCCAAACAGCCCACACAGAGGCCCAAAGAGCCCAACCAGCCCAGTAAATAGTCACTGTCTATGGCAACTTACAGCAGCCCCTCTGGCATTTGCCAGAACCCACAGATAGCCAGTCCGGGCCTGGCTCCATCCCAGGTGATGTCACAGGCTCACAGAAAGGGAGTCTGGGCAGCTTGTTCAATAGGCTTTACTGCATTAATTTGCGTTATGTTTTGGGTGGCCGAGGATGAGTAGAGTATAACAGTGCTTTATTAGCAGAGTCATGCAGCCATTACACAACAGTAACTTTCACTTTTAAGCTACCAGGAAGTATGCACAGTATAAGTATGAGCACAGTGCCATCTACAGGCCATTTGTATAAAAATCACAATTTGGGAAACTACGAACATAAAAACCAAAGTACTAATACTTTTTTACATGGTAACTATAGGGCATGGCTAAAAGTAAGGGGATGAACAAAGATATTAACCCTTTGACAGATAAGACAGAGAGGGAGAATGACATGCTGTGAGTATCTGCTCATGGGAAAAGACCAAACATGAACAAACCCGTTGTCTTCATACAGGTACTTGACTATGGCCCAGGGGACGACAAACAGCATCGGGACACCTGGGAGAGAAGAGAGACATAGTAAGTCGGAAGTCATACGCAGAAACAATGCTGGAAGCTGCCATATATTCAACTGTTTGCTCAAGTAAGTCCTATCTAATATGATAAGGAATTAATGCCCCGGGGGAAGAATATGTTCTTTGTACATTTCATTTCCTGCTTGGCAAGGAAGGAGGTTGCTACTGACCTGGTATTGTAAAACATTACAAGACATTATTGATACAGTGATAAAGAACGCTGTTCTTAAAGCCAATGTTCACCATTTTAGTAAGACATGGACATTTCTTAGACAATTTGCAGTTGGTCTTTTTGCATTATTTCAGCGTTTGTCCTGTAGCTCTCCAGGGTGTAGATTATCCTAGCAACAAGGCAGAAGTCTGAATACCAGGCAGGAAGACAGATAAGAGTAAAGGGTTATTAATAATAATAATAATAATAATGGTGGCTGTTGATGCCCCCGTCAATGGGGCAAATTAACTAATGGGGGGAATTTTTGCCAGCGAACGATCCGTTACACTTCACACCAAGAGAATTCTCTACCACTACGCTAATTCACTAAAATTACGCTTAGGTCAGTTTGAATATGGCAGGTACATATAGGTCATATATATATGTCTTTATTAGAGATGTTGGTGCAAATGCTTGAAGTGGCCACCTATTATTAAAAATGTCCAAGGAAGCAAAATAAAGACTAAAGAGATCCTCTAATGCCCTAGACATAAGCCCAACCTAAAACCCATGCCCCTCAAATGGTTGGGAAAGAAATGTTAACACAGAAATCTTTAATAGTTAGCAGACAATCCCGCTTTAAAAAATGAAAAAATCTCCAGCGTTTTTAGAACTTTTATGACTTTTCGGCACACAGGATATGATGTCACTGCCATACAATTGAGGAAGATGAAGCTTCATCTTATCAGTTCGCCTGGGCTAAGATCACGAAGGAAACTCTGGCGAAAAAGGTCACGTTCTCTAAAATACGCACTTGTGAATTTGCAGAGTAACGATCGTTCGCCTGAGAGAAAATTCGCCTGGTGATAGGGCATGAAACTGCGATATTGACAGTCTCTTTGTCTAGCGAATTGTCCTCCTGTTAGTAAATTGGTGATGTCTCTGTGGATGAGATTTCTGGTGAATTTTCACTAGGGACGGCCACTTAAAGATAGATCAATAACCCACTCCTCTTTGGACTGACGTGTGTGCTGGTTCTGTCCATTTGTGGCTCTTGCATTAGTGGTATAATGTACAATGAAAGAAAATGCAGTCGGAAGCAATTTCCCATTATTCATTAAAGGGGACCCGTCACCCAAAAGAATTATTCAAAATCCTATTTTATCACATTAGTCAAGCAAAATGAACTTTAATTACACTATATAAATTATTTGAATCTTGTTTCCTTCAGTCTGGTAATTTATAATTATAGCAAGCAGGCAGCAGCCATTTTGTGGACACTGTTATTAAGGCAAGTCTTGTATCATTATTAAGGCATAGAGGAGGGGCAGACAATATTCAGGGGCGATCCTGGCCCCTCCGCCGCCTGAGGCAGCAGCAGTTGCTGCTGCCCCCCCTCCCCCAGAAATTCTCTCTTAAAGTACCAGGAGCAGCATTTTTGCTGCCCCTGGTACCTAGTGGGGCGCTGCCGCCTGAGGCGACAGCCTCAACTCGCCTCATTGGCGAAGCACCCCTGACAATATTTGATTGACAGCTGAGATTTTTAAATGAGCTTACTTAAAAAATAGAAATTGGATTTCATGTTTAATTTGAAAAGGACTTTTATTATACAGATTTTTATGTCTGGGTGACAGGTCCACTTTAAATAAAGATGGTTTCCTTGACGTCCTGTTTTTAATATATTAAATAAAATGATGGATTTTTAAGAACTTTTTAAAGGCTCCCTGTGTGCACCTTTATTTTCGGATTTATATATATATATATATATATATATATATATATATATATATATATAACTCAGTCTCACTTGGTGCACTCAAATAAAATGTCAGTAAGCAGCTGCCTGGGTGCTGGTTATAAATCACATCATATTCAAAGAACCGCACTCACAGGTCTTTTATGCAGAAAAAACTGTGGTTTAAAGGAGTTGTTCACCTTCCAAACACTTTTTTCAATTCAGTTGTTTTTAGATTGTTCCCCATAAATAAAGACTTTTTTCAATTACTTTCCATTATTTATTTTTTACTGTTTTTATAAAATCCAAGTTTAAAGTTGAATGTTCTTGTCTCTGGTGTTTTAGTCTAAATTCATTAGTAATCCTTGTATTGTGACTGTTATATTATATAAAAGGTCAGACTGGAGCCTTGGGGGCCTACCAGGCTGCAAAGCGAAGTTCCCGGGGCCCCCTCCCGACCTCAAAACTCCAGGCCTTGGTGCGCACATGCGAGAAAGACGCAAGCACAAACTCCGCTGAGGAAGAGCAACAACGGTTTTTATGGGGCAGCTATATATATATCAAAGAGAAAGGCTAGAGTGCTAGGCGAAACGTCAGTTGTTCTTGTTTTCCAATAAACACCGTTATATTTTTTGGTAAGACCTGTGAGTGCAAGCTTTTTCCTTGTTCTATCTTTACAATTTTTGTGCTTGTTGCACCCAGGCAACCTTTACCGCTATACGAGTTGTGCCGGCTTCCAGAGTTGTGCCAGCTTCTGGTTGGCGTTTCTAACGTGCCGGCGTTCATTCGGGACGCGATGGTGTCCGTTTTGGATGCGCGGCGTGAAATTCTGATGCGCTGCGTCAATTTCAGCTTCCTGGGTTCCCTGTTATAAACGGTGCTTTCTGATGTAAGAACGCGCCGTTTATAAGGATATCATTTACAGTCTGGTCCCATAGGGAAATGACCAGACTGTAGATTTTTATATATATATATATATATATATATATATATATATATATATATATATATATATATATATAAATATATTCAAAGAGCCGCACTCCACTTTTTTGTATTTAATCAAATAGTGTTTACATTATGTTATTATCCGACGTTTCGGCCCACATTAGGGCCTTTTTCCTTGAAAAAACTGGGAATCCACAAAATAAGATGGGGGTTACTGGGAACGTATTTAGAAACATCTTCCCTGCTAATGGGCTGGGGTCTTGGGTTGGTACAGATGGCCAAAACATAATGTGCAGCATTTCTACCCTACTTCTTTGTGAGGCTTTAGTTTTCCTTTAAAGAAACAGCCCCAAGTAAGTTATAGTGTAAGGGAGGGTCTACATGTGACACTGGAAGAGGTGGAGTTATGTAAATAAGAGGTGGAGTTATGTAAATAAATACCTATTTATAATATAAAAGTGATCCCCTTAGCAGGCCTGGATTTGTGCAAAGGCCACCAAGGCCCAGGCCTGGGGCGGCAGGATTTTATGGGGAGCAATGCTGCCCAATCACACCCACATTGGTTCAGAAATATTGGGGATGCGCAGGAGATTTTAAATTTCTTGTGCGCCAATCCCCATTGATGAAAATTTCCACAAGTAAAAAGGAGGGGACGGGGGAGACGAACGTTTGTGGGCCTAGGGGTGCCCGCTATGCAAATCTGGCCCTGCCAATTAATGAATAACGTGTCACACTAAGTGGCAGATTTATCAAAGGTCAAGTTGTGTTTTACCGAAAATGATTTTTCAGTCAAAACTTGGTTATAAAAGTTGGATCTAAAAATACTCAAGTTTTTGATGTTCGAATTTTCCAAGATTTATTATACCCTGAAGCTGGAAATAGTTTGAATCTGAAAATACTCCAGCTAAAACCTGTAGAAGTCATGTAGAAGTCAGTGGCAGAGGTTCCTTCAACCATTTGAAGATGTTTGGGGGTTTTTTTTGCGGTGGGTTTCGCTCAAAACTCAATTAATTCAAGCAATTTGAGGGTTTTTTCGGTGAAAACTCGATTAATTCAAATTCACTGATTCAAGTTTTGCTTATTTAAGTTTTTTCATAAATCAGAAAACATGTAAGTTAATTTGAGGTATAAAAAATCTCACAAACTCAAACTTTGATAAATAACCCCCTTTACCAGTCCATATAGTAAAATGTGGGTGTTGCTATACAGGGTGCAAGCAGACAAAAAGGAAATGAAAGGGGGAAAATGGATCAGGCCCTGAAGGGTTAAACATAGATGCAGATTTAGTCGATTTACGGCATACACATCACCATGGCAACACTTAGGGAAAGAAAATATACGTCATTGTGTTAATGAAGTTTAAAAACAAAGAGCAAATGAATTTATTCATTTCATATTCATTATTCATCATCATTTATTTGAAATTGAGTTCTTATGTGCAGAGTTAAGGGTTTAATAAAGATTTTCGGATATTATGCAGTTATTTGTTATCTCTATGTCACATGGAGTTTTGCCAGTTTCCTTATGGCACATCTCTGGTATATGTCAATATATGCTTTTATGGTGCATTTATCATAGTGGAATTGTCTTAGTGTTTTCTTTCATGAAAAGATTTCACAACTTAAGATGTATATTTTTAATTTTTCTTACAAATTTTTGTTGAATTTTCAGGGAAATTAGGCCAACATGTGACGCTGTACAAGTATGGGACCTGTTATCCAGAATGCTCAGGACCTTGGCTTTTCCGGATAACGAATCTTTCTGATATATGGATCTCCATACCTTAAGTCTAGTAGATAATCATATAAACATTAAGGGGCAGATTATCAAGGGTCGAATTTCGAAGAGGAAAATACTTCGAAATGCGACCATTGAATAGAATCCTTTCACGGTCTTTTCTCAAGCCTCTCAAACGTGGCTTGAGAAAAGACCGTGAAAGGTCTGAAACGTTGCCGGGTGTTTGGGGTCAGAGCCTATGTCCCAATAAAGGCATTTTAAGACAACAAATCAATGATTGGTGCCGTCTATTACTGCAATTTGAATTGATGAACGGATTGAGGCTGGGAACCGTTTGACGTGCATCATACTAAAGTCTTTTGGAGGTGAGGGTGCTGACTGTGTAAATTGTGACATTGAATAGAATCCTCCAACATTTGAATTCGAAGTCGGAGGATTTTTTTCATCGTATGATTGTATTCCGATCGTAGTACAATCATACTCCGATCGTAATTCTAATCGTATGATTCGAACGATTTTATCGTACGATCGTACGATTTTCCTGCGAAACCCAAAAACTTAGAAATATGCTCTGGCAGGTCCCCATTGGCTAACATAGCACTTCGGGAGGTTTAAATTGGCGAAGTATTGAAGTCGAAGTTTTTTTAAAGAGGCAGTTCTTCGATTATCGAGTGGTCGAATAGTCGAATGATTTTTACTTCGAATCGAAGTCGAAGTAAATTCAAAGTCGTAGTATCCTATTCGATGGTCGAAGTATCCAAAAAATTACTTTGAATTTCTTTACTTGGAAAATTCCCTCGAATTCACTTCGACCCTTGATAAATCTGCCCCTAAATAAATTCAATAGGCTGGTTTTGCTTCCAATAAGGATTAATTATATCTTAGTTGGGATCAAGTACAAGCTACTGTTTTATTTTTACAAAGAAAAAGGAAATCATTTAGAGTCTATGGAAGACGGCCTTTCCATAATTTCGAGC
Source organism: Xenopus laevis (assembly GCF_017654675.1). Lineage (NCBI taxonomy): Eukaryota > Metazoa > Chordata > Amphibia > Anura > Pipidae > Xenopus > Xenopus laevis. Next base: position 23,313,401 of record NC_054379.1, on the reverse strand, counting down.
TTTCTGGATAAGGGTTTTCCTGATAATGGATCCCATACCTGTACATTAAATTAAGCAGCCGTAGTTTTCCATGCAAGCAAACTTGGCGTTTTCTTGGCTCTTTACAACTTTCTTTACCAATATTTTCTTTTTTTACCTAAAGATTTTCATATTTTGGCACAGTATAAATGTATAAATTTGCCAAATGTTGCTCTAAAATAAGTGGCCAGCAATGGGTCGGTCATTTCATTTTCTAATTTTCAGTATAACTTTTCCCATAAAGCAAAAAAACTGCTAAAAAACAAGAGACCAAATGAAATAGAAAGAAACATTCTTCAATATTTAAGAATTACGCCATAGTATGGATATGGAATGGGGCCCCTAAGGGGATATGAAAGATATTGTGACTGGAACACTATTATGTGAATGTGAAATAAATATGAAGAATTGCGATGGGTTGGAAGATGCGACTGAATTCCATGAATGGATTTCTGCTCAACTCTGGGCAATTCCAAGAAGTGAGGCAAACGAAGATCCATCTGGAGGAGCCTCCACTAAATTGTATGGTGTTGCCATGGTAACTTGGATGTATAGAATAAATCTTGACGCACAGGTGGCTGGAATGATACCAGTCGGAGGGGGCGCAGAGGGAGTGTTAGTGAGTGGGGCTATTTATAAGAGTTATCCTACATAATAGAGGGGTAATCTTCTCCTTCGGGGCCCTGGGATGCTGACTTGTGAGAAGTAGGAACAAAGAGTGGAATGGGCTGGATATGAGGTTGGCTTCTGATATGAAGGTGACACCCAAAGTGCTGAAATGAAATCATGTTCTCATTATTTTAGAAAAATAAAAGAAAAACGATACCCCAGAACAATGTAGGTCTCTATAAAAAGATATTGCATAAAACAGCTCATGTGTAAAATCCTGCTTCATGTAAATAAACCATTTTCATAATAATATACTTTTTAGTAGTACGTGCCATTGGGTAATCCTAAATAGAAAATTGCCATTTTAAAAAATAAGGGCCGCCCCCTGGGATCGTATGATTCACGGTGCACACAAACATACCATACAAACTATACATGTTAGGTCACATGAGCCAATTAACAGACAGAGTTCTGTATTTTGCTTCAATACTTCTTCCTGTTACAGTTAGAGTTGTAGTATTTCTGGTCAGGTGATCTCTGAGGCAGCACACAGACCATCACTTAATGGTGGTTCAAGACAAGAGATGTAAAAGGACAATATTTACTGAAATATATATACCAGTTTGGTAAGATTCTTTAATATGCCACTTAATGTTATATAAAGTATCTGTTGCTCAAGTATTCATTTTGGGGGTATAGTTTTCCTTTGACACAAAATAGTGTCATCAGTATATTGGCTAAATACCTAGCAACTAATAGCTTGGCGGGCCACTGTGATTGGCCCGTATTCTTACAGTCACTTGGTGCTGGCCAACCAGGTTCAACCACTCAAAAATCAGTCTCTGTGCTAATAGTCACTGATGCCCTTTCACTTGCCCACCGACCAAATACAATTTTCAGTTTAGAGAGACCAACTGCGGCAGAGTCTGTTGGCAATGCCACTGGCAATAGGGTTACTAGCTGGCCGGTATTTCACCGGCCTAACTGGTAGAATATCAGATAGGGCCTGGACTAATGTTAACAATTTACCGGCAGTGTAATTCCTGTTAAATTTGGAATCCCTAGTTGTTCTCACGCCAACTCAGCCCCCTGCTCCCTCTCCATTCAAATAATTACTTCTTTCACCCTGTCTTCTCTCTGATTGTGCCTCAGCTTTAGCTGCCAGAGTCACAGCTCTGCCCCTATTCACATCATAGTCCCACCCCCTTTACATCATAAACCTACCCCTCAGTCTCGCCTCCACGTCATCGGCCGGCAAGAGGACAACCAAAAGGTGGCAACTCTCTCTGGATTCTGGCAAATGTCAGAGGATCTGCTGAAAGTCCCCTGTGAGCAGGACCAGAACTAGGGGGTAGGCAGAGTAGACACGTGCCCAGGGCACAAAGCTTGGGGGGCGCCCGGCACGTACCTTTAACTGCTGCCTACCCCAGTCCGATCTGGAGACTGCCAATATGTAAGGTGAGGGTGGCGTGCGCTGGACGCAGCTGTCAGCAGTGAATACATGCGCTCATGGACGAGCGCACTCAATGGAGGGGGGGGCACAGCCGTCTGGGTTGCCTGGAGAGCCGGCTGGTCCAGCTTGTGAGGTGATGATTGTGCTTCAAATGCCAAAGACCAGATGTGCCATACATTCTCATACAGCATGGTGGAAAGGTGACTGCTGGGCTTCAGGCATACCTGCCAACATTTGAAAGAGGGACAAAACAATCTGCCATGCGCAGTGCCGCAGGTTATGGAAAGTTAAGTTTGAACATATTTCTAGGCGGTTTAAGGCCATGTTTTATGTGTTATTGTAGCTTTGCTAATAAAGGCGAATTGCCCTTTAAACTGAAAGTCTTGGTTCTCCCAAGAGACTTGCTTACCTTAAATAGTTAAATCTATCTAAGTTGACAGGATGGAAATTTTGAAGCTTTTGAACGAGCCTGAACATTGGCAATATTTTAATGCAGTATCGTCAGCTCAAGGTAGAATTCTTTTGTTTCTACCTACGTATCCAACGATTAGTACAGAAAATGAATTATCTTTGGTTGCTGGAAAAATCGTTATTGTAACCTGTATGGCCACCTTTAGACAGGGCTGTGCCATTAGCTGGGGGGGGGTTAAGTAACGGAAACCAGCACATGTGTAATCAACCAATCAGAATGGTAGTAAATTGTATTCTTAGGCACTGGCTCTGCATGTCTTGTATCTGTGTGTTGGTTGCCTCATTCCCCTGTAGCAGTGCCATAAAGTGATAAAGTATCGTTGCCGGTGGGGCTTGTAATTAACTTTGGATCTTGTGATCCGCAATCATTCACACAAGCTTCTGCCGGGACTCTGCGTTCCTTCTCTGCATTTCCTGGAGGGCTGGGAAATAAACCTCCCAGTGTCACATTCATCAAATACAAGTTTTACATAATTTTGTCTAAAAATGTGGATTTTCCTGAAGGTTGAAAAATCCTTTTTCTCTATTGAAGCAAAGATTCCTGTTGGATTTACTAAAGCATTTTTTCCATCGGTTTGCTTAACTGTTTGGCTGCTGTGGAATGGAGGAAACCATTAGAACCTTTGGGCCAGTTTGGTTATTGAATTTGTTCCATGATGGATCCTCACAATGGGCTTCTATGGGAAATTCAAGGGCAGTTCTGCTAAAACAAATTCTTATCGACAATTACAGGAAATGTCTTAAAAAGCAAAGTCTTACACCTGGGAAAATATATGGAAATGTAGAAAATTTGCTTTGGATGTTGGTTCCATCCAGGTGAACTTTTGGACTTTTAATTAAGCTGACCACCCTAACTGGGTCCTTATGCCCAATTAAGGCTCTCGAGAAATCTCTCTACTGAGCACTTGCTTTCTGTTTATCAGTAGCCCTTGTCCTACACCTTCACTTGTCACCCCAGAACTCTCAGTATGCCCACCTTGTCCTCAGACACCTCTATAATATATAACATTATTCCCATGCCTGAGCCTGTTGCCATTGGGTCACATAGTTGTCTTTTTCTCCTTTTTACCCGAGCAAAACACTATTTATTATCCAATATGTACTGCTGATAGGTCTATACAGTGCTCTCCATTCCCATCAGTCCCTGCCACAGTGGAGCTTGCCATTCTCATCACAGAAAAGAGCGTATCTTTTAGCATCTAGCGCTGGTATCAGTTACTACTTGTATGAGATTTTTAGGGGCACATATTGGAAGCTATGAGCAAGGGCATCAGGTTCCCAGTAAAGTATATTTCTGGACATCACTAGGCTTGGGCGAATTTGGCCCATTTTGTTTCGGCAAAAATTTGCTGGCAGCGAAATGTTGCCGACGCTCATTAAAGTCTATGGGCTTCAAAAAGTTTTTGACGCAGGTCATTTTTTTGACGCGCGACGCCATAGAAGTCTATGGGCGTCATTTCCGTGGCGAAACAAGGTGAAAAAATTCACCCATCCCTAGACAGCACCACTTTGTGTGGCATATGGGAAAATACTGTCTCAGATAAATAAGGAGGGATAACCAAGGTTACATCTGTAAATACAATATGCAGAAGCAATGTCTCAGCCTAGGAACGATATTATTTTATAAAATCAATAAAGATAACATATACAGTGTGTGTGTATATATATATATATAGTCCAGTGGGCCGGTGCACACAGAACACAAAATAATGCCTAGGTGCTGGAACAATCAGTAATAATATCAAAACAGTAAAGGATCCATACTCATAGGTCTTTTGAAGAAAACAAAGTTTTATTCTCAACGTTTCGGCTCTTAGACGTGAGCCTCCTGATGACGGCTCACCTATGAGTATGGATCCTTTACTGTTTTGATATATATATATATATATATATATATACAAACACTGTAATAGTCAGGGCCTGGAGGTTACTCTGCTCAATATTCTGTAACTGTAGAATTAAGCGAAAGATTAAAAGCCTGTGGATTTACCTCATGCCCAAAATTCTGTAACTGTAGAATGAAACAACAGATTAAAAGCCTGTGGATTTATCTTGTGGGACAAATGGCAAACGGCGCCGCTCTGTTGGTTCCCAGCAACACTTGGCAGAAAGTTTCATTGCAGCAGATATGCCCCTTGGAGACATTCAGATCATTTAGGATAACGGCTTGCAATGACTTACTGAGAAAATAACATATTTCATTATGTCTCTCAGCACTGCCCCCGTCTCTGTATATTAATGGGCCGCGCAGCCCTCCTATCATTTATTCGGCAGCTGTAGGTTTAATCTCTGTACATAAAGCAGATCGTCACACTGATACAATGTAACACACCCCTTGGGGCAAAATCAGATTCCGTTGTACAAGATACAAGTTTGGGTCATTGCTCCAACAGAAATCATTTCCTACAACAGGACTGACTATAACCTGAGAGGCAGTGACAGAACAGAAAAATCCCATCAGGATTATTTCATGTCCTCGAGTATGAGGCATTCTGGGTAATACAGCCCAACCCTGGGAAGACAAACACTGCAATAAATACATATACAGATACAGGTGGAAGAAGATCCCTGCCCATTAGAGCTTTCAATCTAAGCTGTATGGTTCTTCTTTAACATCAGGAAAATACAGGTTCCTTAAAGGGATCCTGTCATGGGAAAACATGTTTTTTTCAAAACGCATCAGTTAATAGTGCTAATCCAGCAGAATTCTGCACTGAAATCCAATTTTCAAAAGAGCAAACAGATTTTTTTATATTCAATTTTGAAATCTGACATGGGGCTAGACATATTGTCAATTTCCCAGATGCCCCTGGTCATGTGACTTGTGCTCTGATAAACTTCAATCACTCTTATTACTGCTGAACTGCAAGTTGCCCCCCCCCCCAGCAGCCTAACAATGGGAAGGTAACGAGATAGCAGGTCCCTAACACAAAAGATAACAGCTCCCTGGTAGATCTAAGAACAACACTCAATAGTAAAAGCCAAGTCCCACTAGCGCTCGCTGCACTAGAAGAGCCAAATTTCCATTTTAACAAAACGGAAATTTGTCTCTTAAAGTTACCAGAGGCGGCTTTTTGCCGCCCTTGGTAACTGGCCGCTCCATGCCGCCTGAGGCAAGATTCTCTCCTTGCCTCATGGCCGGAGCAGCCCTGGGCACAAGTCACATCCCTGGGGCAGCTGGGAAACTGACAATATGTCTATCAAAAATGTGTTATAAAGTAATGAAAATATCATGTACTGTTGCCCTGCACTGGTAAAACTTATGTGTTTGCTTAAGAAACACTACTATAGTTCATATAAACAAGCTGCTGTGGAGCAATGACGGAAATTGTAAAAAGTCTATATGGCACAGGTTAGCTAATGGATAACAGATAACACCATTAGACAGACAGAGCTTATCTGTTATCTGCTGTGTAACTTGAGCTTTTTCTTCTTTGAATGGCTGCCCCCATTCAGGGCTGCCATCAGAAAACACGGGGCCCCGTACAACAAAATATTCTGGGCCCCCTTGTCCCCGCCCCAGCATGACCCAAAGCCCCACCCCAGATCCCACCCACATCACATTAAAAAAAGCCACACATTCATCATAGCTAAAATACCCCCCCTAAACAAGTTATAAAAAACAAGTTATAAAAAGCCATTTGTGGTTAGCATGTCCCTACAAGTTAAAAAGAAAATTGGTGGCTAGCCCCCCTTCCACAAGTAAAGAGAAAAAGTGGCCAGTGCCCCCTATAAGTTAAAAAAAAAAACATTGCTGGCCAGGGCCCCCCTTAAGTTTAAAAAAAAACATTGGTGTCCATGGTGCCTCAAAAAAGTAACACAAAAAACATTGGTGGTTAGGGGTTAAAAAAAAAAAAAAAAAGACCTGTTTTAAGATGACTGCTAGCAGTGACGTTCCCTCACTAGCATTCGACCTGTCATTGACGAGGAGGCACGGGATCAAACGGAGAAACTATCCAATAAGCGCCTGGTTGAGTAAGCAAGTGGGAAGAGGCAGGTTTGTGACACACCTCCGCTGCTATTGGTCAGTGTGCCGTCTCACACAGGCAGGCAGAAATGCTGTGAGACCTGTGCTGCAGAGATGGCAGCGGAGTCGTGCCTGTTAACTCTTTTCCGGCTGCTTCTTTTGAAGGGCCCTGCAATCCAGGTAGTGTAGAGCGGCCGGGCCCCCCTTCACACTTTCAAGACTGCCGGGCCCGGTACAGCTGTACCCGCTGTGCCCCCCTGATGGCGGCCCTGCCCCCATTGCTACACAGCAGCTTATTTATATAAACAATAGTAGTGTTTCTGAAGCAAACACATCAGTTTTACCAGTGCAGGGCAACACTGCATTATATTTTCATTACTTTAAAACATTTTTATTTTTTGACGTTACTGTTCCTTTAAGAGTTACTTTTCTAAGGACCTCCAAATACCATTTTGTCTTTAATTGCAAATGCTTTTTAAGTTATGTGTAAATGTAACAGAAACAGGTGAATAACAGACCTGTCTTTGTTGGGGGAGAGTTAACTCTGCAACCTTATTTGAAGAGGCAGAACCAGCAGTGCAAATGGTCACAGACAGACAGAAAATAGAAATGACAGTTACATGCAACTACAATCCCAGGGAGAATGAAGAATGCATGGATATAGGGAGTTGTTAAATACATTGTTTCAGAGTCAGAGCCAGCAGTGCAGAGAATAGAAAGGCACAAACAGAGACAGACAGTAGCAATGACAATTATACATAAAAACCCAGTGAGAAGAGAGGAATGAATGGATATTGGGAGGTTGTCTAGAATTAGATTTATTTCTGTATATTTAATTGTGAAAAATCTTACATCCCCTTTAATTTAGAAGTTGCAAAGACTTGTTCAAGGGAGGGGCATGGCTTTACAATGCTGTGTGTATAGGGCATATATATATATATCTGTGAGTGCCCCCCGTCACAGGGAATTAATCCATTGGCACTGGCAGCGTTTGGAACAGGAGGTAAATCAGTCATATAAATGCATGAAAACCCACATTCTGGGCTTGAAAGGAAGACACAATAAGGATAATGTGCCAGCGGCCCCACAGGTACATTCACTCACATAAAGAAATAAATTGATTTCACTGGCCCAGAACCGTAACAGATAGTGCAGAACTGGGGTGAACGAGTCCACAAGCCAATCTGCATATTCTTTCAGGTCTCTTTATTGCAAATAGACAATCTCTGCCAAATATTATTGGGATTCTCTGGCACCCAGTGCTGAACCCACATGAGCTTACTGGCTCGGCATAATGGTTTGTGGTGGCTGGAATGCGGGGGGGGGGTTAATGCTAGAATTAAAGGGGACAAATATCCAATCACACAATTTACCGTAAGGGCACACTGGATGTGGGTGTACGAGAAAGGAATAAGGTAAATGGGTAGAAAGGGATAATTATAAGGGAGGGAGGTAGTGGGAAAAGCATTATATTAAGTAGGTAGAGGAGGATAGAAAGGAGGGGACAAGCAGGCAGAGATTAAGGGAAGAGGGCCGTATTGGACTGGGTTAGCTGGGACCCACCATAAAAGCTGAGTAAAGGGCCCTCCTCCAGCGCACCTCCCTGCCAACCCCCTCCAGTGAGTATTTCTGCTGCCACAACTGATTGCCTTCTGCAGTCCAGTCCCCTCTTGTGATCCACCACTGCCCAACCTTGTGGGCACAATGGAGATTAAGGGTAGAGAGGAGAGATAAAAGGGAGGAGCAAGAAGAGGGTAGAAGAGGCGAAATAAAAAAGAGGGGGCAAGAAAATGGAGCTTAAAACTGGCCATAGACTCAATAGACCCATAGTATTGAGATATCAGTGGGTGTCACTACTATTTGCTTAACATTATCTTCATACGATTGCTGTCTATCATTTAACGTTCAGAACAACATCTGATTTGTTCTTTTTACTGCTTTATGTAATCTGAATGGTTAGTTGTAGATTGTTACATTGAAACAAACAATATTTTGTCGTACAAAGAATAAAATCTGCACTACATGGCCTGTTTAAAGGAAAAGGGTAGGGGAGGATAGAAGAATGGGACAATAAGGCAGATATTAAGGGAGGAGGGTAGAGAATAGAAAGAAGGTGGATATTATGGGAAGAGGGTAGAGGAGGAAAGGATAGAAGAATGGGGCAAGAAGGAAGATATTAAGAAAACAGGGTATAGGAGAGAAGGATAGAAGAATGGATGAAGAAGGCAGATATTAAGGGAAGAGGGTAGAGGATGAAAGGGTAGACGAATGGGTTAAGAAAGCGGATATTAAAGGAGAAATCAACCTGTGGGGAAAAATGAATAGGGTGGTAGAATAGGGCACAATGCATGGCAGATGAAGGCAGAGCAGATTGACAGAGGATATTCTATAATAAAACTGGAATGGAGAAAGGACAGTAGAAGGGGAAAGTCAAAGGTGTAAGATAAAGAGCAGAAAATACATTTGGAAGTAGGATATATAAACAAACTGAAGTTTATAGAAGAAGGAGGAAGCAGTAGGGTAGAAGTTAGGGCTGAAGGTGGCTGGTAGGTGTGCGGCACACAGTATGTATATGCATGGTATTGTACATCAGAGCCTTCTCCTCTGCTTTCCAGTCTTCTTTGATCTTCAGTAGGTGCAGAACTGGGTCACAGCCAGAAATGTTCCAGCAAAAAAGAGTTCCCCAAATGCACTGACTAAATCTTTTTTTCTAAAACATTTCCAGCCGGGATCCACCCTGGTCTTCACTAACTCCTCCTGGACTGGAGAGCAGGTCTTGTATGTGGGTACTGCTTGGGCCATTCTGATCCAATACGAATCCAGAACTGAGAGCAGAATTCCTTGCTTGGGGCAGAGGAGCATCTTCTCTGAGTCACGTCAATGCCTTTAATTGTGGTCTATGGCATTTTGCTTGGCACAGAGCCACTGATGTCTGGGACCTGGGTACTCACATTTCCTAGAACACACATTAGAGATGTTCTTTCAGCCTGAACAAAGTCTCATCCAGCTGGCAGCGACTCTGGCACTTGATATGGGCTCTCAATCAAGGCTACTGCTGACTGGCGCAGATCAGGGGACATTCCCATGGGTAAGGCTTGGCCCATTAAAGTGTAGACTGAACATGTAATTATCAAGCAATTGCCCTGAACTTGTTACTATTCCCACAATTTGCTCCAAGCTGAGATATTTCTGCCAAAGCTTCACTGCCAACTGGGCACATAGCATATTCCTGCCAAAGCTCCATTGCCAACTGGGCACATAACATATTCCTGCTGAGCCTGAACTCCATGTGTAACACTGTATCACAAGTAGATACATCAGTGCCCACTACACACTGGGCATAAAAGCCCATGGGCAGTAACCCATGGCAACCAAAAAAATTGTTGCATTTGCTGTTCTACCTGCTGTAGCTGTCCAACGGGCAAAGTTGCCCAGTGTTGATAAATGAGGTGACTTTTCTCTGTGTCAATAGCTGGGAGTCTGGATACACAGTCGCAGGAGAATCACTGACACCCAGGTAAATTGTGACACATAGAGATAGGAGTGCAGCTCTATTCTGCTATGGATTTAACAAATGAAAGGACATTATTAATTCAAAGTGATCATTTAAAGACCCCTTAATGTAGAGGAAATGAGTGAGGCAAAAACAGAAGAATATTCTGAATTCCATCACACAAACCTGTATTCTGGAGGAATTATTTTTCCATAAGAATATAATTTTCCATATTCATGGCTCTTGTTTATTATATATATATATATATATATATATATATATATATATATATATATATATATATATATATATATATATATATATATACACACCTGTAGATCTTTCCATGGGATACAGAGATACCCATGAGATTAGTAGAAAGGATGTTTTTTCTTAAACGAGAGCTAAGCCCTAACAATTTGTCTAAATATGTTCTATTTTATATGCTGAACTTACACTGAATGTACCAGCCCAGAGGTTTGGCAGCTCCAAATCTTGGGTCTTGTTAGGCAACTTTTGTCAGTGGCACTGCACATGCTCAGTGGGCTCTGGGCTGCTGGTGAGAAGCTAAACTTATATATTGTGAGTGGTTCCCTAAGCTCAGGAAACAGACAGCTGCCCAAAGCATGTGCTGGGAATGAGTAAAAGATGAGGCTATAATCCAACATCTATGATATACTAATACAGATACCCATAGATGACTTCCTAAGTATAAATATATGGTATACTCAGGACTGTATTTAGGTCCGATGCTGCCCTAGGCAACGGACCTAAACACGCCCCTACGTGCCACATGTGACATCGTGTTCGTGTTGTTCGCGTGATGTCACATACACGGACGTATCGGAACTGGCATCACGCCACGTGGAAGTGACGTCACTTGTACCAGCCAGCCAGCCGCCCCCCCCCCAGCTCTTTCCTACGGAAATCCCCCAAAACCTGCCACCCTAGACACAGGGGTACCTTAATATAAATATGGTCCTTGTTATACTGGGAAGATAAGACAACGCTAAGAAATCTTCCATCTACGTCATATTTTGTGGGATTGTCCCAAGATTACTCCCTACTGGGAAATGTTGAGAAAGCTTGAGAGAGCCACGGACCTTTCTCCTGGGGAAATTGATGAATCATATTCTGACAGCGACCAGGAGGCTGCTATGCCAGAAATGGAAACAAAAGGTTGCCCCGAAGGAAAGGGACCTACAGAATAAAATATAGGAACTAAAACAGATGGAATACCTTTCTGCCCTAAGTAATAGAACGATGCCTAAATATGAGGAGATATGGGCCAACTGGATTTACTGTTTCCCACCACCTGGTTGTTAGGACCAGTAAATGCCCAAGAAACAATACACTGCAGAATCTATGTGACAGTCTTGACAAACCTGTGTCCCAAATTTTGTTTTTAATTTGCATTTTTATGTTTCTATGTTCTGGTTTTTCTTTCTTTTTACTTTTTATGCTAACTATTATTATATGCAGCAATGATCTACACTGTATGATAACTGTTTATAACGAGTGTATAACCAAGATGTTGACTATTACAGTTCCATTTATACTAATTGTAAAAACTGCATTTCAATTATGAAAACACAAAAAAATAAAGTTAAAAAAAAAATGGGGCTACTGGGGACATCTTCCCTGGCACAAATCTTCTCTGCTAAAGAGCTGGGGGGAGGGGGGAGGCGTTTCGGCTACTACAGAAGAAACCCAAACATTTAGATGCAACAAAAATGAACAAAATCCCAGAAACTGACGGAATATTCTAAAGCCTGTTGATTATATCATGCCATATTATATATATATTATATAATGTCAATTAGGGATGCACCAAATCCGCTATTTTGGATTCAGCCAAACCCCTGAATCCTTAGCAAAAGATTCGGCCGAATATCGAATCCGAATCATAATTTTCATATGCAAATTAGGGGTGGGAAGGCAGAAACTTTTTTTACTTCCTTGTTTTGTGCCAAAAAGTAGCGCAATTTCCCTCCCTGCCCTTTGCGTTACTTTTTGGATTCTGGATTCGGTGCATCCTTAATGTCAATATATTTTGCCATATACTATAATATTAGTTTAGTAGGTTCCTGCTATTATGGTGGAATTCTGTGGGGAAACACTGATTAATCAGATGCCAACCATTCTGGTCTCTAAACTGCCCACCCCGGCCATGTTGGTGCCCCCCATAGTGCTACGATTTAAACTTGTATGGATTCACCTTACATCCCCCCCAAGTGAACTCACCCCATCTGTGATATTAATGCAAATATTGCTATTTATTAACGAATATAATATATATAAGAAAAGCAACTTTCAGGCTTAATAACAGATTTATTGTGTGTTTGGGGTGACAGTGGGCCACAGTTCTGGGTTGGTAACGAGGAATGGAAGATAATGGCATAATTGGCAGAATAATGAGGATAACTGGGCAGCTTTATAGCACTTACCTTCTCCCTGCACAGCAGCTTCACTAATAACCTCTCCATTAGGATACACAGAGGGGGGGCACAGAGGGGTCATACCCATTGTTGCTCATCATTCAGATTGCCAACTACTGGTGCTCATAGAACAGGGCAGCAACTTTCCTTATTCAGTCCTAAACCATTAGTGTAGATTTTAGGGGAACTCCACCCAAAAGCCCTTTTGTATAAAAAAATAAATTGTAATTCCGAAGAACACAGTGCTACTGAAAGCAGCATCTGTGCGGCTGCTTGTATTCTCTGCAATGCTGTTTATGACTCCTGAAACAATATAGCAGAATCCAGCTGTTTAACAGAACTGAAGTGACTTTTGCTACATTGCAGGAAGAGACAGAGAGCAGACAGTGACAGACAGACAAAATGACAGTTACACAGAACTATAAACCCGGTGAGACTTAGGCTTGAATGGATATTAGATTTTCTTTCTTTAGGGAAAAAAATTTTTTTGGGAGTTGTTCTTTAAAGATAAGTTTCCCTTGTTTTGCTAAACCAGTTTACTATAATTAATTATTCCTATGCTGATGGTAAAATCTCCTTTCCTCCCAACCAATGAATCACTCATTCTCCTTTCTTGAGAGGGAATCCCACAACCTGACTGCCCTTACAATAAAGAAACTGCCCTTACAATAAAGAAACCCTTCCTATGCGGATAGTGAGATTTTCTTTCCTCCCCACCAATGAATTGCTTATTGTCCCACTCTTGGTGGAGAATTTCAAACCTTAACTGCCCTTACACTAAAGAAACCCTTCCTACACTGATGGTGAAATCTCCTTTTTTTCCCCCATTAGGATGATTTCCCCTTTGCTCCTGTGCAGAATGGAGTCTTTCTGCTGACTTTGGCAATATCAGAGCAGCAATGTGCTGTGTGGGTTCCATAGCAAACACTCTCTCAGATCTCTCAATGATTTCATGGGAATTGTATTCCTTTAATGAACACAACTAGTAATTAGATTCATCTAATCTCTGCTTCTCGGTGAAACGACGTATTGAGTCAGAGCTACTGAATTCATTATTTCACTGCTTGGTTTTTATTAGCTATTTGCATTATTCTAATTCTAGTAGGAATGATTGCCTTGCAAGTGGAATTAGAGGGGATTGAGAAAGAGAAAAAAAAACATGTTCAGTTGTATTAGGCCCAAATGTTTGTCCTGCTTATTCAGCAAAATACACCCTGTATTGTACAAATCGAACTGTAACTGGATAAACTATCACGTTCTATATTCAATATACAATGTATCCTCGTACAATCTCAGGGAAACAATATGGCAGCTCCTACCCATATGTATAAATACAAATATACAGAGAAGGAATGTTCTGGGTACACAATAGGCTATACCCTCATACTGCAAAAAAAAAAAAATAGTAATATGACCAGTTTATAGATAATCACTGTACTATCAGTAATCAATAATTAGCCATTTATTTACTCACTTGCTAAAGATTTGGATTTATCTAATGTATCTTCAAGTAAAACAGCTAATTAATACATGAGTTCATATATCATGGTCAGTAATGCAAAATAAATGACAACCGAATGAGTTTATTTCAATGCAAATAACTGCCCAGATAGCTGACTTGATCTTTGGCAGTTAATGTCACATGAGCATAACTGTTAGTGATGACATCACAATGGTCACCATGATTGTTAGTGATGACCTCATAATGGTGCCCCTGACACAAGCTGGTATAAAAGATGCTCACAGCTGGGATTGTCAGATTAGTGACTGAATGCCACCATGAGGTCACTAATCTTCACCCTGTTGATTCTAACTGGATTTTTACAAGTAAGTTCTGTTTTAATACTTTTTTTATACTGAGAAGATATATATATAGGCTTAGGAGCTGCTATGGTCTCCTATCATTATATTGGGGTTGTTATATTTATTTTGCTATTGTGTGGGTTTGTTGTATTATGCACTGTACTATGTACAACCTGTCCCACACTGATACCTCCATTCTATATCATTACATGATAGAATACATTATTTAGGGATGCACTGAATCCACTATTTTGGGATTTGTCTGAATCCTGAATTGGCTGAATACTGAATCAAATCAACAACCTAATTTGCAGATGCATATTAGCGACAGGCAGGGTGAAAGAGAACCATGCTGTGCATGCGGTTAAACTTTTTGTTTTTGACTTCCTTGTCCTTTGTTTGTGTGAAGAAAAGTCATGTAATTTTTAGATTCAGATTCAGTTCGGCCAGGCACAAGGATTCAGCCAAATTCTGCCGAAAAAGGCTGAATACCAAACCAAATCCTAGATTCGATGCATTAATATTTGAAAGTAAAGTAAAAGTTTATCATGATAAGATCATTTTATATTTCACCCTCCCCCCAACTCATATATTCTATGAAAGTGTCTATATTATTTTGGAAATTATCCATAGTTTATTTTTATGCAAATAAATGCCCAGATAGCTAACTTGATCTTTGCCAGTTAATGTCACATGAGCATAACTGTTAGTGATGACATCACAAAGGTCGCCATGATTGATAGTGATGACCTCATAATGGTGCCCCTGACACAAGCTGGTATAAGGGCTGTTTACAGTTGGGATTGTCAGATTAGTGACTGAATGCGAACATGAGGCCACTAATCTTCACCCTGTTGATTCTAACTGGATTTTTACGAGTAAGTTCTGTTCATATTCATGAGTCCATGTATGGGAATTGTATCTGAGCCATTGTGGGTTACTTTTATTAGTGTTATTTGTTTATTTACCAGTAACCTATGAGTTTGCTGAGAGGTTTCTATACAATGTACAGCACCATGTCCCAAACATCTGATCCATATACTTTTCTCTTACAGGAAAGAAATATCAAAGAACATATTGAGACATCGGATTATGTGACTGAAGGATTCAACTACATCAAGCTCAGTTTGCCAGTTTGCCCAGTGTCTGTTGAAAAGGCCGGTTATGTAGAGGATGTAGAGTGCGGCAATACCCTGTTTGTACAGGAAGAGATCAGACCAGTCCCTCTGCTGATTCCTACAGACATAAGATGTGATGTAAGTCAGTATTGATTTATGTGTTACCAATGCTCTATACAGGGAGCAGGAAGGGAACATGTTATCAGGGCTGGAACTTGGGGTAGGCAGAAGAAGCACTTGCCTAGGGCACAAAGTTAAGGGGGCACCAGGCACGTACCTATTCTGCCTTGCTGCCCCTAGTCTCTAGCCTGCCAACGTTTCGCACCCATACCAGCACAGGATCACCTCTCCCACTCCTCCCGCCGCGTCACTACCCCTCCCACTCCTCCCGCCGTGTCACTAACCCTCTCACTCCTCCCGCCGCATTACTACCCCTCCCACTCCTCCCAGCGCGTCACTATCCCTCTTACGCCTCCCGGGATGTCTCGACCTCTTACACGTCTCCTGGTGCGTCACTCCTACATCCCCAGCCAACCAAATGAGCGGGGGTGGGGTGATGAGAGGGAATTGCCTTGGGCACGCCAGTGAGTTGGCCCGGCCCTGCATGTTATTATGGGATATACTGATATTATATCTATTGTTCCACTGTGTAAATCACTGATCCTCTTCTATTGCAGGGCTTGCGTTGTACAATTCCACCTATAGAGGGTCAGCTCACTAACCGAGAGCCAGAGCTGAGTAGCGCCATCATTCAGGTAAGATGAGAATATCATCTACATAGTGGGTCTGACATTAGATGATTGGAATGGCTTTTATTGTCTGACCAATCCCTAATGTACTGATATGTCAGTGATTGAGGGTCCAACTGTCTGACTAACTGATGTTCTTCTGTTGTAGGAATTCCAACTAATTGTGCCTTATATTGAGACCCTCATCAGAGATACTGAGAATGGCACTAGTGTGAAAGGAATCCTTTTGGTAAGTCATTAGAAACAATTTAATATCTAAATCAGACTGAGTATCAGTGAGTTACTTTGGAATCAGACTTTCCTACTCTATCCCATCAACTGCTAGTGAGTTGTTCTCTCAGTAGCATATATTAATATAATACACAAAAGCCATGAATATCTTGTAAATTATATCCTTATAAACGGTGAGTTCTGATGTCATTTCTGTCACATGACTCACTTTAACGTGTGTATTATAATAAATAAAGTACCCAAGTTGCAAAATATGAGGATATTAGAAGTTACCTCTGAGTTCCATGACCTGTATAAAAACACTCGGCCTTTGGCCTCGTGTTTTTATATGGCCATGAAATTCCTTGGCAACTTATAATATCCTTATAATTTACAAGAGGGGGTACTTTATTCACTATATCATAAAGGGAATAAAGCTCTATTCCATAGGAAGCCTCTTTGGGAAATAAAGGAACAATTTCCCTTGGGTTAAATAATGTTTTTCTCTCCTTTCTTGTAGGGCATCTTGTTACCAGAAGTCTTTGCCTATCTACTAGAATTCTGTTATAGACGCTGGTTTAGCAGAGAGAAGGAAGAAAAGGACAAAGATGAGGCCCCTGCTGAGAGAGAAAACGAAGGGTTACAGATTCCTGCTCAAACCCATGATAACATGGAGGAAGAAGCAGAACTCAGTAGGAGAGGAAGTAAAAAGAAGGAGGAGCCTATAAGTGCTAAAAAGAAGAAAAAGCTGCACCACTCTGAGAGTGACCATGAACACCAAGACTCACAGAGACCAAAGAGCAATGAAACAATGAAAGGAGAAGAAGAGGAGCAATTACAGCAGCTTTTCCAACAGTTCATCCTACAATGCTTGAAAGGAGATCTGCAATAAGTGTGCTGCATCAAGAGCCCAGAATGCAAAAGCTTAGAAACAATAAATATTATTTTAATAACTATATATATTTCTTCTCTGTACTTTCTCTATTTCATTACTGCTCCCTTTATATATTTATATCATATAAATCAGCCTCATATGTGAGAATGCCAGCCTCCTGTACTATAGTGGATCTCCTAAAAATTGGAGAATATCAGCCTCCTGTGATACAGATAGTATCTTCCTTTATTGGTGGGTAGTAGGATATATAATATGCCCACAGAGAATACTATGTTCTACTCACCCCATCCAATACAGAGATAAAGTCTAAAGAGCCGTTGCTCTGAGAACACCGAGAGCACGAGCAGTGTGTGTAGGTAGATGCCTTCCACCAGGAGCCAGTAGTAATTGGCCGCCACACAATACTGCATCATTGCAAACACCAGCCGGCAGCTCAAGGACTCCTAAGGGGAACATTGTAATGGGGACAGTTAGTAGAGTTTGGGTTCCAGGTCACTCAACTTTTCTCCATCTGAAAAAACATCTCTGGGAGTTAAGTCTCCTGCCTTGGAGACACCAGCAAAGGCTTGGAGGTTAGGTTAGATCAAAGTAAAGAATGCAACTTCCTAAAAGGTGTAGTAAGTCAGAGGCTTACTAATCTTACCTGATAGGAGACAAGTCCATCCCACTGATTGTCATACATGGCCAAGTTATACATCCACTTTAGCACCGAATCCTTTATAAACACTGAAATGGCTCTCAGGATAAAGGAGGTGAAGAGGTTCAGATGAATGTAATTTCTTGTGCAGTGCAAATGCCTGTGGGAAACAGGAGCGCAAATAGTCTAACGAATGCCTATGCCTTTACACATTAAATCAGAGACCTGAACTAGTGGTTGTTAATTAACAAAAAAACATATTTGCATAAAAGAAGCTAATGATAGAGGAGCTGCATAATTGTGCCCCTTTATTATTCATCTCTTTCTATACATTTCTAATTTGTTATTTTCTTATTAGGTCACTGTTGGCGTTCATAATCGTAAGGCTCTAGTGAGTAAGAGACAATGTGCTAATTTGTACGGAAGGCTAATTATTCCCTTGTAATGTCAGTTTGAGTAACCATGGGGCCCTAGTGAGCAGGACACACCATGCTATACTGTGTATGGGTTCATTATTGCCTTGGTTAGCCAGTATGAGTAACCACGGGGCCCTAGTGAGGAGGAGGCACCATGTTATACTGTTTATGAGTTCATTACTCCCTTGGTATGCCAGTCTGAGTAGCCACGGGGCCCTAGTGAGCAGGAGGCACCATGCTATACTGTTTATGAGTTCATTACTCCCTTGGTATGCCAGTCTGAGTAGCCACGGGGCCCTAGTGAGCAGGAGGCACCATGCTATACTGTGTATGGGTTCATTATTTCCATGGTTTGCCAGTCTGAGTAACCAAAGGGCCCCAGTGAGACACACTGACCTATATTCTTAAGTTTAGTTATTTCCTGATTATGCCATTATGAGTAGCTACAACTGCAGCTGGCGGCACTGCCTTCTGTTGAGTAACAGGCTTCACATCTCTCCTAGCAAAACTGTGGATACTAACCAGGTTTGTCTGACTTCCATAGCTCTGTGTAAGAAAGTGGATACTATCCTAGTGATGTAGTTAAATGTCTCACAGACAACTCTATACATGATTAAAGGTTACATACACATGTAATATATTAACTGGGAAAGGCTGGCCAGAGGGTTAAACACAGAAGGAAAATGGAGTGTCTGTATAAGAAATCTACCTGTAATATATTCCCCTAGTAGTAAAGCAAAATCATCATCGTTGGTGATTTTAAGGCAATATATGAATAGTAAAAAATGAAGCCAGTAGTGGGACCCTTAATATCAGAGGGAGGTCAATTGGTTAATGAGAGCAGGGAATAAGCAGATTCTGAGGCAACAGCTAATGAAGGTTTTCTTTTTAACAGACCCAATTCTAATAATAAACTATGGATACATGGGTCAATTGAGAGGATATTAAAGAAAACTCGAACATGTAATGGTAAACAAAGGTCTGAGACCTTTGTTTTTATTCATCCCAGGGTAATAAATGAGCTGAGCTCTGTGATTGCCAAGCCTTATAGGATTCCTTGAGGTCCAGCATGGCACAAAAAGATGGGTGAATTGCTGTATTGTATGTGGTTTCATTATGCCAGTTTTTTAAATGGGATCCTATGTGCATCCTAAAAACTATAGGCATGTTAGTTAGACATCAGTGGTAGGGAAGCTTTTGTAAGGGTTAATAAGAGATAAGATACTTGAAAATTGTAAACATTGGCATTTACAATACTACGAGTTTGTGCCAGCATGGTTTATGTGCAATAGATCTTGCCAGACTTATTTAATTGCCTTCTATGAGATGAGGGCACAAACCTAGACTCTTGGGTGGCAGTGAATGTGATCTACTAAGACATCACTAAAGTATCTGATACAGTAGCAAACAGAAGGTGACTGGTTATTGACTTGGAATATTATAGTTGTACTTGTATAGAGATAAGGCCGAAGGATAGATTACACAGTAATTATTACATTAAACATTTTCTAATTGGACCAGTGTTGTTAGTGGAGTACCACAGGGGTCTGTCCAAGCAGAATGATGGCGCTTTGCAGAGAGATTTGACTAAATTGGAAAAATGGGCAGCAAACTGGCAAATGAGTTTCAACGTTGATAAATGCAAGGTTATGCATTTGTAAGGTTATGGAATTCTGTTAGGGATCTTCTTAATAAAGATTTTAGGTATTTGTGGATAACAGACTGTGCAACTCTAGGCAGATTCAATCAGTAGCTACCAAAGCAAATAAAGTGCTGTATTGCATATACTGTATGTCTTTAAGGGGAACTAGGATAATTTATATTTATATGTATGAGTTTATCTATTTATGTAAGTATGTATAGGTATATATATATATATATATATATATATATATACATACATGTAGGGGTGTGTATATATTGATAGCTACCCTACCCACCTGCAAGTTAGTTAGTCCCTCTTTCCCCATTTCACTGCATGTAAGGACCCCTCCACCACAATGTGGTTGGTTCATGATCCCCATGGGTCTTGTGGACTGCACATGGGGTTTCCAACTCATTCAATATCAGAACCTTTAAAAAAGCCTCAGTACAATATCTGCAGTCTCTATATCCATTCTTCTTCTTATTTAATCATATGTTCTGTTGTTCTAAACCTTCCTGCTCCCCAATACACCAACGCCCTGAAGCCTTTCTCTGCTCATTAAGATGTTTGATGGAAAGTACTATCTAAAGGCTCAATTTAATTTTCTGTCTGATATCCAGCACACACCTTCCCCTTCTGGGAGCATAATATGTATTCCTCATATATTTTCATTGAAACAATCGTATATATGAGGAATATCTTGTTAATAAATGTCTGTACAAGTGGCCCTGAGAGTATGAAGGGAAGGGCCGGGTACATTTATTACAAAGAGTTTATTTTCACAAAACTCTACCAATTATATACAATAATTAAGGGCCTTACAGTGTTTTCTGTCTTTTTAGCTTGAGTCAATTTATAGGGATGAAAAAGATTCTGAGAGTTATGGAACTGATTTTACTAATTCGGCTAAATTCAATTCCATTTCTCCTGTAAAAAAAAAAAACAATTATTTATTGGATATTGGCATCAAAATAAAATGTGTTTAGATTTTTGCTTTTGTGATTTCTAACACAAAGCAAATTCAGTGACAAATAACTTTAATATCATATTTATTTTTCATTTAGGTAAAATAGATTTTGTTTTGTTCATATTTTCACCCATATGGGGAAAAAATTAGTTTATTAAAGCGGTGATTCACCTTCACGTTAACTTTAAGTATGTTATAGAATGGCCGATTCTAGGCAACTTTTCAATTGGTCTTCGTTATTTAATTTTTTTTATCGTTTTTGAATTAATTGCCTTCTTCTTCTGACTGTCTCCAGCTTTCAAATGGGGGGGTCAATGACCCCATTTAAACAATGAAAAGGATATAAATATATTGTTAGTGATACTTTTATGACTTATCTTTCTATTCACGCACTCTTCAATTCATATTCCAGTCTCTTATTCAAATCAAAGCATGGTTACTAGGGTTATTTGGATCATAACAACCAGTTAACTGAAATTGCAAACCGGAGAACTTCTGAATAAAAAGCTAAATAACTCAAAAATCACAAATATTAAAAAATTAAAACCAATTGCAAATTGTCTCAAAATATCACTCTCTATATTATACTAAAACCACTTTAGCCACCTTAAAACCCCTTTAAATAATAAAATAGGTTCAAATTGCAAAATAAATAGTAGCCTGTTTAGCGATATTTATTAGGTACTTAACACTCCATGTATACAAATGAAGTATAAATAATATATAATTATTAATAAGAATATAAAATGATAAAGGAGAATAATGCTAAATATTCTTTCTGTGCAGCAATAAAGAGCTGTGCATGAAGCTATAGGTCCCCCCCCCCCGCCCCCGGCACCTCTCTTCCATAAATGCAGAAGAAATTTCAGTTGGATGTGACACTGAGAATTGGATGTGACAGTGAAAATGGCTAATAAGGGGCAGAAGACCCTTAGTGACAAATAACATTGGCCTTAACTAGATTTGCCAGAACCTCCAGATGGGCCAGACTCCATACACAGAGCAGTTGATTGAATTCCCTCCTTATTGCTGATATAATTACATGAAAGGCAGATGGTGTGATTGACACTTAGGATTCCGCCTCCAACTAAGGAAAGATAGATGGGCCCACGGCACCAGAGACCTTTATACAAAAGGCTGTCATTTGCATATCACTATTATTAATCATTGGATTTGCACAACCCCAACATATTTTGCTGCTGCAGACGGCTCACGTACACACACGGACACCACTCAGCAACCAGCTCACCATTTATTCACCTGGAGAGAGAGATTCATCAGAGCAATATAAAACACCAAAAATGAGGTCTCTCTAATATTATTTACAATAAATAATTCCAAAAAGGCAAATGATTGTATCCAGTCTATAGATAAAGTACATGTCTTAAACTCTGTCGAATTGGACCCTTATTTGAGAGTCAGCCTTGCAAACCAAAATAATCATCAATAGTGTCCATTTAATAAATAGAGCAGAAAGAATTTTACAGTATGAAGTTAACGCCCTACAAGATGGGGACCTTAAAATGAATGCAAAGTAACCCTTCCTACCCTACTGAAAGAGAGAAATGGTACTGTCCATATATGTGGTGCTGAACATAGAAAGTGATTACCAATGTATGGCTAAGATCCAATGTTACAGGTATGGGACCAGTTATCCGGAAACCCGTTATCCAGAAAGCTCAGAATTACGGGAAGGAATTACGTCTCCTGTAGACTCTATTCTATCAAAATAATTACATTTTTTAAAAAAAAGTCCTTTTTCTCTGTAATGATAAAACAATACCTTGTAAGGTATCCCAACCAAAATCTGGAGGCAAAACAAGCCTGTTGGGTTTTGTTATTTTAGTACAATTAGGGTATGAAGATCCAAATTACTTGAAGATCCATTATCCGGAAAACTCCAGGTCCCAAGCATTCTGGATAATATGTCCCATACCTGTAGTTATATTATCTCCAATAACGTAATAAATTGGGAACCCTGTTGGACACCAATTTTATACAAAACATCTGCAATACATTAGAAGTGCTGCTCAATGACTGGTCCATTTAATGCTCCTTACTCTAGGGCCCAGGAGATCATGACTAGCATATCAGGGATCAGTCTAACAAGGTATGTTATAGTTTGCCGTTACCAGCACCGGATTGGAGTTTATTGGATATTTTCAGTTCTCTGTGCAACTAGATGAACCCATTGCTCGAGGCACTTGTTTACAATGACTTGCTAGACCACAAAGAGTGTCAGATACAGAGGAAAGCGACTTACCTGAATCTCACCAGGATGATGGTGGCTATAATAAGAGCAGAGAAAGAGAGGGAGTACCCGATGGTGTAAATAATAGACAATGATGACAGCTGTTCCTCTGGGGGCACCTAAAGGATAAAAGTGAGATAGAAGCAGAATGCAAATTACATATTCTATCCCTGTAATTGGGAAGGGGAGGGGGTATCTCTATAAAAGTTCTATAGCTTGATCATTGGCTGGCAGAGAAATTGTATCTAAGTACTAAACCTTTCAGGTCATTCTTATTCTCCGAGGAGCTTTTGACTAAAGACTGCACCACCTTTATGATTCCATTTGAAAGCAAATTAGAAACCTTAGAACCACATGATTCATTATACTCATTTCTGGGCAATTATTAAACTCCCCAAAATACACAGCCATACAGTAATGTAACTTCGTATGTGATTTTCTGCCCGGAATCCGTCCGGAATCAGCTTCCTTGGGGCTCTGAGGAGGTGCGGGCCCTGGCCCAATCGCACCCCCTGCTCTCCCGGTAGTTCTGCCACTGCAGCAATAGTATTCAGACATACATATGGAGATCCACTCAGAATATGAAGGTTATAAAACAGAGAAATGTCTCTGTTACAACATCCAGTTGTCTGATAAGCAGACTTAATTCATCATATCCTCTATTCCAATATATCAGCATCAAAGATTAGGTTATGTAACAGCAGCCATAAAAAGAGAGAGAGACATGGTAATGGGATATTGTCTTTTATGGTCTCTGCTCTCCCTCGTACACTCATCTTCCTTATCAATATAAAGATCCATAAAACACAAATATTGGCAACAAAAATATAGCTATTTGCTATAATAATTCTACTCTACTCTCCTCTAAGCCCCTCTAGTCACCAGTCTCTACTTTCCTCTATGCTCAGCTCTGTCCTGGTCTTCTATACTAACTATGACATGGTCTACTCTATACTAGCTCTGTCATTGTCATCTAAACTAGCTCTGTCCTGGTCTACTTTATTCTAACTGTGACTTGTCTCCTCTATACTTGCTTTAACCTTGTTTATCCTGGTTTCGTTTATACTAGCTCTGACCCGGTCTTCTATAATAACTGTGACCTTGTCTCCTCTGTACTAGCTCTGACCTGGTCTCGCCTATACCCATTCTGTATGGTCTCCTTTCTTCTAGTTCTCTCCTGGTCTTTACTATGCAAACTATCATTGTATCTTCTTTGTACTTATCTGTATCTGTATTAGCTGTAGCCTGCTCTCATCCACACTAGCTGTGCCTTGGTCTCCGTATACTAACTCTCACTAACTCTCTCTTGTTCTATACTGACCCTTTCCTTGTATCTCTGTACAGTCCTTGATATTTTACTTTGTCTCCTCTATTCTTGCTCACTAACTCTCCTGTTCTCACCTTTTATACCTCTTCCTTGGTTTTCTCTACAATACCTTTCTCTGTCTCCTATACATTCATTATTGTCTTCTGGTCTCCACTCTTCTTGCCTCCCATATATCTCAACTTACTCTTGATCTCTCTAATAATTTTATAGCAAGCATTTATTTGATGAATTAACTTGATTATCTATCACCCATAAATCTCACAAGGTTTGACTCCCAATTACCAAGCACACAACTTAATTAAATATAAATAATATTAATAAATAAGCAATGTCAGAACTCTAATAAATGTCATATCTAATGTCATATCTCTACTAAATCCCTAAACACCCTATAGTGTATAGTAAAGGTGATATGAGCCATAAGCAAGCATTGCAAGGCTTCTACTGACTATAAATGATGCACCACAGTGGGACTGTATACTGAACGACAATGATACTGAACGACAGAGAATATTTCAATTTGCAGCTGGAGTAATGGATCTTGCCAATGACCTGTTGCTGGGTTGCTTAACTGCCCTTGACAGCCAATCATTTAGGTTGCTTAGGATGAGAGATAGATAACATGATACAGAACAATTTGTACATTATTAATGACATTAAAGAAATATAGGATATCGGTGCAGTCTGGATCGTGTATTCCCAACAATGGTCTCAGGACAGAGATAAGTCACCTAAGCAGTTCGATATATTATCATTTACTGCACTACCAGGGCTGTTTCAATAGCGCTGTCACTCCTCTCTCTTCTCAATCCTTTATCAAACCAAGAGATGATACAGAAGGACCATTTAGGATTTTACTGTCCCTGACAAATCAATTCTTACTGCGAGTCTGTTATTGAAGAACAGGACAGATTTATTGTGGAAATAAACTCTACACTTGTCTTGACTAAATTGTTTTACCTTTGCTTTGAGCATCGTCACTGAAGGGTAAACGTTAGTAGTGACTTCCCTTAAATGAATGTCTTCCCTTAGACCAATGTAGAAACAGAAGAATAAGCAATGGCAGGGCTAAATAGACATCAGGGCAAGAAGGGGCAAACGCGCAAGATGGAGACAGTAGAACACGATGGAGACAATAGTATAAGATGGGACAGTAGGACAAGATGGGGACAGTGGGACAAGATGGGGACAGTGGGACAAGATGGAGACAGTAGGACACGGGCAGGATCAAGATAGTACCGAAAGATGGACACAGTAGAGCAAGATGGAGATTGTAGGGTGGGATCTAGACAGTAGAGCAGTGGGTCCCAAGCTTTGAAGTTGCCCCCCCCCATGTGGGAGTATAAGGGTGGGCTCTGTCTGATGGCAAATTAGACTGGTATAATGACTGTTTGCTCTACTCGATACACCTGATGCCCAGTGAAAGCCCAGCTTGAAGATCAGTTAGGGTGAGTTTTGAGATGACCACGTATTGCTGTCCTAGATATTCTTGAAACAATGGCACAATGACTAATATATTGATGATAATAAAGGGGATCCTGACCAAAGTTTAAACATCCAAGGGAGGGGGGTTGAACTTAAAACCTCCAACAACCGCTGTAATAGGACAATATGGAGACAAGAGGAAGATGATGACAGCAGGGCAAGATGATAGTATGGCATGATGGGGACAATAGGACAAAATGATTGCAGCTAGGCAAGATGGCAACAGTTTTGCCCAATCAGATGTTTATTAAGCATTTATTGATATACTCCAGGTACCCACCAACAGCCAAAAGCTATTAAGGGATGTTGGGAATTGTAGCTTTACAGCAGCTGAATGACTGCAGGTTGGACAGTCCCGCTGTATAGAAACTATGGGGCTTATTTATTATAAAAGACAGGACATGAAAGAAAAGAGATATTTTTTTTTCACTGACGTAAAAATTTGCAAAAACTCAGCATCGGGGACACTGTTCCTTATGAGATATAAATGAGAAACAGGGAATAACTAACTCTATACCCCTTCTTTACTATCACAATTTCTCTCCTTTTATTGCACTTGAATAAAAAAGAATAATACAAAAACACTGTGCCAGAATGAAAAATGCTGTAGTGCCGGTTTAATCACAGCTGGTTCAGTCGCGCCCCGGGGCTATACATCATCCCAACAAACGGGTCCCTGCGCACTTATCAGAGGAGAATGATCTGACGCACAAGACACAAAATGAGTTTAAAGAAGAAGACTTGTTACCGAGTCTGAGCTATGGAGCTGGGCATTATTTTCTACAAAGCTGCTTGTGCTTGGGAATTATATAGGGGCAATTACCTTTTACAGGTTGAAATTACAACTTCTTTACCCTATCACTACATAAATGATTCCCATATATATTAATGTATTTACTTTATGGTACGCAAGCTATAAGATTTGAATTAAAGGTTGAACTTGATGGACATGGGCCTTATTTCAGTCTCAGCTACTGTATAAATCTACTGGCACCCTAAGTGGACATTGTGAGTGCAGGATTCCATGATAACAATAAAAAGTGGGTGCACGTATGATGGGTGCTCGGCTTTACCTTCAGTGATCTGTCCTCGCATTCTGACAGGTTTCTCCAGGGGGCACTAGAATTCTCCTTTAACAGCCAATTGCCCTCGGGGGTGCAGTATCGAAAAACTCTCCCATGGGTCACTGTCATAAGAAGAAGAAGCAGATGGTGTCACTCATGTCAAGCAATGTTCCAGTCTAGAACCCCTATAACTGCGTGTATCATAAAGAGACAACAAATTAATTAAACTGATGGCTCATTGCATCATTGGCCATTGGATGGCATCAACGTTTACTCAGCCAATGAGAAACAGACTTCCTAGGTATGTGGTACAGTACCAGAATCAGTACTTAGTGGACCCAAAGCCCAGTATTGGCATTAACATTGTATCCTGCCTCATCTAATCCTTTGGTTTCCCAATGTAATGTCAGTGTGTATGTGGTGCTACATGGGCTCCCATAAAGCAAGATGTAACGGGAACAGGGTACTGTGGGCTATGCAGGGTAAAAGGATTGACTTCAATTTACTTCTAAAAGTGAATAGTGAAACCTTGGTACATTCCAATGAAATGGAAAAGGGAGGTACAAAATGGTGGCTGCTACTGGCGACACCCCTCCCTATTTACCCTCAAACTTCCCTCATGGGTTGCACTTGAACTCTTTTGTCATAATAGCACTGTGCATTTGCTACTGGCAATAGTTTTAAACCTCCTGCTAATCTGACATTGCCCTCTAGGGATGCTGTTTCATTTGGGCAATTCATTGAATTTGATAGAGACAAGGCAATCCCCTTTATAAATAGTCCCTTTTTTAGTTTGGAGCAAGAAGTCTCTTGGTTATGTCAGTTATGTCGGTTTGCAAATAAACAATCCCCGATTATGTTCAGATCCACCTCATTTCTTGCTTATATACAGGGCCGCTATTAGAAATCACGGGGCCCCGTACAACAAAATTTTTGGGGCCCCCGGGCCCCGCCCACACTGACGACCAAGCTCCACCCCATATGCCGCCCACTCCACATCGCAGTTAAAAGACCACACAGACATCAGCACTAAAAAAGTAACCCCCCCACACACAAGTTATAAAAAGCTATTGATGGTCAGGGCCCCCTTATAAAAAATTGGGGCCCCAAAAAAATATGTTTTACAAAAAGATTGGTGGCAGGGGCCTATAGAATATTAAAATAATACATTGGTGGCCAGGGGATTAAAAAAAAAAAAAATACACAAACTGGTGTTCAGTAGAATTGAACTCATGGCTTCAGTACTTCAACTTCGCCTCCTTTCGTGACTTCGGGTCTTTGCGCCGCTTCAGGACTTCGGCTGTTTTCGTGACTTAGGGTCTTTTCGGCGCTTCGTGACTTCGGGTCTTTTCAGCGCTTCGGGACTTCGGCTTTTTTCGTGACTTCAGGTCTTTTCGGCGCATCGGCTTCGGCTTTTCGGCACTTCCGCATTCGGCAACGCAGAGGGAGGACGTACTGCTCGGGCGCTCGTAAGGGGGGCCCGGATCTTCAAAAAATGCAGTGCTGCCGGGCCCCCCTTCATGCCCGGGCCCGGTACGCTTGTCCCCCCTGTCCCCCCCTGATGGCGGCCCTGCTTATATAGCACACTGCATGAAACCTCTAATACTGAGGCTGTTGAAATACTTTTTGGGATTTTCAGTGGTCAGTGAAAGTTATAGTCGGAAACCCCACATATACTTTGCTTTACTATACACATTATATCCTGGGGTTACAGCCCCTTCGTCAGACGTCTGTTCTTACTATACACTATGCCATAGTTTCAGTCCCTTCTCCTGACTCTATATTGCCACCTTTTAATTTACAATGACCTCCCGACACCATGTCTGTCAATGGAGCTACAGGAAGAGCAATTTACGCCTGATCCGCCTGCCTTTTGTACGCAGGCACAAGAAAGTGGATAATCTCCTTCATGTGCCCCTCTTTCCGTATTTTGGATCTTTACACCTTTAGGAAAATCATGTAAACATTAAATAAACCCAAAAGACTGGTTCTGCTTCCAATAAGGATTAATTATAACTTAGTTTGGACCATATACAAGGTACTG
Source organism: Xenopus laevis (assembly GCF_017654675.1). Classification (NCBI taxonomy): domain Eukaryota; kingdom Metazoa; phylum Chordata; class Amphibia; order Anura; family Pipidae; genus Xenopus; species Xenopus laevis. Next base: position 23,284,341 of record NC_054379.1, on the reverse strand, counting down.
TTTTATTACTACAGAGAAAAAGGAAATCTTTTTTTAAAATATGGAGTATTTGGATAAAATGGAGTCTCTGGGAGACGGCCTTTCCGTAATTCAGAGCTTTCTGGATAATGGGTTTCCGGATAACAGATCCTATACCTGTATTCAAGAGCTGGAAACCAAACACACAAAAACAAAAAAAACTGTCTGCCCCATGCCTATGCAACATTATATGCCCTGTGCCTATGCTAAATTATCTGCCCGTGCCTATACTACATTATATGCTCCGTGCATAACCAACATCTGCCCTCAGCCCATAATACATTATCTGCTCCGTGCCTACACTATATTATCTGCCCCATGCCTATGTTATATTATCTGCTCTGTGCGTATGATAAGTTATCTGCCCCATATTTATGCTATATTGTCTGCCCCATGCTTACCCTGCATTATCTGCCTTGTGCCTATGCAGAATTATCAGATGAATTAGTATTATATATCTACAAATATATAAACAGCAGTGATACACCTCATTAAAATGCAAATCTTACAAGAGATATAGTTGGTTGGACAATGTTTTATCAATACAGTGACCTATAACTCGCCTCAGTCATAAATAACTGGCGGAGCAGCGACATTCTTAGAAAAAGAACAACGCAAATGCTATTTTCCCCATTATACTCAATATAGGTTGTGTGGCATTTATCAAACAAAATGATTCAGTGCTGTTTTAATGGGATATTTATCTTTGCTGATCAGAATCACAAGAAGCACAATAAGTACAATACATAAGGACAATACCCACTGATATTCACATATAATTACAGAATGAGTCTTTTGTAAACTGAACATAAAAAGGAAACCAATAATAAAACCATTGAAATGACTAATTGTGTACCTCTCGTGTAGGTGTTGTATGACAAGGAAAATATGGACAAGTTACTTCCGCTCTGGTCTTGGAACTGATAGCAACCAAAGAATATTTGCCCACTATGTCATTTTTTCTTAGTGCCCATTTTTGGTCTTGGGACCTAGAGGAAATGTTAATTTTGCTAGATCCTAAAACCGGCATTTGTGAATCCTTAAGCTGGCACTCACTCTCTGGGAGGGGATAATGAGTAGACACTGGGGCAAACATCTATTGTGTGCAATGAACTGAGATAAAAAGAAGGGCAATAATTGTAGCAATTTATAAATCTGATCCCTTTGGGCTGTAATTGTTATTGGAATGGGTATGAGACCAAACCGATGGCCCATCCAACCAATATCTAGCACCTGCTGAAGGCTACATCTGTCCATTGTAGCCTCCTCTGCTTACAGATCTGCATAGGCCCCAGTTATATTATAATCATTGTCCTGGGGGCAAAAACTCAGACACATCTACAAACTGTAATCAAATTCCATTACTGTACTGAAATTTTATGAACAGCTTTCTACTATCTCCCTGTTTTTATTATGTAGGAGGGGGTGACAACAGTTCTCCATAGGATCCCTCCCTTCATTTCATTTCGCCTCCCACTTGGCACCCCTGACACTTGAAGTTGATGACGTGGGGTGCTGCAGGTTTGTGCTATAAATATAACAAACACTGGACTCAACAGTTAGAGCAAGGAGCATAAATTTCATTCATTCTTTTCCCTGAACCCCCCTTTGAATAAGAAGGGGGGAATATTTAAAACATTGTTTCTGTGAGAAAAAAAGGGCTTGAGAGATTGAGATTGTAGGGTGTGTAGCAAAGGGATGTGTAGCTGAACTGGGTGTAGTTACCACAATGGCTGAAGGAGGCCCAGAGAGGGCAGAACATTAAAGTTCGTGATTAAAGGAAGAGGTAGAAACCCTGACTGAAGAGTTGCATTTCTGACAACCGCAGAGATCATGATCAGGACCCTCTTCTTGAGTTTGAGCAATCGGTTTTAGGTAGTCATAATAACAGAATGAAAACAGCAGGGCAAGATGGAGACAGTAGGACAAGATGACTAAAGTAAAGCAACATGGTGACAGAAGAACAATATGTAGTACTGCAAGATAGCAACAGTAGGGATGTAGCGAACGTCGGAAAAAAAGTTCGCGAACATATTCGCGAACTTGCGCAAAAACGCGAGCGGTTCGCGAACGGTTCGCGAACCCCATAGACTTCAATGGGAAGGCGAACTTTAACATCTAAAAAAAAAATTTCTGGCCAGAAAAATGATTTTAAAGTTGTTTAAAGGGTGCAACGACCTGGACAGTGGCATGCCAGAGGGGGATCAAGGGCAAAAATGTATCTGAAAAATCTGCCTGTGTGTGCTTGGAAGAGATAGTGTAGGGGGAGAGCTGTTAGTGATTTCAGGGACAGATGATAGTAAGTTTGCTGGCTAGTAATCTGCTTGATACTGCTCTGTATTGGAGGGACAGAAGTCTGCAGGGATTTGAGGGACATTTTAGCTTAGGTAGCTTTGCTGGCTAGTAATCTACTGTTCTCTTTAAACAACTGCCATACGTTGACCTTGTAGGCATTGTTTGCCCAGTTTTTTTGGACGCAGCCACTGAAGCACAGTTGCCAGAAAAAATATGCCATATAAATGCTGAAAATAGTCATTTTTCGCCATACGTTGACCTTGTAGACATTGTTGTCAGGGAGCCAGGAGCCCCCTCTGGGGAGTAGTCCGGATCTAGGAGGAAGCCCCTCAGGAGGGATCAGGATCGTGGTATCCAGGGATAAAGCAGAAAGGGTAATCGAGTTCAGGCAACAGGTCACAAGGCAGGCAGAATAGAATCAAAGTCCAAAGTCCAGGCAGGGGGTCAGCAACAAGAGATCAAACAGGAATATCCTCAGGGATAACAGGAATAGGCAACAGGGAACCCAGGAATCAATACAGGAACAGATCCTATTTTCGGGCGCCATCTTGGCGTCTCAGGCGTCCTTTTATATTTGAATTTGGCGCCCTTGCGCCAGCGTCAGCGCGCCTGCGACCGTCGCGCCGCGCTGACGTCACGGCGCCGGCGTCGGAACCCACGTGGGTTGACTGGGCGCCGCCATCTTGGATTCTTCGCCGCCGGGAGCGGACGCGACTCCTCGCGCTCCCGGCGGTCTTGACAGTACCCCCCCCCCTCACGGGGGGCCTCAGGACCACCGGGACTTGGTTTCTGGGGAAACTTGGAGTGGAAGTCTCTTACCAAACGAGGAGCATGCAAGCGGAAGATGTACTTAATAAAGAGTTGGGATAATTCCACCGCAGAGGGTAACTTCTTCAAAGGGATGAAATGGGCCATTTTGCTGAAGCGGTCAATGACAACCCAGATCACAGTATTCCCACCGGAGGGAGGAAGTTCGACAATAAAGTCCATAGAGAGGTGCGTCCACGGACGAGAGGGAACCGGCAAAGGCTGTAACAACCCGCTGGGGCGGGAATGGCTAGGCTTAGAAGTGGCACAGACATTACAAGCAGCCACAAAGTCCTTTACATCCTTGCGGATATCAGGCCACCAGACTAGGCGCCTCAAGAGTTCAAGGGTCTTGGCCGGACCAGGATGTCCAGCTTGTCTGGAGCAGTGGGTTTGTTGCAGGATGGCCAGGCGAAGTTCTGGAGGGACGAAGGCCATGCCAATCGGAGTATCTTGAGGAGCCGAGGACTGCCCAGCCAGAATCTGGTCGGCAAATTGGGGATACAGAGAGGCAATGATCTTGACTGGTGGAATGATTGGTTCCTGCCTCTCAGGGTCACGGTCCACCGGAGTGAAGCTACGAGACAAGGCATCGGCTTTCAGATTCTTGGAACCTGGGCGATAAGTCAAAACAAAGTTAAAACGGGAAAAGAAAAGGGCCCACCTGGCTTGTCTGGGATTTAGCCTCTTGAGGGACTGTATAAACTCCAGATTCTTGTGATCTGTGAAAATCTGGACAGGAATTTCAGAGCCCTCCAGGAGGTGACGCCATTCTTCAAGGGCAAGCTTGACTGCTAAGAGTTCTCGATTTCCGACATCATAGTTCTGCTCTGCGGATGAGAACTTCTTGGAGAAAAACGCACAGGGGTGCAATTTTCCATCAGTGGAGTGTCTCTGAGACAGGATAGCTCCGGCTCCGACTTCAGAAGCATCGACTTCGATGCAGAAGGGTAGTGCAGGATTGGGATGTCGGAGAACAGGAGCGGACGTGAAGGCCTCTTTCAAGGACTGAAAGGCTTCTATGGCGGATTGAGGCCACAGGCTGGGTTTACCCCCTTTCCGGATGAGGGCCAGGATAGGTGAAATGCGGGAAGAGAACCCCCGGATGAACTGTCGATAATAATTAGCAAATCCGATGAACCTCTGGATTGCCTTGGTACTCAGTGGGAGAGGCCACTCCTGGATGGCCGACACCTTCACGGGGTCCATCTCAAATCCCTCTGGAGAGATAATGTATCCTAGGAAGGGGATCTTGGATACCTCGAAGACACACTTCTCCAACTTGGCGAAGAGAGAGTTCTTCCTCAGACGAGAGAGTACCTCCTTCACCTGGGAGCGATGACTTTCAAGGTCCTTGGAAAAGATCAGGATGTCGTCCAAGTATACGACTACGAACCTTCCTAGGAGATCTCGGAACACATCATTAACAAACTCCTGGAAGACGGCAGGGGCATTGCATAGGCCGAAGGGCATAACGAGATATTCATAGTGCCCATCCCGAGTGTTGAATGCCGTCTTCCATTCGTCACCCTCCCGGATGCGAATGAGGTTGTAGGCCCCCCGGAGATCCAACTTGGAGAAAATCTTTGCCCCTTTCAGCTGGTCAAAGAGCTCAGCAATCAGGGGCAGGGGGTACCTGTTCTTCACGGTGATCTTATTCAGACCCCGATAGTCTATACAAGGCCGAAGGCCTCCGTCCTTCTTCTCCACAAAGAAGAACCCAGCCCCTGCAGGAGAGGTAGAAGGGCGGATAAACCCCCGCTGGAGATTTTCTTGGATGTACTCCTTCATAGCGGTAGTCTCTGCAGGAGAGAGAGGGTAGGTGCGCCCTCTGGGGGGCATAGCTCCTGGCAGGAGTTCAACCGGACAATCGTAGGAGCGATGTGGGGGAAGGAACTCTGCCGACTTTTTACAAACACATCGGAAAATCCCTTGTAAGTGGAGGGCAAAGTCTTTAATTCCGCAGAGGAGACATTCACCTTCTCGAGGGGTTTTGACGGAAGGCAATGTTGCAGGCAAAATAAACTCCAACGAGAGATCTGCCCAGTGGACCAGTCTATGGTGGGGTTATGCAGACGTAACCACGGAAGACCCAATATTACTGGAGTAGAAGGACATGGGATGATGAAAAATGAAAGTTTTTCTTGATGCAGCGCCCCAACTTGTACAGATAGTTCCGCCGTGAACTTTGTGACGAATTCAAACTCCAGGGGTTTGTCATCTATGGCGGTAATTCGCAGGGGTGAAGATAATGGAAGCAGGGGAATCTTCATGCGTTCGGCAAAAAAGGCATCCATGAAATTGCCATCCGCTCCGGAGTCGAGGAAGGCCCTTTCGAAGATAGACCTACTTGCCAGGTGAATCTGCAAAGGAAGAAGAAGTCTGCGTGAACTTTCTTGATACTTCTCCAGAGGACCTCGAGTGATGCCCCCTACATGAGAAACCTGAGACATACCTCGGGGTACAAAACTCTTGGCTTTGGCAGGACAGGTGTTGGCAAAATGGGAATGCCCACCACAGTACAAACAGAGACCTGCCATACGTCTTCGGAGTCTTTCCTGCTCGGAGAGGCGAGCCTTTCCTACTTGCATAGGTTCCTCCAGAGGAGACGTGGACACATGAGTCACAGGGACAGCGGGTGCTTGCAGAATCGGCCTTTGAAAGCGAGGGGCCAACATGGGAGAAAATCGTCTGCTGCGCTCTCTCTCCACCTGGTGTTCTCTGAGACGGGTGTCAACCTTAATGGATAGAGCGATCAGCCCTTCCAGGGTGTCAGGAGTCTCTCTGGAGACGAGATCATCTTTGATGCGGATGGATAGGCCTTGGTAGTATACAGCCTTGTAAGCGTCATCACACCAGGAAGTCTCCGCCATCAGTGTTCGGAAGTCTATAGCATAGTCATTGACACTGTGGCTTCCCTGCCGGAGCTGCAAGAGACGGGCAGGGGCGTTCGTAACCCGACCTGGAGCATCAAAGATTAAACGAAAAGCTTGGAGAAAGTCTTTAACATCAAAAGTCAGCGGGGAATTCTTCTCCCAAAGAGACGTTGCCCACTCAAGTGGCTTGCCTTCCAATCGAGACATCACATACCCCACCTTGGAACGCTCACTTGGAAACTGTGTGGGTTGGAACTCAAATTGAATTTGGCATTGTGTGGCAAATCCCCTGCAGGCTTGTGGGTCCCCACTGAAGCGAGGGGGAGGTGGAATGCGAGGCTCACCTGTCGGGTAGCTTGCGTTCGTAGGGGCTGCCGCCATGGGGGGATCTCCAGTAGGTGGAGCAGTGGAAGGCTCAGAAGGCACTTGAGCTAGCAGGATATCGAGTGCTTGCCCAATGCGAACCTGCTGGTTTTCGTAGTCCTCCATGCGGGATGCCAGTCCGCGGAGCGCTCGTCCGACATGAGGTGTGGCTTCCTCAGAAGGATCCATGGCCCGAAAATAATGTCAGGGAGCCAGGAGCCCCCTCTGGGGAGTAGTCCGGATCTAGGAGGAAGCCCCTCAGGAGGGATCAGGATCGTGGTATCCAGGGATAAAGCAGAAAGGGTAATCGAGTTCAGGCAACAGGTCACAAGGCAGGCAGAATAGAATCAAAGTCCAAAGTCCAGGCAGGGGGTCAGCAACAAGAGATCAAACAGGAATATCCTCAGGGATAACAGGAATAGGCAACAGGGAACCCAGGAATCAATACAGGAACAGATCCTATTTTCGGGCGCCATCTTGGCGTCTCAGGCGTCCTTTTATATTTGAATTTGGCGCCCTTGCGCCAGCGTCAGCGCGCCTGCGACCGTCGCGCCGCGCTGACGTCACGGCGCCGGCGTCGGAACCCACGTGGGTTGACTGGGCGCCGCCATCTTGGATTCTTCGCCGCCGGGAGCGGACGCGACTCCTCGCGCTCCCGGCGGTCTTGACAATTGTTTGCCCAGTTTTTTTGGTTGCAGCCACTGAAGCACAGTTGCCAGAAAAAATATGCCATATAAATGCTGAAAATAGTCATTTTTCGCCATACGTTGACCTTGTAGACATTGTTTGCCCAGTTTTTTTGGTTGCAGCCACTGAAGCACAGTTGCCAGAAAAAATATGCCATATAAATGCTGAAAATAGTCATTTTTTGCCATATACGTTGAGTCAACGTATGGCAAAAAATGACTATTTTCAGCATTTATATGGCATATTTTTTCTGGCCTCTGTGCTTCAGTGGCTGCGGCCAAAAAAACTGGGCAAACAATGCCTACAAGGTCAACGTCGTTGACCTTGTAGGCATTGTTTGCCCAGTTTTTTTGGCCGCAGCCACTGAAGCACAGAGGCCAGAAAAAATATGCCATATAAATGCTGAAAATAGTCATTTTTTGCCATACGTTGACTCAACGTATATGGCAAAAAATGACTATTTTCAGCATTTATATGGCATATTTTTTCTGGCCTCTGTGCTTCAGTGGCTGCGGCCAAAAAAACTGGGCAAACAATGCCTACAAGGTCAACGTATACACTACTACAGCGGTGGATACGGATTACGTAAAATATATTATGGCTGCTTGAAAAAAGTCACTCCGGTGTTTTTTCTGGAGACGGTAATATTATGGATATTTAGACAGAATGTGAACAAGGTCACACAGCTAGATGGCGGGTTGAAGAAAACAGTGTGCAAATAATGCCTACAGGGCAAATAATGCCTAAAAGGTCAACTTATACACTACTACAGCGGTAGTAAAATAAAAAAAAGTAAAATAAAAAAAAATGAATATTAAAAAAAAAAAATTAAAGTTGGTGCTGCTGAACTACTAGGAGCAGCAGATTAGCACACCAGTCCCACTCCCCAACACTGCTAGACTAATAGCACTGGGCTCTTATAGTAGTAGTAGTAGTAGTAGTAAAACAACAAAAAAATAAATAAAAGCAGTCCTTTCAAGGACTGCTGTTATTGCAGCAGTCAGCAGATGAGATCAGAAGCAGGACAGCTGCCCACTGCAGCTACATACAGAGCACTGCAGTAGAAGGTAGATTACTAGCCAGCAAAGCTACCTAAGCTAAAATGTCCCTCAAACCCCTGCAGACTTCTGTCCCTCCAATAACAGAGCAGTATCAAAACGATTACTAGCCAGCAAACTTTCAACTGTCCCTGAAATCACTAACAGGCAGCAGCTCTCTCCCTACACTATCTCTTCAGCACACACAGGCAGAGTGAAAAAACGCTGCAGGGCTTCGGTTTTTATAGGGAAGGGGAGTGGTCCAGGGGAGAGCTTCCTGATTGGCTGCCATGTACCTGCTGGTCTGGGGTGAGAGGGCAAAAAAAAGCGCCAACAATGGCGAACCCAAAATGGCGAACGTCGCGCGACGTTCGCGAACTTCCGGCGAGCGCGAACACCCGATGTTCGCGCGAACAAGTTCGCCGGCGAACAGTTCGCGACATCTCTAAGCAACAGTAGGACAAGATACCAAAAGGAACACTTTATATCCATACTGCAGGTTGGGCTGTGAATTTTTGCTGAGCTGAAGGGCTATAAATTGCACAATCTTTAATTATATAAATAAAGGGGCCCTACAAAGTCTTTTCTGCCCTGGGTTCTCTCTATTTGACGAGATCAAGCCCCCCATCCCTTTTCAAACAGTAAGCACCCTGAGCAGATCCCCTTACCAACCATTATTCCAAAATGTTTTAGCATGCACACTACAATTTAAATCATTCTACCAAGGAGCCTGGACACTGCATATGATGTTGCCAAACATAATATCCACCAACCCTGGTATGCTGCTCTGCACTTGCCTCTTAGGTATGGGGGGATGGGGTACATTCTGGGAGAGCAGTTGAGATGCTACTGTTCTTTAAGGTGTAGGGGTTCTTCTACCTTGACGACAGTTCTGGATAAAGCCCTGGTTCCTTTCTCACAACATTTGCTTCTTCAGCATCTGATATGTATCCAAGCCCTACTCTACTCACCATTGTATATTCCTTATACTCCAGTATAACTGAGACCTCCATCTTCAAAGTCACTTCATTTCTCCTGCCAGAAGGGGTGCCAAAAAGGATTGGAAAACCATTCTTATATAGAGCAGTCACCTCATCAACTACCATTGCACTACACCAAGTGTTCATGTTGTCCCTTCCCTAAGAAACTCTACTTTCAGTCAGTAGGTTCCACCTTCTACTTATACTAGAGGCAAGTAACATGGGGTTCCCACATTCCCAGGGCATGTCAAATAACCACAATTGTCCAAATGACTGTAAGTATAATCTGTTCAGCCGACCCCCCAAGCTGCACCCTACAGTCACCGCCCTACAGATACTGTGAGATTACAGAAATAAGTAGGAAGAAGAAGGCATGAAATGGAATCAGTTGGGCAGAAGATAAAATTAATATTATCTGGGGCTGGGACAGTGCTGGTTCCAGTTGTTAGGGAAGCACAGGGTCAATTAATTTGTGATTCTGTCTCTGTAATCTATGGTATTGCTCAGTGCAAACAAAGAAGAAGCAGAGAAGATTAATGTTAAGGCTTGGGAAGTGTTATGTATTCCTTCTCTTCTTCATTATCTAGTCACTAATTAGCTTTGTTCACAGATCAATGGTTTGCTGGCTCTGCTGTCAGTCACAGAAGAGATTAATTCCATCTGCCTACAGAGAAGCCATTAGGGCACATGTACATCCGCAAGTGCAGTTGTGTTCCTTGCACTCTCCCCATAGTCAGATGAGTGTAAAAATCACTTTAAGTAAAGGTGTTTGTGTCAAAATGCTCTCCTTGCACTTCCTGCCTTCTGAATTGAGCCCTGCTGAGCTTATTGAGGCAGGGGAACCTTGGACCTACCACCACCTCCAGATGAGGGTTAGCTCCAAGGTTCTCTCTGTGCCCTGCATCAATCACTGCAGTTCCGTTGCCCCAAAGGGATACGGCACCTAGGTCACTGACATTCCAAACATCGGGAATGGTGCCAGCAAACATCGGGAATGGTGCCAGGCAGACCACGAAAACATTCAGCCCCACTGCTTCCAATTTGTGACAAAGTGAACATATATTTGCGTCAAGATCATCAACCCTTTGTGATATGAATTCTGGGAAAGGTGCTGCATTTTTAAAATAATATGCCAATTGCACTCTAAACCTCTGTAAAGTTATGCCTGTGTTGCAGGGCCGGGACTAGCGGTAGGCAGAAGAGGCACGTTTTCCCCCAGCACGCATCGTCACATGGGGCACGCATGTGTGAGCATTCGCAAACAAGCCAGGGATGGGGCAAATTGGCTGGCTGGGTTTGTCTTGGGCACCCGGCCTGCTTGGCCCAGGTGTGCCGTGTGGTCCAATCACTACTAGTGTAAACAGGTGCAATGGGTGGCTCTTTGTTGTGGCTCCCATCATTCCCAACTTCTGTCGAGGCGACTCTTCTGCTGTGGAGGCCACTCACTATTCTTGGTCCTTTTGCATGGCAGTGGGCATCATAGGGTTAACTCCCCTGCCATGATGGAAGGACAGGATAGGGTTCCCCTTCCCCCTATTCACCATCCTTCTTTTCTGTCTGTGACTCCTCCCCACCACCACCACCACAAGCCAGAGGAATAGCCTCACCTCCACTGAAGTTCTGCATGCAAGGTTGTCAGATCATTTTGTGAGATGTAAGAAACATCTGGCATCCTGAGCATCCGTAGCCTGTGCCGTAATTAGACACATGAATTTCAACACATGCACAAAAAGATACTGCTTTGAGCATTTACAAATAAGAAATGACAGATGCCAAAAAAAAAAGTTTGAATTGAAGTTCTAGTTGCCTTTTGTGCCTTGCTCCTTATCAATGCTGGGTACAGTAGGTGTGATTATACAATTTTTTATAAATTTTTTTGCTCGCCGACTGTCTAACACTCAAAAAAGAGAAGCAACACGTTCTATGTTTTATTTGCAAGCTGCCTTGTTCCTTAGTAATTATACTATTTTTCTCTTCATCCAGAACCAGTAAAATGGACTGAAAGGGATTTAGAGAATAAAGGATTTTCAGATAATTCAGTGGCTACCCTCTTGGCATCCAAAAAAAATTCAAATAGTCCCAAGTATGCCAAAACATTGGATACTTTTTTAACATGGCTTTCTTCAAAACAAGTTAATACTGATGAATTGGATGTAGTCACGTTCTTCAATCCGGGATGGATCTCCAGTTAAAGTTACATAGTTACATAGTTAAATCGGGTTGAAAAAAGACAAAGTCCATCAAGTTCAACCCCTCCAAATGAAAACCCAGCATCCATACACACACCCCTCCATACCTTCACATAAATTCTATATACCCATACCTATACTAACTATAGAGCTTAGTATCACAATAGCCTTTGATATTATGTCTGTCCAAAAAATCATCCAAGCCATTCTTATAGTCATTAACTGAATCAGCATCACAACATCACCCGGCAGTGCATTCCACAACCTCACTGTCCTGACTGTGAAGAACCCCCTACGTTGCTTCAAACTAAAGTTATTTTCTTCTAGTCTGAAGGGGTGGCTTCTGGTACGGTGATCCACTTTATGGGTAAAAAGATCCCCTGCTATTTGTCTATAATGTCCTCTAATGTACTTGTAAAGTGTAATCATGACTCCTCCCAAGCGCTTTTTTTATAGAGAAAGCAACCCCAACTTTGACTTTCTACCCTCATAATTTAAGTCTTCCATCCCCCTAACCAGTTAAGTTGCACTTAGTCTCTGCATTCTCTCCAGCTCATTTATATCCCTATTAAGGATATAAATGAGCTGGAGATGGTGCAGAGACATGCAAGTTGAAGGAAAGGATTTCCAACTTTACTTGTATTTGCTTAACTGATACCCTGTACCGAGGTACCTGTCAGCAGAACAAGGCAGCAGCACGGGGTCCTTCCCCGAGCACCACGGAGTGATCATCTTCTTCCACTTCCGGGGTATCAGGTAAGTAAATACAATCATTTGGGGTTGCCTAAGTTATGGTACCCCCAAGTAAAAAAACATGTTCCTTCTCCTTTCAGTGTTTCTGCACTTAAAGGGCAGATGTCAACAATTTCTACTTTTACAGGAAGTCAGTGGGTCCGTTGTTCCATAGTCATTAGGTTATTCCAGGATCTAAGAAGATTGAGACCATTGTCTAGACATATAATTTTGCTCTGGGAATGCCTATATTGAGCCTTTGAAATAAGTGCATTTGTGGTATTTAAGATGATGTTACCATTGGCCATTACTTTGGCCAGGAGAGCTCCAGGAACTGACTGTTGAGGAACCTTATTTGGTATTGCACAGGATAGAGTTGTTCTCCAAACGAAGGATGGTTTTGTTGGTCTCGGTCATACTCTCAAGTTCCATTAAGGGAGTCTGCCTCTTAAAAGCACCATAGGCAGGTGGATCAAATTGTGTATCACAGTGGCTTACAATGGGCAGATAGCACCTGAACTGAGTAAGGCACATTCCAGTCTGGCTATGGCAACCTCCTGGGTCTTCCATGCTCAGGTGTCTCCTGTCGAGCTGCAGTTTGGACATTCATAAATAATTTAATGTGACAATATACATTTGATTTGTATTTCTAGGTAATTTTGGTCATAATGTTCTTCTTGCAGACTTATCTAATGAAAAATTGCATCCTACCCTTGTTGTGTTTCGTTTACAAATGCAGAGGAGTTTGCAAAGCGTGATTTTTAGAAGCAATTTGCAACATTTTTTTCTCACAATTCCAGTGCCATGACCCAAAACACAGTGGGAACCCAGGAATAATTTCCATGCCCTGGGCACTTGTTATTCCTTGTATCTATTGGGAAACTTGTTTACTATCCTCAGATTCAGCTGGGTGGTCACCCTGACATTCAGCAGACATACAGAGAAGTGCAAGAATTATGTTTAGATACACGCCCTTTATGAATGGCGTTAATTCAACCACAAAGAGATTGAGCTGCGGTTCTCAATAAAAGGAGAATTTGTGATCCAAATAAATGTTAAATTAATTTGGAAATGTAACCATTGATATTCTGATAGAGATGTGCAATTGTGCTCTTTTTCTATTGTTTGTGGTTTTTGACTGATTTCCCTCTCTAATGCACGTTGCTATCTCGTCATCTCAGCGCCCTTATATTGGCCAGTGAGTGGTTAAGACAGACCCGGGTGTGGGTCTCTTGGAACTGGAGAGGGGCTGGAGAAGACACATATTAGCAGCAAGCTGAGGGTTGTGCCATTACTGTTTCTCATGATCATTAATAAGGGATCAATCAGGTGAAGACAAAACCCAGAGGAGCCAAAAAGAGTTACAAGGAAGAGAAAGCAACTGGAAGACAGCAAGACGTCGGCACAACCAACCAGGCACATTTTGCTGGGAGGGAACCAGCGCAGGCAAATGTGAGAGGGCAGAGCTATTTGTCAGGAGGACACTGTTGGGTTCCTTCCCGTCACATTACTTCCAGCAGGGAAAAAGCTATTTCCATGGAGCTGACGGCACAGAGTGTTTCCTCTCCAGCGAGTGATAATACAATAACACTCAGACTTCTCTGTGATGTTGACAAACCCTCGGGCCCAGTTTATGTGCAATCAATGTACAGAGATTTATGGGCTCTCATTATGGCCCAATGACCCAGTGAGTGGTTCCAAGTGGATATCTGAAAATGAATTAACATTAACTGCCACATCCGCAGTTCCACACACCAGAACTGCCTCAAAACCAATCAGGGATACAGCTCTGCCCTAGCATTCATTAGCTGGGCCATCTTCTCAAATCTTAGGGTCACAACCAAATGTTCAGCCCAGGCTCCCTGTAACCAGCAAGACCAGATATTGCTTGGCCTGATCAAACCAGGAAGGGCTGAGAAACCCTGCTACAAAAGAATAAAAAGTGCTGTTGTCTGGACCCCCCTATCTCAGTCCTGGCTGTGAACTGATAACTGGAACAGTTTGAAGGGAGATATATTTCTGCTAGCTGGCCAGAGAGAGAGGGTGTCCCACAGTGGGAGCCAAGAGCTGGGAGAGGGAAGGTCTATGTCGGTGTCAAGCATTGTGGAGTGCTGGTTTCCTAAGGAAAATGACTTTAAAAGGTGCATTAAAAAGAAAATACCCTGTGTATTAGTAACTGCTCAAGGGTTTTGTTTTATTTTGTTAATGCACCTGTTTGCTCACAGCATGTATGGTACAACACCTCTCAGCTGCTGCAATTACAGGAATACAAAGGCTTATTAAACTGGTTGCAGAAAATACTTCTCAATAAATAACAATACAGTGGCCCAACCTACTCCAAGGTCTCTTTGGAGTATTACTCAAACACCACAGACACTTGTTCCTAGTGTTCCAGGCGTTCTCAAGGTTGTTCCAAGGGATGACATAAAGAACTCTGTATCCTACTTGAGTTCCTACAGTACTATGGAAACTACCCACACAATATCTCCTTATTAGAGCACAGACTGCTCATTTTAGCTATCCTTCCTCACTCCTATAGACTTCTATAACAGGTCTGTTATCCACTGTCTACTCTTCGTTTAAGGGGTCCCTCTCCCCAATGTCACAAAGAGCTCACCTCTCTTTACTGGGGCCTTGCTTTACTGGGGCTTTGCTCTCCCAGGCTTCCAACAAACATCCATCTTCCTCAGCATGTTGAAGCCAAAAGGAAGAACTACCCCCTTTCCAATTGCTATCAAATTTAACAGGAAGCAGTTATACATATCCCTGGGCCAATGGGGAACACTTCACTGACCTAGGTACCATGGATACAGACAGGCCCGGACTGATCTGTGGGTTCTGGCAAATGCCAGAGGGGCTGATGTAAGGTCTCATAGACAGTCACCATCTAGTGGGCTGGTGGAGGACTATTTGGGCCTCTGACCCTTGGAATGCCAAGGCCTATTTTGACTCCCAGTCCAGATCTGGATACAGCTCCGGGACTTTAAAGTTAGAGGATTTCCAAGCCATAGGGAACATCAACCTTATAGGCCACTACACATATACAAAAACGGGACCCCTTACCCAGAAAAACGCTATCCAAATTATGGGAAGGCACCTTCCATAGAATCCATTTTAGGCAAGTAATTCTAAGGTATGAAGATCCAAATTACAGAAAGATCCATTATCCGGAAATCCCCAGGTCCCGAGCATTCTTTATAACAGGTCCCATACCTGTAATATAACGCAACCTTGTACTTGAGGGTAACTAAGCTGCATGAATCCATACTGTTGGTAGGGTTGCCACTTGGCCGGTATTTCAGTAGTTGGTAAATTGCCAGCTAGAACTGAGTCTGGCATTACAAATGTATTGGCAATACAGTTGCTAGTGAATATGTAATTGCCTCTATTTTCCTCCTGTCTCTAAAGTGTTTTGTTGACAGAAGGTTCCCTGTGAAGGTTGCATGTGGCCCACCTTCTCTATTCCTTCTTCTGAGTAGGATTTGCTGTCTTATTTTAGTCCTGCTTATTTTCCTGGCACTACATGGAGAACAGAGGCCAGTGTTATAGAAATCATATTTCATCTTCATCCGATGTCACATTTGTCACAGAATTTCAAAGGTTCCTCTAAATAACTTTGACCAATTTCCATTCATTATACCTCTAGCAAACGAGGCCACACCCTGCGCATTTTACGCAAAGAAGATGGATGGAGCTATTTTTAATCTTCCTTATTACCATACACATTGGGCCGAGTCATGTTTCAAATGATGAAGCCTTTATTTATTGCCAGTACAATTGCATTATTGGAAGCAGGTGGCGAGGGACAATAGGAATCATATATGCGGCTATTTCTCTTTTTCGCTCTGTAGGGAAATTGCAGCTTTGATGGAAATCATCAGTCACTCATCCAAACAAGCATCACTAATCTATCTTTAGCATCACTTAAAGGCCAAAACATCCTATCTTTTCTCACTGCAATAACAATGGCCACCTCTGCTGTTTCCATGGCAATCACGAGATCCATGCAGGCTTCTGAGATATTCTGATGTAAGACCCCAATTAACTTTTGTAATGGGAGGACAATGTTGTGATCACCCACCTCCTCTCAAGATTGGTACAGAAAGGCCAAAAGGACATAATGAGTAAATGTGAAATAAAAAGGTGAAGGTTCAGGATGAAGTAACGACACAACGTGATCATTTATCTTTTTCAGTCATCATCAAACCAACAACATCACACAGATGAGTCTATTGGTGATACATACCCAGCTCTTCCCACGGATCTAACAACAATTCTACACTTCCCTCCGCACCGAAATCCATTGCCTTGATCACTGTAAGGCCCTATATCCAGGGATTCTTAACCTGGGGTCCCATTGCTCTTTAGAATAGTTCCCCATGCTGTTTAGAGTGGTTTTCCATAATTCTTCTAAATACAACAAATTGTGTCCTACAATAGGGAAAAATACATTTTTGGCAGCTGCAAAAAGACTTGATTTGGGTTCTTTGCAAGTTACATTAAAGGGTAATTATCTCGAAAATTTTAATTTGATATAAGCTTCATCAAACCAAAATAATACATTTTGTAAATAAAATAAACTAAAAATTCTGAATCGTTTATGAAATATTCAAGTTACTCTTCACTATCCTCCTCTCAGCATTTGCCTCTTTTCATGCAGGAGTTGGGAGTCTGATTTTGAATGACAGTTAAATCCAAAATATCTTTTAGGGAGCTCCTTTTGCCTAGAAGATGTATTAGAGCTCACTTTATTTAAATCACCAGAAATACTGTCTCCTTACATGCAGAATTCGTGCCAAAGCTATTTTGTTTGTACTGCAATCACTATTTTGAGTTAGCTGTAATACATCTGCCAGGAAAGGAAGCCCCCCTATAGATATATTGGATGTAACTGTCAATGAAAATCTGACACCCAACTCCTGCATGAAGACAGAATAAAGAGAAATAGACGCTGAGAGGGGGATAGTGAATAGTGATTATTTCAGAAATTGATTGTATTAAGATTCTTCTTTTAGTATGATGAAGCTTATATTAAATTTTAATTTTCATGATAGTTCCCCTTTAATAATATTGATAACAAAGGGAAATTGGTAAAGGGTAAATAACCAAGCTTAGAGCTCATGGTGTCCCCTCCTTCCCCATTGGTACAGGGGCCAGGGGCATGAGGGCATTTGTAGCGCAGGTATTAACCTGCCATTGGAAAGAGATGGTCAGAGAGACTAGTACAGCTCCACTGGGGATGTAAATTCTATATGGGAGAGATTAGAGGAGCCATATATGTTAGGGGTGCCTAGAAAGTAAGAGGAGGAAGAAACCTGTTATATTTTGGTACCCGAGGATGAGTAGAGTATAACAGTGCTTTATTAGCAAGTTCATGCAGCCATTACACTTCAATAGTAGGTTCAACTCTAATACTTTTAAGCAGTATAGAAAGTACTATGTACACTGTATAACTCTTGTGCACAGTGACACCTACAGGCCCTTTGTATAAACACCACAAAACCTACCTGCAGGAAGGGTGTTTCACTCACTAGGGAAGAGATAGTTGGAGAGTTTAGTAAAGCCCCACTGGAGAAGTATATCTACAGACTACAGTCAGTCTCATGGATCCCCCTCTAGGAGTAGGGAGGATGCGATTCCCGATGCTTGAGGAAGAGATAGTTAAGGTCCTGTAGCAAAACAGAGCAAGTACAGGTGAGCACAGAGATCCTAATGAAGAGTGTTTTGGGGCTTGTTTACCCCCAGCCTGGGGACTTTGAGTGGATAAGGACAGTGATTAGTGTAACAAGTAAAGGCCCATTAATTAGACCTTTGAATGCTTTAATTCTTTTTGTTTTGTTCTGGTACGGAGATCCCCCATTATACCAGTGGCGTAACTAGATATAACTGGGCCCACAAAAAATTATTTTTCAGGCCCCCAAAATGTCTAGAGGTTGTGGCCTCTGACAAAGGGCCTGTGTAGCCCAAAACGTTGCCTAAGGCATTTTAAGTAAAGTTCTTCACTTTTTTCAATTATACTGGCGTGCTGCTGTTTTCATTGGATTCGTCTAGAGGTTGTGGCCCATGTTACCTATATTTATTAAAATTGTCTATAAATTATGACTGTTCTGCCCCCTCTTGTAATAGCCCATCACTTACTGAAAAGTAAATTCTTGAACTAACATGTTATCAGCCCTCCTTGTAACCCAGGACCAGGAGGGAACACAAAACAAAAGCTGTAATCAGAACACAAAGTGAAATGTACCGCCCACCCCCCGCCTTAAAAGTGAAGAGTTTCCTTCTAGGCACAGAATATAAATGAAAGTCTAGAAAGGCCACCGAGGAGACATTAGTGCGCACGGTATCGACCCGTTAGCTCATGAGGCTAATTTCTGGATAACATTGTTTCTATTGAGTCAGGTACCATAATGGTTATTTAACAGGGAGATATTTGTGGTGCTCTGTTATTGGACAGTCTGAAGGCAGATAAGAGGGTGATTTCTTGCACTAATCTAATTACACTTTCCTCAGATACGATAGCAAAGCCATTTATACACAGGCCGAGCACTGCCGGGGGCCACACAGACCTCACACACCTCTCTCTCCAATAGGAAATTACAGCTAACACTGTCCATGATCCATCACTACTCACACTCTCAAAAGGACTTTTCTGATTGGCTGGGACGGTTTCAGTTCAGATTTCAGTGCATGTGGGCAAGTACTGGATTGACTTAGCCTTTCTGACCATGGGGAAAGAGCGCGGCTCGTGAGCAAGAAGTGCAGAAATCAAAGATCCGTACCTGAGTAGCACCCGGGGAAAATAAATTCATGTAACAGGGGTAAGCTCCTGCCTGAACATGGGAAAGAGAGCAGCCCAGGAGCAGGAAGCAAAGATGATCAGAGCTTTGTATGCACTGGGGGTCAGTGAGATGGAGTTGGAGAGCTGCAGGCTAGGCATGCAGGGTGGGATAGGCCAAATGCTCCCTCTGCTTTACTCTAAAAATTTTCTCTGGGGCTCAATATTCTACTGGAATACATAAACCTCATGTGATATTGCACCCGATACTACAGGTACACTACAGGTTAACTCATGGCTACTTTCTTTCCTGTAGAGCTAGGACCCACTGGCTCTGTACCAAATATGCAATGGTAATGGTTTGTGCCCTGAAGCAACCTCCTGTAGAACACTGTGTACTAATGCCAATAAACTGGGCCAAGGACATGCCTGGGACTCACAGAGCAGGAACGCGTGGCAGGCAATGGAGACGGATAGTTGTAAAGGAAGGAACTGAATGAATTCACTATTAAGCACATTAGCGGCCATAATAAATGTTAACACTTAAACCCTTCCTAAGGCCAAACCAACGTACAGGGAGAAACCATTTGTGAGTCTGAGCCCCCCCCCGCCCATTGACCTCCACTTGTAACGCAGTCAACACTGAGCCGAACACTAGGTTTGAATTATTATTATTTTAGTATTGATGTACTGTATCTGTCCAGATCACCTGATGTTTTTCTTTCAGCCAAAACCTTCTAGTCATAACAGTGACAAAGCAAAATACGAAGGCCACAAAACTAGACATTACACCATATTAACCACAATTCAGCAGAAGCAGACCCCACAGTTGGTCATAGCCTGCACAGAGAGATACCATGAAACTTTGGCAACATAGATTATCCCTACCTTGTTCCACTGTCTTCATCTTGTTTTACTGTCTCCATCTTTTTCCTACTGTCTCCATCTTGCCCTACTGTCTCTATCATGTCCTACTGTCTCCATCTTGCCCTACTGTCTCCATCTTGCCATACAGTCTTCCTCTAGTCCTGCTCTCTCCATCATGCCCTACTGTCTCCATCTTGTCTTACTGTCTCCATCTTGCCCTACTGTCTTCATCTCACCCTTCTGTCTCCATCTTGCCCTACTGTCTCCATCTTGCCATACAGTCAGTCTCCCTCTAGTCCAACTCTCTCCATCATGCCCTACTGTCTCAAGCTTGTGCTACTGTCCCAGCTTGTTCTATTGTGTACCTCTATTACAGCTACTAATCCCCACACTTCCTACAAGTGATGCACAGTGGAACCCTATTATGCGGTGGCTCAGAAGCGTTTTATACCCAAAATAATCTCCCCCTTTACAGGCAGAACATTCTGTTTGTTTTCCCAGTTTGTTACATTTCCTCTCTCTATGGTTCAACCGAATGTCTCTCGCAGGTAATGGCTCTTATTATTAATGAACTATAATTATAAGATAAGTGAGATTGGGGGCCTTTGTGAATTTGAGTTTTTTTATTCATCTACAGAAACAGTAACACAAACATAACATTACCACTGCCAGACTGTAATTAAGGCTCTGCCAAATTTAGAACCCAATTAATGATTAGAAAAAACATCAGCATAGTCAGATCGTTATGCAAACACAGCCGCTCTCCCCTTTTTACAGCAAAATCCACAGCAACTATCAATAAATACAGTTGGAAAAAACAAAGATGTGGAATTATAAACCTTTCCCAGGGGTATCCCACCCAACCATATTCTTGTTATAGGACAGTCCCACAATCATCCGCAATATAAAGATGGAGAGATGTTACTATTTTTCCATTCTGCGAACCGCCACCAAATCACTGATGGAAAAACTGGAATTTGAATAGGATTTGCAGAGATTTCAGGATAAAAGTGTGCTGATGTTTGGCTCGAAATAGGCTTATATTTTAAATGTTTTAGTCTCCCCTCATTACATAGATATCGGATCATATAGGGATAGTCATTACAACTACACAAGGTGCTTATGGGTGTCCTGGCAGTGGGAGCTGAGCCCAACAAACACCCACTATTAATCATCAATAACTTTGTACCTGTTCACTTGCTAAAACTTTACTTAACCCCCCTAGGTCCCCTTCTGTTCTATCCTAGTGAACAAGGGGTTGCCATCAGTTGGCCACTGGGGCTGCAAAATACATTTAACCCTCTCAGCGACAGTAGACTTATAAATGGCTGCCAAAATGCGACCCTTTGTTTATTGTCACCCGTCATGTGATTTCCTAATTGCTGATATTATCAGTTTCGAGGTTTCTTTTGTCACACACTAGAGACTGTTCTACCATCTTGTAATCATCAGTGGTGTCACTAGACTGGGCCTAACATTAAATATCATTTTAGGGCTGTTTAAACACTCCAGATAAATATGAGGAGGTTTATTACAACTTGTCAAGGTAACAACATTGCCTTATGCGTTTCGGGAAGACATTTCCTTAATCATAGGAATCCAGTTAATACAATTGCACCCCAAAGTGCCAACCCCCATCGTAATGACAAGAGCTGCTATTGGCTAATTCAGAAAGCAGAATGCACTCACAAGCACCGCTCCTACCTAATTCTCTGCATGAACTAATTATTCCTGAAGCCAATCACAACTTCCGAATGACTCCACTATTAAGGTGTTTCCCCCAAAGCATTCACTACTTAGCAGGTGCCCCAATGCTGAAAGTCTGGGAAGAATGCAGAGATGCAGATAAGAAAATGTGTGTATTTTAGCTTATACAGTACATGAGAACTAAAAAATCTAAGCCCAACACTGCGACATGTTTTGTTCTGTTATCACAATCTTCATCATTAAGCCATTAAACATTAACTGCAGTTTTGGGACATTTTATAGCTAATACAGTGCACTTGTAAATAGCGATGGGCGAATTTCTCCTGTTTCGCTGAAAAAAATTGCGAATTTCCCGAGAAATTCGTGAGACAACATAAAATTCACAAAAAACTTGTGAAACTTAAAAATTGATGCCCGTGAAAAGTTGCTTGCGGTGTTAAAGTCAATGGGCGTTCGAATAGTGTTGATGGCGGCGATTTTGGCGTGAGCGACTTTTTCAGATGCGCGGCCCAAATTTTTGGACGTCGGTGAAAATTCTCGCAGGAGTTTTGCAAATTTATTGCCCGATGATGAAATCAACTGATCTTGCTACTGAAAGGGAACTGTGACAAAAAGCAATATCATGTTGGGGTTAAAATAAAGCTTTTGTCTAACTGACTTTCATTTATAAAACTGACCTTGTAAGGGGGGCAGTAAATGTATTTACAGTTGGGTTTCTGTATAGACAAGCTAAACTGATTTACAGAATGAATTAATATAAAGCCTTTGGGGTTATATCTCTCCCCCCCTACCAAAGTACCCCGAGACATCATACCTTTGTGTGACCAGGGCAGGTACCAAGGGCACGTGACATTCACATAAGTTCCAGGAACACCGTCTGGCCAACAGGCGTAATCATCAAAAGTTCTGTTGCAAAACCTGCCTGGGAAAGAACATGAGCACATTTTATTAGAATTTGGAACCAAATCTGCCAACTAAGAGATAGTTATGAAAACTGCTCAATATAGGAGCCAGGTTAATGAACTGTTACTGCAGTAGACTACGTTTGGTTCTGCAGAGGAACACTATGTAGTCAGGAAAAACTCAACCTGCATCTGACTCTAACCTGTAAAACCTTAAAGGAGACATATTGTGTGAAAAAATAAGAACGTACCAGTGCGTTTGTACTCATTTAGATATAGAATAATTGTGTTTAGAAAGTAGTGTTTCAAGCTGATTTATTGAATATTTCTGCAAAAACCCTAATAATCCTTCCCTTCTCTTCCACTTCCCGCTCCCTGAATTCCCAGGCTGTGCAGGGGAGCCGGCGGCTCTCAGCTCACTGCACTGTAGGACAGGAACCAATCAGCAGCGAGCAGGACCTGATAGGGAACTGGAGCCTGCCTGTGGTTGTGTGACTGCAGGGCTGTGATTGGCTGTCCCCTCCTACTGTGCCTCTGGCAGGGACTTTAAAGTGGACCTGTCACCCAGACACAAAAATCTGTATAATAAAAGTCCTTTTCAAGTTAAACATGAAATCCAACTTCTATTTTTTATTAAAGCATTCATAGCTGTTGTAAACTCATTTAAAAATCTCAGCTGTCAATCAAATAGTGTCTGCCCCTCCTCTATGCCCTGGGCATAGAGGCGGGGCAGACAATTACTTTCACTTTCCATTCAGCACTTCCTACATGTCACTGCTCTCCCCACATCCCCCCATTCTCTTTAACATTTAATTGTGTAGCCAGTGCATGGGGATGGACATTGGGTCCCCCCTTTTGGTGCACAAACACGATTCTGAGATGATGCAACGCTTTCCTTAAAAACAGTGTCCACAAAATGGCTGCTGCCTGCTTGCTATCATTTTGAATTCCCAGACTGAAGGAAACAAATTCAAATAATTTATATAGTGTAATTAAAGTTCATTTTGCTTGACTAATGTGATAAAATAGGACTTTGAATATTTTTTTTGGATGACGGGTCCCCTTTAAGGACACACCCACCCCTCATTTGAAACAGGGACCAGAGAACATCTATAAAGAGCTCCAATAAAGGGGTTATTTTTAAAGATAATATTAATTTTTAGCACCATGTAAAAGCAACACAATATATTACTTATAATTGCCTACAAAGTTAGCTACAAAATGTTGCGATTGTAGCACCTGCGCCCAACTCGTACCTTCTCACTCTGTATGGTTCCAAGACAGGGAATGTTCAGGAGCAGTGGAGGAATGTACTTCCCCAGTCTGACCCGCACCCAAGCTTAACCTGCAATGGTTTACATAATTTTCAACCCACCCAACTGGCGGGTTACCATGGGTTTCGGGTCTAGCTGCACATGACTACTGAGCTGTTACTGCAATGCCCTGAGGTTGGTTGTGCAAAGGACACTTTAAGGCAATACTTTAGTATTATATTGTTTATTGTTTTAATATGGCTTGGAGTTGAGGGCAGTTAAATGCCCTTCAGTTTGCCAAGTAAATTGCCCTGTTGTGCCCACACTGTCACAAGAATTCCAGGGAAAAACCGATGCATTTCAGAAAAAAAAAAACATGACGATTTTGTTTGAAATTATGCACATTGCGTCCTAATATATGTTACAGTTAGAGGAGCGATGGGGGGCATTAATTACTTACACTTATGTTACACAGTCACAGCTGCTACTCATACATAGTAGGGAAGATTATATTAACATTATTATTATTATTATTATTACTAATAACATATTCCACAGCCCTGTACAATAAATGGGTTTATACGTTAAACATACAGAATTACATACAAAGTAATCAGTAGCCGATATAAGAGGTGAAGAGGGCCCTGCTCAAAAGATCTTATATCTAGAACTGTACTGTTTGCAGACCAAATTAGAACTAATTGTAACCCCGGGAAGAAAGTGACAACTACTGGGCTAGTAGTTAATTGCATGTACTAAACAAATCGCTATCGATATTAAATGAGCCGTTCACTTAAGCTGCTTTCCTTGATCCTTACACAAATGGTCTTTCCCATTTACTTTCATTCAGTCACTCCCACTAAACACTGGGGCTCATTTATCAACCCTGGGCAAATTTACCCATGGGCAGTTACCTATAGCAACCAATCAGTGATGAGCTTTTTAAAGCCAGCTGCAAGTAGAATAATAAATGCAGCAATCTGATTGGTTTCCAGGGGTTACTGCCCATGGGCAAATTTGCCCAGTGTTGATAAATGAGCCCCAGTGATACAGTATATCACTAGACACCTATTAGAAGGATATCCAGTAGGACCCCACTTTTACATACCCAGATTGTAAGCATTTCTGGAAATGACGTTGCATGTTGACTGTCCCGTGCTGGTAAGGCCGCATTCTTTCGTATCCTGATTTTAAGTTTTTCCAGATTTCACATAGATTTTTTGAGGTTCCCGGGAAAACATCAAAGGGGAGTCCTACTGTAGTTTACAGTAGATTTGTAGTCATGTACATAGTATATTAACTGGCTCTTAAACAAATTGGAACTCCTGTGTATGTGTGTAGTTTGAATACAGTGAAACCTCAATTTTGCATACCCTGATTTCCCATTTTCCTGGATTTTACACCATTTTTTTCTGGTCCTCTGAAAAAACTTAAAATGCAGAATATATAGACAGAGTAGATTGTAAGCTCTCTGGGGCAGGGTTCAATGGGAATGATCTATAATGTCTGTGCAGTGCTGTGAATACAAATACAGATACATAGAAGAACGCATTTGAAGCAGCGAGGGCCTCCCCAGATACTGTATAAATCAGTTTATTCTCTAAAACAAATTCCAATAACCCTGTGGGTAACACAGAAAGAGGATTTACCCCCTGAGGAGGCAATTAGGCTTTTTGTTGAAGTTAAAACAGAGCCAACGATCTCTGTATACATTTAATGAGTCTGATGGGTAACTGGGGAAATGGTCCTGGCAGGTTTCTGTTCAGCAATTCCTTACAAAGAATATTTAATAAATATATTCTACATTTACCATTTGTTTTTATGCAATCTTCTAAGCAGTTGGGTGGGTGTGTCAGTTAGGTGGGTGTAACAAGTTTAACAGTTGCATGGGTATATTTGGAATTATATAACCCAGACACGTTGGATTTTATCTGGATTAAGTGAATTTGAATTTGACTCGTGAATTAAAGGTTGAACCTGGTTTACTCCACCTTTTTGCTTTGCTTTATAATTCCACGTACAGCTGCACATTTTAGGCTTGGAGAAGGACCCAGGTAGGCCTGAATTGTTGTCTGTTGGCTTTATAATGCTTTCAGCCTAAATAAATAAATATTATAACTACTGAGCTGAGCTAATTTTTCAACTCTGTCTGTCCACATTCTTGCAAGTCAGAATGTAATATGTGTGTCTGCCCCATTGAATTACCCCTGGTCAGTTCAGTTTCTATAGAGGAGGTACTACAGCCTCAGGTTCCACCAAGGAAATTTGTTATTTGTTAAAGCCAAAAATGTTGTTAACTCTTAACAACAACAATGCAAGACGAAATCACAGCACCATCCAAATTGTGTATAATCTTAAAAAGCCTTTATTGGATTTTCTGTCTTGGATCTCAAACGAACAATGTTTCAGGCCTATGTGGCCTTTTGTCAAGTTTTGCCAAAAGGCCACATAGGCCTGAAACGTTGTTCGTTTGAGATCCAAGCCAGAAAATCCAATAAAGGCTTTTTAAGATTATACACAATTTGGATGGTGCTGTGATTTCGTCTTGCATTGCTTATCCGGTTGGAGTGGACAACCTTGCACGTGCACCTGCCTGATAAATTTGTGGTTTGGGTGAGTGCTGACCAATTGTTCCAACTCTTAACAACAACTCAGCTCCTAAAGTGTAAATAACAATGAAAAAATGCAGTAAATGGCAAGAAGGTGCCATTATTATTATTTGTGGCTTTTAATTAGGAGTTTTTATCAAGCGCTGTCTAATCATGAAGTACGAGTCAATTAAAGCATTGCTAATTTGCCCTTCTCCTAGGCAACCTTCACAAAATCCAGCCATAAATACAAATCAGTGGTTGTCTATTGGTGGAGGAATTTAAGATAAGTGAGAATTAATGCTGATTCGTTGCTCAGGGACAGTTGCATAGCGGACAGGAAGAAATCTAACTTTAACCCCCAGTGTCCCACCATTTGGGGAAACAAGATTTTTCAAGACATATTGGTTTTAAGGCATTCCTAAACTTTAACCTCTTCTTACCCAAGGTTAAGGAGTATCTATAAAGGAGTTTCTATAAAAATCCCTTTGGAATACAGTACATTAAACACTAGTCAATAGTTAACTCTATCCGGCAAGCTGGGGAGGCTCATTTTACGTCTATGACATCACCACTTTCACTTACAAATGATGTAACATGTAGAAACTGAAACAGGAGGTCAGAGGGTTTTGCCCGTAAGAGCATTAAATCTATGGACTGTGCTGCAAATAATACATGGGGAATAGGTTTGGGGGAAACATTCACAATAGTCAGGAGTAATAATCAGACACAAGACTGAATTATACTCAAAAGAAATGCCCTGCACCAGCTACAAAGTCCCCTCTTCTGGCTAAACTGATGTGTGCTCTTTGTTACCTCTGACTTGGGGCCTGGTGGAATCCACATAGTCAGAAATGTCCCCTACATCTAATGCTTATATCCGGAGTTAGACATATATATTAAGGCATTAATATGCCACAGGTATGGGATACGTTAATCGGAAACCCACACAAGGAGATTCGGGGAGATTTAGTTGCCTGGCTACTAATCGCCTCTTCTGGGCAACAATCTCCCCAAACTGCCTTTGCGTGTCTTCCCATCTGCTATAATGAAAAGTCGCTAAAGCAAGCACACGCGACGCTTCATTTTCTGAAGTCGCCCGAAGTTGCATCTCGAGGAAACTATATAGCGGATGGGAAGACACGCAAAGGCAGTTCGGGGAGATTGTCGACCCAGAAGAAGAGGCGATTAGTCGCCAGGCGACTAAATCTCCCCGAATCTCCTCGTGTGAACTAACCCTTAATGTTGCAAAATTGTAACAGTTCAGAACCTGCACCTGAATTACTGAGCTGCCAGACAGGAACATTCAACTTTAAACTTAGATTTTAGAAAAAAAAGTAAAAAATAAATAATGGAAAGTAAATGAAAAAAGTCATTATTTCTGGGGAACAATCTGAAAACAACTGAACTTTATACAAACGTTTGGAAGGTGAACGACCCCTTTAAGGTATGGAGATCCAAATTAAGGAAAGATTCCTTATCCGGAAAACCTCAACTCCTGAGCATTCTGGATAACAGGTCCCATACTTGTATATGTAACTTAGGATTCAACACAATTCCCACCTGGGAAGATAGGTGGCACTAAACCAAAGCACTGGACAACAGCCTTACTGCTCAGATAATTTTCTTACTATTGCCAGGCTAATGTAGTTAAAGCCACCAAGTTTTACCAGGTCTAGTAACCTATAGCAACCAGATGCTCAGATAGTTTGCTACTAAATGATACCTGCTTATAAGTTGTTAGGGGTTACAAGACCTGTAGCAAACTTTCTATCTTTTATTACATTACCCGTAGACTGTTAAATGTAAATGGTAGCACATGATGTGTGGGAGAATGATGGGGTGGGGTTGTAGGCAATATATTCTGGGAAGGACCAGGAACCTTCGACTACAAAAATCTACAGTGTCTTTCACTGAAATTAGCTTGTCCATATTGGTACAATCTATCTGGGGATGGAGGGATTTTTGTCAATGGTATGCTTATTGATAGCCAGTATTATTATTATTATCCTTTATTTAAAAATATATATATATATTAAAATAAAATATCTATATTATTTGCTTTTGTCCCTGCCCCAGTGGAGTTTACAATCTTAGTTAATAATATTCTGCCCATAGTTTGCCTAGTGCTCACAAGAAGTGAATTAAACACAGAAATATACAGTTATATACAACAAACTTAATCACATACTGATAACTGCTTGTATATGCCACGTCCCCATTGTACTGCCCCCCCCATTATCTGTGCTTGTGCATGGTAGGGGGATTTACAACTGCAGGACGGCTATAAGAAATAAGAAGTGTAGAACAGTGGAGCCTTATGCAAGACTGAAACTGCAGGATGACTCAGTAATGATATGATATGATATAATGATATGTTCATGGCTGGATATCAATTATAGAGATACAAAAGAAATGAAAGAGTCATGGTGCAGAAAAAATATGAGTGAAATCAAGTTAATCAGATAGACGTGTCAGAGTTAATGGCCCTGGTTCATATTCCTGATCCAGAGAAGTACATTATATCATAAACTGTCCGTGCAGGGACGCATTGGGTGCTGATCCATGCGGTTATCCTGTCATCATGAATATGTATCACCCCTCACTGTCATATGGTCTCAGCTGGGTGAAGAAAAGTGATAAAACAAAGGCAAAATAGTGTCCCCTGAGAGCCATTTATCAACATTACAGCCAATGAAATGCCAGAGTCGCATTTATTGAAGCGTCAGGAGTCACGGTGACAGGCACCACTAATCATTAGAGAAAATGTCACCCACATATGTCAGGCTGAGATACATACATCACCCAGAAACCATCCTTATCAGGGTGCCATAGCAGCAATTTATATGCCAATTCCAAGCTGTCCGGGCTCTGTTACAGTACTTGTATTGGTTGGCTCAGTACATTTATTGTACAATCTCCTACACTGAAAATATACAGACCTACTGTCAGAATTACTAGAGTACTGTGGGACTGCTTGTTTGGAGTTCTGGTTACTTAGTATCTCTGACATACACTGGACTGGACCCAAGGATTTTGGGGAGAAAGTATATTGGACAATCAAATGCACAGCTAAATGCATATACAGCTTTTGTACCTTCAGCTATTAGTGCTGAACTGCAGAAATGTGCCAAACCCATCATTTTTGTATTTGGGTGAATACCAAATCTTTAATGGAAGAACAGTAACACCAAACATGAAAGTGTTTTAAAGTAATTAACATATAATATACTGTTAGCATGCACTGGTAAAACTGGGTATTTGCTTTAGAAAGATTACTATAGTTTATATAAACAAAATGCTGTATAGCCATGGGGGCAGCCATTCAAGCTGGAAAAAAGGAGAAAAGGCACAGGTTACATACAGATACCAGATAAGCTCTGTAATACAATGTTGTTTTATCTGTTATGTGATATGTAACTTGTGCCTTTTCTCCTTTTTTTCCAGTTTGAATGGCTGCCCCATGGCTACCCAGCATCTTGTTTATATAAACTATAATAGCGTTTCTGATGAAAACACTTCAGTTTTACTAGTGCAGGGCAGCAGCACATTATATTTTAACTACTTTGATACGCTTACGGTTTTTGGTTTTACTTTTCCTTTAACAAAAGTTGCCCCCTAATACCATATCCAAATTCTAATTTACATGTTATAATTTGTGAAAGGAAAAAATTTCATCACATGTGAACAAAAAATTGTCACATTTAGGTTGTGCAGAGTTTGAAATCAGATGACTTTGAGGGTTCAGTTTGGCTAAACACATAGGATACAGCAGAACTTGCATTCAGCGAGTCCCAATGCACAATTTTACTTTGCATTGGATGTGGTATTAAGACACTGCAATACTGACAGATTCAATGATGTTTTTTTTTGCTTAGCTCCCCACCATTGTGTTTGTCCCAGAGTAAACAGGCCCTGATGCCATGCGGGCAGGTAAAACTAATGTGAAATAGTAAAAATAAAGTTTGTTTTCATCAATCATTTTTATATACACAATTATAAATATTTTACTCTTTGCAGAAGTTGGGCCCCTGGAAGCAGTAAATATATTACTCCCAGTGGCCCAACTCCTTTCAGCGAAGAGTTGGGCATTATTTTTAATGCAGCACTGCATACAGAACCGCTTGGGACATACAGAACCCCAGTGGGCACCAGATGTAGTGCTCATTCAGGCCATTGCTCCAGTACTTGTGACTATGGCATTTAATACACCTAAACAAGCCCTTTCATCTTAATATAAACTCTTCATTCTGTTGCCTGATTCTCCACTCAGTTATGAGCCCATTAAGTCCATTGACACTTAATCCAACAAAGTTCTTATAGTCTTGTTTTTCTTATAGTCTTGGTCTGAACTGGGACTTGATCCATTAAAGTGGACCCGTCACCCAGACATAAAAATCTGTATAATAAAAGTCCTTTTTAAATTAAATATGAAATCCAATTTCTTTTTTTTATTAAAGCATTCATAGCTGTTGTAAACGCATTTAAAAATATCAGCTGTCAATCAAATATTGTCTGCCCCTCCTCTATGCCAGTGGCATAGAGGCGGGGCAGACAATTACTTTCACTTTCCATTCAGCACTTCCTACATGTCACTGCATTCCCCCAGCTCTCTTAACGATTTAATTGTGTAGCCAGGACATGGGCATGGACACCGGGTCCCTGTCCTCTGGGCCACAAACGAGATTCTGAGATGATACAAGACTTGTCTTAATAACAATGTCCACAAAATGGCTCCATCCTGGTTGCTATAATTATGAGTTCCCAGACTGATGGAAACAATATTCAAATAATTTATACAGTGTAATTAAAGTTCATTTTGCTTGACTAACATGATAAAATAGGATTTGGAATAATTTTGCTTGGGTGACGGGTCCCCTTTAAGTCCTTTTTAGTTTTGGTCTTGTCTCTGATTCAACATAAAGCCCCAATGTCCTTAATCCCTAACTGCATTTAGTATAAGTTTCACATAAATGTACAAAGGGCATGCTATATTGTATATTTATATTGTGCACCTATAGACTTGTAGGGGACCAGGCAAGTCCTTCCCCTGTCTGTAACATTATCCAGCCCTGTTTCATACTGGAGAGCCATCTAATGACTGGGTGACCCAGTGCATCCCTGAAAGAGGAGGAGGAGCCGGGGGAGTGCCGTGCTTTGGAGCCAAATGCACGAGGTTACAGACAGAGTTTATAAAGGAGCCCCTTCTGTAGCCAGCCAGAGCCAGATCTGTGGAGTGTGACAGTGCAGCCTGTAAGTAAAGGCTGCAGTAACAGAGAAATACTGTGTATGGTATTCAGCGGGGTAGCTTTGAGTTTCCAGTCTAGAGGGAGAAGTTACCCTGAATCTAGTTCAGCTGTTGAATACTTGTTCAGACCCTTGTGTGTCCCTGGTGTGAGGACAGGTCTTGCTTGTGTACCTGCCCCGTGGGAGCGGCTACCAAATTCAAAAGGGAAATGTACCTTGGGCAGGTGTGCTACCTGGGGATATAAGAGCTCTTGGGGAAGGTACATGAACTGAACTGAGTTAAAGGAATAGTAACAATAGTAAAAATTAAAGTGTTTTAAAGTAATAAAAATATAATGCAGTGTTGCCTTGCATTGGTAAAACTGCTGTGTTTGCTTCAGAAACAATACTTTGTTTTATGCAAATTAGCTGATATATAACAATGGAGGCAGCCATTCAAAAGAGAAAATGCACAGGTTACACAGCAGAAAGCAGATAAGTTATGTAGAACTGAATGGTGTTATCTGTTATCCACTATTTAACCTGTGCCATATAGACTTTTTTAAATTTCCTCCTTTGCTACACAGCAGCTATTTTATATGAATTATAGTAGTGTTTCTGAAGCAAACAGATCAGTTTTACCAGTGCAGGGCAACAGTACATTGTGTTTTTAAAATACTTTAATTTTTTGGTGTTACTGTTCCTTTAAAGGAGACCTCAACCCAAGAATTATGAAAAGCCCCTACCTATCAAGCAAGATAGTCCCCCCTCCCTGCTTCCCCACGCATAGTTCAACAGGTCTGAAAATGTTCCTAACATCTTTCCCACCTAACAGTGCAGAGTAAGAGCAGCAAAGCTTGTGGGCTCCTTTTTCCGGATCACGAAGTAATAGAGCGCTGTTATTGCAAACTGTGTGATTTATTTTTCCTAGTGGAAATCTCCTGAGGTGTGCTCCTCAGTACCCACTAGGAGAAGGCACTGCGCTGTACAGTAAATCCCAGATCTCCCAATATCTTTCATACGCAAAGGGAATTCAGGGCTCTGGATTGCAAATGGTTGATCACTATTTAATCGAGTGTAACCAAAATAGGGTTATAGACATATACTGTTATGTTGCCACAACAGAGTCATGTCCCATCCATATTAATCCATTTTTGTCACAGACACAATTTGTGTGTATTTGGTGCATAATTTGCTTCTTCCCTGTTATAGAGAGATGTCATGCTAAAGAAGGGGATTCCTGGAAGGTGTTGCCTATTACACCCAGGCCACCCCATTTGTCCCAGCTACATACAGGCTTTGCCCCAGCCCAGTTGTGCACCAATGCATAGAAAAACAAGCCTTACCAGTCAGTAAGTTGGGCATCTGCTGCAAGCTGTTCAGACACTGCTGCTGATATTCTCTCCATTTCTGTATGGTGTCGGACAGAGAGACAGCCGAGCTCTGAAACATAAAGCAGAGGGGTGAGTGGGAATTAAGCTGATACAACCAATTAATGAATTATTATTATGTTTTCTGTGAGTAAATGTTCATTTCTCAACCTTTCCGTGCCTTTTCCAACCCATATGCACACATTCATATTAAATGCTCCTTGATTCCAATTGTGATGCATGGGGTAATCTTAGGGTTGCTACCTTTGCCGGTGGCTAAACCCAAACAATGGGGGCGGGGCAGACAGCATTGGGGATGGAGCAGTGATCTTGGGGTGGGCATGATGACATCAGAGGCAGGCACAATGATGTCGTGGAGCTATGATATTGGGTCAGGGTTATTACATCACTTATATGCAAATGGATGGATTTCTGGCCAGTTTTCACAATGTTTTAAACGGGACAAAAAGTTTTTTGACTGCGCTTTGACAAACTGAGATGTTCAGTTGAAACCATACCTCTATCTTTTCTGCCCCATGAGTAAGACCAATCCTTAAACTACAGGTATGGGATCTATTATACAGAAATCACTTATCCAGAAAGCTCTGAAATACAGCAATGCTCATTTAGAAAAACTATTTTTTATTTTTGATTCATTTCCTTATTTCTGTTTCTTTAATAACAAGAAATTAGCTGCACTTCATAACAACTAAGCCATGTCAAGGTGAGTGATCTTGGTATTTAATTGGTTTTCATTTGGCCAGATTAATGTTCGGGTTTCACAAGGCTGGAAACTGAACAGTAAGTTGAGACCCGAACAGGCCTTAGAAAAACCAAACTGTTCAGGTTAAAACAGACCTGGTGGCAAGCCTAGGTAATCTACAAACTGGTCACTAGAATAAGTATTTATATTTATCGTTTGAATAGTAAGCAAACAGCTACATACGTTTTTTTTAGGGATGCCCCGAATCCACTATTTTGGATTCGGCCGAACCCCCGAATCCTTTGTGAAAGATTCGCCTGAACACCGAACCGAATCCGAACCCTAATTTGCATATGCAAAATAGGGATGGGAGGGGGAAAACATTTTTACTTCCTTGTTTTGTGACCATGAATTTCCCCACTGAGCTTGGTAAGGAGAAAGTAGGGCAAGCTGGAACTGGGGTCTAACACTTCTAGTGTTGAAAACATCTCTGAAAAATGAAGGATAATTATCATTAATATAACAACTTTTTGGTGAAGGAATACAAAAATCACTGACTGGACACAAAACATGTTCTCGCGTGTGAGGGGGTTTTCATTGGGTTTGGGTATATCACTTTCCTCCTATGCTGCAAAAACTTAGAAGCAAGTTAATTAGCACCTGAGAAAAATGTATTAAATCCTGCCCTGTCACCAGACCAAATAGGAAGAAGTCACATTGGGGTATAGAGCAGTGCAATAATAAAGCACTGAACTACAATAGGATTTATTTTAAAAAAAAGAGCTAAAATTGTGCACCAAAATCTCCACATGTACAACATATTATATATAACTCAGTATTTGCATTGGTTCTGAATCAACACCATTCTAAATAAAATATGTCATCCAACACTGGTTTGTGCACCAAACTGGGTATTGCCCAAGTAATGTTTCTTCTAAATTGTATTAATAAAATAAACTGGAGCAGGAAGCTGCCAAGTAGGCACCCATACCACACTTTGCTTTTGGACATTATATTGATCAACATATCTGAATTCACTGGAGTAAGAAGAAATACATTGCACTCTGAAAGTCTCTAAACAATAAAAGTTTGTGCTGGGGATGCAATATTGTTGTTAAGCACAATTATTATAAGATATTATATATTTTTATACATATCTGGGTAAACATCAGCGATATAATATTGTTATATCAAGGCTAGAAAATCTCCTGCCAATCAAGTCTAATAGGTGAGCAATTCTGTTACTGCAGAGACTTCTAATTAGTCAGAGGGGATAAAGATTCTTTTTTGACTCAAAACACAAAAGTAAAAACCTGGCAATTATATTTTTCTTCTATTTACTGACTGTGCTCTGTACTCACGGCAACTCATTCTCTGCATCTGAACCTTTATAATACAAAATCTGTGATTAACCTGCAAAACCTATAGGGAATAACAAACTCTCTCTTGTAAGTTATAGGGATTTTAGAAGTTGCCAAGGAGTTCCATAGCCAAAAAAACAGATGTCGGCAGGTTGAGAGCTTTTATACAGGTTTACAAGTATATTTCTAATTGATGACATCACTAAGCACTATTTATAAGACCAGAATTTACTGGATATTTATGTAATTTAGGTCACATGAACGCAGGCCTTGTGTTTATAATTGGTCACAAAAGTCCTTGGTGACTTATAATACCCTTATACTTTACAAAGGGGTTGTCACGTTCCCTATATCCAGAACCCAAGCTAAGCTCCCTGGTCTCGGCTCTCACTTCTGCCTCTAACCACTGCCTTTCACCTCAGGAGGAGCCCTCGGCTAATCGGATGCCGCCAGGTCTTAATTGAGAGAGGAGCAAAGCTAACGGTTCCGGACGAGCAAAGGGGTACGATCGTCACATCAGGATACTGGAAGGAAGAACACCACCAGGAACAGGCGGGCCGGGCCAGCACAAGCAGAGAATCGTCAGACAGGCCGGAATCAGGATAGGAGAGCGTAGAATAGTCAGTGGACAGGCAAAGGTCAGGATAAGAGTGGATCAGAATAGTCACAGGCAGGATCAGGATTGGAGAGGTCATAGTAGATCATAGTAGTCAAGCAGGCAGGCAAGGGTCAATACACAAAAGAACAATAGGATTCACTAAGAATATAACACCCAGGAACAAGCTAATTGAACCTAACAATGGCCAATGAGTTAATTACAAAAGCCTACCAATCATGCCACCACCTTGACTCAGACATCACTTTTCCACCACTAACATCACAAACTGCACTAACACCGCTGACCCACCACCAACATCATAGCTCTGCCCCTTACATCACAGTTTCCCCATTTGGCCAGATTCTGTCACAGGCAAAGGTGGACACTATACTTCTAGTTGAGCGAGAGATGACAGACAAACTTCATCTGAATCCTTCTGACCCTTCCTCAAAGTTAATTTGTACCCTACCAACCAGATTGCAGAAAGTGCAAACTGGAGAGCTGCTGAATAAAGAGCTAAATCATTTAAATGCCGCAAATAATAAAAAATAAAAGCAATTGCAAATTGTCTCAGAATATCATTCTCTACATCATAATAAAAACTCAAAGGTGATGGAACAGAACAACAAGGCATCAGTATACTATTTTTAAAAAGCCAATAATTGTAAAGGCCAAGCCTGAAATGTCACTTTCTTTTTCTGGAAAATCGAGCTAATTGAGCTGTAGAGTTAAGATAATTCCACATTGCTCCACGGTGCAAATACTTTAATGAGTTTATTTTATGCACGTTCCCCTGTGTCTCTTCCTGCTGTTTTGATTTCCAGAAAGGCAAAAAGTACAATAAATTCTGCATAATTAGGAAATGACTTGTGATGGGATTAGTTACTGGCAGAACGGCAGCCAAGTTTCCCTTAATGTGCAGGAGGTTAAAGAAGCACTTATAACTGCACCAGATGCAGATTCAAGATTAGTAATAATTTTATTTACTTGGTACTTGCTTTGTAAATCTGTAGAGAATTCACCAACAGTTCTGATCTGTTCTTTCTGTAAAATAGCAGCCCCTCTGGGGGGAGATACAAGAGTTTGAATCCCAGAACTTTTTTTATTGTAATACCTGAGCTTTGTTTTGCTCCTCACCACTTCTGCGTGCAAATAAAATGGAGAGGTTAAAAGGCACACATTAAAAGCCCCCTGTGCATGCAGTTCATTTTAACTATTAATATGCAAATTAGGGCTTGATTTTGTTTGGGCTTCAGTCAAATCCTATATAAAAAATGTAGGATTCAGCTGAATCCTAAAATAGAGGATTTGATGGATGTGTCGGTTTTAAATACGTGTTACTAAATGATGATCATGCAATTGTCAGTCAAATCCATCAGTGATGTCCTAGGAGGGTTGATTTACTGTATGTAGTTGGGGGTGAGCACATTGGGTGTCCATTGGGAGTATGGTGGCCTATAAGTATAGTACCAGGGTGGTCCATCAGTAAAGTCGCAAGGTGAGCCTACCAGTATAGTCCTAGGGTGAGCGCACCAGTAAAGTCCCAGGATCCCATCAGTATAACCCGTGGGTGAGTTTATTAATTTAGTCTCAAGATGAGCTCAAAAATATAGTGGCAGAGTGGCATACATGAGGTTACAGAGCACAAAATATATTCCAGGCAGGCAGCTAGAACCCTGGTAAAAGGAGTAAAAAAAATAGTAAAACAACAGGTTGGTGGTATTCAAAATGTCCACTGACGGGAAATTACTGTGTACTGCCCCATTACTGCATTTTTGAGTCAATATTCCCCCTTGTGGATGACCATATAAATTAGCAGCACACACAGAAATGCCATACATTTAAGCACAATTCAGCAGCAACAGTCCCCTAAGTTTACCCATAGCCTTTACAGAGAGTTACCATAAAACTATAGCAATATAGGTATTCCCCTGTACTAAGAACAATTCAGCAGCAACAGTCCCCTAAGTTTACCCATAGCCTTTACAGAGAGTTACCATAAAACTATAGCAATATAGGTATTCCCCTGTACTAAGCACAATTCAGCAAGAACAGTCCCCTAAGCTTGCTCATAGTCTGTACAGAGATAGCATAAAACTATGGCAGCATAGGTATTCCCCTGTACTAAGCACAATTCAGCAGGAACAGCCTTCTAAGGTTGATACAAGGCTGTACAGAGAGATACAATAAAACTATGGCAGCATAGGTATTCCCCTGTACTAAGCAGAGGTATCACCTTTATACTACTTTTGTTATTTTTTTTATTTCAAAAGGGTTGCCCTGTAACATCTGTACTAAGCACAATTTAGCAGTACAGCCCCCAAAGTTTGTGAAGAGCCTGTACAGAGAGATACCATAAAACTATGGCAGCATAGGTATTCCCCTGTACTAAGCACAATTCAGCAGGAACAGCCCCCTAAGTTTGCTCATAGTCTGTACAGAGAGATACCATAAAACTATGGCAGTGTAGGTATTCCTCTGTACTAAGCACAATTCAGCAGGAACAGCCCCTAAGTTTGCTCATAGCCTGTACAGAGAGATCCCATAAAACTATGTCAGCTTAGGTATTCCTCTGTACTAAGCACAATTCAGCAGGAACAGCCCCCTAAGTTTGCTCATAGTCTGTACAGAGAGATACCATAAAACTATGGCAGTGTAGGTATTCCCATGTACTAAGCACAATTCAGCAGGAACAACCCCTAAGTTTGCTCATAGTCTGTACAGAGAGATCCCATAAAACTATGGCAGTGTAGGTATTCCTCTGTACTAAGCACAATTCAGCAGGAATAGCCCCCTTAATTTGCTCATAGCTTGTACAGCGAGATCCCATAATACGATGGTAGTCCCAAAAGAGTTAAGTATTTGGGACTGTTTCTATGTTAGTGCCAAATTCTTTTTTTTTCCATTCCAATTCTGGTTTAAATTTGCAAAACCAAAGAGTTATTTCTCCTTATACAGTCTCTGGCCACAATGTACATTCCAGTGAGTAAGTGATTAGCTGAGGAAGAGATTCCAGGTTCTCACACTGACAGGTTTATGGCACAGTGGCCACTGAATTGGGACTCATAGCCCTTTGCTCTATAAAACACTCAATGTTTCAGTCGGCTCGGCCAGAATTTATTCCTGAATTCTCGCCCCCTCTCCTGCAGGGGTGCTGTGGTTCGTTCATTTCAGAGAGTGTTTAATAGTTCTGTAGTTATTATATTCCAGTAGAACAAAGCTGCACTAGGGTCTGTCACTAAACTGGAGGAATGTTGAAATTGTGTGTTTGTTATTCAGTTTCAGACTATAATCTGTTAATTTTCCATAGCAGTTAATCAAATATGAATATAAATATGAATATCCCTCTGACTGAAGGTGATTTGTATGGAAATCCATGGGATAAAGCTGCCTCTCTAAAACAATGCAACTGTCACTGAGTCTGATCTATTCCCAAGTGAGAAATATGCAGCAGAAAAACAGCCATAAAAGCACAATAAAGGAGACAACACGATGACACCAATGGGAAGCAGCCTTGTCTGTGATTGGCCCAGGAAATCACATGAAGAGAAAATAAAATTGTTAAAAAGTTA
Organism: Xenopus laevis; assembly: GCF_017654675.1. Taxonomy (NCBI): domain Eukaryota; kingdom Metazoa; phylum Chordata; class Amphibia; order Anura; family Pipidae; genus Xenopus; species Xenopus laevis. The sequence goes on along the minus strand of NC_054379.1, from coordinate 23,245,435 downwards.
GCCAGGAATTAGTAAATGAGTAATCAATTGTGAGTGTATAAAATTGGGTGCTATTCAAAAAGTTACTTGCTCCTGGGTTCAGGCTCCTCTAATGAAATGCATGCATTGAGGCTAGGGAACCCTGGATGGATCTTGGGTTGTCATCAGTAATCATGGGGCCCCATTAACCTAGACTGTAAGCTCCTTTGGGCAGGGCGCTCTTTGCCTCTCTTATCAGTTATTGGGTGTTTTGCAGGGTTGGGACAGAGACTTACTCTCCCATCGGCAGCCCCTAAAGAAAAAGATGTTTGCGCGTAAGTGCTGCTTGCCGGGAGTTAGGAGGGCCCTTGATGTTGCAGCCCCGGTGGGCCCCCAGTGCTCCAGTGGAATAATTTAATGTTTTATAAATATTTGTTAATAATTATAATCATAATAATAATAAAAAAATAGAAGGCTCCTAAAAAAAAAAACCCTTGGGTGCTTGACAACACCCTGGTCTGCCTTGGCCACTCCCCAATTATACCATAACCCCACCCATGACCAACCCCCAGTAAGCCCACCCGTTCGTCTTGTGGCCCCAATTATTAGCACACCATCCAACTGAGCTCAATAAAAAAGCCCCTTGGATGCTTGGCCACACCCTGATCTCCCCAATTATACCAAAACCCCATCCATGACCCACCCCCAGTAAGCCCATCCATTTCAGGACCCATAAAAGGCATTTGTTGATCTTGGGGCCATTGTGGCATTGGGCTCTTGACTGAAGTATCTCCTGTACCCCTGATCCTGTAACCCTGGTCCAGCCTGGAACTACTACAGTCCTCAACCTGGCTATATGGTCCCTGTGGTGGGGGACATTCATGGATGTAACAGCCTCCAAGTGAATCAGATGCTAATGCTGCCTGCACCCTCCTATATAGCTAGAGCTTAAGTACACTATGGGGCATATTTATTATGTGGCAGAATAATTTGCCAGGCATTGCCATGTAAAAAACGGTGTAAAAATGGCATAATTTTTTTTATGGGCTTTTTCTTTGAGCAACTTCTGCTTATTTATGGTCTAAATCAGTGTAAAGTAACGGTGGCAAATCTGGCGTTCCAATGGTGTAAAATAACACAGCTTGATAAATTTGCCATTTATTTTACAGAGCTTTTTGCACCATTTTTCTGGCTAATTTCGTTTTACACAACATAATAAATAGGCATCTATGAGTAGCAACCACTAATCTACATCTGTATTGGCGCACCATATGCAAATTGTGGTAAACACCCAGTTTTATGCTGACATTCTGAGTGAAAATGCTGCATTTTGAGTAAAAAACATGGCGATTTGCATCAGAACTTTACACTTAGTCATTGCTTTGCATTTGAGTGTAACAAACACAGAGATCAGGTGGTGAGATCAGAGCGTACCCCACATTTCTCAGAGTCAGGGGGGTTAATGTATCAAGGAAGATCAATGTTCCGCACGAGTTCCGCATTTAGTGCATTTTCTTTCCCAAAATGCTCAGCAATCAACCCAGCATGCCATGGAAAATGCTATGTTTTTGTATGGTGGTATATTTGTTGCCCTTTGAAAAATGCCACCGTGGATCCTTCCAACCCAGAGTTACTGGATTACATCTCCCATGATTCCCTTGCAGCAGCTGAGGATGGTGGGAGATGCATCTCAGTAGCACATCTGTCTTTCATTTTGTGTGGTATTTTGTTTTTCTCCTTTGTAGAAAATTATTATAGGAAATTCTCCATCAGAATCAGAACGTCGCTGGCACAAAGTCCGGCACCATCTGGACAGGTTTTTCTACCATCAATTACAGCTTTTTCTGATTTTCCTTATGAGGGGAGAGAGCTCAGGCAGCACAAGATTCTGTAGCTGGGAATGTGCAATGCATGAGCAGAAGGGCAAGTGGTGGGGCAATTTGCAGTAGAATTGGGTGGGAGGCAGAGAATACTGAATTATTATTCTCATGTATTTTAGTTGGATATGAAGTATTTAAATCACCCTGCAGTGTCTAAAGCCAAGGACTTATTTACTGGGGCTGTGGCACACTACTGGCAGTGGTAAGATGCCATCTTTATTCATGGCAGGGACTATTATTAATATAAAGTAGGATTGTCCATTGTGTGGCACTACAAGTCACAGAAACTTTGGCACTGGGTATTTTCCCACCAACAACTAATAAAAAGCTACAGCTTGGCCAGTTCTGTTACTGTTTTGTCCTGTTACCCCATCTTGCCTTTTGGTTTCATGTTATCCTGTTACCAGATTTGGCATTGGGGGTGACAGACAGGAGTCCTTTAAGGAAACCAGTCCTATTGGGGGGTCAGAACAGCCACATATCTCCTGATGATCCAGATTTACAGATAATAAAAGAGGTGGGCTTACTTGGAAATGGGCATGGTTATATAAGGGCAGGGTGCATTGGGTTGTCAGGTCTTTTTTTTAATTTGTCATTCATCGCATGTAGGACCCATCCTGCAGGGGACTAATAACACGGGTCCAGCAAAGTCCTGCAAACTTAGTAGCATTGATGTACAATTTCTGATGGCACTCCCGTTTTTAACCATTCTGTTACCATCTTGCTCTGCTGTGTCCATCCTGCACTTCTGTCTCTATCTTTCCCTACTGTATCCATCTTGCCCTACTGTCACCATCTTGCCCTACTATCTCCATCTTGTCCTACTGTCTCCATCCTGCCGTACTGTCTCCATCTTGCCCTTCTCTCTCCATTTCACCCTACTGTCTACATCTTGCCCTATTGTCTCCATCTTTCTTACTGTCACCATCTTGCTTTTCCTTCTCCATCTTGCCCTACTGTCTCCATCTTGCCATATTGTCTTCATCTTGGCCTATTGTCTGCATTTTCTCCTACTGTCTCCAACTTGCTCTACTGTCTCCATCTTTCTTACTATCAAATCTTACCCTTCTGTCTCCATCTTGCCATATTGTCTCCATCTTGCCCTACTATCTCCATCTTTCATTATCATCCTACTGTCTCCATCTTGTCCTACTCTCTCCATCTTGTCCAACTGTGGTTATAGTTCTCTGCTGCCACCATCTTGCTATACTGTCAGCATATTTTCTTTCAGTCACCATGTATACTATTGTACCCATCATGCCCTATTGCCTCATTTCTTGTCCTACTATTGTAATTGTCTCTTCCACTATATCTGTGTTGCCTCCATCTTGTTTAACTGTCTCCATACTAACCAACTATACCCCCTATATTCTACTCTCCCTACAGAAAACTAACAAATATTGTGGACTACAAGGCATGTTTTTACCACCCTGGATGGGGCATTTTAACTTTAACACCACGTCCCACTACACAGGACAGGGACATGTGCCACTTAATTTGCCCCGTCTGGGCCAAGTTGGGTCTTTAGTCCTTACTTATAGGGCTCCTGACTCCAGATTTGATACCAGAAATGGTGAGATTTGTTTGTATTTCTAACACAATTCATGGAGAAGGTCAACTTTAACTAAGCCTTTATGATATTATAGATGAAGCTGTTCTCTGAACCATTACAACTGGTCTTTATTTTTTATGGTTTAAATTAGCCTCCCTATTCTGCCTCGTTCTGGCCTGTAGCTGAAACTGCTTGTTGTTAGGGTCACTGACCCCAGCAACCAAATGAACAGATTCACTTTGTGGGTTTAATGTTCTCGTTATTCTTATTTGTTCTTCCACATCTTACTATTCATACTGATTTCAGAATTTCCTGGTTGTGAGGGTAATGCAGCCCTAGCAATCAAATAAACGTTAACATTTATGCACAACAACGAATGCTTAATGATTAAAAAATGAAGACTAATTGCTAACTGTCAGAATGCCACTTCCTACCTCCTACCAAAAATATGTTTTTTAAGGTGAACTATTCCTTTAATCCCACCGAGTGCATTGTTTAACAGATTCTGTATTATATGAGATGTGCTGGATATATTTATAGGAGGAATAAATGGGTGGCCAGGCTGCGAGTGCAGAGTGGAGAGGAGCAGGTGTCGGTGCCACGTGTAGTTTAATCTCATTACAAGGCTCATGTATCAGTACTAACAGTCTGTGATTATTCCAGCCTAACACAGTGCCAGCACGGCCAGCAATTGTTATATCATCTCCTATTCTGCCAACTGGTTCCCATCCAGCAGCACCAGATAAACTGCCATCTCTGTTCTCCATCAGTCCGGCTGCTAAATATGGGGTCTGATTTATAATTTTTTTTGTTTCTGAAGAAAAGGTTTTTTTTTGAACACTGAAATTGGGAAAGGTTTGGAATTTTCCCCTGAAGCATCTGCATTGGGAGACACATATGATTCAACAAAGGGTTGGACACGTTTGCAGCAAGTGTCACGATGCTCTTAGTACAATGTCGGTCCAGGGACTTGTTTCTGCTGTCATTTTTATTTCTGTTTTGTTTGTTTAAAACTTCATAAGGATTTTATCACCTTCCTAGGTGAACTGGACTAGAATCAAGGGAGGAATGGCATGAACTTTATGGATATATAGTTCGTCAAACTCATCAACTATGTGACTATAAATATTAAAGAGCAAGGAAACCACCCTATCCCTTTTGAAAAAGAGGCTGTAGTCTTGCGCCTTTATATGGTCACTGAACTCATCTTCAATGAATATCCTTATCGTTTACAGTAGGGGGGTACCATATCCCTTATAATACACGAGTGATACTGTTCCTGCAGCCTTATGCCTTTATATGGTCACAGAACGACTCAGTGACTTCTAATATCCTTATCATTTAAAGTAGGGGGTACATTATCCCTTATAATACATGAGTGATACTCAGAGTTCCCTGTATAACTCAGCCTGCAGCCCTGTGCCTTTATATGGTCACAGAACCCCTCAGTGACTTCTAATATCCTTATCATTTACAGTAGGGGGTACATTATCCCTTATAATACATGAGTTATACTCAGAGTTCCCTGTATAACTCAGCCTGCAGCCCTGTGCCTTTATATGGTCACAGAACCCCTCATTGACTTCTAATATCCTTATCATTTACAGTAGGGGATATTATTTTGTAAATATGATAAAGAATTCATGGCACAGTTACCAGGTACATCCGAGAGGAGACACAACAGCATCTCTCCCAGTATAATGTACATGCAGCAGTTACCTCTAGGTCTGGGCCATAACTCACCACTAATAATGCCCCATGCACATCACACAGCAGACAGGGTAGAGCTACTTTTATGAGCTCAGTAATAAACTGCTCAAGTACAAAATGGCCATTGTGCTGTCTCAGTGAATCATCTCCCTCGTAAAGGCAAATTAGCTCTATTTATCGGGTGCAGGTACTGTACAGACTTCCTTATGACTTTATTAATTAACAGAGCAAAGAACGTGGGCATTGGTGCTGCCAGATGGGTAATAATCAGCTTGTTACTGCAGGCTCAGGCTGGTTGGTGCATGCGGGTGAAGACTGGTGTATATTATTCATTCATATCTTGCCATGTCACACAGCCCAGAATCAAGTAAGAATTTTTATCTTTTAATGAGGGCTCTAACTTCTCAGTGAAGGCAAAACACACCTTAATATACGTTGCCCCATGATTGTGGCAGCAGCCCCAGTGAGCATTAGACTCTCCAGTCTGATGCTGGCCATGTGGCTGGGGGACTGTGCATTCATCCTCCCGTACATCACCTCAGTAAATACTAGGCCTTGCGCATGGGGCCCCTGCCCCCCACTTCCACAAAGGTAATGGGTTACCTTGGGTTACAGGTATCTCCTCAAACCCATCAGCACATAGATGGAGTCCAAAGAGGAAAAACTATGAGGCCCCTCCCCTTTTACATAGTATGCAAACAGGAAATGCCCATAATTAGGGTTGCCACCGTTTCAGGTCGCTAACTTGGTGGGTGGGCAGTGATGTTGTGGGGTGGGTGGATGAAGTCATATGACTGGGTTTTGAAACTGTGGAGGCCGGACAGTGACATTAGGGCGGAGCTATGAAGTGGCGATGGATGATTCCAAATTAGGAAAACCAGGCAGTCAGTTTTGACCCAAACAACACTTCAAAAAACTAGGCTGTCCGGGTCAAAACCAGGCAGGTGTCAACCCTACCCATAATACACTGGGGCCATTCGGAAACTCTTCCTCCCATGGGGTATAGATTACCGCTATTGGACTCCCTGCACAGTAGGGGGAGTTCTGTCACAGCTAATCCAGATAAAAGGGGTTGTTTACGTTTGAGTTACATTTTAGAATGATGTTGATGTAGAGACAACTGTTTTTGATTTTTCATGGTTTTTGAGTTATTTAGCTTTATATTCAGCAGCTCTCCAGTTTGCAATTTCAACAATCTGGTTGCTAGGGTTCTAATAACCCTGTCAATTACCCTGGCAACCAAGTCAAGAGTCAATTTATTCATTTCATCCGTATGTTTGTACAGTACACAGTGAAACGAAACAACGTTCCTCTAGGACCATGGTGCTACACACAACATAGATGTACCGGACAACAGACAAAAAGTGCAGGTGCAAAAATATGCAACTCCTGCAAAACAGGACAGCACAGTGCAGGGACAGGACAAGACAGTGCACACTCAGTAGATGTATTATGTTAAGTAAATAATGCTAAACGTCAGACATGATGGGCCATGCACTGATTTGAATAAGAGCCTGGAATATGAATAGGAGAGGCCTGAATAGAAAGATGAGTAATAAAAAGTAGCAATAACAATACATTTGTAGCCTTAAAGAGCATTTGTTTTTTTAGTCAGTGACCCCCATTTGAAAGCTGGAATGAATTATAAGAAGAAGGCAAATAATTAAAAAAAACTATAAAAAAATAAATAATGAAGACCAATTGAAAAGTTGTTTGAATTAGCCATAGAATTAACATATTAATATTAACTTTAAGGTGAAACACACCTTTAACTGTAGAAGGGGGGCTGCTTTTAAGATCCATCCCTGCTGGCAGAGTAAAGAAGTTCAGCCGGGCATGGTGCCCCCATCCTGTGTAATGGTGGGTGGGAAGAACAGAGGTCCCCAGAGTGGGAAAGCCAAGGAGAGATAGAATGGACAGAGCACAGCTGAAAAGGGAGGACATTTCAGTGCCACAGGTCAGGGTTGATAAATACCCAGTGTGGTAACTGATTAGCCAACACATAGTTCAGTTATTATTGCCCCAGATGCAGGTATGCAAAGAACATCAATACGGGGCAATAGCTGAACTTTTCTAGAGCTGTTGGCCACAAGGTCAAGGAAAGCATAAAGTAAAGTGCTCAATGTGTGGAAACTGGGGCCAAACTAGAGAGCAGAGCACATTTACATGGCAGCGCAGGCAGCACTGTAAATACTCTGTAAGGCTCCGCTCTTTGCCCTTGATGCTAGGAGCATGAATATCTGCACCCAAAGTCGTAACATGTGGGCAATATACAAACTCCAAATAACAGGGGGTTTTGTGCCATTTGTGCCATTCCCTATATCAGCATTGTCTGCTGTTAGATCAGAAACCCTGGCCCCGAATAACAACATCAGAAGTGTTTTTCACCCCTCTGCCAGTTTTTTTAAGCTAATTTAATTAGGGCCTCCATGTCCCATGTCCTTAGAAATTGCTGTCGTTATTACTCTAATTTGGATGCAACATGGGAACGATTGGCTTACGCTTCCTTTGATTAAATGGGATTAAGTAACTTACAGTGTTCAGCAGAATACTCTCCAAATACTTAAAGTGGTACTGTCACTATGATAAAAGCAATCTGTAGGGGGTATCTAAAAAGTCTATACATATTCTGCACTGAAATAATAATTAAAGGAACAGTAACACCCAAAAATGTAAGTATTTAAAAAATAATATGCTGTTGTCCTGCACTGGTACAACTGGTGTGTTTGCTTCAGAAACACTACTATAGTTTATACATACAAGCTTCTGTGTAGCAATGGGGGCAGCCATTCAAAGCATAGGTTACATAGCAGAAAACAGATGCACTCTGCAGGATCCCCATGCTATTACAGAGTTTATCTGTTATCTGCTAAGTAGCCTGTGCCTTTTGTTCTTTTTTTAGCTTGATTGGCTACCCCCATGGCTACAGCAGCCTTTATACATAAACTATTGTTGTCTTTCTAAAGCAAACACATAACTTTTACCAACACAGGGCAACAGTACATTATATTTTAATTACTTTTTAAGTGTTACTGTTCCTTTAATGATAACTGGTGAGCACCTGACACCTTCTGAAACGTCTCACTCATGTTGAGAGTCCCAGACTGACAGCATGAGCCACAGTTTGTAACAAGGAAACATTTAATGATTTCCCTGCCGTAAAAAAAAAAAATGATCCCAACATAAATCACTGCTTTGTAGCACAGGTATGGGATCCGTTATCCGGAAACCCCTTATCCAGAGAGTTCAGAATAATGGAAAGGCTGTCTCCCATAGACTCCATTATAATTAAATAACCTTTTTCTCTGTTATAATAAAACAGTAGCTTGTACTTGATTTAAACTAAGATATAATTAATCCCTATTGGAAGCAAAATCAGTCTATCGGGTTTATTTAACGTTTAAATGATTTTCTAGTAGACTTAAGGAATGAAGATCCAAATTATGGAAAGAACCATTATCCAGAAAACCCCAGGTCCGGAGCATTCTGGATAACAGGTCCCATACCTGTATAGGGAAGCTAGTCACTCAAAAACATACAAAATAAACAATGATGGCCAACTGAGACGCTGCTTATAATGGGTCCATTTATAACATACTAAACGTAAATATGAAGGTGAGCTTCCCTTTTAAACTTAGGTTTGCTGTATCAAATTGGGAAAATTATGGAATATTTGATTTTTTCCCATTCACCGGTTATCTGTACTCCTCATGCTGAGTCACTGTGGGAAGAGATTTAACAACTTAGTCCCACTTTTCCCAATCAGACAGCTCACAATGGAAAGGGAAGACAATTATAGGGTCCTTAACATTTTTCCTCGCACAGAGAGAGAGTGGGACTAAATATTACTCACTCTCTCCACAGTGACTCTACAGATGTCAGAGAACTGCATGCTCCATGTGAGTAGTTCAGTTATAATTAAAGGGAAACTGGAATTCATGTCGGGCATTTGGCTATTGAAGAGAAGAGGGTGTTGGAGAGAACCTCTGGCACTGGCAAGGTTAAAGACACGGCGCTCCTAATGGATCCAGACTTGTGCGCCTCTGAACGGAGAAGGAAACGCAGCAGCAAGACAAGTGTTGCCATTAATCCCTGCTAAGTAATTCTGTTTAGAGGAGCGGAATTATAATATTATCCAAATTGACATTTAATGCTGCTTTTCATTCAGGCTTTTGGCTCTAAGCTGACATCCATGCCCAGTTCTTCTTGCACTTCACAGCCGCTAATACACTGTAGTCATTGGACTAATTCTCAGCCATAACCAATATCCTCTATTTATTCCACTGTTACTCCCTTTTGCAATTCCCTCAACCACAACTTGGCACATAGAGAATTCCCTTTGTATAATACTTATTATAATACTTATGGGAGCCCATGCAGTTTCAGCTTGGAGTTAACGTTTAGTATGATGTAGAGAGTGATTTTCCGAGACAATTTGCAGTTGGTTTTAATTTTTTTTTATTTGTGGTTTTTGAGTTATTTAGCTGTTTATTCAGTGGCTCTCCAGTTTGAAATTTCAGCAAGCTGGTTGCTAGGGTCCAAATGACCTTAGCAACCATGCAATGATTTGAATAAGAGACTGGAATGTGAATAGGAGAGTCCTGAATAGAAAGATGAGCAGTAAAGAGAAGCAATAATAATAGATTTGTTGCCGTACAGAGCATTTGATGGGGTCAGTGAACCCCCATTTGAAAGCTGGAATGAATCAGAAGAAAGCAAAACATTCAGAAATTATAAAAAATTAAATAATGAGGTTGCTTATAATTGGTCATTCTATAACATACTAAAAGTTACATTTAAGGTGAACCACTCTTTTGGGAAATCAGCACTGAATGTTGGGAGAAATGAGGAACCGTCTCCAATCTCCGCTATGTCTATTGTTTTATTCAGTTTTTCTCAGTATGTGACCTGCCCAGACAGAGGTGTAGGTGAGTGGCACATACAGAATGAGGAACCACAGATGGACCCTGTCCAGACAGAGGGGTAGGTGAGTAGTACATACATAATGAGGAATCACAGATGTACCCTGCTGAGGTAGAAGGTAAGGTGAGGGGTACATACAGAATGAGGAATCACAGATGGACCCTGCTCAAGTAGAAGGGAAGGTGAGAGGTACATACAGAATGAGGAACCACAGATGGAGCTGCTGGCTGGAAAGACTTATGTTATGACTGGCTTGGCTAGAAGAATAGATCTTTGGATCTAGATCTTTGTTCTGATCCAGGTGGTATTTGCTAGGAAGTAAAATAAAGAGATCTGAGCAGTTTCCAGTTACAGAATCCTCAAACCCATTTGCTGGGTGGTGTTGGATGGAATAGGTTAGTGATCTGTATTGTTCCCATGCTCTCAGGTATTCTGTGTTTGGTACTATCAATATGCCCACGGGCAGATCATTCTGATGCAATACACTTTGACCCCTTACCCTAATTAAAAGGGGTTGTTCACCTTTAAATTAAAGGAGAAGGAAAGGTTAAAATTAAGTAAGCTTTATCAGAAAGGTCTATATAAATACACCAGTAAACCCTCAAAGTAATGCTGATCTAAGTCCTCTGTCAAAAGAAACACAGCATATCTTTCCTTCTATTGTGTATACATGGGCTTCTGTATCAGACTTCCTGTTTTCAGCTTAAACCTCCAGGGCTAGGGCTTGAGCATGCTCAGTTTGTTCCTCTCTCCCCCGCCCCTTTCCCCCACCCTCCTACCCTCCCTGCTGTAATCTGAGCCCAGAGATATAAGTGAGCAGGGAGAGACTCAAGCAGGAGGTGATGTCACACCAAGCTAATATGGCAGCTGCTATCCTAAACAGAGAGAGCTTCTAGAGCTGTTTACTCAGGTATGGTAAAGCATTCTACAGAATAAATATAGTATAGCTTGCACTATTGTGGCTAATCTATTGGCAATAAACTACTTAGGTAGTTTTCTTTGTCCTTTAAATGTTAGTATGATGTAGACAGTGATATTCTGAGACACCGCAGAAAGTTACTTAGCTTTTTATTCAGCAGCTCTCCATTTCAGCAATTTGGTTGCTAGGTTTGAATTACCCTAGCAACCATGCATTAATTTGAATAGGAGACTGGAATATGAGTAGGAGAGGTCCTGACTAGAACAATGAGTAATCAAAATTAGCAATAACAATAAATGTGTAGCCTTAAAGAGCATTTTTTTTTTTAGCTGGGGTCAGTGATCCCCATTCATTTGAAAGTTGGAAAAGGCAGAAAAAGAGGGCAAAAATAAATAAATAATGAAGACCAACTGAAAAGTTGCATAGAACTGGCCGTTCTATAACATACTAAAAGTTAACTTAACAGTGAACCACCCCTTTAATTTACTGCCTTCTCCCCCTCCCACAATTGCTCTGAAGAACCAGGAAGGTGCAACCGGCTTTCAGTCTCACTGTGCTTTGTCTCGTATAGTACAAAGTAATGAATAACTGTTACTTTTTCCTTTATTACATCTGCATGCCATGCTTAGCCCTATTTACTGGGCATCACTCATTTTGGCTCATATGAAAATCATAAATATTACCCTAATTAACCTCTGGGATTTTAGGTAAAGGAGCAAATTGGCATATCGCAAACGGGCAATTTGCTTCCTTACTAAGTGCCCATTGTGTTTGTGACGCACTTTATCTGGGATAAGCGTCTACATTTCTGTTATGTGACATTTTCCCACTCTGAGCCAAAGTACCATGCAATTATTGCTCTTCTGAGAGCGGCACTAAGTGCCTCTGAAACCCATTGGCAACAAGAGCCTATTCTAATGTTTCCGCCTGCGAGAGGTCTGAACAATTCCAAAAACAATCCCCCCCCACCCCGCAGGCCTCGCAAAAATCACACCACATGGAATGCAAATTATTATTATTATTATCTGAGTTACAGAAAATATAGCTTTTTGTCCCTTCATTCCCCCTTCCATCCAGAACACAAAAATACAAGCCTGCACGGGGCAGTAATGTTCAATAATTGCTCTACCTCTTGACATTTCAAGAGACACCATCATCACAATAACAGGTGGATATTGAGAACAGGTGGTCTGAGAACAATGTAAGTGGTTTAACAAATGAGAACGTTTCCGCAAAAGTTATAGTTTCAGCTTTGCAACAATGGCAGTGATCAACAACCACGTTGCTCTCCAACCTCTTGGATGTTGCTCCTAGTGGCTTCAAAGTAGTTGATTTTTTTTGAATTAAAGGCTTGGGAGCAAGTTTTGGTTGTATAAAAACCAGGTGTACTGCCAAACAGCCTCAATGTAGGTTGACAATCCACATAGGGGCTACTAAATGGCAAATCACAGCCCTTATTTGGCACCCCAGGAACATTTTTCATGCTAGTATTGCTCCCCAACTCCTTTTACGTCTGAATGTTGCTCATGGGTTCAAATGGTTGGGGATCCCTGTTCTATGGTTTAATGCGACCTGATAATGCAATGCCCCTAGGTTTGATCCTTCCTGCATACAAAGTTACCAAAAACATATCAAACATACATATCCCCTGCATTAAGGACAAATCAAGGAGAACATTAAAAACATTTTCCCTTTCAGAAGATAATACATCTCTAAAAGCAAAAATGTCCTGAATTGCGTAATTAGAGCTGCTTTATAATTGGCAGTTCCCTTGAACAATCTACTAAGTGCCATCCCCACCATGTGCCAGACCAGTCATCAGTGCAGATGTTACACACCTCAGACACTTTTATCTGCACATATCTCTCATTAAACTTGGCCCCAGTCTGACCTTCTTGGTAGACAGACTCCATATTGTGCCAGAGAAGAGCGAGTATTGGCTTAATTGTCTGACAATCAAGGATAACATGGCACGGAAAGACACAGCATGAAATATGTCCAGATAATTCTCTATTCTTACTCTACAAATCAAACCAGTGTAGATATTAAGGATCAGACAGCTCTACCACAAGCTCAAGTAGCTGAAATAAAATCCATTATAAATAAACTGTTCTCAGATCTATACACCATCAGAGCTTGCAGAGGATGCTGGGAGTTGTATGCACCACCTGGCACACAGACGTTTTATAAATCTTTGCCATAGTATGCTTGTCATTTGTCATGTGACTTATTGAAAAGTATTATGTACCTAGTTGAACAGATGTGTATGGGACTCCTCAGAAACTTTTGATAGCGTTATAACTTACAGTAGGTTTAGGTTTGCCACCTTCTGCCCCTACGCAGACCAGGTAGGGGATGAGCCTGGTGACATCAGGGGCGGGAGGATGACATTAGGGGGCGGGGCAGATGATGGTCCGGAGGTGTGCCAGTGACATTGGGGGCAGGATTATGACATAACGTACCAATCATTTAAAAAGTCTGTAGAAATTTCCTAATTTGGAATCTGGACAGGCAGTTTTCACCAGCCCTTCTGAAAACTGTGCTGTAGGGGGTGCAACCTTGTGCCTTTATATGGTTACTGAAGCCCTCCATGACGTCTAAAATATTTATCATTTACAGTAGGGGGTACAATAATCCCAAAATTAACCCATTACATAAAATAGCCTGATCTGCCTAGGCTTTCTGCATTCAACAATTGTGTAAATAAAGTAGGAGTTCATACTAATAAAATGTCTTGGCTCAGATAATTACAGATACAAGAATTAACCAAGCTTAGAAAACCATTTAAAGAACAGAGAATATATTGAGATTCCCCCCAATGGCTACGTTAGTAATTTGTCAGATTAAATTCAGACATTACTTTGTCACATCACAAGATTCATCTTGAGTTTTAGTACTGCCTGAGAGAAGGTTTGAACCTCAGGTTAATGAGTCGATGAAGCTAATTAATCATTAGACCACTGAAGTATAGCACCTTGTTAGTGCCCACTGCTAGCTGATACATTGTGGGGTTATTTATTAAAATATAAATGCTAAAAACTCAAAAAAAATAGTTTTTTTTACTATACAATCTGAATTTTTAGTGAAAAAAAAAACCCTTTAAATATTTATTTATTTAACCTTTAAATATATATATTTATCATACCCCGAGGATGGAAAAATTCTGAATTGGAAAATCCGGCATCTCAGACCTGCCATGGTTGTATATAAGTCAATGGGAGAGGTTCCTGTTCTATTTGGAAGTTTCTGTGGGCTGGACTTTTCAGGCAAAAATCCGAAAAACTCAGGCCTTTCAAGAAAAAATCATACAATTCAGATTTTTGCTTGATTTTATCGAGTTTGTCCGATTAAATCATGTTTTTTTATATTAATAAATAAGGTCAAATCATAGATTCTAGTTTGCTCAGACTTTTTTAATTTTAAAACTCAGAAAATCTGGATTTTGGTAAATAAGGTCTTGTGTAGCACAAAGTTCTATACTCTCCAGTTACTGGAAATCAGAATTTTCTGTAGGTCTCCATATAGAGGTTGCCACCACATAAGAACACATAGCAGGGCTTCATAGTGCAGTAGTAGGTTGGAGGAGTAGGGGATACTAGTAGCATCCAAGATTGTGAGATTTGATAATAAGACAGTATGGTGGAAGTTTGACAAGGTGGGAACAGTACAAAAAGATAGAGACAATAAACCAAGATATAGATAGTAGTGCAAGAGAGAGACAGAAGGGTACAATGGTGACAGTAGGTTCAGAGAGATAAAGAAGGGCAAGATGGTGATATTGGGGCAACATGGGAACAGTAAAACAAGATAGAGACAGTAAAGCAAAATTGAGACAGTAGGACAAGATGGAGAGAGTAGAGAAAGATATCTACAATAGGACAAGATGGAAACCATAGTTGTAGATGGTGAGCGTGGAGCAAGATGGATCTAGGGACGATGCCATTACCATTAATCTTCACTACTCTTCATTCATTAAATGTTCAACTCATTAAATGTTGATAAAATGAAAGAGATGATTGTAGATATTAGGAAGTCCAGTTCTCAGACCACTTTATATAAATGTTTCTGTTGTTGAAAATGTTAACGATGTTAGATTCCGATGTTAGATTCAGATGATCTTACTTGGAGCCTTACTTTTCTTCCCTAGCTAAGGCTAGTGCCACACGTGGGCTGATTTTAGCCCCTATGCAGGCAGTAGCCTCCTCTTCGTTTTGTATCCGGAAACATTGTGTCAGCTGCAGCGCGAACACACTCGTCTGGGTTTCGCGAGAAAAACGCAAGACTTTGCATTTTAACAATGAATTTAGCCAAGTTTGTTCATGCAGGACACAATGATTTCAAATGCAAAAAGAAGAGGAGGCTACTGCCTATGTATGGGGCTAAAATCAGCTTTTTTCTATCTATAGATTATGATGGAGGTTTTTTGCCTGGCTCAGAGATTTGTAATTTTGTCTCAATATATATTCGTATATAAAAACTTGAAAAAAACAAAACAGCCTTATATCTGCCCTCCAGGAGTTGCAACTCCCACCAAAATCCAAAGGCTGTCGGGCTATTGGGAGCTGAAGTGGCTGCATTCCTACTATATTTATACATCTATATCCCCAAAGTCTGTGTATCTCCAGGTCCCCCATGTAAAATAATTCTCCCCCGATTCCATTTCCCATGGTGAGGCTGGGGCAGAGAGGCTTGGTCACAGGGCTTTTTTCAATGCATTGGTTTCTATGGTAAGAATATAACTAGTGAGGAGTTAATCTGTGAATCTGCGAAATCTCAATAGGCATCAACATTTTTTTGCGCGTGACAATTTTTCTTGCTTCAAATGCATTAAAGTCAATGGGTGTTTTTTCTTATGGAGACTTTCTTTGTCTCTGCGACATTTTTGTCATGCCAATTTTTTAGTGCAATGAATTTTTGCCGCAGTTTCACAAACAAATTGACTGATGGTAAAATGCGGAATTTCGACACAAATCCATGTCTGGCGAAAAAATTCACTCATCTCGTAATATAACTGTTTGCTTATATGATGAGCACTATGTCATCTTCTACTAAATACAGTTATGGGGCCTGTTATCCAGAATGTTCGGTACCTTGGGGCTTTCCGAATAATGGATCCTTCCGTAATTGAAATCTTTATAACTTAAGTCTACTAGAAAATCATGTAAATATTTAATAAATTCAATAGGCTGGTTTTGCTTCCAATAAGGATTAATTATATCTTAGTTTAGATCTAGTACACGCTGTTTTATTATTACAGAGAAAAAGGAGTATTTTGAAAAATTTTAATTATTTGGATAAAATGGTGTCTATGGGAGACAGACTTTCCGTAATTCTGGATAGTTTTCTGGATAATGAGTTTTCTGGATAATGAGTTTTCTGGCTATCGGATCCCATACCTGTACAAATATGCAGATTACTGAAGCTCCCTATGCCGTTATTGTTTAGTGAACTCCTGCCCGAGGGTAGCTAGGGGTTAGACATCGCAATGACCGTCATTTGTATCTCACACTGGGGCCCTATTCCTTTACACTCAGCGCTGTCTGATACAAAATAACTTTTTTTTACCTTCCCTGTCAGATCACACAAAGGCTTTTCTTCTTGGGGTATTTTAATGGTCTGCAGGTCAGAGGGTGTAGCCTTGAATTCCCCTTAATTCATTTTTTATTTCCTTGTAGCTGCCAAAGCTCATCTTTATATCTCCCTGCCCTGCAATGCAGGAGGGTCCGGCGCTGATAGATTTATATAGCGCTGCAGTGTGAGTATAAAAATGGCAGCTCTCCAGAACCAGAGGAACCATGGCATAAATACAAGTGGTATTTTGGGGGGGCGGGGCGGACTGAGAGTGGGACTGGAAGAAGGAACACAAATCTTCTACTTACTCCGATGATGGGTAATTCCATGTGCCCCTTTAAATCAAATGGAAGATGCACACAAATAGCTCTCCTGCCTGGCTCACCATAATGTAAGATTTAATAATATTAATAATAATGATAATATTATAGTCACCCCTTTTACTGGGATGTACGGTTCTTTTGAGCAAGCAGACAAAGAATCCATACCAATAAGTGTATAGTAAAGTGATTATAATATATAATAACTCATTGGATTGTTAGACTTAAATGATTACAATTAGATTAAAACAATACTTAGACTATTTACAGTCACGGAATAATTATGTAGTCTACTTTATTGTTTCCACCAGAGCAATGGAATAGAGGTCAGCTTCATTATGGCTTCCCTCTGGTCGGCAGTCCTTACATACTGTTTTGTATCAGGATCTGCCCCCACGGCTCCAAAATGATCAAATGCAGAAATTAAACCCCCCAACTTGCTCACATCCTGTCGAGTGAGATTTTTGCATACAAAATCATTTTTACGGCTCCAGTAGCAAGAATCCAGCCCCCTCCATCCCCAGGAAACCCTTTAATATGTATAATGTGGGTCTGGGTTTGACTTGGAATGTAAGCTACCTGTAAAACTGATTCTGTAATGAATACAGTTCCCCCTATACACAATGTATCACACATAAACATGCATAAGGCCACAAACATTCATACATATGTAGCATAAAACTTATGGAAACCCCAAGATGGCTATTTCTTATATATTATTAAAGAACTTTTAAAGGAGACATATAGGATAAATGAAAAAAAGTAATATATGGTGTTGCTTTTACATGATGCTAAAAATGAACATCATCTTTAAAAATAGCCCCTTTATTGAAGCTCACTATAGATTTTCCCTGTTTCAAATGAGGGGTGGGCGTGTACTAATGGTCCCTGCCAGAGGCACAGTAGGAGGGGGACAGCCAATCACAGCCCTGCAGTCAATCAAGCACAGACAGGCTTCAGTTCTCTATCAGGTCCTGCTAGCTGCTGATTGGTTCCTGTCCTACAGTGCAGTGTGCCGAGAGCCGCCGGCTCCCCAGTACAGCCTGGGAATTCAGAGAGCAGGAAGAGAAGGGAGGGATTATTAGGGTTTTTGCAGAAATATCCAATAAATTAGCCGGAAACACAACTTTTTTAAGCACAATTCTTCTATATCTAAATAAGTATAAGGCACTGGTACATTCTTATTTTTTACACAAAATGTCTCCTTTAAAAAAATCACAACAGAGTTAAATTAAAAGGGAATTAAAGGGATTCTATGACCATTTATTATCTTAAAAGCACTGGCACACTCTGCATTCTGATAGGTATGGAAAGTGCATATAGAGAAATACAAGAGTCCTCTGCACTCAACCCATTATCAATATATTTAAGACAGAGACATTTTGTGCATACTGCTACTGAAAAATGCCTTACCCTTTAAACAACACAGGGATTGTTTGTCCATATATTGCAATATATTTAAGCTGGCCAACTACGTCACAGTCATCCCATATCTGGCCCGTCCTACGCTTAATTTTCATCTGATTAATTAAGAATTCTATTGCTTCATTATACATTTTACAAAGGGACTAAGTTTTACCTGCAACTTACTAGCTGCTTTCAAAGTAAAACTCCCAAACTTGGCTGCCCTTTTATTAGTGGGTTGAGTGCAGAGGACTCTTGTAGTTGTCTATATGTATTTTGTGGTCACAGCCTCATTGCAACCCAGCCTAATGGTTTTAAAAATTAGTGGTGAGCACAACTTTGCCTTGTTTGTTATAGGTATGGAAAGTGCCACAGTAGCCCAGGACTAGCATTTCTTTTCCAGAAACATATGTTGACCAAGAGGAACCACCCCAAAACCATAGCAACCAGACTGCTGAAATTGCAAACTGGGGAGCTGCTGAATAAAGAGCTAAATAACTCAAAAACCACAAATAATAAAAAAAATGAAAAACAACAGCAAATTGTCTCAGAATATCACTCTCTACATCATACTAACAATTAACTATAAGGGGAACAACACCTGTAAGACTGGTGAAAGGCTTTAGCTGACACTTACAAAGACCTGGGGCAACATAATGCAGCCCCTGTCTAATGACTTCTGATGACAGTCTGAATTTATAATCAACAGAGATTGAAATCCAATCTAATGTGAATAGGGGGAATAGGGCCAAAGTCTAAAAAGAACAGTCCAGTCATTTTGAGATTTCTCTTGGCGATGGATATAAGAGAACTATCACTATTATATATAACATGTTTGGAATCATAGGCGGAGGGTGATTTTTTTTGTTTGGAGAGGCTAAATTTGACTAAATATTGCTAACTTAAAGGGGACCAGTCACTAATAGAGCTAATAGAGCCAGCACACCGGTTGAGTTAAACAGTAAGTTTTTTTTATCAAAATATATTGTTTATTGGAGACAGTGGGTCCTGGCCCATTATACTCAGTGGGAGACAGTGGGTCCTGGCCCATTATACTCAGTGGGAGACAGTGGGTCCTGGCACATTATACTCAGTGGGAGACAGTGGGTCCTGGCACATTATACTCAGTGGGAGACAGTGGGTCCTGGCACATTATACTCAGTGGGAGACAGTGGATCCTGGCACATTATACTCAGTGGGAGACTGTGGGTCCTGGCACATTATACTCAGTGGGAGACAGTGGGTCCTGGCACATTATACTCAATGGGAGACAGTGGGTCCTGGCACATTATACTCAGTGTGAGACAGTGGGTCCTGGCACATTATACTCAGTGGGAGACAGTGGGTTCTGGCACATTATACTCAGTGGGAGACAGTGGGTTCTGGCACATTATACTCAATGGGAGACAGTGGGTCCTGGCACATTATACTCAGTGTGAGACAGTGGGTCCTGGCACATTATACTCAGTGGGAGACAGTGGGTTCTGGCACATTATACTCAGTGGGAGACAGTGGGTTCTGGCACATTATACTCAGTGGGAGACAGTGGGTTCTGGCACATTATACTCAGTGAGAGACAGTGGGTTCTGGCACATTATACTCAGTGGGAGACAGTGGGTTCTGGCACATTATACTCAGTGGGAGACAGTGGGTTCTGGCACATTATACTCAGTGAGAGACAGTGGGTTCTGGCACATTATACTCAGTGGGAGACAGTGGGTTCTGGCGCATTATACTCAGTGGGAGACTGTGGGTCCTGGCACATTATACTCAGTGGGAGACAGTGGGTTCTGGCACATTATACTCATAGGGTTGCCACATTTTAAAAAAAAAAAAAATACCGGCCATGGTGGGGGGCGGAAAAGAAAGGGGCGGAGCGCAACACAAAAGGGGTGAAGCCGATGGGGGCACCACAAAAGGGGTGGAGCCATGTGGAGTAGCATCAAAAAAGGGGTGGGCCACCGTCAGAAGCCGACGAAAATGTAAGTTTTCATTTTGTAAATGGTATTATAAATTACAACTTTGCCGGTAAATTTGTAATACCGGCCCCGGCCCTGGCAGGTGTTTTACCAGCTGGGTGGCAACCCTATATACTCAGTTGGAGACAGTGGGTCCTGGCACATTATACTCAGTGGGAAATTAAATGCTAATTTACATATAAGAGCCTCAGGAAAATGGTAGGTATAACACAGGGCTGTTTTAATGAAAACAACAATGAAAAAAGTCAGAAAAACTAGTACAGTAATATAGTAAGCAACAAGAAATGGAGCAAAAAAAAAAAAATGAAAAAAAACCTTTAATACTTGTTCAAGCTGGTGGAGAAGCTGCTGTATATAGTACCTGTGAGTTGGATAAAAGCTGCAAACATGCCCAGCTGGATATTCCAACCCAACTGCTTCTTATCTGCCTCCCTTCTGCCATGCTGCCTTCAGTCAGTAAAGTTTTCTCAGCCACGCCTACTCTGTACCTGGTTGGTATATTTCACTGTCTGTTAAGTCAGCTGTGCATTGATTGGACAAGCTACAACCACATTATCCAATCAGAATGCAACTGATCTTTTCAGCATCGCGGTTTGGAGGCGGACCTTAGCAATAAATCCATGATTAAAGGAACAGTGCAGTCAGCAATGGAGCAGGTTTTATATTGTCTTATTTCTTATTATTTTAGGGGTCAGACAGGTTTGGGGAGGCTTAGCCTCCCCTAGCCTTATTGAAAATCTGCCTATGTTTGGAATTTTACTCAGATATAATGCTCTGATTCTCTGTACTTCTTGTTCTCTTTCCCATGGTCAGAAAGGGTAAGTGAATCCAATGTCTCTTCTGCACTTATCCAGCTACAGAGCTGTGATTATCTATACTTCCAGGTCCAGGGTTGCTCATTTACCCATGGCCAGGAATAGTGGTGTGGTCTGAATGTGTTATGGCTCCATGCAAAAATCTTCAGGTGGGTCTGACATGCAGCCTCAGCACTTCCCAGGGTGGAACTGGGCTGGCGGGACACTGGGAGAAAACCTGGTGGGTCCTGACACTCATGGGCCTCTCCATCCCAGGCCCAACCCTGCCCTCCCCTGTCGCTCTCCCACTGCCCTCTCTCCCTCAATCCTGGCCTCCCCTGCTGCCCTCCCTTGATCCAGACCGATCTGGCCTCCACTGTTGCTCCCCTGCTGCTAGGGTTGCCACCTTTTTGAAAAATCTTTACTGGCCAGGGAAGGGGGCGGTTCCACGAGGTGGAGGATCGTTCTAAAAATGGGCGGGGCTGTGATGTCACGGGGCGGCATATCGCTGACACTGGCGGGGTGGCCATGACGTCAAGGGGTGGGCCAGAGTTGTGGAATAGGTAAGTATTTTTTAGCTATAGAGGGAAGAAAAGGGTGGGCTGATGGTGCATCGGAGACAGGCCGGGAGCAATTTGAATGGTGATCACAAATTTACCGGCAGCTACATTGCCGGTAAATTTGTAATACCGGCCTGGGATGGTATTTTACCGGCTAGGCCGGTGAAATACTGGCCAGGTGGCAACCTTACCTGCTGCCCTCCTTCGAACCTGCCCTCCCCCTCTGCCCTCCCTCACTTGATCCAGACCTGATTGTGGCCTCCCTGATTCCCCGCTGCCCACCCTACCAAATTGCATAAAAAGTTAAGCAGTAAGGATGGTGCGGAGGTGGCAGTGAGGACCCTAGAAGGGTTGTGGGGGCCCTTGGGGTAGCAGTCCTGGTGGGCCTCGTACATCCCAGTTGGACCCTGGCACTTCCTCAACTCGTTGCCCACAGGCAGAACAGTGGGCAAAGAATATTCCTGGCCTGGCTCTTCTCTGAGGGAAGGGAATATAGGCTGAAAATCAAAAGGGAATAAACTGGGAAGCTTCTTATAAAGATATTTTCCACTGTACATTTTTAAAATGTTTGTTTTTGGGTTTGCGTGCCCTTTAATAGTGTAAAAGAGCAAGGAAAGAGAGTAGGAGATTGGCGAGTGAACCCTGAAGGAATTTATAGAGATCCATCTAATGAAAGGTCTATATAACGAGAGGAAATGATCAGCGTATGTGCGCGACTCCCTACAATCCCACTTGTTGTGCTACTGAGGGAACATAATGAATGAGCCTTTTTCATACATTGTCATTTAAATCTCATTTATTAGCCCCTGACACTATCGTATAACCGGGCCTCTCATGCCGTTATTCTTCTGGCACGCTGCAATTTCTCAAGGGCGACGGATGATATTTATTGGGAAAATAAACAGAGATGTTTTGCAGGTTCAGTACTGACTGCCCAGTGTGTCCTTGGGATATAGGCTTTATATTGCTGCACTGCTGTGGGGACAATGGGGCAGGAATAACTAGGGATGTAGCGAACGTCGGAAAAAATGTTCGCGAACGTCCGGACAAAAATGCGAACGGTTCGCGAACGTTGCGAACCCCATAGACTTCAATGGGAAGGCGAATTTTAAAAGCTAGAAAAGACATTTCTGGCCAGAAAAATGATTTTAAAGTTGTTTAAAGGGTGCAACGACCTGGACAGTGGCATGCCAGAGGGGGATCAAGGGCAAAAATGTTTCTGAAAAATACATTGTTGACACAGCGCTGCGTTTTGTGCTGTAAAGGGCAGAAATCACACTACGTCACTCAGGTGGTGTTTCTGGACACGGAATGTGAAAAAGCTCACACAGCTAGGTGGCACTTGGTTAAAGACTGGGCAAACAATGCCTGCAAGGGCAACGTATACAGTAGTGGATACGGAATATATTATTGCTGCTTGAAAAACGTCACTCAGGTGGTGTTTACGGACACGGAATTATTATTGTTATTATTTAGACAGAATGTGAACAAGCTCACACAGCTAGGTGGCATTACTAGCCAGCAAAGCTACCTAACCTAAAATGTCCCTCAAATCCCTGCAGACTTCTGTCCCTACAATACAGAGCAGTATCAAGTAGATTACTAGCCAGCAAAGTTACTATCAACTGTCCCTCAAATCACTAAACAGCTCTCTCCCTACACTAGCTCTTCCAAGCACACACAGGCAGAATGAAAAAACGCTGCAGGGCTTCAGTTTATATATGGAAGGGGAGTGGTCCAGGGGGTGTGGGGGTGGTCCAGGAGGGAGAGCTTCCTGATTGGCTGCCATGTATCTGCTGGTCTGGGGGAGAAATGGCAAAAAAAAGCGCCAGCTAAGGCGAACCCAAATTGGCGAACGTTGCGCAACGTTCGCGAACATTCGGCGGACGCGAACGGTCGATGTTCGCGCGAATTAGTTCGCGGGCGAACAGTCCGCGACATCCCTAGGAATAACCTACAGACTGATTTTTGGTGCAAATCGTACTGTAGGGTAGCCTTAAAGGTTAGAATGGCCAGTTCTAAGCAATATTCATTTGGTCTTAATTATTTATTTTCTATAGTTTTATTTAATTATTTGCCTTCTTCTTCTGACTATTTCCAGCTTTCAAATGGGGGTCACTGACCCCATCTAAAAAGCAAATGCTCTTCCAGGCCACACATTTATTGTTATTGCTACTTTTTACTACACATTCTTCTGTGCAGGCCCTCTTATATTCATATTCCAGTCTCTTATTCAAATCAATGCATAGTTGCTAGGGTAATTTGCACCCTAGCAACCAGATTGCTAAATTTGCAAACTGGAGAGCTGCTGAAATAATAAAAAAAAAAAAACCTGAAAACCTAATGCAAATTGTCTCAGAATATCACTCGCTACATCATACTAAAAGTTAATTCAAAGGTGAACAGTCCCTTTAAAATATAAAATGTATGGAGAACATTGGTTAAATGATGAAAAATAGTTTCACATTTTTAAATGTATATATAATGTTAGATCCCTATTTTCTTGTACAACAAGGATAAAAAAATATGATTTGTGATGTATTAAGGAAACCCATTTCCCAGCTATAGTGCTGGGCTGTAGCAAGGCTGTGGGATAGCTCAGAACTTTGCTTGTATGACGTCTGAAGAAGCTACAGGTTTGGGACCTGTTATACAGAATGCTTGGGACCAAGGGTTTTCCAGATAATGGATCTTTCCATAATTTTATTCTTCATACCTTAAGTCTACTAGAAAATCATGTAAACATTAAATAAACTCAATAGTCTGGTTTTGCTTCCAATAAGGATTAATTATGTCATAGTTGGGATCAAGTACAAGCTACTGTTTTATTATTACAGAGAAGAAAAGGAAATCGTATTTTAAAATTTAGATTATTTCATTGTAATGGCGTCTATGGGAGACGGCCTTTCTGTAATTCAGGGCTTTCTGGTTAATGGGTTTTACGGATAATTGATCCCATACCTGTACACTATTTTACTGATGAGCAGACAAGAAAGACCACAATTTCACAGCAGGGAAATGAATAATAAATACCAATGGTTTGCTATGGGACTCTAAAATGAGGAGAGAACAAGGGGGTCATGAATAGCTGCATACAGAGCATCAATGATTTAGGGGCAGATTTATTAAGGTTCGAGTTGTGTTTTCCATGAATTTTTTTTCGAGATTTATTTATACCCCAACCCTGGAAATAGTTTGTATCCAAAAAGACATAATCTAAAACCTGTCAAGTTTTTTTAGAAGTCAATGGAAGAGAGGTTTCTTGATCCATTTAAAGATGTTAATAGCCTTCGTGAGGTCCGAGTTTTTTTCAGAGCGTTTTCCGCTGAAAACTCAATCAATTTGAGTGATTCGAGTTTTTTTCCCACTGAAAATTCAAATCAATTCGATTTTTCAGGTTGTTAACCCTAACTCGCTGATTAGAGTTTTTCCCATTCGAGTTTTTTTTAAAATTAGAAACCATTCGTTCATTTGAGGTATATACAACTAAAATTCGACCTCTGATAAATAACCCCTTAAAAGGAACACTGTCATGGGAAAAACATTTTTTTTTCAAAATGAATCAGTTAATAGTGCTGCTCCAGCAGAATTCTGCACTGAAATCCATTTCTCAAAAGAGCAAACAGATTTTTTTTGTTCAATTTTGAAATCTGACATGGGGCTAGATATTTTGTCAATTTCCCAGCTGCCCCAAGTCATGTGACATGTGCTCTGATAAACTTCAATCACTCTTTACTGCTGTACTGCAAATTGGAGTGATATCACCCCCCTCCCTTCCCCCCCCAGCAGCCAAACAAAAGAACAATGGGAAGGTAACCAGATAACAGCTCCCTAACACAAGATAACAGCTGCCTGATAGATCTAAGAACAACACTCAATAGTAAAACCCATGTCCCACTGAGACACATTCAGTTACATTGAGAAGGAAAAACAGCAGCCTGCCAGAAAGCATTTCTCTCCTAAAGTGCAGGCACAAGTCACATGACCAGGGGCAGCTGGGAAATTGACAAAATGTCTAGCCCCATGTCAGATTTCAAAATTGAATGTTAAAAAAATCTGTTTGCTCTTTTGAGAAATGGATTTCAGTGCAGAATTCTCCCATTGTTATTTGTGTATATAGGTAGCAGCAAACACTTCATTTACCATTTCCAAAATCAAATCATTAAATCACTAATGGTGTCACGGCCCTGTTCCTAGAGAAGTGACTTTTTCCGTAAATAAAATCTCAGCTCAGCAGAAATCATAGACATTTTATGTATCCCAATTAAAGAAAACCAGTGTTTGAGGGACTTGTTATAATTAAATGCAGTCAGCTATCAGCCTTTCTGCTCATTTCGGAGAAATGGGGAGTCGATAGCTCTGATATAAAGCAGTTACAGCGAGTGGCAACTAAACTAAAAAGACCACGATTTCCTTTGCGCTGTCATTAACTTGTTTTGTCTTGTGTTGCAATAGTCTCCATGTACATTCCTGTGTTGCTGTGCATTATGGGAAACAACTGATTTTTAACTGGGAAACGTTCTTGTTCTTACAAAACGACCTGTTCGGAAGACGTACGTGTTGCAGATTGCTCTGGCACTGCCAATTATTTTTATAGACCTCAAGGACCTTTATTATTGTAGCGTTCATTAAAGTCAGAGGGTGTCGATACATTTCATTCTGTCAGAAAATGCCTTCAACTTTATATCTTCCATATTTAATTGGTTATTGACTTTATCACATCATTAATTGATCATTATTCCCTCTTGCTTCTAGCTTCTTTGTATTAAGGTTTCCCTAGACGTACTCCATGTCAGTACGTTACGGGATAGCCCCTCCTCCCTGCTCCAATTAGAAGGAACCTCCCCAAGCCTTTAAAAGGCCAACCACACCCACCTACCGGCGTCTTTTTTTTTCCTTCTCTTATGCTCTTGGCTTTGTTCTCTGAACAAAGGCCTCAATCATTAGAAGCAAATTTTTGTTTTTCTCTTTTACGCCTAGGAAAGCATTAGGCCTGCCCGGAAGGCGTCCTAGGGACAGGGGTTTTGGTCCATGGGACCTTTTTTCCCCCCAGCACACTACCTCAGACCTGGAGTCTTCTGAACTTCAGCTTTTGAATCAGGTAAGGCACTGAGGTGCAATGTTTGCTACTCCTTGTCTGCCTGTATTTCAGTTGCCTTCCTGTATTGCTATCAAGAGCATTGGGTGGCAGGTGCTTGTCCCCCCATTCGTGTGCCCTCCCGACCTGCCCAGAGGGCCTCAGGCGGCACTGGTGTATGTGGCCCCTACACCCCATTTTTACGAATGGGCGAGGGAGGTGGCAGTTAACTTAGGCTAATTAGTTAGGGGCCTGAACCTTACTGCCCCCTGTTACCTTTGTTTTATTTTTGTTTTAATGGGGGCAGGTCATGGCCAACTGCCTCCCTCAACAGACTTTCCTAAGGTGGAGGTAGTTAAAATAATAATAAAAAATAAAAAATATAAAAAAAGTTTCGCTATAGGCTTCATATTATAGCAAACTTGGGCCTGTGCAGGAAGCACCAACACTAATTATCCAATTCGCCTCAGTATAACCTACGCAGTTGCTTTGGGTTCCCTGCCTATGCAGACACCAGCTGAGTATAATCAACCCCCCACTGAGTGCAGACACCAGCTGAGTATAATCAGGTCCAGCTAAAGCAAGTGGAGATGGCCCCGCCCACTCTCTAACTCAGCAAGCGAGGAAGCTGCAGCCTCAGGTAAGTCCTGCTGTTGTCAGTAAACTTGTGAGGCCTGTTTTCCCGTTAACAATAGTGTCCTGGAATTTGTGACATTAAAGGGTCTGCTTCCAGCCTTGCATAATGAGCAGCAGGTAAGGAGTGTGTCCATATGCTGTTCTGCAGTGTACTAAAGTCTAACTAACTGCTTGCATGCTATATATTCATATGCTTATCTGCACTGTGCCTGGTTATGATTGTTTCCTGCCTGAAAGCACAAGCCATTTACAAATAGGACACCAGTAGCCCTATTGAATATGGATCACTGGGCTGGGGGGGCTGCTAGGCTCTGATATATACTTGCTATAAACATCAGATAATCCATATGTATTGCGCTATTTTTGTTCTGCATTCTATGTTTTGGCTATTGCTCACATAGAACAGGTAGCCATAATGGAGGTCGAGCAAAGGTCTGGCTGAATGCTAGGGCCCGATATAAGCTTGCTCTATGCAGCAGCTAATCTAAACTATGGACCTCATGTTTCCGTGATTGTACCTGTGCTCCTATTTTGTTCTACAGCTTAAGCTCTGGCTATTGCTCACAGGTAAAACGTGGCCCTACAGGATGTAGAGCACAGGTCTGGCTGGCTGCTAGGCCCTGAGACATGCTTGCTCGAAGCAGCAGCTAATCTAACTATGTATTTCATATTGCTGTGATTGTACCTGTGCTACTATTTTGTTATACAGCTTATGCTCTGGCTATTGTTTACAAAGAACACGTAGCCCTGTGAGATGTAGAGCACAGATCTGTCTTGCTGCTAGGTCCTGATACATGCTTGCTATAAGCAGCAGCTAACCTAACTATGTACTACAGGTTTTCTGCAGTTTACGATTTGGCTATTTCTCTCATGGAACAAGTAGCCCTAATGGATGTAGAGCACAGGCCTTTTGAGTTGCTAGGCCCTGAGATATGCTTGCCCTAAGCAGCAGCTAATATAAACTATGTATTTCATGTTACTGTGATTGAATCTGTGCTTATATTTTCTTCTGCAGTATATACCCTGGCTATGGCTCACCTGGAATAGGTAGCCCTAAGGTAGGTAAAGCACAGGCCTGGGAACGGCTAGGGCCAGATTTACGCTTGCCCTAAGCAGTAGCTAATATTTTATGTATTACATGTTGCGATGATCATATCGGTATGCTCCTATTCTCTGCAGTATGATATGCTCTAATTATTGCTCACCTTGAACCAGTAGCTCTAATAGATGTAGATCACTGGACTGGGTGGCTATGAAGGTCGGATATAGGTTTGCTCTGACTGCAGTTAACCTAAACTATGCATTACATGGGGTTGTAATTGTTTCTGGGGTACATTCAGGTTTAATCCAGATGACTACTGATAGGAATACCTACATATGAATGTCTTTTCATTCCATGGCATTGCTCCTGGGATAAGATATGGCTTAATAAATTAGACACTAGGCAATATTTTTTCCCGATGGCAGGTGAGCTTAACTTTGTCTTGATAAACACTACAGGAGTTCTGAAGCCTGTCTGTCATAAGGATTGCTGGGTTAACAATAACCACAGGTATGTACTACTTTTGGGACCATTGAATGTAAATTTTTCCAGATTCAGCAGCCTTGTATCACCGATCACTTCCTGAACGAATGGAGGACCAGATAATTGCTTTGCCCAGTCAATTGTGCAGTTTATTACTACCCACGCAGCTCGAGCTCTGGGGTCGGGTACTGTGCTCTACCAGGAGCTTAGGACTCTGACCGAGGTACATATTATTATCACATATTTTAATATATGCTTGCACCATGGCCCACATCCTGCAGGGGGATTCTACTGCCTTCAGAACAAATGCTCAATTAATGGATAAACTCCATAATACAACTGGTCTACCAAGCAACATATATGCTTGCATCTATAAGAGGGTCATAGGCAGGTGCATATATTTTAATACTAAGGCATGTATATGAGTGTGTATATATGTTTGCACAGATATCTATATATGATTTGTGTCCTTGGGATGGGTTCTTTTTTGGAACCAGAAACGTTGGCTCAATAAACCTATATTTTTATGCAACATATAGTATTTTTGAAGATTCCTGGAACAATCAGTACTTGAACTCTTAATCCATAAATTTCACTATAGCAGCCAGGACATCTGGCTAGTTTCTAGGGGTGCAACCTGTGGAAATTCCATATTCATAGGTTTAAGGAAGAACAAGGTATACAGTTCTCTATGCTTGGCTGAAGGATCCCCAGATGTATTTCTACCATTTTCTAGGGAGACTCCTTAGTGCCTCCTACAAATTAGAGAGGGGAGCCAATACCCAGTGTTATTCCTATACTATTTCTACTGATATTCTTAATGTCAGGATAGATGGGACATTTTATCTGCCAATACAGGGTGTCTATAGAGACAGGGTACACATACATATCAGGCCACTGGGAATTTGCATAAGGTATATATTTCAAACCAAGGGTTTTCAGGCTAAAGGAGTCCTCAAAGTGTCTTGTTAGTCCATAGAGATGACCTCTGTTCAAGTCTGGCCTAGGATAGGGATATTCTGCTTATACTACCTTATACTATTATCAAAACGGCTTTGTGACTTAAGGCTCTGTGTCCAGAAGGCACTTATTTTGGGCCCATTTATTTATTTTTTTCTTCAATTTCTCAATCCCCTAGTTAGTGGTTTTTTAGAATACAGGGCTGGCTGTTCTTCCACACCAGATAGGTAACTGATAGGACAGCAGATGGAGGCGTCCTAGGAGCGTTAATTATTTTCCCTCTCTATGTCTGTGCCCTCTTGGAACACCAGCAGTTTCGGATCTTCCTCCTTACAGTTACATACTGCAGTTGCTACTTGTCCTATTGTTTCGGCCGAAAATGTACTTGGCTCTTCTGAGCAGGATCATAGTCTTCCCTTAAGTGGGACGGTTGCAGTCATTACAGTAGTGTAATCTCTTACCATTTCCAGTCATTAATTTCATTGAGAATGAATTAAGGATATTTTATGTATCTGTCCTACAGGTTTGTCTAGCTTCAAATGGGAGGCTTGGAAGTATTTTTTTTTTTTTTTTTTTTTTTTGTCTGTTTTGACCATGTCTGTCACATTATTCCCTATGCTAGGGGGATTACATTTACACCTGCTGAAAATTGTGTCTGAAACATTCGCACAGAGCTCAAGGTCCAGGTAACTTCCAGATACAACACTCCTATTATCCTGGTTTGTTCTCGGATTCACATTCCTGCGCCACTCCTGATACATATGACCCAGCATGACTCTAGTAGATCAGAGGCCCTTCTGACACTTACTGGAACATCCATAGCGTCCCTCCAGTTCCAAGGTCAGCCTCAACGATTAAATGTGTAGTATAGTTGATTCCACATATAAATGGGTCCCTTATAACATTTATCCAGGGCATATAATCTGCCTCCATAAATCTTGGAATTAGTCCTTTAGTTGCACTGTGGTTATTGGGATCTGTAACCTTAGGGGTATTCAGTTATACCTCTCAGAGTACTAGGTTGGGTCAACCAACAGGGGCTCTTTCTTAGGTACTGGAGTTGCTCAACTCTTTACAGTTAATTGAGTCTGCCTCATCACAGGACCTTACACAGGGTAAGGAATTCTAATCCCAATTATTTTCTCAGGTACCCTTGTCTCCGATCTTTAGGATCTGCTTTCGGTTAGAACAGTCCTGACTAACATGCATTCTGATATGAAGATATTTATGGTACTGGCCTTGGGTACCTCAGGGTACATTGGATATCCTACATTTATGGATATATCCTAAGTAGATCATTTCTATATTGTGTCTGTTTTGGATACTTACTCCTACCAAGTGTTTCTTACAGGTACCTTGCAATTTGCACTGAATTTAGGCATACATGTGATGAATGCTTTTTGGTGAGTAGGAGAGTAAGTATTTCAGCTTGCTGAATTCGCCTTTTACAGGACTGTCTTCCTCTCTCTCTCTCTCTTCTGGAGGGTGAAGTGGTGGTTAGTGAGCTAACTTGTTCCTCACTCTCAGTGGGCTAACATCTCTCTCTCGCGCTCTCTCTTTCTCTATAGTATATGCTATACTATAGCTCTATTCTTAGCCTGGTGAACTTATTCTGGGGTTTTCACCTGGACTCTCTATATTAAGGTAAAGAGTTTGCATGATGGTGGACTATCTAGTCAGAGATACTCCTTTCCTTATTAGTTTCTTCTTAAAGCATATTCCCTCCCATGGGATAACGTTAACTTGCTATGTCCCGTAACGTACTGACATGGAGTACGTCTAGGGAAAAAGGAAGATTATTTCATACTTACCGAGATCTTCCTTTCCTAGACGTACTCCATGTCAGTACACCCGCCCTTTCTTTTCCGGTAATTTAAGAGCTTGTTACAAAGACGCCGGTAGTTGGGTGTGGTTGGCCTTTTAAAGGCTTGGGGAGGTTCCTTCTAATTGGAGCAGGGAGGAGGGGCTATCCCGTAACGTACTGACATGGAGTACGTCTAGGAAAGGAAGATCTCGGTAAGTATGAAATAATCTTCCTTTGTCTATGAGTTATAGTAGCTTGCAGTTTCTTTCTTGCCTGTGTTGCTATTGTTGGGAACAGACCTGGTGTTCACCAAACCATAAATCCCTCATTTCCTGCTTTTTTTTGCTAATAGTATCATCTATGCCTTATTGCCATATCAGTTACATTGAAGAAAGGCAAGAAACTCCTTTATCCCAAAAAAATTTCATCCAGAGGAAGGACCAAGTGGTCACTTACTTTTCCTTATTCTTCTCATAGTATGTCCTTGATGTATTATTAAAAACAAAGTTGTCATGGCAACCCATGATTTCCATAGTTGAACTTCAGTTGGTCTCTTTCTCCTGTCATGCCTAGGAGATTAGAGGTGTTGCCCAAAAAAGATGAAGGAAACCTCAATACAATTCATATGAGATCAAAGAGAAATTCTTAGTAGTGCTGGGGTCAGTCTCAAAGCAGACTTCATGGAGGCTCCTTATTGATATAAAGTTGCACTGTACGGTCTGTAGACCTTCAACTACAACCTCAAGCACCACCAAAACCTAACTTGTCAACATCTTACATCTTGCCCTGTTGTCATCATTTTGTCCAGTGTTGCCAACTTTTCCAAATATCTCCATCTTACGTTACTGTCTCTCTCTTAAACTTCCTACCTACTGTCATCATCTTCCAATACTCTGGCCATCTTGTCCTACTGCCCCATCTTGCTTCATGTCTACCTCTTTTCAAGCTGTGCCAATATCCCCTTCTGTCACCATCTTTATATACTATGGTATCTTGTCCTACTGGCCCATCTTGTCTCCTGTCTGCCTCTTTTCAAACTGTGACAATCTAACCTTTTGTCACCATCTTTCCATACTATGGCATCTTGTCCTACTGGCCAATCTTGCCTCCTGTCTGCCTCTTTTCAAACTGTGCCAATCTCCCTTTCTGTCACCATCTTTCCATACTATAGTCATCTTGTCCTACTGCCCCACAGACTCCACAGATGTCATTTCAGTCTTATGAACCTGCACCCTCCCTGCCAAAACATTCTCTTTTTCAAGGCTAGAGTTGGTGCAAAGCCATGAGATATTGCATCTTCTAGAAACCCCTTATTAAAACCTTGAATGGGAGAAGTTTACTGACAAAGCTGTTTGTCCATCACCAAAAACAGGTACAGGCAATGGATCGGTTATTCAGAAACACATTATCCAGGACAGCTCAAAATTACTCCATAGACTCCATTTAAATGAAATAATTCTAATTTTTAAAAAGTATTCCATTTTCTCTGTAATAATAAAAGAGTATCTTGTACACGTCTCAACTAAGATATAATTAATAATTTTTGGTGAAAAAACAATACAATTGGGTTTAATTCAGTCTTAGTAGACTTAGGCATTACTAAAGGTATTTAGATCCAATTTATGGAAGGACCCATAATCTGGAAAAACCCCACGCATTCTGGATAACAGGTCCCATACCTGTATTGAAGTCCACTCTGGGACGTGAGAAGATCACAATATTGTATTTGTCTCAGTGTTATCACCGGCCACACGAAACAGAAATGTTAATTTTATGGCTGTTACTGCTCACACACCGCTAGAGATCATTTTCTGTGTCTCTCAGTTGGATATTAATGATGAAGTGCTAATAATTAAGGAATATTTATTTGATTATGGAAATTTCCCTGTCCTGATCCGTTACGACTTCTGCAGTGTTATTACCATTTTAGTCAGTTAGATACATGATATGCTTTGATAGTGCAGAGGAAATGAACCAGTTTTGTCCTATAGTGTCGGGAAT
Organism: Xenopus laevis; assembly: GCF_017654675.1. NCBI lineage: Eukaryota > Metazoa > Chordata > Amphibia > Anura > Pipidae > Xenopus > Xenopus laevis. The sequence continues at coordinate 23,211,862 of NC_054379.1, read as the reverse complement.
ATGACAATTTACATACAGATGAGACCCCACTCACCATCAAATACCCTTTTTTTTTTTTTAACTTTCACAAGATTTTAAAAATGGTTCCTTTTTTTTAAATGTACTTCGCCTCATAAACTTGAAATTGTCATTTTATTAAACTCATCTTTTTATTTTCTTATTATCTTCCCAAGAGCAACGGAGAGAGACATAAAAATATTTATGCAGTGCGGTTTAATCGCGTCAACCCCCTTGTATATATATTTGTTACTGTGAGGGACGTAACTCTCCATGCTCCTGTCCCTGCAGAGCATTTCCCCGACGGTCCCACTGTTAATGGGAGAATTATTATATCACTCACGCTCGTGGCATTTACGAGACTGCGCACGTAGATACTGGAAAATATGCCGTATTTACTATGCTGTTTCAACTAGTATCAAATAGGTTTATTTATGTTCTTGGAATTAATAAATAGAAAGTGCATTTGCCAAGCATGTCCCATAAAAAAGCACCTGGCGAGTCACTCTCTCTCTGCTTTCAGCAACATGAGAAAAACAACTAGAAATTATAATATATTCTTATAGAAACTATTGGTTCTGGGCAGAATTACGTGCAGAAACATATATACCCAACCAGAATCACTGCAATGTAATGTTTCATTTCTCCTGATGATATAAGGCTCACAGTGTCTGACACAGAAATCCTGTTGTATTTCCTAAATCATAGTCAGCCACCAGAACGACTTATTTTATAAACTGGAAAAGAGGAGAAATATAGGCTTTAAAAGGATGGTATTTTCGGAAAAAAGCTGAAGGCTGGTCCTGCTGAATTTTGTGAATGCTTATACTGCCACAGTGTATGGTATCTCTCTATACAGACTATGAGCAAACTTAGGGGCTGTTCCTGCTGAATTGTGCTTAGTACAGAGGAATACCTATGCTGCCATAGTTTTATGGTATCTCTCTGTACAGGCTATGAGCAAACTTAGGGGAACGTTCCTGCTGAATTGTTCTTAGTACAGGGGAATACCTATGCTGCCATAGTTTTATGGTATCTCTCTGTACAGACTATGAGCAAACTTAGGGGCTGTTCCTGCTGAATTGTGCTTAGTACAGAGGAATACCTATGCTGCCATAGTTTTATGGTATCTCTCTGTACAGGCTATGAGCAAACTTAGGGGAACGTTCCTGCTGAATTGTTCTTAGTACAGGGGAATACCTATGCTGCCATAGTTTTATGGTATCTCTCTGTACAGACTATGAGCAAACTTAGGGGACTGTTCCTGCTGAATTGTGCTTATTACAGGGGAATACCTATGCTGCCATAGTTATATGGTAGTGATGTGCAGGTCAGGCTTTTCCTGACCCGCACCCGCCTGCCATACGCCCTCCCACCACCCGCACCCGCCCGAGCCCGACTGCTGGGTACCTTTTATAGACTGTGACATGAGTCACAGTGTCTATAAAAGTTCAACCCCCAAGTTGGAAGGTCGCGGGTGGGGAGAGCAGTCAGAAGAGCTCAACACGCACCCGCCCGACCTGGTAAGGGGGTAGCAAAGTTGGCCTGAACCCGTCCGACCCGTGGGTCACGCAGGTATCGGCCTGGTCCACACATCACTATTATATAGTATTTCTTTGTACAAGCTCTGGGAATTTTGCTGAATATAATTTTACTTGTGAGGAAGCTTGAGTGTTAAGAGGCAGGATGAAGGAGGTCACTGCCCTGTAGAGCTTACAATCTAAGTAATGTGTTTCGGGAATGCTATTGTGTTGCAATGTATGTGTAATGTGTATGAGCACAGAGTACATTATGTCACATCAGTGTGTAACACCTTGAAATACAATGCGAATGAGCTTAATGGCTTTTTGTTCAGCAGAAAATGATACATTAAAGCTGTTACTGTGTTGTGTCTTTTCAGCTGCATTCTTCTCACACTCCTGTATTGATATTTAAGGTTTCGTAACCAAGGGTGATGACTGCGGTTTGTCAAGGTAAGTTAATTTATTTAAATACAAAAATATTGATTTTCTTTCTATGGGTTATGGCGGATGGAAAAAACAGAAGGTATTGTATTCAGTCAATGCAGCCTGGGCTGGAATTAACCATTACTGGAAACAGAGGAACAATAATCATTACCAATAAGCAAGGGCTAAAGTGTCCAAAAAAGAGGTCATGCAAATTCACCGCAAAATCTCGCCTGGTGAATAAATTCACCCATCGCTAGTAATGACTAACCAGTAGGGAATCCACTATTTTGGATTGGGCCTCCGAATACAGAACCGAACCCTAATTTGCATATGCAAATTATCGAGGAGGAGGGCAAAAAGAATACTTTTTTTACTTCCTTGTTTTGTGATGAAAAGTCACATGATTTTAAGGATTTGGATTCGGTTTGCCTGGCACAAGGATTCTGTTGAATCTGAAGAGTGCAACATGGTGCACTAATAATATACAGGCCCATGCATTTTTCAGCAAACAATAGCATTGGCCGGAGTATAAGGTAAGCAATTATAATACTGGGTGGGTGCCCAATATTTTAGCTCTCTCTAGTGATTATGCCTTTCGTTTTCCTATAAGGTCTGAGTTTTAACCTCAGCTTTGGTCTGGCGTCATCAAATTTCCTTAAATCACTTGTCACAGCTTCCCATACAGATACATGGAAAATACGTGGAGGCCTGTTTATCAAAGGTCGGATTTTAGTGAAACCACAACTAAACTCACTTTCCCTAAAACTACGAATGTCATGACATTTATTAAAAGATCCGCATAAAAAAGTATGAACAGAAAATAATGCACTAAAAAATCAGAATACCTAGTGAAAAAAAATCCAAAAACCTGCAGCACAGCTTCCATTGTGTTTTGGTTGCAGAAAAACCAGGTGTCCTGCCAAACAGAGACTCAATGTAGGTTGACAATCCACATAGGGGCTACCAAATGGCCAATCACAGCCCTTATTTGGCACCCAGGAACATTTTTCATGCTAGTGTTGCTCCCCAACTCCTTTTACTTCAAAACATTACACTTCTGAATGTTGCTCATGGGTTCTAAAGGTTCGAGATCCCTGCCTTAGACTATGGCAGAAACAAGTATTCCACCAGACAATTTCCCATATATCTCTGTGGGGAGCAATGGAAGGCAGTTAGTGCCAGAGCAAAGCCGAGTCCAACCAGCCATTGGGGCTATAACATAAAAACACCTTGGTCCAGGTCTGGTGCCCCTCCACTAAAGTCTGGGGACGTGAGGTCGGCCAGCCAGTAGTTGTACAGGGATTTTAAAATGCCTTGGCTCTGCCCCATTAGCAGTCAGTGAGATGCCCCTGATTATATGAATATGTGGGTCTCATAAGAATGTAACATTTAGCCGGGCCGCTGATTGGAATAAACTGTGTGTTTTTCAGATGCTCAGAATCAGATGCTGAAGGTCGAAGAGACATGGGTCCCTTTTTCTTGCCAAGGAAATGTTTATCATATTAATGAGCATTAGTGGAGATTGTTAATTAACATTGCAGACTTTGATTAATTGCCAGAATATGTTGCTGGATTTATTTCTTTTGACCTTTTCTGGCTGATAAATAAGGTTGGGGTTAATTTTAGGGCCTGACTGTTAGGGACAGTCTTTCTCTGTGCAGCCTTTTTTCTGGATGTATCCAGTGCTCTATCCCATAGGATGGCGCCAACCTTATTGAGGTCTCTCTATGGAGTGTGTAATTCCCAGTGTTGTTTCATAAATATACAGAGCATGTGCATCTAAACTCGGTAGTCTCCAAGTTGCAACTGTCCCATGTATAAAACCTAGCTAAATAATATTGAGTTACCTGCAGTAATTACTGCTCCTGCTTATGGAACATGTGTCATGACCTATGTTCAAGGGTAAAACACTTTAGTAGAACTTGGATTCCACATGCAGGATAGCACTGAAATTCACCTGAACGTGGCAGCACAATGGCAGCTTCTTTTCTTTGTAGTGGGATCCCAAAGATAAGAGTGGCAGACTGCAGGAATAGCATCAGAAAGGCAAAGTGGTGAGAGAAGAGCAAGTTAGTGACAGTAGAGCCAGATGGAGTTGGTAGGGGAAGATTGAGATGTTAGAGAAATATGGAAATAGTAGTGAAAGATAGTTATTGTAGGAAAACAGTAGGGCAAAAAGGCAACAGTAGAGAGAGGATGGAGATGGTAGAACAAGATGGAGAGTGTGTGGGTGGAACTTGAGAACACTCTCTCCCTTCCATATTCCGCTGAAGGGTTATTATGGTCAGCCCCGATACTCCGACCTCGGAACTTGAGTCCTAGTCTGGGCTTTTTGCTTTCATTATGGGACCAAAACGCCAAATTATACCGCCTAACCTCGCCACATTCTCCAGTAGCTCCAATTGCAGGCAACCCAACATTCTCTCCTGGCCTCAACGTTCACTCCTTTACCTGGTGGTACTCCAGCAACTTGACGAGATTGGGAAACTTGCTTACGGTTAGGGGCCCCCTGACTCTTTCCAGCCTGAAGGAACATTACAACCTTCCTGACGGGGAACATTTTAGGGCGACCCAACTACTACATTGGGCTCGGGAGGCTTGCACCCTGAGAGTTCCTGACGCAGCTAGCCAGACTTATTTTGAGCGTTGGTGCACCAATAATACCATTACCCCACGCACTATTTCACTGCTATACCGAAATATGGTGTCCCTGGTTAATCTGCTTGACCTGTCATATGTTAAAACATGGCAAACGGAACTAGGTGTCACCATACCAGAAGATGATTGGCTGAAAGCCTGGGACAATTTGCAACATAGTTCCCTTAACACTATTATGAAGGAGGCCGGATACAAGGTGCTTTTCAGATGGTACTTGACCCCTGCTAGACTAGCTAAAATCCATCATAGTTCTAACAACCAATGTTTCCGGGGCTGTTCATCCCCGGGGACTATGACCCACATCTGGTGGACCTGCCCGAAAGTCACCAGGTTTTGGGTTAGGGGCTATCACCTTATCTTCTCGGTTTTACACTTGAACTTGCCAAAGGCCCCCCAGGAGGCCTTGCTCGGAATACCTCCTAAGGGGACCCCAAAGATTAAACTGAAACTACTAAACCACATATTCTTGGCTGCTAGACAATCTATTGCCAAAGCCTGGAAATCTCCTGCTATTAACTTCTCTCAGTTCAAGAATAAATGGATTTACATGAATGAAAGGCTAACTGGTCTAGCTTCTGAGAATTCCCAAAAGACCTTGAAAATTTGGCAACCATGGCTACTATATAGATTTAGTGGGTCCCTCCCACCTAACCCGCCCTAAATATTATTCCTCAGGTCCCTCCTCTATCCCTCACCAGGTAGAGAAGTCTTACTGGGTCAAGTGCCAGCTGTGGCACCCTCTGTCAGTACCTCAAGTATGTTTGACCACTCTTTATTTTTTGTTTTTTTTATTTTCATTTTCTTTTTATTTGTATTGTTATTTCCCTGCTTAGTCTAACACTTGATTATTGGTTTTTGAATTATTGTTTATGTAAGCATACCTAATCAGTCTAACGGCACTTTGGTTCTGGGGACTACTTGTATGTTGATTGTTACAAGATTTGCAATTGTAGCCTCCTGGGGTGCGGGCTCAGTGTAAGCTCCCCTAGTTCTTGCTGTACATTGCCACTTACTTTGGCAAGCTCCGGGGTACCCCTGGCTCTCAAAGAGCACCTGTTTATTTGACAGCTCTATTGGCGTTGTGGAACTACTTTCTCGTTGCAACTGGGACACCCCCAGCCTTGGGATATGGCTCTAATTGTTGATTGTATTGACCTCACGACTGAGATGTATCTTTTGATCTATGTATACTGTAACGTTTCTATGCTTGTTTGCACTTTGCATATATTTTGCTGTATGACAAAATTTCATAAATAAAAATATTTAAAAAAGAACAAGATGGAGAGTGTTGGACAAGTTGGAGAGATTTGGACAAGATCAAGACAGGTGGACAAGATGAAGACAGTAGGGAAAGGAATAATGAAAACAGAAGGGCAAGAAGGCGACAGTTGGGAGGAGATGGAGATGGTAGAACAAGATGGAGACAGTTGGGAGGAGATGGAGATGGTAGGGCAAGATGGAGACAGTTAGGAGGAGATGGAGATGGTAGAACAAAATGCAGAGTATTGGTCAAGATGGAGAGAGTTGGACAAGATGAAGACAGTTGGACAAGATGGAGACAGTAGGAAAAAATAGATATAGAAGGGAATGATGAAAACAGAAGGGCAAGAAGGCAACAGTTGGGAGGAGATGGAGATGGTAGGACACAATGAAGACAGTGGGACAAGATGGAGACAGTAGGACACGACAAAGACAGTAGGATACAATGAACACAGTGGGACAAGATAGAGAACAGTAGAGGAAAATAGTGACAACGGCAGAACAAGATAAAAACACGATTATATGTAAAAATGATTTTCTATTTTCACTTGGTGCCTGGACCCTTTATGTAATAGAAGATTGGCCAGTAAAATTGGTCCCAGCCAGGCAGCCAGTAAAATCTGTCAGATCAATGGTAGAAAGAGAACAGAGATATGAAGACTGGTGTTTATGGTGGGCACACTTGGCACAGTAAAAGTCTGCCGTATAACACAGGAAAAGCAGGAATCAAGTTGTGAAGCTCTCACACACCCGGAGCCTGGGCTCACTCAGTTCTGCGTAGTTCATTCATCCAAATCAAAGCAAGCAGCAACTCTCTTAATATCCAAATTCTGATGGTTTGTGGACCAGAGAGTTGTTCTCTCAGTGCCACATAAATCTGCTGTTTGTTTGCTCATGGGAACAGCCACCCACCGATTTGAATTTAATGGGAATCTGGACGGCCGTTGATCACACACAGAGGTACAACATGGAAGGTCCCAGTAAATTGCCTAGAAGACACAGCTGACACTAAGCAGAGGAGGGCAAATAATTTATGGTTTAAACAGATGAAAGGAACTGCAGTGTCTACAGTTTAGTGCCAAATAGTGGCCCCTAATCCATCAGGGTGCCAAATCCTAAACATTGTGCTGCTCAGTACTACACAGCAAAGGGAGCAGAGAGGAGACATTACAGTTGGTTTAAAGACAAAATGTGGCAAAATGTTAGGGTGCAGCTTATTATGTGTCCAGACAAGTTGGAGCACTGCTGGTAGGAGATCCCTGTGAACTGATGGAGGAGATGAGGGGAACTGTAAATTATTCTTATGTATTAATTGTACACGGAAAAAAGGAGATTCATGAGAATGGCTAAAGCCCATCTGGAATGACCCAAGGTCGTTTGTTACTAAAGTCAGGAAAGTGGGAAGTTTCAGTAAAACTGTGGAACTTTCCATAACAGAGTGTTAGTAAAGGATACTGTTTATCAATGAAAGAGAATGCCCTGGGGAAGGGGCTGAAGTATCCCAGGGTGAGGGGCAGGAGATGAAGTATCTGTTCACTAAAGCTGAGAATGATCCATCAGAGATTTTCTACTATAAGACCATGACCTCTTGTTCTTGGCTTCTCTTCTCTTCTGCCCAAACTCTCAATTGTTCTACTGAGACCCATATGTCTTTAGCATGCCTCAGCTAAGAACATTTTTATTTCCTCTCCAGAGCCCTCTCACTTTTTATGACTGCTAATTATCAATAGCCCTCAAGGTTGATCCTCTGGTTTGTCTGGGCAGGTTCCCACTTGGTTATGAAGGAAGGAGCTCACCGAGGGACTGGGTTCTGTCAATATGCTCAGTAGTGGATTTTCCTGAAGGCTCAATATAAATATATGTTCATCCGGAGAACAATGAATTGGGTTTAATTTTAAAGGTGGTTTTAATTCTATCCAGACTTTTTTGATTGTAAAGGAGAACTATAGCCTGAAATAGAATATGTAAACATGTGCTGTATTATATATGGTGTCCTAACTGTACCACCAGCAGCCCTATAACAGTAATGATCCAGGCCTTCAAAGTTACCTCCTAGAAGAAAATCGCTGCAGCACCTCTTTGTTGCAAAAGTGAAAAGTTGTGTTTATTTGGTCAGAAAAAAAACAGGCAACGTTTCGGGCTACATCTCGCCCCTTTCTCAAGCCTTCAAAGTTGCCTCCAGCAGCTCCCAATCATGGATCTTGTTAGGCATCTTTTGTGTGTCAGTGGCACTGCACATGCTCAGTGGGCTGCTGGGGAAAATCTAATTTTAGGGGTCAGGGGAAATCATCGAGCAGAAAGTGAGGTTTATGTGGCCTAGAAGCTGATGCTACAGGGCTGATTAAGAATCAATTCTGATGCAGACTGCTCTAGTTTCTGTGCTGCCATGTCATGGGGATCTACTATGGACACAATAAGAGGCACAGATTTCATCTGCTGGTACAGAAGCCCAAACATATGGTGTAGCATTCCTAGCCTAATTCTTTGTTAATCTTTAGTTGTATTTTATATGAAGCAATGCTAATGGCAATGAGTTATTTGCTCTCCGCCTCTCCCCTTTAAATTATGCACTATCACTGATCTGAGAGAGATGAAAGAATAATTTAGTTTCCAGACTCCCCTTTGGGGCAGGAAATATATTATGCCTCTGTGTTTAGTTAGCTGAACATGAATAAGTCATAGTAAGGCAGATATTGATACATTAATATCAATTTTAAGAAAGGGTCGGATGCCTTTTTAGCATGTGACTTTATTCTACTGAACTGTATGTGAGATTTATGGACTTCTACTCTACATTTAAAGGGATACCACCATCACTTTAATACAATGTGATATGATATTGCTCTTATCCTCAATGCATCCTAAAAATATCCCTGCCATAAGGCAAGTAAATTAGTGGAACAAACAATAGCAGATTAGTAGTCAGCACAACTGCAACTCACTTCTTTGGCTGGGTGCACGTCCTCAAGTGGCCACCTTCCACTGGCAATATTAGCGAAGAAAGTTAGTCCAGCACCCACTGTTTCATGAATAAAACGGCCTTTATTGGACCAAGGGCATTACAGCAACGTTTCAGACCAACTGGTCTTTTATCAGCTTGATAAAAGACCAGTTGGTCTGAAACGTTGCTGTAATGCCCTTGGTCCAATAAAGGCCGTTTTATTCATGAAACAGTGGGTGCTGGACTAACTTTCTTCGCAAGTAAATTAGTGGAGACAGTCACAGGATATATAAATATACACAACAAAGTAAGGAAAATGTTTGCAGCAGTGACAGATCACGGCACGAGGGAGCATTATTGCATTTATACTAACAGCTTGCACTTTGTATCAGTCTCTATAATTGTATATCAAATTAAATGAACTGAAGATAGATAGACATCTAGATATGTACCTATGAGTGGCCCCCTGCAATGTACCTATGAAAAACCCCTGCTATGTATCTACGAGAGCCCCCCCCAGTAGCGTTCCTAGAGGGGGCGGGCCCTGGTGCGTGATGCGCAGCTGGGCCCCGCCCCCTCCATTCGGCGCGCTGCTGGGGTGATTTCAGTGGCGTGCGGCGCTGCCGGGGGGCCCTGAGGGGGTGCCCGCTCACACCCCCTGCTCCCCCGGTAGTTCCGCCACTGCCCCCACCCCAGCATACACAAAGTACCTATGAGAGAGCCAGGGCCAGAACAAGATTTAGGCAGAAGAGATTTGGAATGCTATGGTGCACATGCGCACAAGTTGAGAGGCAAGGTGCAAGGGGGCTTTAGGCACCCCAACCCTAAACTTGTCACTGGATAGAAACCTGCTACATATCTATAAGGGATCCCTCCACAGTGTACCTATGAGAGACCCCTGCTACATATGTATATCTAGAATTATTGCCATCAGCTAGGATCTGTGCAGCCACTGTCACAGAATGCTCTGTTATACAAATAGCTAGAATCTAGGCCATAAAGCAGAGCAAGACTGTTGCTAACAACTGGGATCAGATAGGATCTGTGCAGCCACTGTGACAGAATGCTCTGTTATAGAGATAGCTAGAATCTCAGCCTACAACATTTTGAGGAATAAATTGACAATTTTGAATTCAAACTGAGCCAAATTCTACGACAGGTCCCTTCAGACCCAGGCACATACTCGCATTCTGCTGATGCAGTGTCCTCTGTGCAGCCACAGAGAATGTACATGAATTGCCATCTCACCATTCAGAATATAGAATTTCTATGTGCCTGGGATGAAGGGGTGAGGAGGCATCACTGCTCTCACAGGAGAAATCACTTACAGACAATGCCTAATAAGAGAAGTTATATCACTTCTCTAATATACTACCCAAAGTAAGTCAGCTCTATCCCTCTGCTCTGCTTTTACCCGATAACTGAGGGGACACAATGGGCTCCAGACAGCCAGAGTAGTATAAAGGGGCAGGTGTACAACACTGCCATCTACTGCTGGAAAAAGAGGAATGCAGTTACAATTAAAGTGGCAAAGGCTTCCCTCAGAGACACAAAGTAACAATAATGTTCCCTGTGGTGTTCATCTCCTTAAAGTAGTGAGTCAAAATGATGTCACTTAGTGATGTCAGTCTTACTTCCTGGGCTGTCTGCCATTATTAGTAATAACACTGGCTGTACTAACAGTATTGAGACATCTACCCTTGTCCTTTTGCATTTCTGACCCGTGTTCACTCAACTGTTTTATCATGTCCTACTTTCTGCATCTTGTCCTAAACAGTCCATCTTCTCTTACTGCCTAAATCTTCTCCTACAGAGTCTGTCTTCGCCTGCTGTCTCCATCTTGTCATACTTTTTCCATCTTCCCCGTTGTCTAAGTCATGTCCTACAGTGTCTTTCTTGTCCTACTATCTGCATCTTGTCCTGCTGCCTCCATCTTGTCCTACTGTCTCCATCCTATCATACTGTCTCTATCTTGTCCTACTGGTTCCATCTTATCCTGCTGTCTCCATCTTGTCCTACTGTCTCCATCCTATTATACTGTCTCCATCTTGTCCTACTGTTTCCATCTTGTCCTGCTGTCTCCATCTTGTCCTGCTGTTTCCATCTTGTCCTACTGTCTCCATCCTATCCTACTGTCTCCATCTTGTCCTATTGTTTCCATCTTGTCCTACTGTTTCCATCTTGTCCTACTGTCTCCATCTTGTTCTGCTGTTTCCATCTTGTCCTACTGTCTCCATCCTATCCTACTGTCTCCATCTTGTCCTATTGTTTCCATCTTGTCCTGCTGTTTCCATCTTGTCCTGCTGTCTCCATTTTGTCCTGTTGTCTACATCTTGTCCAACTCTTTCGATCTTGTCGTACAGAGTCTGTCTTTTCCTACTATCTGCATCTTGTCCTACTGTTTCCATCTTGTCCTACAATCTCCATATTCTCCTACAGATTCCAATTTCTCTTACTGTTGCAACACTAGTCCTACTGAGTCAGCCTTCTTCTACTATCTTCATCTAGTGCTACTGAGTTCATCTTCTCCTACTATCTCTATCTGGTCCTGCTGTCTCCATCTTGCCCTGCTGTCTCTTACAGAGTCTGTCTTCTCTTACTGTTTCCATCTTGCCCTGCTGTCTCCATCTTTTCCTACAGAGTCTGACTTCTCCTACTTTCTCCATCTTCTCCTACTGTCTCCACCTTGTCCTACAGAGTCTGTCTTCTCCAACTGCTCCTTATGTTGTATTGTGCAGGGTTCAAAAACAAAATGCACATTTCCAATGCGTATTTACCCAATATGCATAATTTCCCCTGGCAGGAGCTTATAATTACCCCTGCATCAGCCTGTATATCTGTACTTTCTATTCCCGAGCTGCTCTCTTTCCCATGGTTAGAAAAGGTAATTGAATCTAGTGTCCCACGGTACTCTTACCCCTGCCTTCCAATTTCACCCACAAACTTTTCAATGCCATGAATTATCCACAGTCCCTAATAACCATCAATTACACTGTCAGTTTAACATCAATATCCACACTCTGGGGCTGCTGTTCCGTTGATTGGCCACGTGCATTTCCATTCATGTTTAACAAGCGGTTAATTAATTAATTACTGGTCTGTGCATCAAATTGTGCAGTTGTTCTACTGCATGTGGCTCAGGAAACAATGTTGCCCTGGAATAAATATGCATTATCCCTACAATTAATTGCTACATTGTAACATTTTGCATGTTCTTGGTAATTCCCCAGGTAATAGAGGCACCTAACTAACAAGAAGTGTTGTCTCCAACTGACTGCATCTATCTGTCTGTTTATGATGTATGCTTTTAAGGTGAACTTTCCCTTTATAGCACTCTGCTTAATAAATAGTGTTGGTCCTCCAGCTTTGCAGGAACTGCAACTCACAGCATTCTCTGAGGGTCAGGTTTTGAGGCATACTGCTTGAATATCCCTTTACTGATTTCTAGCTTAAACTCTTCTAATACATAGTGATGGCAGCCTGTGTGTGTGATGAGCCAAGTGGAGCCCATGAATCACATACACAAGCCCCCAGCAGCCCCTGCAGTGAGTGGGATCAGCGCAGCAGAGCAGACTGGATGTTGAATGGGAAGGAGCAGAGACTTCACTGGTTTCCCTTGATTTGACAGTCCTTGGCTGTACATGGGGGGGGGGTGTAGAGCAGCACCAAGTGCAGGGAGGGAGAAGGGTCCCTTGTAGGCTCGGACAGATCCCCCGGCAGGTGCTGCACTGGAGAAATCATGGAGAAGGATGCGGATCAGTGACAAGGTACTGTATAGATCTGCATGGGGAGCCTGGCTGCATTGTGTCCCCCCCCACCCCGTACACTAGCACCCTGTGCCTCCTGCCACGTCCATCCTTAGTAACTCCTTCACTACCAGACTCACAATGCACTGCAACATTTTTCCACTCTATTTTCTCACTCCTTAAATAAGCAGCAGAGTAAATTAAATCATACACAGTTCAGCTCAGATTTGTACAGGAAGGAACATTTATAAAATTGTGCAACCTACCAAAAAACTTTGGCAAGAAATAATAAAGAAATTGAAAACGAATTCTCAGATCAATAAGAACCATCCAAAACGTTCTACATCCATCGGCCGAGAGGTGCACCTTTTTGCCTCTGATATGCAAAGAGCCCATTACTACTATTTTCTTCTATTTACCCTTAAAATTAGCACGATACTATTGACAACTAAACATGGGGAGAATCAGTAATAAATGCCCGTAAATGTCACTATTACACGGGGGACTGAAGAGATCAATAATAAATAGAAGTCAGGATCTTGTGGGTTAAATGCTGTTGCAGATAGAGACGAATGATGGGCCTCTCACACAACACTTTCTGGGCATTACAATACTATGGTTTTCTCTGCCATCAATGTCCAACCTTCAGCTCTCTGACGATTCTGGGAGTTGTAGTTTAAAAACAGCTGGGGCCACAAATTGGCTGTCCCTAGTCTGTATGGTTTATGACAAAAGTGCTTAACTTGCAACCTTTTTGCTGGTTTTACACTACAACTCCCAGAAACAGGGGACAGACAAATAGTGTCCAGGAATTGCTGTGGGTTGAAGGTCTAAAACAGCGGGCCCCGGGTTTAACACCCCTATATTGAGAAGTGATACAAGGGATTAGGGAGCACAGAGAGAGCACAATCTTTTGTTACAATAAGAAGGAAGATGGTTTTGGCCATGAAATAACCAGTGATAATCCAGGAATAAAGATGAACCTGACACGGGGTTAGAGAGCAGGGGCCAAAATGATCACAATTAAATGATTCTGAATCACATTTTGTGGCAAGGTTCCACAAGGTCACTAATAATTTCATCAATGGAAATGAACATTCACATCCTCTCTAGCAGAACCACTGAATAGTTCACACTTCACCTCTCATGAATAGTTCTGACTCCTGACAAACCCACAGATATTCTCCCTCATGAGTCCTCTTTTAACCCCCTGCATGCTGCAAACATTCTAACCAAACCAGCTCTGTATAAGGAAAGGTTTCTTACCTGCTTCTTGGCACCTGACTTTACCATCTCCAAAAGTAGGAAGAAAGTGAGAAGAGAGCGGGGAGGGATCATCTGGGATTATTCCACTGGAAGGCAGCAGAGAAGATCCAGAAGTGAGGGAGGCTAGTTAGATTGGACTGAGAGGGGAGATTGTGGGTTAGTAAGATCAGGAGTCATTTAGAAGAACTTGGGTTGGTTGGTTGGTTAGACTAGAATAAGTCGGGAGGGTTTGGGTAAGTAAGATTGGAGTGAGAGAGAAGATCTTGGGCAAGACAGCGATGAGAAGACATACCCTGGGTAACACTGGAACAAAATGGGAAATGTCAGTTGAGATTGGCGTGAGAGAATGGGATAAGGAGGGATAGCCTAGGTAAAACTGATTGAAAGAGAAAGGATATAAGTTAAGATGGGAGTGAGAGGGGATAAATTGAGTATGACTAGAATAATAAGCAAGATCTTGGTTTGTAAAATTAGTGGTGCTGATGCAGATATTTGGTTTGTAATACTGGAGTTTGGGGTGTAATGATTTAAATGAATAGGTAAGATTTTGAGCAAGAACAAATGGGTTGAAAAGAGATAAAATTGAGATTAGAGAGACACGGGCCAGTTTGCTGGGTTAGTAAGACTGAGATGAGATGGGAGATGTTGATGGGTAAGTTGTAGAATAGAATGGATATCCTACATAACAGAAGAGATTTGAGGTTAGTAAAATAAGGACAAGAGTGGAGATGTTGATTAGGTTTGGGATGAGAGAGATATATTGGCTATGGTATGAGATGGGTTACTAAGCCAGGGATGAGATGTGTTGGGATGAGTTGACTAAGACTGGAACGATATGGATGAGAAGGGATATCTTAGGTTGGTAAATTAGGGATGAGAGATGTTGGGTAAGTTGTGATAAGAGGGATATCTGAGAAACAATCTTTCAGGCAGGGTTGATATCACAGTAGAGATGTTGGGGTTGAGATGAGTTGGGGTACGTTGGGAAAGACTGGAATGACCTGCAGGAGAAGGAATATTTTGGGTTAGTAAATAAGCATGAGAGGGTAGATCTTGAGTTTGGGATGACAGGAATATGTTGGGTAAAACTGGGATGAGAATGGATCAGTCAGATAGGTTTGATAGGGCAGGTTTGGGTTAGTACGGCAGGGATGAGAGGGGTTGAGAGGAGTTGGGAATAACCTGGATGAGAAGGGATCTCCTGAGTTAGTAAATCTGAAAAGTGAACAAAAAAAGAAAACCATAATTCATAAAGAGAAAAGGTACATAGGGTGATGGATGGTCAAAAGCCAGAGGAAGGGGAGGCTGGGACAGTTGACAAGCAGGAAAAAGGGGCAGCAAGCAGGAGGGAGGATAGTTACCCAGGAAAGGAATAGGTGCCAGTTAATAAGCAGAAGACGAGGAAGAGAGAAATCCCTGGGACTGAGAGGCACGGGGAGAGCGTAGGAATAATACAAGTGATGTCAGTCAGCGAGCAGTGAGCAAAGGCACAGGGAGAGAGACTGGAAGTTAAGGGGAGAAGCAGGTAGTGCAGGGAGGGAGGAGAGGAGGAGGATAAAGAGAAAGGATGAGACAACTGGGGGTGAGCCAGATCCTAGAGAAGTGTAGAGCCAGGAGGATAGCAGCTGGAAGGTTGTGGGGTACAGGGGTATTATATTATAGCAGCTGATCATTCAGTTTGTGAGGGGCTCTATAGTACATTAGAGCTAGGTTGGCATTTTATGTTGCACCATAACTTATGGGAGATATCTGCACCTACTCAGTTACCTTCCCTCAGTCAGGTGGCAGGGACACAAGCACATACAGTAGATAACCCAAGTATAACTGAATATTCTGTCCTCCTCTCTATAACTGTGTACTATGAGATTGGTCTATGTTTGCAGCTCTTTGTATAATTGTCCCAGCATATACCTATCTCCCCAAAAGCACCCCTAACTATCCACCCCCAAGTGTCAGTAACTGGCAACTGCCCCCCATCATTGACCTTGAATCTCTATCCCTTGGGAAATCCAATCCACACAGGAGATATTAATATAATAACCTTCCCTAATATGAAATGATGCCCAATGCAGTCTCACTCTGGAACTGAGAAATGCTCTGCATGATTCTGGGGTACAGCTGGGATGACATTTTGCTCATGATAATTGATGGCTACGTGAATGCAGTACATTAGAGTGCAAAAAAAATTCCCAAAATTGGCATCAAATTTGCACATTCCTTTGCTTTTTAAATCTTTTTTTTAATAAATTCAAAATAATCCTACGTACTTGTTATCAGTTACAGACTATTCTTTTAAACAAGGAACTAATATACGGCAATAGGCTTAGACTTTAAGAGCTACAGGTCAAGTTAACTGTGTATATATAGTTTAATTCATTGCTCTATGTACACCATGGTGTATGCCTGTAGAGCTTTATACTCTGTACAGGTATGGGATTAGTTATCCAGAAATCTATCTATCTAGAAGGTTCCAAATTATGAAAAGGCAGATAGACTCCATTTTATCCAAATAATCCAAATTATTAAAGCAGTTGTTCACCTTTGAGTTAACGTTTAGTATAATGTAGAGAGTGATATTCTGAGACAATTTGAATATTTTTTATTTGTGTTTTTTGAGTAAGAATAACACTCTCTTCATCATACTAAAAGTTCAAAGTTTAAAGCTGAACAACCTCTTTAAAGGGACGCACTCATCTGTATCATTTGCCCCTCTTCTATAGATGAAATATGTTGCCTCATGGATCTCCTACTAACTAAGCTTATCATGTGTCACATGTTCATATGAGTGTAACCCTTTCTTGGCACGTGCCCTTAGACCTGGACTTTTTACCTGCAGGCAATCTGGCAAACCTGTAACCCTCTGTGGGACTTTCACTAGGAAATAAAATACACAAAGAATTGCAGCAATAATAAAATTTACATAGAAAGAAAAAGTGCATTGGCATCTAATACATTCAATCACTCCTACAATGGGGACACCTGGGGGGGGGGGTCTGTCTGACTCAAATGCAGAAATACACTCTGATATTCACCGTCCTTTTAAAATAACAGTCCCACAGTTTAACTCCGGATGGGATAATAAGGGCACAGTTTGGTTCTATGCAATATGTCCCTTCCCAAAGCTCTCAGGAAAACGCTACCTGCCCCCAAGTACCTCTCCTTGAAAAAGCCAGTTGCTTCCAAATAGAGGGCACATACACACTCAAGAACTGCCCTAACACAGGGGCCACACATTTGTATCTTTGCCAGTATCCTCCTTTTGCTGGGTCACTCAGTAGGGGGACCACAGATTTCTCTGATCTTCTACAAGTCTATATCTGGAATTCGTGCCATAAAGCAAAACAGCACTGCTGTTTATTGCCACAAAGGAAGTGGAGCTGTGAGTACCAGAAAATGCACTCCCCCTGGGCAAAAAAGTACTGAAGACCTTTTCAGTTGAGAGTAAATTATTTTTTTCAACGTGGCTGAATGTTATTTAGTACATCAGGAATTCATGTAGTGAATTACTCTATTATATAACCGACCCAAGAAAATATATTCAGGCAGGGGCCCATCAGCCAATATTATCCTAGAAATGTCAAACCGGGCAAAAAGGGTTTCCCAGCGGGAACTGAAAAATTTTGTCCACTATCTGGAAGTGATGTCATTGCCCATGCTTGCACAGGAAGTGATGTCACTGCCCAAATGCTCTCCTGAAGCCACTGAATGCTCACTTTGCATGCCCGCACTAAATTAATGGAAAACTTGTAAAAACCTGGGGGAATTTGCTATGGAAATGGGAGACCAGGAGAAGGGGGCAAAAATAGGTAACTCACAAAAAATTATTGAGAGTTGACAGCTATGTTATACTGGGGTGTCCTGTTCCCTCATGAGCTCCTTCCCAACTGTGTGTTGGGGGTAACTGATTGTCACTCATACCCTGGGCCACTGACTGGCCTCTGACAGAAGACATTAGTATTCCTGGGCTGTACTCTGTTGCAAGGAGAAGGGAATTGCCCAGAATTTCAATTCCAAGGGTCCCTAAAGGAGAAACGGGCGACAGCTTTTCTTCAAAGTGACTGCAACGGCGATCGATTGTGCTTCGTGCAAGTGCAACTGAATGAATATCTCCTCTTGCCTTATCTTCAAATTCTCAGCTTTTCACTCAGGTAAAAACAGACAGGGGATTTTGGATTTGTAGTTCAGCAAGATCTGAGGACCTCAAATTACTGACTATCTTAGCCCTACCCATGCCAGGGATTCTATGTTTCTGGGATACAGGTTAAGTTGTATGGGACTGTGCGTTCCCTGGTTTGTGCCGGCACAAAAAGGGTTTAGGTTTTGGCGATATTTAATCACAGAAGGGAAAAGAGGCGCCACTCATATACGTATATCCGAGACATGGATTCAGTTGGACCCTCTTTATTTCATCATCACAGGGAATAAATGTGCAACTGACTCAGCAGATGAAACAGAGACTTACTTTATATGGTTTGCCATTCTTTGTGGACAATAAATCCAGTTCCTACATAAAGAAGCGAATAAAATAACTCTGGAAAATTGCATTGTTCAATGTGCTGGGGATGCAGCTCTCCGACGCTCTGCAACAACCTCATCAAACAGAATATCGACAGGGTTTTCTTATTAACCTCTGTTTATAGGGTGAGTGGAGAAAAGTTGACTTTTTGAGGCCTCTTATTAACATAGAGTAGAGTTGTCCCAGTTGTCAGAGCATCATGGATCTTGTCTTATTCTCACTATCTGTTCCTACTGTCTCCTTCTTGTCTTGCTTGTCCTGCTGTCTCCATCTTGTCCCGCAGTCTCCGTCTTACGCTACTGTTTCCATCTTGGCATACTGTATCCATTTTGTCCTACTGTCTCCAGCATCTTCTTCTGTTTCTATATTGTCCTACTGTATCCATCTTGTTTCACTGTTTCCATCTTGACACACCATCTCCATCTTGCAAATTATCTCCATTTTGTCCTACTGTCTCCATCTTGTCCTACCGTCTCCATCTTGCCCTTCTGTCTCAATCTTGGAAACTATCTCCATCTTATCCTACTGTCTCCATCTTGTCCCACCATCTCCATCTTGACATACCGTCCCCATCTTGGAAACTATCTCCATATTGTGCTTTTGTTTCCATCTTGCCCTACAGCGACTAAAGGGTTCTACTGTGGTAACATTACCGTATTATACCTGCTATTCCTCCAACCCACACTTTTTGTAGGCAAATAAACACATGTATTTACAGGGTCGAACTCCCCCTCCGGACTGGACCCCCCGCGCTGTGCCACGCACAATGTTGTTTTGTCACGACTGTCCCAAATAAGGGTGTTTATGGCAGGAGGAAGAGAAGCAGTGCTGGGTGCGGATCTGGGCTGGGCTCACAAGACCTGGGGGCCCATCTGTTTTTTTCTCGATGTCCCGTCGGCCCAGTCCGACCCTGTGTATATATATACTTTCTCTTTGCATTTCTCTCTTTGATCTGCACATTTCGGTACATTTATTTAAGTGCAGGAAACATGTATTAACAAAAGCAAGTTTTTGTTCACTGATAGCCAGTCCTAATTGGATTCTGTCTCCCTCCTTCCCAAGTAATTATTGTCTCTAGAGAGCAGTAAATCTGCTTGAAATTCATTCCTTCTGTGCATTAAATAATCACATAGACTGGATCCTGAATATAAAACCTGCCGAGAGCAAAATCCTTGGAGCTGCCATTCAAAAGCCTGTTATTTGCCCAGCGATACAACCCCCCCCCCCCCACACACACACAGCTACATATTGCATGCTATAGAGAATATTCTACTGATGGACTTTTCAATAGAATATACAAATGTGCATTCCAGTATCTGGAAGCAGCTTGTTTCTATTTATGTAAATATTTTCCCTTATACGGTACAGTATGTGGGTATAGCTTGATGTGTGCCCAGAAGATTCCTTCTTAAGTCTGAGCACTAAAGAATAAAACATCAAAGAAAACCAGCGGTCATACCCTACCCAACTTTTATTTTACATCTGTAGGAAAGTAATTCCACTACTGACTGGGTTCAAACTACTCCTGCATAAAGTGCAGAGTTTGGATTCTGGTGTAAAAGTCTTCTGGCAAGAGAAGCACACGAGGTCCAAACAAGAGAAGTAGAATCAAGCAAGACTAAGAGTTGACCCTATATCTCTACGATGGCTTCCATGCCGATGGAATGTCAACGATCATACTTTTGTCCTTCATTTTATATCTTAAATAACTTTGAAGCAATGATTTCCAGATTTTGAGCACCATGGAGCAATCCTCTTCCGGCTTCTTCTTTCTTCTCATGGCTGCACATGCGCACTGGTATAACCCCGGGCCAATGCAGTTTTCTGCTGATAGGAGCACCGGCCCTGGGTTTCAGGCAAGTAAATACAATCACTTGGGGTTGCCTAACATTTGGCCCCCCTGAAGTGGAAGAAGACTTTCCTTCTCCTTTAAAGATAATTCTAAGGCTCTTCTATTATGGTCCACCCCACCAATCTTTCCTTTCCTCGTGTATTCTCTTTATGCATGTTGGTATTGTTTCTGAAGGAATACTTCATCTCAGTTCCTCAAATATTCCTCAATAAAAGCTGCTGCAGTTAGGAGAAAATTAAAGATATTTCATCATTATCAATCCTATAAAAGTTTCATAAAACTCATCTTGGAACCAAAAGTCATGAAATGTTCTTTAGAAACAAAGTATCAGTTTGTTCAATGAGTGTAGGAGTTCCAGCACGATGTCAGCCTCCGCTCCATTGTTACGGAAGCCCCGTCTGTATCTCAGATACCTGCATGGACTCTCTTTAGTTATTAGCATGAAATTACGGTTTAGGGCTGACAGGCCTTATTGCTTAATATGGGCAGGACAGTTATCGTGGGGCTAATTCAATTACTGAAAATTTTCACCCATCACTTGGAGACATTCAATAACAAATCACTTCATTCTATGGGCGGCACCCACCATTGTATGAACATTTATGTTTAGAAGTAAATTCACATAATAACCAGTTGCTGAGTCTATAATTTCCAACCCTGTGTTTTTGTACAGATTATAATGGGAAAGATTTACAAAACATAAGAAAATGCGTCAAGAAATAGGGATGAATCAGAGATGAATTAGCTGCCATGGGATCAGTCAAGAACAAAAAGCAGAGCAGGCAGTAACCAACCCAACACTTTCCCCTTGTCTCTGTCCCTATATATCAGGTACCTATCTAGTGCTACCAATCCATATTTAGGGGAAATTAAAGTGTTCCAACACTTTCCCCTTATCTCTGTCTAGTCCCTCTTTCCTTACACTGTACCCCAAATGTGCCTCTGGGTTCAGGCACAGGATGGTTCAAGAGGGGAGACTTATTCCAGCTATTTAACCTCCCTGTGTAATGCAAAGCTAATTGCCCTATAGTTGGTACAATTAAGTGCAGAAAAGGGAAAATCAGCGAGAAAGCAGTGGATTTAACAATGAAGGAAAAGACAAGGAAATAATGTGTGTAATTTGGCACAATAGGCACAGAGTCGTTTATTCCCACGGCAAATAAAGCCTCAAATAGCCAATGTTTAGTGATATCAGGGGGAACTAATATATGCCTCTTGCCCAGATTGTACCCAATAATTGTAATTCTGAATCACAGCAAACTGAAGCAGTCACTGTACTGTGTCATAATGTGAGACAAAAACGAGATTGCTGATGGAAACTGACACATTCAAGGATATAACAAGCTGCTGCTCAGCCTATCTAACAAGCTGCCCAGGCTCCTTTCCCTGTAGCATTGCAGTGGGGTTATATAGCTAGGGGGAGTTCTCAGAAAGTAAGAAAGTAACAGCACTTGCCCTATGTGCCCTAAGCCCTGACGCTCCCTCTTCTTACAGCATTCTGGGCCCCTGATAGGGCCACCTGCACTGAGGGCAGGTCTGGACTGAGAATTAAAATAGGCCCTGGCATTTCAGGCACACAGAGGCCCAATGAGCCCCCACCAGCCCACTAAATACTGACTTTCTATGGGACCTTATAGCAGCCCCTCTGTCATTTGCCAGAACCCACAGATTGCCAGTCCGGGCCTGACTGAGGGTGTCATCTGGGCAGTGCCTGGGGTTAATTGGGCTGTGAAAATCAGTAACAGCCCTATCTGGCCAGCAGTTCTGTAGCGATACAGTATCGGGCCCGTGGCCAAAAAGCAACTCCTGGTAACCTTAAGAGCTGAAATTCCATTTTTTTAATTAGTGATGTGTTTCCCCCCACACACACTCAACCCACTCAGAATTTTTAAAACATCAAAAAAAACACTTCAGGGTGGCCAGGGGCCCAGAATTGTCCCTGGGTGTAAGTTATACCTAAAGGTGGACATACATGAAGAGATACTCTCGTTTGGTGACCTGGTCAAAGGAACGGATCTCTCTCCAATATTCCGACCTTGAGGTGGAAGATATCGGCAGATCCGAATACGGGCCCTAGTGCCCAACGATCGGATCACAACGTTGAACAAATGGGTGGTCGGATTGAGGACCACAACCAGGGCCGGAACTAGGGGTAGGCAGAGTAGGCACGTGCCTAGGGCGCAAAACTGGGGGGGGGGCAGGCACGTACCTGCTCTGTCGCCTACCCCATGTCCGGTCGCATCTCTCCCCTTGTATTTGCGATTGTGCGCATGCACGCATGGCACTTTGTGCTTCCTTGCATGGTGATGCACGCGTGCGTCAATTTGCGCATGTGCACAAAAGTACTGGTTTGCGCATGCTCGCGCTCAGTCAGCGCCAGCCCGGAAAAGTTTTCTAGGGTGCCTGTTGGGGCTGGCCCGGCCCTGACCACAACAAAAAACCAATGCGGTCCTCGATCTAAAGGGATTTATTTTGTACCCTGCCCGATCAACATCTGGCCAATTTTTAGCACAGCCTGTCTATTTAGCCAGTTTTTATTTTTACACTGAACAATTCCTTTAACAGTCAGAAACACTCCACTTTAAAGGGCAAGTATAGGAATGTCAGTGAGAACATCAGCACAAGCCCTGCTGGTTTAAACATTGGGGGTTAATAATACTAAGTGTAAGTTATACAAGAAAATCAGATGATTAAACCCCCCTATTTTGTTCTCTGTGTTTCCCAAGGACCCTGACCTTTAATTCCATGAGCCACATGCCTTAATAAATACACAGTTTCTGGGATTTCATATGTTTTGTTCTCTGTTCATCTGGGCCATATCCTTGCTGCTCATATTCAGTTATATTATTTTCATTCACAGAGACCCCCACCCCACGCTGTGTGACCTTTAATATAATTATATGTGCCGGGGCCCTAGTACTGAATGACTGGATCATGGAATGTTCCTCCACATGGAGGAACATTGCAGAACACTGCAAGAGCTTATAAGGAATAAATGCTAATATTGCAGAGACCCCATCTAAAAAAATAAGGCTACAAATGTATTAGTATTGCTACTTTTTATTACTTGTGTTTCTATTCAGGCCTCTCCTATTCATATTCCATCCTCTTATTCAAACCAGTGCATGGTTGCTAGAGTAATTTGGACCCTAGCAACCAGATTGCTGAAATTGCAAACAGGAGAGCTGCTGAATAAAAGCGAAATAACAAAAAAACACAAATGATAAACAATTAAAACCAATTGCAAATTGTCTCAGGTTATTACTTTCTATGTCATACTAAAGGTTAAAGGAGAACTAAACCCTAACAATGAATGTGGTTTAAAATGTTATATTGTATATAGTGAACTTATTGCATGAGGCTAAAGTTTCATCTTGTCAATAGCAGAAATGATCCAGGACTTCAAACTTGTCACAGGGGGTCACCATCTTGGAAAGTGTCTGTGACACTCACATGCTCAGTGGGCTCTGAGCAGCTGTTGAGAAGCTAAGCTTAGGGCTCGTCACTAATTATCCAGCAGAAAATGAGGTTGGTCTGTAATATAAGCTGATGCTACAGGGCTGATTATTAAATTCTAAAGCTAATTGCACTGGTTTCTGTGCTGCCATGTAGTAATTATCTGTATTAATTACTAATCAGCCTTATATTGTGACATTTCTATTCTATGTGTACTGTATATTGTGAGTGGGTCCCTAAAGTGACAGCAGCACAGAGCATGTGCAGTGAATCAGTAGAAAAGAAGATGGGGAGCTACTGGGGCATCTTTGGAGACACAGATCTTTACTGCTAAAGGGCTGTGGTTGCCTTGGGCTGGTACATAAGCACAAAACATAATATTCAACATTTCTACATACTTCTTTAGTTAGGCTTTACTTCTCCTTTAACTCAAAGGTGAACAATCCCAATATACAGGTCACGTCTCATTGCAAATGACTGAATGTGTGTCAGTAGACTTTCAGCACAGTAACCCAAGGTGATATTGAGTTAGCCCTTATGTCTTATTGATATCACCCTCCCGCAGAGCCAGCAGGGGCCACGCTGCAGAACCACCCATCCCTATAATCTGAAATCAATGAAAGGAAGAGACAAAAAGGAAAAATTGCATTTTATATTGACTGGAATCCACTCAACTGCTTCAATGACTTTGAAAAAAAATAGGGAAATAGGGGGATTCCCAGCCAATCAGCAGATGATCTTAATTCAGCCCCTGATAGGCTAAACCCCATTCAATGCAGCAAAGCCTCCATTAGAGAGGCCGAGAGCCAGGAACCCCCCCCCCCCCCGCAATTAAATATAAAGGGAATGAGGCCCCTCTCTCTCTCGCCTTTATTATTTGTTGTGTAACTATTGGAACATTTCTGCATTTCTGAAGGAAACCTGTTAGAACATTAAAATCAGCAGAGCAGGAAAACTTTAAAAAAAAGTCAATTTCAAAAAAGTAATTAAAATATGATAATATGGCCCAAACAAGAGCCGCGTCGCTCAGATGGAATTAACAGCAATGCCAGGAGGCTGCTTGATACATTCCATCTGATTTACAATATATTCTGGATTTATGTTCAGCAATAAATTCTCTTCTTCCTTTTATTTCCAAATGAATGAAAAATTCAGCAACTTCATTTCCATATTTATGTTCCTTTTATCTATTAAAGCCCAATATTTATATCAATATGTTATTTCAATAGATTCACAGTTTCTGCCGCATGTTTTGTTTGGTATTGGTGAAACCTGCTTAAAGGCCCAAAATCTCTGAAAATAACAGAAGGGGAATAGACAGTGATTTATTGGCTGTAAATGTTTTATTGACTGTTGTTTCAGTCTTTCCCAAAAATCTATTCTTCTCTGTTTGTTCACAATTATTGTTATGTCCTTCCATATAGATCTAGTGCAGGGACCAGTGAAGGCACAAAAGTACCAGCATTTGTATCCCCTTGTACTAAGCACAATTCAGCAGGAACAGCCCCTTAACTTTGCTCATAGTCTATACAGAGAGATCCCATAAAACTATGGCAGCATAGGTATTCCCTGTACTAAGCACAATTCAGCAGGAACAGCCCCTAAGTTTGCTCATAGTCTGTACAGAGAGATCCCATAAAACTATGGCAGCATAGGTATTCCCCTGTACTAAGTATAATTCAGCAGGAACAGCCCCTAAGTTTACTCACAGTCTGTACAGAGAGATACCATAAAACTATGTCAGCATAGGTATTCCCCTCCCCTGTACTAAGCACAATTCAGCAGGAACAGCCCCTAAGTTTGCTCATAGTCTGTACAGAGAGATCCCATAAAACTATGGCAGCATAGGTATTCCCCTGTACTAAGCACAATTCAGCAGGAACAGCCCCTAAGTTTGCTCATAGTCTGTACAGAGAGATCCCATAAAACTATGGCAGCATAGGTATTCCCCTGTACTAAGCACAATTCAGCAGGAACAGCCCCTAAGTTTGCTCATAGTCTGTACAGAGAGATACCATAAAACTATGGCAGCATAGGTATTCCCCTGTACTAAGCACAATTCAGCAGGAATGTAATAGACAGTGTAATATTATTAGTAGTACACTGCTCCTGTGACAGCTGATCATTCATTAGAGGATTGATTATTCACATGTATCACCGTCTCTGTGTATCTCTCCTGTATTAACTCAAGTTGTTAAGTTTATGAGCCAATTCATGGTTCAGGAGGAAAAATAAACTTCCACTTAATTACTATTGTATACAAATGAAAGACGGAGCTGTGTGAAATGGATAACTGCCTACCCTATGTACCGATACAGCCCTTTATGGCAGCTATTAAAGAGAATATTTACAAAAATTCAGTTTCTTCTTACATGATATCTTTCTTTTAGTGGTTTTTGAGATTAGCAGTTTTAGACTGTCAATACCAGGTTTTGCCTCAGACTCTCTTTTTTTAACAGCAGTGTCAGCTCCTCTAAGGTTAACTGTTTTCTGTTTGGGATTAGATCCCTTTGAAAGGATTTGATTGATTAGAAATGAAAGATGTCACACACTATACATCGATGGTTATTATTCCCTATTATTATGGGCTGTTAGATTTTATTACTACATTAGAGATTTATCATTAGTTTTTATTATGATCACATCCCCACAACCCCACCCCAGCTTTCATAACTCTCATTTTCCCTTGGCCAATTAGATTGTAAGCTCTGATGAGCAGTGTTACTCATTCTCATGTCCATTCCTCACCCCTACAGATACATACAGTATAATTTCTACCCTCCCACGTGTGCCTGTGCATTACCAGTTACCATTGTCATAATATATGAAAAGAACAACTGGAGAGCCTTTTAAATCTTTTGGTGTAGTTTTATTGAAGCACTACATGTTTTGGACCACACGGGTCCTTCCTTGGGTGCAGTCCCCATGTGGTCCGAAAACATGTAGTGCTTCAATAAAACTACACCAAAAGATTCAAAAGGCTCTCCAATTGTTATTTTCATATATGTTACTATTTTGGAGGTGGCTACTCTTTCTACTGTTGAAGAGCCAAATTAACACGCATCTAACGAGCTGTGGTCGAAGCAGGAAAACCCAAAATCTACATTATACCAGTGGCAAAACTATTATTTTATTATTTTTGGGGCCCCCAGAATGTTTAGAGGTTGACCTGTTTTAATTGAAATTGGATCAGAATTAGGGCCACATGGGGCCCCTATAACTCCTGTCCCCCCTGCAACCGCAGGGTCTGCTTCCTCTGTAGTTGCTCCCCTACCAGTTACCCAAGGAGATGGTGTCATGTCAGAGCAAAAGTTTATCTGGGCTCAGTGTCTCTGTAGGTGGTTGATGAGATTTGGGGTGTCTGTATGTATGTGTGTATGTGTGGGGGACATATAAAGAAGGACATTTGTATAAGGACCAATGCAAAACTTCAGAGCCTACATTTTTCTTGAGCCCCTTTGTGTTCTGAAGAGACCAGTGGCCCAAATAAGCACAAGCCCAAGAAGATAGATAGGCATTGTTATCAGTTAAGCCCTAGTCTGTTGCTCAGGCTTTCAGCTCATTTATAAGAACTGCAGTCTCGTGCCATTTTAATGAACCAGTCAATTGTACCCAACCCGAATGTCACGTGATCTGTAGCTCAAAGGGTTACACATTGATTTATGTGCCATGACCTCAAGTCATTGCGCTGCGGATGCTACTATGCATTTTTCATAAGAAATACGACTTGTTCCTCAGATCAATAATGTTTAGTTAAGGTGCGACTGTAAAGGTACCAACAGGAGGCTTAATGTGTTGCCCGGGGCTGTTCCCGCTTGAGAATAATGTATTCTGGTACTTATAACCCAAAAGTACACGACGGCTGGTGCTTGGAAGCATTGCCAGGACCCAACTCAGCAATAAAATTTAGGGTGAAGTCTGAATTCATTGCAATGGTGTAATTTCAGGAGCCTTGGACCCCCCACTGCAAAGCCCCCCGATTCTCCAATGAAATCACTGGTGACCTGCCGCAAATGAAGAATGACTGCAATTTTGCCCCCCCCTTGTGGTTACACTGCACATTAACCGAATATTTAAGCCTAATGAGATTCAGGTTATACTGGACCAATGGACCTTGCTGTAGAAACCCATTGACTGAACTGATTGATCTGGCCAATGAGAGAGTGAGATATTTCTGCAGAATGTTCCATAATGGCAGGAGCAGCCCTGTGTAAGAATGAATTGGGTTGTTCACCTATGGGTTAACTTTTAGTATGACGTAGCGAGTGATATTCTGAGACAATTTGCAATTGGTTTTTTATTTTTTTATTTATTTAGCTTTTTATTATCTCTCCAGTTTGCAAATCCAGCAATCTGGTTGCTAGGCTCCAAGTTACCCTAGCAACCATGCACTGATTTGAATAAGAGACTGGAATATAAATCGGAGAGGCCTGAATATAAAGATGAGTAACAAAAAGTAGCAATAACAATAAATGTGTAGCCTTACAGAGCATTTGTTTTTAGATGGGGTCAGTGACCCCCATTTGAAAGCTGGCAAGAGTCAGAAGAAGAAGGCAAATCATTCAAAAATGATAAAAATTAAATGATGAACACCAAATTAAAATTTGCTTAGAATTGGCCATTTTAAAACATACTAAAAGTTAATTTAAAAGTGAGAAGGAGAAGGAAAGTCCTTTACCACTTGGGGGAGCCAAATGTTAGGCACCCCCTAGTGAATGTATATACTGACCTGAAACCCCAGGCTTCTTCTTTTTTCAAATTTCCCGGGGCAGACGCATGCGCAATAGAATGAAAAAGCTGACATTTTAGTTAAAGTTCGGGCTTTTCACTCTAATGCACATGCGCAGCTGCATGGAAAAAGAAGAAGCTGGAAGAGACGTGGTGCTCGCTGGAATAACTCCTGGACCGGTGCAGTTTTCTGCTGAAAGGAGCACCCGGGGTTTCAGGTAAGTAAATACATTCACTTGGGGTTGCCTAACATTTGGCACCCCCAAGTGTGAAACGACTTTCCTTCTCCTTTAAGTCTGGGAGAATGGTGCACAGCAGGCAGTGACTTAGGGAGGACACTGGAGATGGAGGGTGTCCAATATTTTAATTTGTTTCTATGGAGTTTGGTCGAACCTTGTCCCTTAATCCTGGAAACTAAAGCTGCTACTATAACTAGAACAGGGGAACCCAAAGCAGGAACTACAGGGCACCAAGGACACAAACTTATATCACTGACCCAATTTTACACCAGGGCTTTGGGGCTGTAGATATGTCTCTCCTGTTATTTAGGAATATATATATACACTGTATATATGGAGTCACAGCAGAATGAGATTTCTTCCTGAATATCACAACAGAAAACTACTTATAAAAAAAGTATACAGTAAAAAGGAGAAATCCTTTAAAATTTGTAATTGAAAACAATGTAGTGCAACATCCCCATCTAGTGTTCCTGCCCCTGTATTACATCCAAAATATTGGGTAACATTCACAGCATAGCAGCAGGTCTGTGTGACTTTGTGAGATATTTTATGGGGTTGTAGTACAACAAGAGCTGAGAGCTCATTATACACTAATTGTCACAGGCAGCCTCTGGTCGTGTAGCCACTAATCACACTAATGAAATAAGGGTAGAACTCCACGGGTGATTTTAGCGCGAACTGGCGCGCTGCGCAAAAAGGCAGGTGTCAAATCAGATGCGATGGAAATAAGGTAAGCAACAGGAACGTTGGATGGTGTCGCAGCGTTCGAATGTCGGATGCAGACGCTGCATCTGCATCCGACAGTTGTGATGTGGCGGATGAATGCTGCGACTTCATCCAGCATTTCCATTGCTTACCTTATTTCCATCGCATCCAACTTGATGCCTGCGTTTTTGTGCAGCGCATGGGATCACCCGTGGAGTTCTATCCTTAGATGTATGCTGCAGACTGCATTGATTTTTTGTGCAACATGCATCTGTATTAATTGATAATTAGCCTTGCAGGACATGGATTCAATATGCGTTCTGTTTTTAAGGGGTGGGCTCGCAATTCCAGGTAGCCCTCAATTATGTAATCTCCTACTTGGTGATTACTTGGAGATGGTGACCCCTGACTTCCTGTAGTGCTAGGGCTGCCTCTTGCCCAATAAACAGTCATAAAATTATGACCAGCAGCTTGAAAGATTTCCCCATCCATGTGTCAGTATGTATCGTGTACTCAGTGCTACATCAATACATGAGTTAATATAACATTATTACCCAAAGTAATAAATAATTAATTCAGTAAGAAATTGATGAGACAAAATTATATGAATCAGAGTTTACGATAGTACGGTGGTTTTATATTGCCCCTCCTCTCAAATCTATGAGAATGTTTCCTTTATTAAAAAGTTATCCATAATTTATTTAAGTGGAATAAGTGGCCCAGAAATCTAACTTTGCCTTTGCCGGATGATGTCACAAGAGCATGACTGTTAGTGATGATATCATAATGGCAACCATGATTGTTAGTGATGACCTCATAATGGTGCCCCTGACACAAGCTGGTATAAGGGCTGTTTACAGTTGGGATTGTCAGATTAGTGACTGAATGCGACCATGAGGTCACTAATCATCACCCTGTTCATTTTCACTGGATTTTTACGAGTAAGTTCTGTTCATGTTAATGGGTTCATGTATGGGAATTGTATCTGAGCCATTATGGGTTCCTCTTATTAGCGTTATCTGTTAATGTACCAGTGACTTATGGGTTTGCTGAGAGGTTTCTATACAATGTACAGCCCCCTGTCCCAAACATCTGATCCATGTACTTTTCTCTTACAGGAAAGAGATATCAAAGAACATATTGAGACATCGGATTATGTGACTGAAGGATTCAACTACATCAAGCTCAGTTTGCCAGTTTGCCCAGTGTCTGTTGAAAAGGCCGGTTATGTAGAGGATGTAGAGTGCGGCAATACCCTGTTTGTACAGGAAGAGATCAGACCAGTCCCTCTGCTGATTCCTACAGACATAAGATGTGATGTAAGTCAGTATTGATTTATGTGTTACCAATGCTCTATACAGGGAGTAGGAAGGGAACATGTTATTATGGGATGTACTGATATTCTATCTATTGTTCCGCTGTGTGACTAACTGATCCTCTCCTATTGCAGGGCTTGCGTTGTCCAATTCCACCTATAGAGGGTCAGCTCACTAACCGAGAGCCAGAGCTGAGTAGCGCCATCATTCAGGTAAGATGAGAATATCATCTACATAGTGGGTCTGACATGACATGATTGGAATGACTTTAATTGTCTGACCAATCCCTAATGTACTGATATGTCAGTGATTGAGGGTCCAACTGTCTGACTAACTGATGTTCTTCTGTTGTAGGAGTTCCAGCTAATTGTGCCTTATATTGAGACCCTCATCAGAGATACTGAGAATGGCACTAGTGTGAAAGGAATCATTTTGGTAAGTCATTAGAATAATGAGCTCATTTGAAAACAATTCAATATCTAAATCAGACTGGGAATCTGTGAGTTGCTCTGGAATCAGACTTTCCTAGTCTACTCTCACTGCTAGTGAGTTGTTTTCTTAATAATATATATGAATATTATAAAGGGAATAAAGTTCGATTCCATAGGAAGCCTCTGTGGGAAATATTCCCATTAGGTTAAAGAATGTTCTTTGTACTGAGACTTTTTTTCCCCTTTTATGTAGGGCTTCTTGTTACCAGAAATCTTTGCCTTTCTACTGGAATTC
Source organism: Xenopus laevis (assembly GCF_017654675.1). Classification (NCBI taxonomy): domain Eukaryota; kingdom Metazoa; phylum Chordata; class Amphibia; order Anura; family Pipidae; genus Xenopus; species Xenopus laevis. The sequence goes on along the minus strand of NC_054379.1, from coordinate 23,180,504 downwards.
TGTTATGGACACTGGTCCAGCAGAAAGAAGGCAGAAAAGGAAAAAGATGAGGCCCCTTCTGAGAGAGAGAAGGAAGGGCCACAACGTCCTGCTCTAACCCATGATAACATGGAGGAAGAATTTGGAGGCACTAAGAAAAAGAAAAAACAGCGCCACTCTGAGACTCATGATCACCAAGGCTCAGAGAAACCAAAGAGCAGTGAAAGAATAACAGCAGAAGAGGAGACGGAATTAAAGCAGCTTTTGCAACAGTTCATCTGCCAATGCTTGGAAGGAGATTTCTAAGGAGAAGACATAAGGAGAAGTGGGCTGGAGGGAGGAAAAAACTTCTACAGATTTAACATTTTTCATACAGAATGAATTTTTTATTACAAATTTCTACTGGAATCATATTGCTCAGTTGCAACTATGATTAATGCAACTATTATACAATTTAAAGTATTTTCTATATATTTTTTCTATATATTTTCTATATTCACATTTCCCTTCCCATGCTATTGATATTTGTAATAAAATGTTAAGAATAAAAATTCAGACTGAGTTGTATTTCGTTATAGCAGAAATGAAACTAATATGGATTTTGCCAAATTTCACTTGTGAGAAATATTTGAAAGTCTTTTGTGTTTGTGCGTAATGGTAATTCATAGGAGGTGAACCTCTAGGGTTGCCACCTTCATGTCTGGCTGAGACCGGGCGGGGGGCGGGTCTGTGACGACAGTGGGCGGGCCTGCGACTATGAGGCGGTGATCAGTGATTGGCCGATCGCCGTGTCAATCAAGGGAATACTGCCTGGTTTTCCTTATTTGAAAAACCGCGCAGGAAGTATAGACCCAGGCAGCCCCTCAAAATACCGGGCTGTCCGGGTCAAAACCGGACAGGTGGCAACCCTATGAACCTCCCAGATACCTTCTAGAATGATATAATGTTGATGTGGCTGGAGTGAGCTCTATCCATATTATTGTCAGAGAAATCCACAATTCAGATTTATTGCAAGAAGATTTAATTGGAACATGAAGTATTTTTGGGGGGTACTGGGGGTAAACTATCTTTTGAAAGTCTATTTATCATGTAATATAATATTTATTAAATGAGTACATGCTAGAAGGTGTCTACAATTTATATTTATATTTCCAGATGAATTGCATATATATATGTAGGGCCCTATAGGGATACAGGCCCTATAGAGTTAATCTTTTCACCATTTCCTTGGGTTATTGGGTAGAATCCCTGTTACAAAATAACCTTTACAGTGATAGGCTGAAAGATTTGATGACACTCCTATATAGTGTGTGCAGGGAGTGGCTTCTTCCTCTTTTGCCTCTGGATGTGATTCCAGCTGGATGTGCTCAGGGGGACTGAGTGCAATAGGCCCAGAAGAAGGCATGTGTCCATGTCGGGGACCAGGTAACCCCGTGAATGAGGAACAGATATACTAGGGCAGACTTGTCATAGTCTCTCTAGGAGAGAAAGGCAGAGAGGATAGAGAGAAAGAGCAGCTGAAGCTCCAACGAGGATTTGCAGTAAGGGAGTAGCTTCCCAGAGGCTCTGTGTGTTGCCTCCAGTCAGGGACCTCAGTGAAGAGGGACTGTAGGGTAGAATCTGCTTTCCAGACAACTTCCAGGAGGGAAAGGTTGTACTGCATTTGCCTGTGTACTCTCTGTGTGAGTCTGCCTTGTTCGGTGTGAACTCTCAATACGCTGCTTTCCTCAACTCCTGCGTGAGTACTGAAACCTGTGGTCCTTTGCCCTTTTTGGCATAATAAACCGTTCCTGATTGTTAAGAACCTCCTGGCGCCCAAGTTGTTTTTGTGTGCACAGTAGCCTGGGGTGATGTAGTTGCACTACACCATAGAGGGAACACTTCGACTTAGCGAAGGCCCTGCCCTGGGTGTAAGTCGCGTGTAACCCATACTCTAGTGTTCTAGCTGGTGAATTAACCCCGGGTGGCCCAAATAGGTGTTACATATATATTACAGTTGTAGTGGAAGGGAAAGTCTCCTATGAGAAGCTGCCAGGTGTTGCAGAGGTGGGAGGTGCCAGGTGACTTCTTTCCAGGTATTGCCCAGGGCACAGTGGGGAGATGGTTTTGGGTTTTTAGAGAACTCGGCTTTTTCTATACATGTGATAGTGACCATTTTATTGAAAAAAAAACATACACTGGGGCAATAAAGACACTTAGGTGCATATTTATGGAATATCTGTCTGTGCAGTAAAGATTAATATCCAGCAGTTTAATATTTTCACAAATGATTAAAGGACAAGGAAATTCATCACATAGCAGTCACCATTTGTGTACCCAGGACACAAATAAGCACTCACCCCAAATCTACCCCTAACTGGCCTTCAGGTTGGACCCCCAACCATATTTTTGGCTTCCATTCCCATAATATGCCAAGAAGTGAGTTAGGCCACTGAATTTGTTAGAAAGAGAAGCTTGTAATTGGCTCAGACATGTAACTAAATGAGGGGTATAATTAGTGAAGGAGCTTAGAGAAATGATTGGTTACTTTCCTGTTTCAGAGTGGTCCTATTGGGGACTTGTCTGAGGAATTAAAGATGGAAAGTGTAATCAATACATTCTGCTGCAGTGGATCTGTAGGTGGGTGATGATATTTGGGGTGTCTGTATGTATGTGGGGGGGGACGTATAAAGATGGACATTTGTATCAGGACCAATACATAACTTCAGAGCCTACATTTTTCCTGAGCCCATTTGTGTTCTGCAGTGGCCCAAATAAGCATCCCAAGAAGATAGATTGGCACCAGTTAAGCCCAATTCTGTTGCTCAGGCCTTCAGCTCATTTATAAGAACTGCAGTCTCGTGCCATTTTAATGAACCGTCAATTGTACCCAACCGAATGTCACGTGATCTGTAGCTCAAAGGGTTACACATTGATTTATGTGCCGTGACCTCAAGTCATTGCGCTGCGGATGCTACTATGCATTTTTCATAAGAAATACGACTTGTTCTTCAGATCAATAATGTTTAGTTAAGGTGCGACTGTAACGGCACCAACAGGAGGCAATGGGGCAAATTCACTAAGCCGCGAAGCGCCGAACGCTAGCGTTAATTCCCTAGCATTTGGCATTTTCGCTACTGCGCAAATTCACTAACGAACGCTGGCGTAGTTTCGCTAGTGTTACTTCGCAACCTTACGCCAGGCGAATTTTCGCTAGCGACGAAACTACGCAAATTCACTAACTTGCGCAGTGTACTGACCGCTACCTTTTACGCTAGACTTCCTTCGCCACCTCAGACCTGGCGAAGCGCAATAGAGTAGATAGGGATTGTTTAAAAAAAAGTCAATTTTTTTTCTAAGTCCCAAAAAAACGCTGGCGTGTTTTCTACATGATGGCTGATAGGCTGAAAAAGATCGAAAAATTTTTGGGGCTCCCCTTCCTCCCCCCTACATTTCCTGACTCATGGCAACTTACCTAGACAGTGGGCACATGTGTAGGGCAAAATAAAATTTTTATTTGCTGATTTGAAGGTTTTCTAGGCATTTGTAGTGCAGATACGTGTTCCTCCATTGAAATTTGAATTTCGCGCCGTATGCAAATTAGCCTTCGCTAGCGTAACTTCGCTTTATATAGCGAATCAACGCTAGCGCAACTTCGGATTTTAGTGAATTTGCGGAGCCCTGGTGAAACTACGCCTGGCGAAGTGCGGCGAAGTTGCGCCTGACGCAACTTCGCATCTTAGTGAATTTGCCCCTTAATGTGTTGCCCGGGGCTGTTCCCGCTTGAGAATAATGTATTCTGGTACTTATAACCCAAATGTACATGACGGCCAGCGCCGGATTCGCTGAACGGGCGCCCCTAGGCCGTGCACTCCGCGCAGTCCTATCGCCCGCCCGCGCTACCACACGCTGGCGCAAAAGTGAGCGTGCGAGCGCCGGAGCACTGGGGAGCACAGGCTCCCCACAGAGCGGCTGGGCGGCATGCCGCCCCCAAAAATGTGCCACCTGAGGCCTGGGCCTATGTGGCCTCGCCACAAATCTGGGCCTGACAACGGCTGGTGCTTGGAAGTGTTGCCAGGACCCAAATCAGCAACAAAATTCAGGATGAAGTCTGAATTCATTGCAATGGTGTAATTTCAGGAGCCTTGGCTCCCCGCTGCAAAGCCCCTGATTCGCCAGGTAAATCATTGGTGACCTGCCGCAAATGAAGAACGCCTGCAATTTTGTTCCCCCTTGTAGTTACACCGCACATTAACTGAATATTTCACCCTAATGAGATTCAGGTTATACTGGACCAATGGACCTTGCTGTAGAAACCCATTGACTGAGCTGATTGATCTGGCCAATGAGAGAGTGAGATATTTCTGCAGAACGTTCCATAATGGCAGGAGCGGCCCTGTGTAAGAATCAAAAGGGTTGTTCACCTTTGAGTTAACTTTTAGTATGACGTAGTGAGTGATATTCTGAGACAATTTGCAATTGGTTTTCATTTTTTTATTTTTTGAGTTATTTAGCTTTTTATTATCTCTCCAGTTTGCAAATCCAGCAATCTGGTTGCTAGGCTCCAAATTACCCTAGCAACCATGCACTGATTTGAATAAGAGACTGGAATATAAATCGGAGAGCCCTGAATATAAAGATGAGTAACAAAAAGTAGCAATAACAATAAATGTGTAGCCGTACAGAGCATTTGTTTTTAGATGGGGTCAGTGACCCCCATTTGAAAGCTGGCAAGAGTCAGAAGAAGAAGGTAAATCATTCAAAAATGATAAAAATTAAATGATGAACACCAAATGAAAATTTGCTTAGAATTGGCCATTCTAAAACATACTAAAAGTTCATTTAAAAGTGAGAAGGAGAAGGAAAGTCCTTTACCACTTGGGGGTGCCAAACAGGGCCGGACTGGGAGTAAAAAGCAGCCCCCGCAAAAAAATCAAAGCAGCCCACACATTAATGTGTGCTGGTGTTTTACTTATACACACACATATTTTATATATGTGTATATATATATATATATATATATATATATATATATATATATATATATCCTTATTTACAGTAGGGGGTACATTATCCCTTATAGTACATGAGTAATACTCAGAGTTCCCTGTATAACTCAGCCTGCAGCCTTGTGCCTTTATATGGTCACAGAACCCCTCAGGGGCTTCTAATATCCTTATCATTTACAGTAGGGGGCACATTATCCCTTATAATACATGAGTGATACTCAGAGTTCCCTGTATAACTCAGCCTGCAGCCTTGTGCCTTTATATGGTCACAGAACAACCCCTCAGTGACTTCTAATATCCTTATCATTTACAGTAGGGGGCACATTATCCCTTATACATGAGTGATACTCAGAGTTCCCTGTATAACTCAGCCTGCAGCCTTGTGCCTTTATATGGTCACAGAACAACCCCTCAGTGACTTCTAATATCCTTATCATTTACAGTAGGGGGCACATTATCCCTTATAATACATGAGTGATACTCAGAGTTCCCTGTATAACTCAGCCTGCAGCCTTGTGCCTTTATATGGTCACAGAACAACCCCTCAGTGACTTCTAATATCCTTATCATTTACAGTAGGGGGTACATTATCCCTTATAATACATGAGTGATACTCAGAGTTCCCTGTATAACTCAGCCTGCAGCCTTGTGCCTTTATATGGTCACAGAACAACCCCTCAGTGACTTCTAATATCCTTATCATTTGTTTTTAGTAAACTCCCCCTCATATTAAACTGCAATTTAAAGCAGTTGTGCCAGCTCTTTTTACCAGTGTTTTGTTTAATTTAGAAAGTAGTAGAAATGGGGGGGGGGGACAGGTTCCTACTAGCCCCCTTAGCATCTTTATAATTGTAGTATGCATGAACTCAAACACACAGCACAGCCACTCTAATCAACTGAATTTTAAGGGGTTAAACTGAAATTTTAACCACATTCATAGATAGATAGGTAATGTTTCTTTTTAAAGTGATTCTGACACCTTCCTATAATTGACAGGAACATGTCAGTCACACTAGCAAAGGACTGCACAGAGATTTCATGTCATGATCAAATTCTTGTAATATATGCTTCCTTCCTTTAAACATACAGAGCCCCAGAAACAGAAAAGGATTTAAATGACATTTTTACCTCTTAGAAATGTACTTAAAGCTACAGAGAAATCATTTTTCCTCTGTGTCTGGGGTGAAACGAAGGCTGGGTGTATCCTTTCATTAACACACAGGAATTAGTCATAGCTGTGAGTGACATGCAGCACTGGGCAATGGCAGCCCAGGTCCCGCCCACAATCTTTCTGTTTCAAGTCTGCGTTGTGTTCTCTGAAGCACAAATGCAGCATGTGACAAACTCCCAACATCTCCTCCTGCCAAATGAGCCCCAAGTGACAAGCAGGAGCACTAGTTACAAATAGTCCCTCAAACACACCGACAATGAACTAACGAGTTCTGGTCCTCTGTAGCGCCTGGGCACAGACTCGCCAGTTTGACAGCAGGAACTATAAAGGGCCTGGTTGCACCAGTTTCAGCATAAGGATTCCCAACTAATAGAAGCACTACAGCAGAGAATCACCTCTTCGTCATCCTCATCTTCCTTCTCAATGCTGGGGCTTCTCGCTGCTTCCTGCAAAGTTTCTAGGGGCAGATCGGAAGAGGACATGTCTGTAGTACAGCGTATGAGAACACACAGGGGTCAGGCTGTCGGGAAGTGCGTCACCAGAAGCAGCCGGCGAACTACCACAGTGTTGCGATTAGAGCGTAAACATTTTGTCTGTGTATAAAGTTATATTCCAGGTGTCTGCAACCTATATATTTATACATGCGGACGCAGTGTGTCATTCCACCGGCCATGAGTTCAAAGATAAGAGCACCGCATCTAATTAAGCAGCGGGCGGCCCACTTGAACTCAGAGTAGATCGGCCCTTCGGGCATTTGCCCGACTGGACAGATTACCAGTCCGGGCCTGGTGCCAAATGTTAGGCACCCCCAAGTGAATGTATTTACTTACCTGAAACCCCAGGCTTCTTCTTTTTTCAAATTTCCCGGGGCAGACGCATGCGCAATAGAATGAAAAAGCTGACATTTTAGTTAAAGTTCTGGCTTTTCACTCTAATGCGCATGCGCAGCTGCATGGAAAAAGAAGAAGCTGGAAGAGAAGTGGTGCTCACTGGAATAACTCCAGGATGGTGCAGTTTTCTGCTGATAGGAGCACCCGGGGTTTCAGGTAAGTAAATACATTCACTTGGGGTTGCCTAACATTTGGCACCCCCAAGTGTGAAATTACTTTCCTTCTCCTTTAAGTCTGGGAGAATGGTGCACAGCAGGCAGTGACTTAGGGAGGACACTGGAGATGGAGGGTGTCCAATATTTTAATTTGTTTCTATGGCGTTTGGTCGAACCTTGTCCCCTAATCCTGGAAACTAAAGCTGCTACTATAACTAGAACAGGGGAACCCAAAGCAGGAACTACGGGGCACCAATGACACAAACTTATATCACTGACCCAATTTTACACCAGGGCTATGGGGCTGTAGATATGTCTCTCCTGTTATTTAGGAATATATATATACACTGTATAAATGGAGTCTCAGCAGAATGAGATTTCTTCTTGAATATCACAACAGAAAACTACTTAGAAAAATATAAAAAAGGAGAAATCCTTTAAAATTTGTCATGGAAAACAATGTAGTGCAACATCCCCATCTAGTGTCCCTGCCCCTGTATTACATCCAAAATATTGGGTAACATTCACAGCACAGCAGCAGGTTTGTGTGACTTTGTGAGATATTTTATGGGGTTGTAGTACAACAAGAGCTGAGAGCTCATTATACACTAATTGTCACAGGCAGCCTCTGGTCGTGTAACCACTAATCACACTAATGAAATAAGGGAAGAACTCCACGGGCGATTTTGGCGCGAACTGACGCGTAGCGCAAACGCAGGTGTCAAAATGGATGCAACGGAAATAAGAGGTAAGCAACAGGAACGTTGGATGGTGTCGCAGCATTCGTCCGATGCATCAAGAATGTCGGATGCAGACGCTGCACCTGCATCCGACAATTGTGACGTGGCAGATGAATGCTGCAACTTCATCCAGCATTTCCATCTCTTATCTTATTTCCATCACATCCGACTTGACGCCTGCGTTTTTGTGCAGCGCATGGGATCACCCGTGGAGTTCTATCCTTAGATGCATGCTGCAGACTGCATTGGTTTCTGTGCAACATGCATTTGTATTAATTGATAATTAGCCTTGCAAGACATGGATTCAATATGCTTTCTGTTTTTAAGGGGTGGGCTCGCAATTCCAGGTAGCCCTCAATTATGTAATCTCCGACTTGGTGATTACTTGGAGATGGCGACCCCTGACTTCCTGTAGTGCTAGGGCTGCCTCTTGCCCAATAAACAGTCATAAAATTATGACCAGCAGCTTGAAAGATTTCCCCCTCCATGTGTCAGTATGTATCGTGTACTCAGTGCTACATCAATACATGAGTTAATATAACATTATTACCCAAAGTAATAAATAATGAATATTGTAAGAAATTGATGAGACAAAATTATATGAATCAGAGTTTACGGTGGTTTTATATTGCCCCTCCTCTCAAATCTATGAGAATGTTTCCTTTATTTAGAAAGTTATCCATAATTTATTTAAGTGCAAATAAGTGGCCCAGAAATCTAACTTTGCCTTTGCCGGATGATGTCACAAGAGCATGACTGTTAGTGATGATATCATAATGGCAACCATGATTGTTAGTGATGACACAAGCTGGTATAAAAGCTGCTCACAGCTGGGACTGTCAGATTAGTGACTGAATGCCACCATGAGGCCACTAATCATCATCCTATTCATTTTCACTGGATTTTTAAGAGTAAGTTCTACTTATTTGTACTGGGAAGATATATAAGGGATTTCTATCTGAGCCATATGGATTCCTATCATTATATTTGAGTTGTTGTATTTATTTTGCTATTGTGTGGGTTTGTGATACTATGCACTGTACTATGTACAACCTGTCCTACACAGATACCTGCATTCTATATCAATGCATGAGTTTATAAAACCTTATTATTTGGAAGTAAAACAAAAGTAAAATGTTATCATGATAAGGTCGTTTTATAATTCACACCCCCTGGGATTGTCAGATTAGTGACTGCATGCGACCATGAGGCCATTAATCATCACCCTGTTGATTTACACTGGATTTTTACGAGTATGTTCTGTTCATGTTAATGGGTTCATGTATGGGAATTGTATCTGAGCCATTATGGAATCGTGTTATTAGTGTTATCTGTTAATGTACCAGTGACGGGTTTGCTGAGAGGTTTCTATACAATGTACAGCACCATGTCCCAAACATCTGATCCATGTACTTTTCTCTTACAGGAAAGAGATATCAAAGAACATATTGAGACATCGAATTATGTGACTGAAGGATTCAACTACATCAAGCTCAGTTTGCCAGTTTGCCCAGTGTCTGTTGAAAAGGCCGGTTATGTAGAGGATGTAGAGTGCGGCAATACCCTGTTTGTACAGGAAGAGATCAGACCAGTCCCTCTGCTGATTCCTACAGACATAAGATGTGATGTAAGTCAGTATTGATTTATGTGTTACCAATGCTCTATACAGGGAGTAGGAAGGGAACATGTTTTTATGGGATGTACTGATATTGTATCTATTGTTCCGCTGTGTGACTAACTGATACTCTCCTATTGCAGGGCTTGCGTTGTCCAATTCCACCTATAGAGGGTCAGCTCACTAACCGAGAGGCAGAGCTGAGTAGCGCCATCATTCAGGTAAGATGAGAAAATCATCTACATAGTGGGTCTGACATGACATGATTGGAATGGCTTTTATTGTCTGACCAATCCCTAATGTACTGATATGTCAGTAATTAAGGGTCCAACTGTCTGACTAACTGATGTTCTTCTGTTGTAGGAGTTCCAACTAATTGTGCCTTATATTGAGACCCTCATCAGAGATACTGAGAATGGCACTAGTGTGAAAGGAATCATTTTGGTAAGTCATTAGAATAATGAGCTCATTTGAAAACAATTCAATATCTAAATCAGACTGGGAATCTGTGAGCTGCTCTGGAATCAGACTTTCCTACTCTACTCACTGCTAGTGAGTTGTTTTCTTAATAATATATATGAATATTATAAAGGGAATAAAGTTCGATTCCATAGGAAGCCTCTGTGGGAAATATTCCCATTAGGTTAAAGAATGTTCTTTGTACTGAGACTTTTTTTCCCCTTTTATGTAGGGCTTCTTGTTACCAGAAATCTTTGCCTTTCTATTGGAATTCTGTTATGGACACTGGTCCAGCAGAAAGAAGGCAGAAAAGGAAAAAGATGAGGCCCCTTCTGAGAGAGAGAAGGAAGGGCCACAACGTCCTGCTCTAACCCATGATAACATGGAGGAAGAATTTGGAGGCACTAAGAAAAAGAAAAAACAACGCCACTCTGAGACTCATGATCACCAAGGCTCAGAGAAACCAAAGAGCAGTGAAAGAATAACGGCAGAAGAGGAAACGGAATTAAAGCAGCTTTTGCAACAGTTCATCTGCCAATGCTTGGAAGGAGATTTCTAAGGAGAAGACATAAGGAGAAGTGGGCTGGAGGGAGGAAAAACTTCTCCAGATTTAACATTTTTCATACAGAATGAATTTTTTATTACAAATTTCTACTGGAATCATATTGCTCAGTTGCAACTATGATTAATGCAACTATTATACAATTTAAAGTATTTTCTATATATTTTTTCTATATATTTTTTCTATATATTTTCTATATTCACATTTCCCTTCCCATGCTATTGATATTTGTAATAAAATGTTAAGAATAAAAATTCAGACTGAGTTGTATTTCTTTATAACAGAAATGAAACTGATATGGATTTTGCCAAATTTCACTTGTTAGGAAATATTTGAAAGTCTTTTGTGTTTGTGCGTGTGAATGCATCATGGGATCCTGGTAAAAAAAAAAGTTCATAGGCAAAAGTATCACTCCTGGAACAAAAGGTATCATGAAAAGGTATCCCGTAAGGAGCAAAATGGTAATTCATAGGAGGTGAACCTCTAGGGTTGCCACCTTTATGTCTGGCTGAGACCGGGCGGGGAGCGGGTCTGTGACGTCAGTGGGCGGGCCTGCGACTGATGCAGCGATCAGCGATTGACCGATCGCCGTGTCAATCAAGGGAATACCGCCCGGTTTTCCTTATTTGAAAAACCGTGCAGGAAGTATAGACCCAGGCAGCCCCTCAAAATACCGGGCTGTCTGGGTCAAAACCGGATAGGTGGCAACCCTATGAACCTCCCAGATACCTTCTAGAATGATATAATGTTGATGTGGCTGGAGTGAGCTCTATCCATATTATTGTCAGAGAAATCCACAATTCAGATTTATTGCAAGAAGATTTAATGAGAACATGAAGTACTTTTGGGGGTACTGGGGGTAAAGTATCTTTGGAAGTATTTTTTTGAGTCATTTCTCATGTAATATAATATTTATTAAATGAGTACATGCTAGAAGGTGTCTACAATTTATATTTATATTTCCAGATGAATTGCACATATATATATATTACAGTTGTAGTGGAAGGGAAAGTCTCCTATGAGAAGCTGCAGGTGTTGCAGAGGTGGGAGGTGCCAGGTGACTTCTTTCCAACTATTGCCCAGGGCACAGTGGGGAGATGGTTTTGGGTTTTTAGAGAACTCGGCTTTTTCTATATATGTATTAGTGACCATTTTATTGCAAAAAAAACATTTACACTGGGGCAATAAAGACACTTAGGTGCAGATTTATTGAATATCTGTATGTGGAGTAAAAAGGAATATCCAGCAGTTTAATATTTTCACAAATGATTAAAGGACAAGGAAAATCATCACATAGCAGTCACCATGCTATAGGGGTACCCAGGAATAAATAAGCACTCACCCCAAATCTACACCTAACATACCATTCCCATAGTATGCCAAGAAGTGGGTTAGGCCACTGAATTTGTTAGAAAGAGAAGCTTGTAATCGGCTCAGACATGTAAATAAATGAGGGGTATCATAAGTGAATGAGCTTAGAGAAATGATTGGTTACTTTCCTGTTAGTCGTTTCGGAGTGTTCCTAATAGGGACTTGTCTGAGGAATGAAAGATGGAAACTATAATCAATACATTCTGCTGCAGTGGATCTGTAGGTGGGTGATGATATTTGGGGTGTCTGTATGTATGGGGGGGGACGTATAAAGAAGGACATTTGTATCAGGGCCAATGCATAACTTCAGAGCCTACATTTTTCTTGAGCCCATTTGTGTTCTGCAGAGACCAGTGGCACAAATAAGCCCAAGCTCAAGAAGATAGATTGGCATCAGTTAAGCCCAAGTCTGTTGCTAAGGCCTTCAGCTCATTTATAAGAACTGCAGTCTCGTGCCATTTTAATGAACCAGTCAATTGTACCCAACCGAATGTCACGTGATCTGTAGCTCAAAGGATCACACGTTGATTTATGCGCCGTGACCTCAAGTCATTGTGCTCTGGATGCTACTATGCATTTTTCATAAGAAATACGACTTGTTCTTCAGATCAATAATGTTTAGTTAAGGTGCGACTGTAACGGTACCAACAGAAGGCGCAATGTGTTGCCGGGGCTGTTCCCGCGTGAGAATAATGTATTCTGGTACTTATAACCCTAATGTACAAGACGGGCAGCGCCGGATTCGCTAGGTGGTTGCCCCTAGGCCGTGCGCTCTGCGCGGTCCTAGCGCCCGCCCGCACTACCACAAAAAGCACCAGCATGCGAGCGCCGGAACACTAGGGAGCAAGGGCTCCCCACAGAGTGGCTGGGCGGCATGCTGCCCCAAAAAATGTGCCGCCCTAGGCCCGGGCCTATGTGGCCTCGCCACAAATCTGGGCCTGACGACGGCTGGTGCTTGGAAGCGTTGCCAGGACCCAAATCAGCAATAAAATTCAGGATGAAGTCTGAATTCATTGCAATAGTATCATTTCAGGAGTAAATCACTGGTGACCTGCCGCAAATGAAGAATGACTGCAATTTTGTTCCCCCTTGTAGTTACACTGCACATTAACTGAATATTTCACCCTAATGAGATTCAGGTTATACTGGACCAATGGACCTTGCTGTAGAAACCCATTGACTGAACTGATTGATCTGGCCAATGAGAGAGTGAGATATTTCTGCAGAACGTTCCATAATGGCAGGAGCGGCCCTGTGTAGGAATGAAAAGGGTTGTTCACCTTTGAGTTAACTTTTAGTATGACGTAGTGAGTGATATTCTGAGACAATTTGCAATTGGTTTTCATTTTTTATTTTTTGAGTTATTTAGCTTTTTATTATCTCTCCAGTTTGCAAATTCAGCAATCTGGTTGCTAGGTTCCAAATTACCCTAGCAACCATGCACTGATTTGAATAAGAGACTGGAATATAAATCGGAGAGGCCTAAACATAAAGATGAGTAACAAAAAGTAGCAATAAAAATAAATGTTTAGCCTTACAGAGCATTTGTTTTTAGATGGGGTCAGTGACCCCCATTTGAAAGCTGGCAAGAGTCAGAAGAAGAAGGCAAATCATTCAAAAATGATAAAAATTAAATAATGAACACCAAATGAAAATTTGCTTAGAATTGGCCATTCCAAAACATATTAAAAGTTAATTTAAAAGTGAGAAGGAGAAGGAAAGTCCTTTACCACTTGGGGGTGCCAAATGTTAGGCACCCCCTAGTGAATGTATTTACTTGCCTGAAACCCCAGGCTTCTTCTTTTTTCAAATTTCCCGGGGCAGACGCATGCGCAATAGAATGAAAAAGCTGACATTTTAGTTAAAGTTCGGGCTTTTCACTCAAATGCACATGCGCAGCCGCATGGAAAAAGAAGAAGCTGGAAGAGAATTGGTGCTCACTGGAATAACTCCGGGACGGTGCAGTTTTCTGCTGAAAGGAGCACCCGGGGTTTCAGGTAAGTAAATACATTCACTTGGGTTTCCTAACATTTGGCACCCCCAAGTGTGAAACGACTTTCCTTCTCCTTTAAGTCTGGGAGAATGGTGCACAGCATGCAGTGACTTAGGGAGGACACTGGAGATGGAGGGTGTCCAATATTTTAATTTGTTTCTATGGAGTTTGGTCGAACCTTGTCCCTTAATCCTGGAAACTAAAGCTGCTACTATAACTAGAACAGGGGAACCCAAAGCAGGAACTATAGGGCACCAAGGACACAAACTTATATCACTGACCCAATTTTACACCAGGGCTTTGGGGCTGTAGATATGTCTCTCCTGTTATTTAGGAATATATATATACACTGTATATATGGAGTCTCAGCAGAATGAGATTTCTTCCTGAATATCACAAAAGAAAACTACTTAGAAAAAATATAAAAAGGAGAAATCCTTTAAAATTTGTCATGGAAAACAATGTAGTGCAACATCCCCATCTAGTGTTCCTGCCCCTGTATTACATCCAAAATATTGGGTAACATTCACAGCATAGCAGCAGGTCTGTGTGACTTTGTGAGATATTTTATGGGGTTGTAGTACAACAAGAGCTGAGAGCTCATTATACACTAATTGTCACAGGCAGCCTCTGGTCGTGTAGCCACTAATCACACTAATGAAATAAGGGTAAAACTCCACGAGCGATTTTGGCGTGAACTGACGAGCTGCGCAAAAACGCAGGTGTCAAATCGGATGCGACGGAAATAAGGTAAGCAACAGGAACGTTGGATGGTGTTTCAGCATTCGTCCGATGCGTCACAAATGTCGGATGCAGACGCTGCACGCTGCATCTGCATCCTACAGTTGTGACGTGGCAGATGAATGCTGCAACTTCATCCAGCATTTCCATCTCCAGTGTCGGACTGGCCCACAGGGATACCAGGAAAAGTCCCGGTGGGCCCAGGTGTCAGTGGGCCCTCATGCTGCTAAACATTTGGCCTATTTCATGGCCATTCCCTATTTCTATGAGAACAAAGTGGCTAAATAGATGGAATAATGGATAATAGTATGTAAAAAAAAAGGAAAATAGATGAGTGAGGAAAGGATGAATAATAGTACTAAGCCCCTGGTCT
The DNA here is from genome assembly GCF_017654675.1 of Xenopus laevis. Lineage (NCBI taxonomy): Eukaryota > Metazoa > Chordata > Amphibia > Anura > Pipidae > Xenopus > Xenopus laevis. The sequence goes on along the minus strand of NC_054379.1, from coordinate 23,165,467 downwards.
AAGATTAATTGGTGAGCCCCTAGTCAAAGGTTTTTGGGTGGGCCCCTGGTGTCCCAGTCTGACACTGTCCATCTCTTATCTTATTTCCATCGCATCCGACTTGACGCCTGCGTTTTTGTGCAACGCATGGGATCACCCGTGAAGTTCTACCCTTGATGCATGCTGCAGACTGCAGTGGTTTCTGTGCAACATGCACCTGTATTAATTGATAATTAGTCTTGCAGGACATGGATTCAATATGCGTTCTGTTTTTATGAGGTGGCCTCTTGGTAGCCCTCAATTATGTAATCTCCTACTTGGTGATTACTTGGAGATGGTGACCCCTGACTTCCTGTAGTGCTAGGGCTGCCTCTTGCCCAATAAACAGTCATAAAATTATGACCAGCAGCTTGAAAGATTTCCCCATCCATGTGTCAGTATGTATCGTGTACTCAGTGCTACATCAATACATGAGTTAATATAACATTATTACCCAAAGTAATAAATAATGAATTCAGTAAGAAATTGATGAGACAAAATTACATGAATCAGAGTTTACCATGGTATGGTGGTTTTATATTGCCCCTCCTCTCAAATCTATGAGAATGTTTCCTTTATTTAGAAAGTTATCCATAATTTATTTAAGTGCAAATAAGTGGCCCAGAAATCTAACTTTGCCTTTGCCAGATGATGTCACAAGAGCATGACTGTTAGTGATGATATCATAATGGCAACCATAATTGTTAGTGATGACCTCATAATGGTGCCCCTGACACAAGCTGGTATAAGGGCTGTTTACAGTTGGGATTGTCAGATTAGTGACTGAATGCGACCATGAGGTCACTAATCATCACCCTGTTCATTTTCACTGGATTTTTACGAGTAAGTTCTGTTCATGTTAATGGGTTCATGTATGGGAATTGTATCTGAGCCATTATGGGTTCCTGTTATTAGCGTTATCTGTTAATGTACTAGTGACTTATGACTCTGATCCATGTACTTTTCTCTTACAGGAAAGAGATATCAAAGAACATATTGAGACATCGGATTATGTGACTGAAGGATTCAACTACATCAAGCTCAGTTTGCCAGTTTGCCCAGTGTCTGTTGAAAAGGCCGGTTATGTAGAGGATGTAGAGTGCGGCAATACCCTGTTTGTACAGGAAGAGATCAGACCAGTCCCTCTGCTGATTCCTACAGACATAAGATGTGATGTAAGTCAGTATTGATTTATGTGTTACCAATGCTCCATACTGGGAGTAGGAAGGGAACATGTTATTATGGGATGTACTGATATTGTATCTCTTGTTCCGCTGTGTGACTAACTGATCCTCTCCTATTGCAGGGCTTGCGTTGTCCAATTCCATCTATAGAGAGTCAGCTCACTAACCGAGAGCCAGAGCTGAGTAGTGCCATCATTCAGGTAAGATGAGAATATCATCTACATAGTGGGTCTGACATGACATGATTGGAATGACTTCTATTGTCTGACCAATCCCTAATGTACTGATATGTCAGTTATTGAGGGTCCAACTGTCTGACTAACTGATGTTCTTCTGTTTAGGAGTTCCAGCTAATTGTGCCTTATATTGAGACCCTCATCAGCGATACTGAGAATGGCACTAGTGTGAAAGGAATCATTTTGGTAAGTCATTCGAATAATGAGCTCATTATAAAACAATTCAATATCTAAATCAGACTGGGAATCTGTGAGTTACACTGGAATCAGAATTTCCTACTCTACTCTCACTGCTAGTGAGTTGTTTTCTTAATAATATATATGAATATTATAAATGGAATAAAGTTCGATTCCATAGAAAGCCTCTATGGGAAATATTCCCGTTAGGTTAAAGAATGTTCTTTGTACTGAGACTTTTTTCTCCTTTTATGTAGGGCTTCTTGTTACCAGAAATCTTTGCCTTTCTACTGGAATTCTGTTATGGACACTGGTCCAGCAGAAAGAAGGCAGAAAAGGAAAAAGATGAGGCCCCTTCTGAGAGAGAGAAGGAAGGGCCACAACGTCCTGCTCTAACCCATGATAACATGGAGGAAGAATTTGGAGGCACTAAGAAAAAGAAAAAACAACGCCACTCTGAGACTCATGATCACCAAGGCTCAGAGAAACCAAAGAGCAGTGAAAGAATAACGGCAGAAGAGGAAACGGAATTAAAGCAGCTTTTGCAACAGTTCATCTGCCAATGCTTGGAAGGAGATTTCTAAGGAGAAGACATAAGGAGAAGTGGGTTGGAGGGAGGAAAAAACTTCTCCAGATTTAACATTTTTCATACAGAATGAATTTTTTATTACAAATTTCTACTGGAATCATATTGCTCAGTTGCAACTATGATTAATGCAACTATTGTACAATTTAAAGTATTTTCTATATATTTTCTATATTCACATTTCCCTTCCCATGCTATTGATATTTGTAATAAAATGTTAAGAATAACAATTCAGACTGAGTTGTATTTCTTTATAACAGAAATGAAACTGATATGGATTTTGCAAAATTTCACTTGTGAGAAATATTTGAAAGTCTTTTGTGTTTGTGCGTGTGAATGCACCATGTGATTCTCGTATAAAAAAAAAGTTCATAGGCAAAAGTATCACTCCTGGAACAAAAGGTATCATGAAAAGGTATCCCATAAGGAGCAAAATGGTAATTCATAGGAGGTGAACCTCCCAGATACCTTCTAGAATGATATAATGTTGATGTGGCTGGAGTGAGCTCTATCCATATTATCGCGGGAGAAATCGACAATTCATATTTATTGCAATAAGATTTAATGAGCACATGAAGTATTTTGGGGGGTACTGGGGGTAAAGTATCTTTGGAAGTATTTTCTTGAGTCCATTTCTCATGTAATATAATATTTATTAAATGAGTACATGCTAGAAGGTGTCTACAATGTATATTTATATTTCCAGATTAATATATATATATATATATATATATATATATATATATATATATATATATATATATATATATATATATATATATATATATATATTATAGTTGTAGTGGAAGGGAAAGTCTCCTATGAGAAGCTGCAGGTGTTGCAGAGGTGGGAGGTGCCAGGTGACTTCTTTCCAACTATTGCCCAGGGCACAGTGGGGAGATGGTTTTGGGTTTTTAGAGAACTCGGCCTTTTCTATATATGTGATAGTGACCATTTTATTGCATTGCATTTTATTGTGGCCCAAATAAGCACAAGCTTTAGTTAAGGTGCGAGTGTAACGGTACCAACAGGAGGCTTAATGTGTTGCCCGGGGCTGTTCCCGCTTGAGAATAATGTATTCTGGTACTTATAACCCAAGTGTACATGACGGCTGGTGCTTGGAAGCGTTGCCAGGACCCAACTCAGCAATAAAATTCAGGATGATGTCTGAATTCATTGCAATGGTGTAGTTTCAGGAGCCTTGGACCCCCCACTGAAAAGCCCCCGATTCTCCAATGAAATCACTGGTGACCTGCCGCAAATGAAGAAAAGTAGCAATAACAATAAATGTGTAGCCTTACAGAGCATTTGTTTTTAGATGGGGTCAGTGACCCCCATTTGAAAGCTGGCAAGAGTTAGAAGAAGAAGGCAAATCATTCAAAAATGATAAAAATTAAATGATGAACACCAAATTAAAATTTGCTTAGAATTGGCCATTCTAAAACATACTAAAAGTTAATTTTAAAGTGAGAAGGAGAAGGAAAGTCCTTTACCACTTGGGGGTGCCAAATGTTAGGCACCCCCAAGTGAATGTATTTACTTACCTGAAACCCCAGGCTTCTTCTTTTTTCAAATTTCCCGGGGCAGACGCATGCGCAATAGAATGAAAAAGCTGACATTTTAGTTAAAGTTCGGGCTTTTCACTCTAATGCACATGCGCAGCCGCATGGAAAAAGAAGAAGCTGGAAGAGAATTGGTGCTCACTGGAATAACTCCTGGACCGGTGCAGTTTTCTGCTGAAAGGAGCACCCGGGGTTTCAGGTAAGTAAATACATTCACTTGGGTTTCCTAACATTTGGCACCCCTAAGTGTGAAACGACTTTCCTTCTCCTTTAAGTCTGGGAGAATGGTGCACAGCAGGCAGTGATTTAGGGAGAACACTGGAGATGGAGGGTGTCCAATATTTTAATTTGTTTCTATGGAGTTTGGTCAAACCTTGTCCCCTAATCCTGGAAACTAAAGCTGCTACTATAACTAGAACAGGGGAACCCAAAGCAGGAACTACAGGGCACCAAGGACACAAACTTATATCACTGACGCAATTTTACACCAGGGCTTTGGGGCTGTAGATATGTCTCTCCAATTATAGGAATATATATATACACTGTATATATGGAGTCACAGCAGAATGAGATTTCTTCCTGAATATCACAACAGAAAACGTGTTAAAAAAATATAAAAATGAGAAATCCTATGGAAAATAATGAAAAATAATGTAGTGCAACATCCCCATCTAGTGTTCCTGCCCCTAAATTACATCCAAAATATTGGGTAAAGCTGGCCATAGATGTTGAGATTTTTAAAAGATCAGATCCTGATCGTGAGACCACGATCTTCTCAGATCGATCGTAAGATCGTACGAATTGACCATCAACTAAAAAGACTACTTTGCCAGGAAAACAAAGGGGAGCTGCCTGCTTGGCCCTGCAAACATAGATAGATTGCACTGGGACCGACAAAGATTTTTTGACCTGGCCGATCAATTTCCTGACAGATGTCGGCCGAAAAATCGTAAGATGTACGATCGTTCGAATCCTACTAACCGTACGATAATTTCGAACCATTGTTCGGACTTCACTAAAATCGGTCGTTCGGCAAGAGAAATCTTTGCGTCTATGGGGAGCTTAACATTCACAGCACAGCAACAGGTCTGTGTGACTTTGTGAGATATTTTATGGGGTTGTAGTACAACAAGAGCTGAGAGCTCATTATACACTAATTGTCACAGGAAGCCTCTGGTCGTGTAACCACTAATCACATTAATGAAATAAGGGTAGAACTCCACGGGCGATTTTGGTGCGAACTGACGCGCAGCGCAAAAACGCAGGTGTCAAATTGGATGCAACGGAAATAAGGTAAGCAACAGTAACATTGGATGGTGTCGCAGCATTCGTCTGATGCGTCACGAATGTCGGATGCAGACGCTGCACTCTGCATCCGACAATTGTGACGTTGCGGATGAATGCTGCGACTTCATCCAGCATTTCCATATCTTACCTTATTTCAATCACATCCGACTTGATGCCTGCGTTTTTGTGCAGCGCATGGGATCACCCGTGGAGTTCTACCGATAGATGCATGCTGCAGACTGCATTGGTTTATGTGCAACATGCACCTGTATTAATTGATAATTAGCCTTGCAGGACATGGATTCAATATGCGTTCTGTTTTTAAGGGGTGGACTCGCAATTCCAGGTAGCCCTCAATAATGTTATCTCCGACTTAGATGGTGACCCCTGACTTCCTGTAGTGCTAGGGCTGCCTCTTGCCTCAATAAACAGTCATAAAATTATGACCAGCAGCTTGAAAGATTTCCCCCTCCATGTGTCAGTATGTATCGTGTACTCAGTGCTACATCAATACATGAGTTAATATAACATTATTACCCAAAGTAATAAATAATGAATTCAGTAACAAATTGATGAGACAAAATTACATGAATCAGAGTTTACCATGGTACGGTGGTTGTATATTGCCCCTCAAATAAATTATGGATAACTTTCTAAATAAAGGAAACACTCTCATAGATTTAAGTGCCAGAAATCTAACTTTGCCTTTGCGGGATGATGTCACAAGAGCATGACTGTTAGTGATGATATCATAATGGCAACCATGATTGTTAGTAATGACATCACAATGGTGCCCCTGACACAAGCTGGTATAAGGGCTGTTTACAGTTGGGATTGTCAGATTAGTGACTGAATGCCACCATGAGGTCACTAATCATCACCCTGTTCATTTTCACTGGATTTTTACGAGTAAGTTCTGTTCATATTAATGGGAATTGTATCTGAGCCATTATGGGTTCCTGTTATTAGCGTTATCTGTTAATGTACCAGTGACTTATGGGTTTGCTGAGAGGTTTCTATACAATGTACAGCACCATGTCCCAAACATCTGATACATGTACTTTTCTCTTACAGGAAAGAGATATCAAAGAACATATTGAGACATCGAATTATGTGACTGAAGGATTCAACTACATCAAGCTCAGTTTGCCAGTTTGCCCAATGTCTGTTGAAAAGGCCGGTTATGTAGAGGATGTAGAGTGCGGCAATACCCTGTTTGTACAGGAAGAGATCAGACCAGTCCCTCTGCTGATTCCTACAGACATAAGATGTGATGTAAGTCAGTATTGATTTATGTGTTACCAATGCACTATACAGGGAGTAGGAAGGGAACATGTTTTAATGGGATGTACTGATATTGTATCTATTGTTCAGCTGTGTGACTAACTTATCCTCTCCTATTGCAGGGCTTGCGTTGTCCAATTCCACCGATAGAGGGCCAGCTCACTAACCGAGAGCCAGAGCTGAGTAGTGCCATCATTCAGGTAAGATGAGAATATCATCTACATAGTGGGTCTGACATGACATGATTGGAATAGCTTTTATTGTCTGACCAATCCCTAATGTACTGATATGTCAGTGATTAAGGCTCCAACTGTCTGACTAACTGATGTTCTTCTGTTGTAGGAATTCCAACTAATTATGCCTTATATTGAGACCCTCATCAGAGATACTGAGAATGGCACTAGTGTGAAAGGAATAATTTTGGTAAGTCATTAGAATAATGAGCTCATTTGAAAACAATTCAATCTAAATCAGACTGGGAATCTGTGAGCTGCTCTGGAATCAGACTTTCCTACTCTATTCTCACTGCTAGTGAGTTGTTTTCTTAATAATATATATGAATATTATAAAGGGAATAAAGTTCGATTCCATAGGAAGCCTCTGTGGGAAATATTCCCATTAGGATAAAGAATGTTCTTTGTACTGAGACTTTTTTTCTCCTTTTATGTAGGGCTTCTTGTTACCAGAAATCTTTGCCTTTCTACTGGAATTCTGTTATGGACACTGGTCCAGCAGAAAGAAGGCAGAAAAAGATGAGGCCCCTTCTGAGAGAGAGAAGGAAGGGCCACAACGTCCTGCTCTAACCCATGATAACATGGAGGAAGAATTTGGAGGCACTAAGAAAAAGAAAAAACAACGCCACTCTGAGACTCATGATCACCAAGGCTCAGAGAAACCAAAGAGCAGTGAAAGAATAACGGCAGAAGAGGAGACGGAATTAAAGCAGCTTTTGCAACAGTTCATCTGCCAATGCTTGGAAGGAGATTTCTAAGGAGAAGACATAAGGAGAAGTGGGTTGGAGGGAGGAAACAATTTCGCCAGATTTAACATTTCCATACAGAATGGATTTTTTATTACAGATTTCTACTGGCATCATATTGCTCAGTTGCAACTATGAATTTTAGTGCAACTATTATACAATTTAAAGTATTCTTCTATAGAAAAATATTCACATTTGGCTTCCCATGTTATTAATATTTATAATAAAATGTTAAGAACAAAAATTCAGACTGAGTAGTATTTATTTATAACATGAATGAAACTGATATGGGTTTTGCCAAATTTCACTTGTGAGAAATATTTGAAAGTCTTTTGTGTTTGTGCGTGTGAATGCACCATGTGATCCAGGCAAAAAAAAAGTTAATAGGCAAAAGTATCACTCCTGGAACAAAAGGTATTGTGAAAAGGTAAGGAGCAAACCCTCTAATGGTAATTCATAGGAGGTGAACCTCCCAGATACCTTCTAGAATGATATAATGTTGATGTGGCTGGAGTGAGCTCTATCCATATTATTGTCACAGAAATCCACAATTCAGATTTATTTCAAGAAGATTTAATTGGAACATGAAGTATTTTTGGGGGGTACTGGGGGTAAAGTATCTTTTGGAAGTCTATTTATCATTTAATATAATATTTATTAAATGATTACATGCTAGAAGGTGTCTACAATTTATATACATTCAGGGCCGGATTTACGTAGTGGGTGCCCCTAGGCCCACTGCTGTTCGTCGCCCCTGTCCCCTCCCCTTTATTCATGCAAATTTTCATCATCAGGACCAGGACCGGAGCAATGGAGATTGGCGCATGGGAATTTAAAAAATTATTGTATTTCCAGCGCATCCCCAGTGTTTTTGAACCAGTATTTTCTTGAGTTTATTTCTCATGTAATATAATATTTATTAAAAGATTACATGCTAGAAGGTGTCTACAATTTATATATATTTCCAGATGATTATATATATATATATATGAATATATATATATATATATATATATATATGAATATATATATATATATATATATATATATATATATATATATATATATATATATATATATATATATATATATATATATATATATATACAAAGTACATGAGAAGCTGCCAGGTGTTGCAGAGGTGGGAGGTGCCAGGTGACTTCTTTCCAGCTATCGCCCAGGGCACAGTGCGGAGATGGTTTTGGGTTTTTAGAGAACTGGGCTTTTTCTATATATTTCATAGTGACCATTTTATTGCAAGGAAACAGATACACGGGGACAATAAAGACACTTTGGTGCATATTTATTGAATATCTGTCTGTGAAGTAAAGAGGAATATCCAGCAGTTTAATATTTTCACAAATGATTGAAGGACAAGGAAATTCATCAAATAGCAGTCACCATGCTATAGTTCTAGGGGTACCCAGGACACAAACAAGCACTCACCCCAAATCTACCCCTAACTGGCCTTCAGGTTGGGCCCCAACCATATTTTCGGCTTCCATTTCCATAGTATGCCAAGTGGGTAACTAAATGAGGGGTATTATTAGAGAAGGAGCCTAGAGAAATAATTGGTTGCTTTCCTGTTAGTCGTTTCAGAGTGTTCCTGAACTTGTCTTGTCTGAGCAATGAAAGCTGGAAACTGAAATCGATATATTCTGCTGCAGTGTCGTCCCTTTTTAGGGTTTAAGTTTATATAGCATACCACTGTAGAACTAACCCATTCCATCATGATCTACCGACTACAGGCTCAGGGCCACCATTAGAAATCACGGGGCCCCCTGGGCCCCACCCACCGGTCCTTGCCCACCCAAGCCCCGCCCCAGACCCACCCACTCCACGTTACAGTTAAAAGACCACACAGACATCGGCGCTAAAAAAGAAACCCCCCACACACACAAGTTATGAAAAGCTATTGATGGTCAGGGCCCCCTCATAAAAAAAAAACATTGGCGCCAGGGCCGCTCATAAAAGTTTTTTTTAAAAAAGCTTTGGTGCCAGGGCCCCCCTTACAAGTTAAAAAAAACTGTGGCCCCAAAATTTTTTTTAAAAAAAACATTGGTGCAAGGGCCCCCCTAACAAATTAAAAAAAATTAGGGCCCCAAAAAAATATTTTTTAAAAAAACATTGGTGCCAGGGCCCCTCCTTACAAGTTAAAAAAATTGGGGCCCCAAAAAATATTTTTTAAAACAAACATTGGTGGCAGGGGCCTATAGAATATTAAAATAATACATTGGTGGCCAGGGGATTAAAAAAAAACCCACAAATTGGTGTTCAGTAAAACTCGTGGCTTCAGGACTTCAATTCCGGCTGTTTTCGTGACTTCGGGTCTTTTCGGCACTTTGGGACTTTGGTTTTGGCTATTTTCGTGGCTTCTGGGCTTTTCGCCGCTTCGGGAGTTCGGCACTTCTGCAGATCTTCGGCGCTGGCAAGGGGGGCCCGTCTCTTTCTAAACTGCAGCACTGCCGGGCCCCCCCCTTCATGCCTGGGCCCGAGCCACTTGTCCCCCCTGATGGCGACCCTGACGGTGCTCATGAGTAGAATGTGAGAAGGAGCAAGAAATGCTGGGAAAGGGTTGCGTAGTTCTAATTGACCTCAAATTGATAGGAAAGTGTTAGTATTGATTTAGTGAGCTCCACTGAGCAAAATAGTTTCTGTGGTGCCTTTCCCGTATTCTCCCCCACTCACTCACCTTCTTACTCCTTTTAGCTCCCCATAAATGGCAACTGTTTTGAGTTTTGGGCTTATATCCAGGGTATTTATTGTACTGGCATCTATCCCACAATCCAACATTATCACATCTCCCTGTAGAGCAGCACGTGGGGCTTCACAAGCTCAATTGCACCCAGGGCCGCCATCAGAAATCACGGGGCCCCGTACAGCAAAATTTTCTGGGCCCCCTGGCCCCGCCCACCCCAGAACCCGCCCACACCACATTAAAAATTCCACACAGACACCAGCGCTAAAAACATCATCTTTCTATTCAGGTCCTCCTTTATTCATATTCCAGTCTCTTATTTAAATAAGTGCATGGTTGCTAGGGGAATTTAGACCCTGGCAACCAGATTACAGAAATGGCAAACTGGAGAGCTGCTGAATAAAAAGCTAAATAAGTCAAAAACCACAAAAAAATAAAAAATAAAAACCCAATTACAAATTGTCTCAGAATATCCCTCTCTACATCATACTAACAGTTAATGTAAAGGTGAAAAACCCCTTTAACTGACCTTCAAGCTAGGCTTTTTATTTCTTTAGTAATGCTGCTTATGGTTCTATTAGAAAAATGAAACTTTTTTTTTTTTTAACTGATAGAATAAGCAAACAACATGATCACTAGAAAGATCTGCCAAATAATTAGTACAACAGACATACTAGGATAGAATGGCAGCAACACTAGGTTGGTGCTAAAATAATTACACAAATACAGGCTGGAAAGAGAGGCTTCCAGTGCCAATGTTACAATACCTGACTCTTGCTCAGTCTGGAGTTGCAGGGTTAAACGCTTCTGCTCCTTTCCCCCTCCCTCCCTCCCTCCTTCTCTCCACGCCCACATCAGCCTCAGCCTGTCAGCAGCAGCAGTACCGGATGAGCAGGAGAGTGAACTTGCCGCACAGCACAGAGCTTAGTGAGTGACAATTCAGCAGCGTGAGCAGCAGCAGCAGCTTTTTGCGGCTTTGGATCTTCAGCTGCACCGTGACCTTCGGCGCTGTTAAGGGGGCCCGGCTAATTTGAAAAGTGAAACACAGCTGAGCCGGGCCCCCCTTCAGGCCCGGGCCCGGTACAGCTGTACCCCCAGTGCCCCCCTGATGGCGGCCCTGATTGCACCCTGAGTGTGCACATAACAACCAGAGACGGGAGATGATAGAGGGGTCGGAGAAATGCTATCAACTGGGTTTCTGTTTGCTACAGACCCCGCCTTATCTTCCATGCTGCACTGGGGGGTATAATGTACTGCAAGGGCACTTGGGGGTGGGGATGTCTTGACTGGGATTCAAAATAGGCCCTGACATTTCAGAGGCGCAGAGGTCCAATCAGCACCCAGAAGCCCAATAAATAGTGATGTCTGTGGCATCTTACAGCAGCCCCTCTGGCATTTGCCAGAATCCGAATATTGTCAGTCCGGGCCTGCTGGGGTAAAAAGATAACAACAGCAGCTCTGACATTTCTGTATATCCCTGTCAGCATGCCCCTGCCTTATCTGGGGGTATATTCCCTGTCAATGCGTCCCATACCCTACCTGGCTTTTTATATCACTGTCAGTGTGTCCTGCCTGGGGTATATATCCCTGTCCCAGCCATATTTATTATATATATATTTCTGTCAATGAGCCGTGTCTGGGGTATATATTCCTGTTCTACTTGGATGTATATGTCCCATATATATTATATATAGCTATATCTGGGACAGGGATATGTCTGGGGTATATAATCTTGTCAGTGTGCCCCTGCCCTTCATAAGGGTAATTATCCACATTTTGACATCCAAGAAGTGACAGAACTATATCACCTAGAATCCCACCATGCACTTGGGGGATACTGGGAGTTGTAGTCCTACCCATCTGGTGTGTTAAAGCTTGACTTTTGCTGGTATCGTGTTCCTAAACTCACACACAGAAGAGTAACCTGAATGAGGAAAGTGTGGGGCCTAAATTGAGGTAAAAGGATGATGTTACATTTCCCTAGAACTCCCAGCCTTCCCTGACAAACAACAGCTCTGACACCTCACACTTTCCTGTCACTTTATAACTTGCCAACTCAGGCCCCACCTAAGGCATCATGTGACAATCCTGGCTCCACCCACAGAAACTTATTTCACTGCACAGTAACTGTGCCTGCCCTGCTTGGTGTGTCAGTCAGGAGAGAGAGAGAGATGGCGGCGGAGCAGCAGCAGCAGCAGCAGCAGCAGCAGCAGCCACAAGGGGTTGAGCTGCACGGTCTGAGCGATGAGGCGGCCTATAGTATGTGTAGTGACCCGCACCAACTCACTAAGGTCTGTGTCTCTCCCTCTATCCCTGCCCTGATCCCCTATATCTCTGTCAGTGTGTCCTGTCTGGAGTTATACATCCCTTTTAGGGCTTCTATGTGACCATTGAACCAGTAGCCAAATGACTGAACCAGTCTGATTTAGTTACCACTTGTATAGCCAAATAGAGTAAAGGTGGCCATAGATACAAATATCCGATCGTACGAATCATCGTACGATCGGACTTTGCCATCTCCCGACCCGCCACTAACCATTCAGATCAAAGTCTTACCAGTCAGATTAGTTAAAGAACAGATCAGCAATGTTCTGCCCCTGACAGCAATCGTACGATAGTTATGTCTGACAAAGCTGGTGACAGTCTCCCACTGAAAATCGTACGGTCGGCAATACACGCAGAGATATTATCGGCAGCCGACAGAAATTTTCTAACCTGTCCGATCGACCAAATGACCGATCTCCGCCGGACGAAAAATGTCAGGACTCTCCACACACGGTTCGAAAATCGTATGAATCCTCGGGGTGAAATGATCCCTTATAATACATTAGTGATCCTTGGAGTTCCCTGTATAACTCAGCCTGCAACCTTGTGCCTTTATATGGTCACAGAACCCCTCAGTGACTTGTAATATCCTTATAATTTATGAATGGGGGTACATTATGCCTTATAATACGAGTGTTACTCAGAATTCCCTGTATAACTCAGCCTGCAGCCTTTTGCCTTTATATGATCACATAACCCCTTAGTGACTTCTAATATCCTTATCATTTATGTCAGGGGGTACATAATGCCTTATAATACATAAGTGCTACTCAGAGTTCCCTGTATAACTCATCCTGCAGCCTTGTGCCTTTATATGGTCACATAAACCCTCCATTACTTCTAATATCTTTATTATTTACAGCAGGGGCCTACAGCCCTGTGGCTTTATATGGTCTCTCCTTAGTGACTAAATTGTGTGTATGTTCAGTGTATACAACCATTTATTGTTGGAGCTTAATTAATACATGTTGAAGGGACAGTACACTTGCAGTGATTCAAATACTGTGGTATTTTTTGAGAAATTTCTCTCCCATGGTAGTGTAGATTTACAATGACAAATCTCCTTGTCTGCCATTACCATAAAGAAATGGGGAAGGGAAGGCAGGTCAGTGACAACTGTCAGACTTTCAAATTAGTGAAAAAAATTGGAAAAATATTGATTTAAATTAAAACTATAGGCAGAATAAAATTTCAACCTATTTATTTAGTTAATTTTTAGCAAAGGTATTTTAGGTGTATACTGCCCTACTTTCATAGGGAATACAATATAGGGAATACTTTCATAATCATTATAATAAATCAGAACAGTTCTAGATCATTTTAATTCTGTGACACTGATCGCTTGGTAATTGTTGCTTTTCTAGGATTTTATGCTGCAACAGACGATGCTCCGGATAAAAGATCCCAAAAAGTCCTTGGAATTTTATACAAATGTTCTTGGAATGACGTAAGTGGAAGATTCACTGCAATGAACTCGGTACAGAATGTATTAAATGTATTGCAGAATCCCGTGTCTGTATCAGCACCAGTAGCACCCTGCAGCAAGGCTGACTGTCACTAAGAGGCTTTACAGTTAATGGGCAGAAAGTGCTCCCCTGTATACTACTGCAGTTTAGACACCTGCCTTGTATGGTGCCCTCGACCCTTACTACTATGCCACCACACTGATCTCTGAAGGGACGGAGAGCATCCCCAAGCCCCCATACCAGTACCATCTTCCTATCTGTATTGTGACAAGGACATGGGTATAGTCATTAACATGGCACACAAGTTCATATAACATATTGCCAGTACCCCGTGCCCTTCTCAGATCACCAACAGGCACATGATATGGAAGTGCTAGAAGTGGTGTAGTGGCTTCTAAATGGGTCATAGCACTGCACTGGATTCAGGGATTCTGATCCATCTCTTAAGAGATCAGCGCAGTGTATTGAGTGGTGGGGGGGAAGGGGGCACCCTATGCTAATGGAGAAACCTCCTGCTTAAGAAATGAAAGGAAAACTATACCCCACACACAATGTAGGTCTCTATAAAAAGATATTGCATAAAAACAGCTCATATGTAAAACCCTGCTTCATGTAAATAACCCATTTTCATAATAATGTACTTTTCTAGTAGTATGTGCCATTGGGTAATCATAACTAGAAAATTGCCATTTTATAAAATAAGGCCCCCTGGGATAGTACTATTCACAGTGCACAAAAACAAACCAACAAACCATACTGCTTGGGTCACATGAGCCAATTAACCGACAGAATTCTGTCTTTTGCTTCAACACTTCATCCTGTTACAGTTAGAGCTGCAGTATTTCTGGTCAGGTGATCTCTGAGGCAGCACACAGACCATCACGAAATGGCTGATCAAAGCAAGAGATGTAAAAGGCCAGGATTTACTTAAATATATATACCAGTTTGGTCAGATTCCTTAATATGCCACTTAATATGACACTTAGTGTTCCTTTTGGGGGTATAGTTTTCCTTTAACTAGGCCATATCACAGAATCCTTCACGTAAGATTCAGACAAATACCAAACTAAATCTGAATCCTAATTTGCATATGCAAATTAAGGGCGGGAAAGGCAAACGTGGGAAAAAAATATTTTACTTCCTTATTTTGTTTTTTTCCCTTCCCACCCCTAATTTACATATGCAAATTAGGCTTAAAGCAAATATGCCCATTCCCTGTACTAAGCACAACTTCAGGTGGCCATACACAGGCAGATTTAAGATGGCGATTCAGCCCATGTATGAGACCCTCCAATTGGTCCACCCGACCAATATCTGGAAGAAAATCGGGCAGATGACAATTGGGCAGATTTTGATTTTCCCGTTGGATCAAGGTCTGCATCTAAACATTGATGCTGTCCTCGATCCAACCGCTGGCATAGCAGCAATTATGATCGGATCAGTCCAATATTTTACACCTTGGTGTTTTGACCTTTAGTCAATCACAGCCTGACACTCATGCAGGGAAAAATATACTGCAGTTCTCTCCAAGGTCCACTGATCTGCTAAAGATTGCGAGGGCTACCCCACAACAAGTTAGGTCTTGGCTGGCATATTTCAGTGCAACTTACCCATTGCCACCTGCTCAGGATTTTGTAATTCCCAACTTCTATTTCTCTTAATGCACGGTATTCACCGAGATTCAATTAATCGTCTCATGGAAGTGAGCTTCATTTTTAATTCATGTGGTTCATTATGGAATTTACAGCCTCCTTCAGAAATTTGACTTCCCCTCTATGAAATTCTCACTCTACTTTATGGCCTATGAGGACAAGAAGGATATCCCGGCAGATGTGAAGGAGAGAACGGCCTGGACATTTTCCCGCAAGGCAACTCATGAGCTCACACAGTAAGTTTAGTACCATGAGACCAGCTGGATTATAAATGGGGAGGTGTGGGGGGGGGGGCGGAGATATAATATTGCACTGGACTGTAAATATACAAATTACACATAGTTCTACCTAACTAGCTTCTTATAAGAAGCAAAAAAACTAGACTAATATACTTCATTGGGATAACAGGTACAGCTCTTTGTGCCATATATTGATTTCTGTTCCCTATGAGTGGATGTTTGTAATTCCAGGCTGATCGGAGTTCCCAGTCACGTAGCCACTCTCAACATGCGCTGCTTTCCGTATCGAGCGCTTCTTACCGACACGAATTCAATGCGCTGCTTTCTTAAACACGTGTGCACGGAAAGCAGCGCATCTGAGAGTGGCTGTGTGCTATCGAGCGCTAAACTGCAAGCGGACACACAGTGCGGGTTTAAGATAGCACAGAAAGCAGCGCATTGAATTCAGGTCGGTAAGAAGTGCTCGATACGGAAAGCAGCGCATGTTGAGAGTGGCTACGTGACTGGGAACTCCGATCAGCCTGGAATTACAAACATCCACGATGTGGCCCAGCTCCTCTCTTAGCAGCTTCCCCACTCTACAGATGCGCCGATGAGCCAGCAATCCTCGGTTATGGAAACCACGCTCCCTGATGCAGCAGCCGCTTCACATGCTGTCAATACAGCATGAGACAGATCCAAGGAGGAGAAATCCAGCGCCGCACCATGGATGGTCGCCGTGTCGCCTTTTCTGTAGAGGACAGGAAGTGGAGTTTCAGTAAGTTATTTCTTAATAAAGGCTTTGCAATTTTAAAATTTTATTTGTCTTGGTGTTTATTTTTTGATGTTTACTAACGAATTTTTTTTTAAAAAAAATTGATGTTACTGGTCCTTTAATGGAAATCACTGCTGTGCTGCTGGTCAATGAGAACTAAGGTGGTTTCAGGCATTTCTCTGCCAGTGGATCTGTCTGTCTGGTGTGTTATTGACCTATGAGTTGTCAAAGTGCCACTTAGTTCTGTTATCAGTCAATAAACAGCCTCTGGGTTAATGCCAGTTACTATTTTGTACCTCGTTTCTCATTAAATCCAAATTATATTCAAAGATTTGTTATAGCAGGGCTAGCAGGGAATTTGATAAAAATAAACAAAAAAAAATTCCACACAATCACTCAATGGAAATTGAATAATTTCTCTCATTTTAATTACGCCGCACACCTCTAGGGCTGCTTTGTAACGTGAAAAATTAGGGTAGAAACATTGGGGCAATAAAGACACTTAGGTGCAGATTTATTGAACATCTGTATGTGGAGTAAAGAGCAATATCCAGCAGTTTAATATTTTCACAAATGATTAAAGGACAAGGAAATTCATCACATAGCAGTCACCATGCTATAGGGGTACCCAGGAATAAATAAGCACTCACCCCAAATCTACCCCTAACTGGCCTTCAGGTTGGGACCCAACCATATTTTTGGCTTCCATTCCCATAATATGCCAAGAAGTGAGTTAGGCCACTGAATTTGTTAGAAAGAGAAGCTTGTAATTGGCTCAGACATGTAACTAAATGAGGGGGAAGTCTCAATATGCTGTTTTCCTCAACTCCTGCGTGAGTATTAAACCTGTGGTCATTTGCCCTTTTTGGCATAATAAACCGTTCCTGATTGTTAAGAACCTCCTGGCGCCCAAGTTGTTTTTGTGTGCACAGTAGCCTGGGGGGATGTAGTTGCACTACACCATAGAGGGAACACTTCGACTTAGCGAAGGCCCTGCCCTGGGTGTAAGTCGCGTGTAACCCATACTCTATAGTGTTCTAGCTGGTGAATTAACCCCGGGTGGCCCAAATAGGTGTTACATATATATTACAGTTGTAGTGGAAGGGAAAGTCTCCTATGAGAAGCTGCCAGGTGTTGCAGAGGTGGGAGGTGCCAGGTGACTTCTTTCCAGGTATTGCCCAGGGCACAGTGGGGAGATGGTTTTGGGTTTTTAGAGAACTCGGCTTTTTCTATACATGTGATAGTGACCATTTTATTGAAAAAAAACCATATACACTGGGGCAATAAAGACACTTAGGTGCATATTTATGGAATATCTGTCTGTGGAGTAAAGATTAATATCCAGCAGTTTAATATTTTCACAAATGATTAAAGGACAAGGAAATTCATCACATAGCAGTCACCATTTGTGTACCCAGGACACAAATAAGCACTCACCCCAAATCTACCCCTAACTGGCCTTCAGGTTGGACCCCCAACCATATTTTTGGCTTCCATTCCCATAGTATGCCAAGAAGTGGGTTAGGCCACTGAATTTGTTAGAAAGAGAAGCTTGTAATTGGCTCAGACATGTAACTAAATGAGGGGTATAATTAGTGAAGGAGCTTAGAGAAATGATTGGTTACTTTCCTGTTTCAGAGTGGTCCTATTGGGGACTTGTCTGAGGAATTAAAGATGGAAACTGTAATCAATACATTCTGCTGCAGTGGATCTGTAGGTGGGTGATGATATTTGGGGTGTCTGTATGTATGGGGGGGACGTATAAACATGGACATTTGTATCAGGACCAATGCATAACTTCAGAGCCTACATTTTTCCTTAGCCCATTTGTGTTCTGCAGTGGCCCAAATAAGCATCCCAGGAAGATAGATTGGCATCAGTTAAGCCCAATTCTTTTGCTCAGGCCTTCAGCTCATTTATAAGAACTACAGTCTCGTGCCATTTTAATGAACCGTCAATTGTACCCAACCGAATGTCACGTGATCTGTAGCTCAAAGGGTTACACATTGATTTATGTGCCGTGACCTCAAGTCATTGCGCTGCGGATGCTACTATGCATTTTTCATAAGAAATACGACTTGTTCCTCAGATCAATAATGTTTAGTTAAGGTGCGACTGTAACTGCACCAACAGGAGGCGCAATGTGTTGCCCGGGGCTGTTCCCGCTTGAGAATAATGTATTCTGGTACTTATAACCCAAATGTACACAACGGCTGGTGCTTGGAAGCATTGCCAGGACCCAACTCAACAATAAAATTCAGGATAAAGTCTGAATTCATTGCAATGGTATAATTTTAGGAGCCTTGGCCCCCCTCTGCAAAGCTCCCGATTGGCCAATGAAATCACTGGTGACCTGCTGCAAATGAAGAACGCCTGCAATTTTGTCCCCCCTTGTGGTTACACCGCACATTAACTGAATATTTAACCCTAATGAGATTCAGGTTATACTGGACCAATGGACCTTGCTGTAGAAACCCATTGACTGAGCTGTTTGATCTGGCCAATGAGAGAGTGAGATATTTCTGCAGAACGTTCCATAATGGCAGGAGTGGCCCTGTGTAAGAATGAAAAGGGTTGTTCACCTATGGGTTAACTTTTAGTATGACGTAGTGAGTGATATTCTGAGACAATTTGCAATTGGTATTCATTTTTTATTTTTTGAGTTATTTAGCTTTTAATTATCTCTCCAGTTTGCAAATCCAGCAATCTGGTTGCTAGGCTCCAAATTACGCTAGCAACCATGCACTGATTTTAATAAGAGACTGGAATATAAATCGGAGAGGCCTGAATATAAAGATGAGTAAAAAAAAGTAGCAATAACAATAAATGTGTAGCCGTACAGAGCATTTGTTTTTAGATGGGGTCAGTGACCCCCATTTGAAAGCTGGCAAGAGTCAGAAGAAGAAGGCAAATCATTCAAAAATGATAAAAATTAAATAATGAACACCAAATGAAAATTTGCTTAGAATTGGCCATTCTAAAACATACTAAAAGTTAATTTAAAAGTGAGAAGGAGAAGGAAAGTCCTTTACCACTTGGGGGAGCCAAATGTTAGGCACCCCCTAGTGAATGTATTTACTTACCTGAAACCCCAGGCTTCTTCTTTTTTCAAATTTCCCGGGGCAGACGCATGCGCAATAGAATGAAAAAGCTGACATTTTAGTTAAAGTTCGGGCTTTTCACTCTAATGCACATGCGCAGCCACGTGGAAAAAGAAGAAGCTGGAAGAGATGTGGTGCTCACTGGAATAACTCCTGGACGGTGCAGTTTTCTGCTGAAAGGAGCACCCGGGGTTTCAGGTAAGTAAATACATTCACTTGGGTTTCCTAACATTTGGCACCCCAAGTGTGAAACGACTTTCCTTCTCCTTTAAGTCTGGGAGAATGGAGCACAGCAGGCAGTGATTTAGGGAGGACACTGGAGATGGAGGGTGTCCAATATTTTAATTTGTTTCTATGGAGTTTGGTCAAACCTTGTCCCTTAATCCTGGAAACTAAAGCTGCTACTATAACTAGAACAGGGGAACCCAAAGCAGGAACTACAGGGCACAAAGGACACAAACTTATATCACTGACCCAATTTTACACCAGGGCTTTGGGGCTGTAGATATGTCTCTCCCATTATAGGAATATATATACACTGTATATATGGAGTCACAGCAGAATGAGATTTCTTCCTGAATATCACAACAGAAAACTTGTTAAAAAAAATATAAAAATGAGAAATCCTATGGAAAATAATGGAAAATAATGTAGTGCAACATCCCCATCTAGTGTTCCTGCCCCTATATTACATCCAAAATATTGGGTAAAGCTGGCCATAGATGTTGAGATTTTTAAAAGATCAGATCCTGATCGTGAGACCACGATCTTCTCAGATCGATCGTAAGATCGTACGAATTGACCATCAACTAAAAAGACTAATTTGCCAGGAAAACAAAGGGGAGCTGCCTGCTTGGCCCTGCAAACATAGATAGATTGCACTGGGACCGACAAAGATTTTTTGACCTGGCCGATCAATTTCCTTACAGATGTCGGCCGAAAAATCGTAAGATGTACGATCGTTCGAATCCTACTAACCGAACGATAATTTCGAAGCATTGTTCGGACTTCCCTAAAATCGGTCGTTCGGCAAGAGAAATCTTTGCGTCTATGGGGAGCTTAACATTCACAGCACAGCAACAGATCTGTGTGACTTTGTGAGATATTTTATGGGGTTGTAGTACAACAAGAGCTGAGAGCTCATTATACAGTAATTGTCACAGGAAGCCTCTGGTCGTGTAACCACTAATCACATTAATGAAATAAGGGTAGAACTCCACGGGCAATTTTGGTGCGAACTGACGCGCAGCGCAAAAACGCAGGTGTCAAATTGGATGCGACGGAAATAAGGTAAGGAACAGTAACATTGGATGGTGTCGCAGCATTCGTCTGATGCGTCACGAATGTCGGATGCAGACGCTGCACTCTGCATCC
This sequence comes from Xenopus laevis, assembly GCF_017654675.1. Taxonomy (NCBI): domain Eukaryota; kingdom Metazoa; phylum Chordata; class Amphibia; order Anura; family Pipidae; genus Xenopus; species Xenopus laevis. The sequence goes on along the minus strand of NC_054379.1, from coordinate 23,144,545 downwards.
GACAATTGTGACGTGGCGGATGAATGCTGCGACTTCATCCAGCATTTCCATCTCTTACCTTATTTCAATCACATCCGACTTGATGCCTGCGTTTTTGTGCAGCGCATGGGATCACCCGTGGAGTTCTACCGATAGATGCATGCTGCAGACTGCATTGGTTTCTGTGCAACATGCACCGGTATTAATTGATAATTAGCCTTGCAGGACATGGATTCAGTATGCGTTCTGTTTTTTAAGGGGTGGGCTCGCAATTCCAGGTAGCCCTCAATAATGTTATCTCTGACTTAGATGGTGACCCCTGACTTCCTGTAGTGCTAGGGCTGCCTCTTGCCCAATAAGCAGTCATAAAATTATGACCAGCAGCTTGAAAGATTTCCCCCTCCATGTGTCAGTATGTATCGTGTACTCAGTGCTACATCAATACATGAGTTAATATAACATTATTACCCAAAGTAATAAATAATGAATTCAGTAACAAATTGATGAGACAAAATTACATGAATCAGAGTTTAGAGAGTGCCAGAAATCTAACTTTGCCTTTGCCGGATGATGTCACAAGAGCATGACTGTTAGTGATGATATCATAATGGCAACCATGATTGTTAGTAATGACATCACAATGGTGCCTCTGACACAAGCTGGTATAAGGGCTGTTTACAGTTGGGATTGTCAGATCAGTGACTGAATGCCACCATGAGGTCACTAATCATCACCCTGTTCATTTTCACTGGATTTTTACGAGTAAGTTCTGTTCATATTAATGGGAATTGTATCTGAGCCATTATGGGTTCCTGTTATTAGCGTTATCTGTTAATGTACCAGTGACTTTTGGGTTTGCTGAGAGGTTTCTATACAATGTACAGCACCATGTCCCAAACATCTGATCCATGTACTTTTCTCTTACAGGAAAGAGATATCAAAGAACATATTGAGACATCGGATTATGTGACTGAAGGATTCAACTACATCAAGCTCAGTTTGCCAGTTTGCCCAATGTCTGTTGAAAAGGCCGGTTATGTAGAGGATGTAGAGTGCGGCAATACCCTGTTTGTACAGGAAGAGATCAGACCAGTCCCTCTGCTGATTCCTACAGACATAAGATGTGATGTAAGTCAGTATTGATTTATGTGTTACCAATGCTCTATACAGGGAGTAGGAAGGGAACATGTTATTATGGGATGTACTGATATTGTATCTCTTGTTCCGCTGTGTGACTAACTGATCCTCTCCTATTGCAGGGCTTGCGTTGTCCAATTCCACCTATAGAGGGTCAGCTCACTAACCGAGAGCCAGAGCTGAGTAGCGCCATCATTCAGGTAAGATGAGAATATCATCTACATAGTGGGTCTGACATGAAATGATTGGAATGGCTTTAATTGTCTGACCAATCCCTAATGTACTGTTATATCAGTGATTAAAGGAGAAGGAAAGGTAAAATTAGAAAACTATCCCAAAATGTTGCCAATTACCCCCTGTCCTGAAATGCTTGGTTAGATTATGTTTGTGTGCCTTTTAAAAGCTCTGCTCACATTCCAAACTTATCAACATTTCAATAACTTTGAGGGCGCCATGTTCTTAACCCTATACGTCACTTCCCCATTAAACTTATATCCTCACTTGCTTCCCTGTGCTTGTAACATCGTTGGTTAAACACACAAATAAATGAAATACTGATTACAGACCTCAGTCAGATAAAACACGCAGTCTTTCCTCCCCCTTCCTTCCCTGTTCCCAAACTATCTTGTAAGCGGAGCGGGAGTTTAGAACAGCGTTGCGTCTCTATGGTTACGGAAGCTCTCTCGCTCAGCGTACAAGTGTTGCGAACAGGGGAAGAAGGGGGAGGAAAGGCTGCGTGTTTTGTCTGACTGAGGTCTGTCATCAGTATTTCATTTATATGTGTGTTTAACCAACGATGTTACAAGCACAATGTTTAAATAGGCTGTTAGAAAGGACCAAGCATAGATAATAATGTCGTTTGGGTGTCATGTGACTTGTATAGGTTCTTGCACAGGGAAATTTATCTGCGCATGCCCAGGGCACGGAGGCGTGGTTGTGCGCATGTGCATGCCCTGAGATGGGGATTTTTATTAAGAGACTGGCGTGATATACTTTCATTCTACTTGGCAAAAATTTGGAATTCAATTTCAGATTAATTTTACAAGGAAACTAAGTTGGAATTATGCTTCTGGTAAGCAGATCTTAACATACTGGCCAGTACTTTGAGCTGTATTTGTATTTTGACTTTAGTTCTCCTTTAAGGATCCAACTGTCTGACTAACTGATATTCTTCTGTTGTAGGAGTTCCAGCTAATTGTGCCTTATATTGAGACCCTCATCAGAGATACTGAGAATGGCACTAGTGTGAAAGGAATCATTTTGGTAAGTCATTAGAATAATGAGCTCATTTGAAAACAATTCATTATCTAAATCAGACTGGGAATCTGTGAGTTGCTCTGGAATCAGACTTTCCTACTCTACTCTCACTGCTAGTGAGTTGTTTTATTAATAATATATATGAATATTATAAAGGGAATAAAGTTCGATTCCATAGGAAGCCTCTGTGGGAAATATTCCCATTAGGTTAAAGAATGTTCTTTGTACTGAGACTTTTTTTCCCCTTTTATGTAGGGCTTCTTGTTACCAGAAATCTTTGCCTTTCTACTGGAATTCTGTTATGGACACTGGTCCAGCAGAAAGAAGGCAGAAAAGGAAAAAGATGAGGCCCCTTCTGAGAGAGAGAAGGAAGGGCCACAACGTCCTGCTCTAACCCATGATAACATGGAGGAAGAATTTGGAGGCACTAAGAAAAAGAAAAAACAGCGCCACTCTGAGACTCATGATCACCAAGGCTCAGAGAAACAAAAGAGCAGTGAAAGAATAACGGCAGAAGAGGAAACGGAATTAAAGCAGCTTTTGCAACAGTTCATCTGCCAATGCTTGGAAGGAGATTTCTAAGGAGAAGACATAAGGAGAAGTGGGTTGGAGGGAGGAAACAACTTCTCCAGATTTAACATTTCCATACAGAATGGATTTTTTATTACAGATTTCTACTGGCATCATATTGCTCAGTTGCAACTATGAATTTTAGTGCAACTATTATACAATTTAAAGTATTCTTCTACAGAAAAATATTCACATTTCCCTTCCCATGTTATTAATATTTATAATAAAATGTTAAGAACAAAAATTCAGACTGAGTAGTATTTATTTATCACATGAATGAAACTGGGTTTTGCCAAATTTCACTTGTGAGAAATATTTGAAAGTCTTTTGTGTTTGTGCGTGTGAATGCACCATGTGATCCAGGCAAAAAAAAAGTTAATAGGCAAAAGTATCCCTCCTGGAACAAAAGGTATTGTGAAAAGGTAAGGAGCAAACCCTCTAATGGTAATTCATAGGAGGTGAACCTCCCAGATACCTTCTAGAATGATATAATGTTGATGTGGCTGGAGTGAGCTCTATCAATATTATTGTCACAGAAATCCACAATTCAGATTTATTTCAAGAAGTTATGAAAAGCTATTGATGGTCAGGCCCCCCTCATTAAAAAAAACATTGGTGCCAGGGCCGCTCATAAAAGTTTTTTTAAAAAAGCATTGGTGCCAGGGCCCCCCTGACAAGTTAAAAAAACTGTGGCCCCAAATTTTTTTTTAAAAAAAACATTGGTGCAAGGGCCCCCCTTACAAATTGAAAAAAATTGGGGCCCCAAAAAATATTTTTTAAAACCAACATTGGTGGCAGGGGCCTATAGAATATTAAAATAATACATTGGTGGCCAGGGGATTAAAAAAAAACCCACAAATTGGTGTTCAGTAAAACTCGTGGCTTCAGGACTTCAACTTCGCCTCCTTTCGTGACTTTGGGTCTTTTCGCCGCTTCAGGACTTCAATTCCGGCTGTTTTCGTGACTTCGGGTCTTTTCGGCACTTTGGGACTTTGGTTTTGGCTATTTTCGTGGCTTCGGGGCTTTTCGCCGCTTCGGGAGTTCGGCACTTCTGCAGATCTTGGGCGCTGGCAAGGGGGGCCCGGCTCTTTCTAAACTGCAGCACTGCCGGGCTGCAGTTCAGTGTGCTACTGGAATTTCTTCTATGGGGTATATAATCTTGTCAGTGTGCCCCTGCCCTTCATAAGGGTAATTATCCACATTTTGACATCCAAGAAGTGACAGAACTATATCACCTAGAATCCCACCATGCACTTGGGGGATACTGGGAGTTGTAGTCCTACTCATCTGGTGTGTTAAAGCTTGACTTTTGCTGGTATCGTGTTCCTAAACTCACACACAGAAGAGTAACCTGAATGAGGAAAGTGTGGGGCCTAAATTGAGGTAAAAGGATGATGTTGCATTTCCCTAGAACCAGGCCCGGATTTGTGGAAAGGCCACCTAGGCCCGGGCCTAGGGCGGCAGGACTTTAGGGGGGCGGCATGCTGCCCAACCACACCCACATTGGTCCAGATGATGAAAATTTGCACCGAAAAAGGGGAGGGGACTTGGGCGACAAACGTCAGTGGGCCTAGAGGCACCCACTATGTAAATCCGGCCCTGCCTAGAACTCCCAGCCTTCCCTGACAAACAGCAGCTCTGACACCTCACACTTTCCTGTCACTTTATAACTTGCCAACTCAGGCCCCACCAAAGGCATCATGTGACAATCCTGGCTCCACCCACAGAAACTTATTTCACTGCACAGTAACTGTGCCCTGCTTGGTGTGTTAGTCAGGAGAGAGAGAGAGAGCGATGGCGGCGGAGCAGCAGCAGCAGCCACAAGGGGTTGAGCTGCACGGTCTGAGCGATGAGGCGGCCTATAGTATGTGTAGTGACCCGCACCAACTCACTAAGGTCTGTGTCTCTCCCTCTATCACTGCCCTGATCCCCTATATCTCTGTCAGTGTGTCCTGTCTGGAGTTATACATCCCTATTGGTTTGTCCCATGCCCTGTCTGGGGTTTTATATCCCTATTGGTTTGTCCCATGCCCTGTCTGGGGTTTTATATCCCTATTGGTTTGTCCCATGCCCTGTCTGGGGTTTTATATCCCTATTGGTTTGTCCCATACCTGTCTGGGGTTTTATATCCCAGCATGCCTGTGTCCTGTCTGAGGGTATATATCCTTATTATCTTGACTGTGCCCTACCTGGGTGTATAATATCCCTGTCAGCATGCCCTGTGCCCTGCCTGGGATTATAAATCAATGTTAGTGTGCTCCATGCCCTGCCTGGGATTATATATCAATGTTAATGTGCCCCATGCCCTGCCTGGGATTATATATCAATGTTAATGTGCCCCATGCCCTACCTGGGATTATATATCAATGTTCGTGTGCCCCATGCCCTGCCTGGGATTATAATCAATGTTAATGTGCCCCATGCCCGCCTGGGATTATATATCAATGTTAATGGGCCCCATGCCCTGCCTGGGATTTAAAACCAATGTTAATGGGCCCCATGCCCTGCCTGGGATTATATATCAATGTTAGTGTGCCCCATGCCCTGCCTGGGGGTATATATCTCAGCAGGCCTCGTGCCTTGCCTGTGGGTTTACATCACTGGTTTATTGTGTAAAGCAAAATACACAAAGTTTGGGGTGTACCTCTTCATCAGGTGTGTAGCATTACATCATAACCCTCTTTAACTAGCCACCAGAAAGGATTTTTTTCCTTACTTTTTTTGCAGGGTCCCTGATTCTCACATGTTGGGTAATGTAACAATTGCTGTTTGGAAATAGACACAAGGTTGCTACTAAATTGAGTTGCTTTTTTTTTTAGATTCACCATTTTTTATTTTTTGACCTTTTTGTCAAAACTGAAGTTTATGGTTCAGTGTTCGTGTCGCTGGTGTTTGTCTGGCAGCTCAGTGATCCTTGTGCAGCTTCTAAACTGTTCCAATTTTCTCCAATTATTGATGCATTTCTCAACAGAATATTAGCAGCTATTGTATCAATTATAACAGCTGCCCACTCTGAAACGTATTTGTTTAGCACAGTTTCCGTGGCCTGTCTGGTAGTGCTATGCGGGGCCGGCGTGAAGCCCGCGGGTTTGGGTTCTGCTCAAGATTTCCGGGTCACAGGCAGGTTTGGGTTGAGCTATTCCTTCTGCTCTCCATGCCCACGACCTTACACTGCTGGCTTTCAGCAGCCCCCTTTCATGACATCAGAGATGGGTGGGTCGGGCATGAGTCTATAAATAAAGGATTCTGCCTATGACTAAGTGCTGGGTAAGCATGAAACGCGTTAGGCGTTAGAGGGAATACTATACATGTTTTTTAACTACTGATGTGAATAAAATATATATTTTTTACTTAATAGCATGTTTTGGAGAAATTATTGAGTTTGTGGTTTTACCTCTGTTTGGTCACTAGAGGTCTCCGACATGCTTACCAGTAATATTTACTGATTCTGCTCCCAATTTGATTCTAATAGTTATAAATAAAGGGGACCTGTTAGGTTTGGGTCTGGTGTGGGTCGACTTTTTATCGACCTGCACATCGCTACTGACAGGGGGTTTATACACAATGTACTGTCTGGAGGTATATATATCCCTGTAAGGGCTGCCACCTTTTCTGGAAAAAAATGCCAGCCTCCCTATATTTTTGCCCTTTTTCCCCCTATTAATAACATTGACATCAATCTTAATTTTCAATTCTGACCAGATGGGAACCATAATCCCTGCCAGTGTGCCCTGCATAAGGTTACCTATCCATGTTTTGGCACCCAAGAAGTGACAGAACTATCACCTGCTTGTGATTGAGTTGCTTGAGTTTATCTGGTGTGCTAAAGGTTGGCTTTGCCCAATATTGTGTTCCTAAACTCATATTCACACACACAGAAGGGAAACCTGATTTCAAGAAAGTGTGGGGTGATATGCAAATATATCCGCCTTATACCTCTAGGGCTTCTAGCTCTCTGGAGTCTGAGGTGCAACAGCACAGATGCAGCCCAGGCACAGCAAAGAGGCAGCACAACTGTAGCTGTTGACAAGGCCCATTTCTGTACAATCAATTCTAGACTGTGGAATCCAAATGAACATTTTGGAGATTCAGTATATTTTATAGCTGGGACACACGGACCAATATTATATAAAATCCAGAAGTACGCCAATGAGTTGCTTAGTGAAGTCTGTGTTTTATAATGCCCATATGTATCTGCAAAAAGGGGCAACGTTTCCAGCCCCTTTATCAAGCCAACAAGTGACCTTCAACCAGGTAGAGCGCTCCATTATCGTGCAACACGGACCAATATTGGCTACTCTTTTGGGAATCTCCTGCCATATGCCATTAACCAATATGTAATTGAGGTTCAAAAATGTAGTCAAGCGAGGACTACATTGGACAGTGGATATACTCCTTTTAGGGCTTCTATGTGACCATTGAACCAGTAGCCAAATGACTGAACCAGTCTGATTTAGTTACCACTTGTATAGCCAAATAGAGCAAAGTTGGCCATAGATGCAAAGATCCGATCGTACGAATCATCGTACGATCGGACTTTGCCATCTCCCGACCCGCCACTAACCATTCAGATCAAAGTCTTACCAGTCAGATTAGTTAAAGAACAGATCAGCAATGTTTTGCCCCTGACAGCAATCGTACGATATCTATGTCCAACTAAAACTAGTGACAGTCTCCCACTGAAAATCGTACGGTCGGCAATACACGCAGAGATATTATCGGCAGCCGACAGAAATTTTCTAACCTGTCCGATCGACCAAACAACCGATCTCCGCCGGACGAAAAATGTCGGGACTCTCCACACACGGTTCGAAAATCGTACGAATCCTCGATTCGTACGATCAGATCTTTGCGTCTATGGCCAGCTTAAAAGATCTGTTTATATGGTGACCTTGCTGACCTTGTATGGCCAGCTCAAAAAGTGCCTACTACAGTGTTCATGCCGGATCCTGGTGTCTACGTCTGGATCTTGGTATCTGCTTTTTAGTTTAATTTTCCTTTAATTCTTGGTTAGTTTCCATATTCACCCCCCTTGCCTGGGGCTCTAACACCCTGTCATACTCTCTGCAACTGGAATGTGCAGAATGTTTTCCTCTTTACAAGTAGAATGAACTGGAGGGTAAAATAAAGTAGATTATTATATATACTATTCGGGTAGGTGGTAAGTTTTATATGGGATCCCTATGTTGTTGTAGGCCATGTTATTGTTGGGTGGAGTATTTACTGTTCTTGTTAATGCTAATGAACCACAGCTGATATGTGTTTAACAGTATTGGTATCATTGCATTAGCAACATGCCCTGACCCGTATATTTCAGCCTGCAGCCTTGTGCCTTTATAGGGTCACAGAACTCCTCTGTAACTTCTAATATCCTTATAATTTAAAGCGGGGGTGAAATGATCCCTTATAATACATTAGTGATCCTTGGAGTTCCCTGTATAACTCAGCCTGCAACCTTGTGCCTTTATATGGTCACAGAACCCCTCAGTGACTTGTAATATCCTTATAATTTATGAATCGGGGTACATTATGCCTTATAATACGAGTGTTACTCAGAATTCCCTGTATAACTCAGCCTGCAGCCTTTTGCCTTTATATGATCACATAACCCCTTAGTGACTTCTAATATCCTTATCATTTACATCAGGGGGTACATAATGCCTTATAATACATAAGTGCTACTCAGAGTTCCCTGTATAACTCAGCCTGCAGCCTTGTGCCTTTATATGGTCACATAAACCCTCCGTTACTTCTAATATCTTTATTATTTACAGCAGGGGCCTACAGCCCTGTGGCTTTATATGGTCTCTCCTTAGTGACTAAATTGTGTGTATGTTCAGTGTATACAACCATTTATTGTTGGAGCTAATTAATACATGTTGAAGGGACAGTATACTTGCAGTGATTCAAATACTGTGGTATTTTTTGAGAAATTTCTCTCCCATGGTAGTGTAGATTTACAATGACAAATCTCCTTGTCTGCCATTACCATAAAGAAATGGGGAAGGGAAGGCAGGTCAGTGACAACTGTCAGACTTTCAAATAAGTGAAAAAATTGGGAAAATATTGATTTTTTTTTTTTAAATTAAAAATATAAGCAGAATAAAATTTCACCACAAGTCCTATTTATTTAGTTAATTTTTAGCAAAGGTGTTTTAGGTGTAAACTGCACTACTTTCATATGGAATACTATCATTATAATAAATCAGAACAGTTCTAGATCATTTTAATTCTGTGACACTGATCTCTTGGTAATTGTTGCTTTTCTAGGATTTTATGCTGCAACAGACGATGCTCCGGATAAAAGATCCCAAAAAGTCCTTGGAATTTTATACAAATGTTTTTGGAATGACGTAAGTGGAAGATTCACTGCAATGAACTCGGTACAGAATGTATTAAATGTATTGCAGAATCCCGTGTCTTTATAAGCACCAGTAGCACCCTGCAGCAAGGCTGACTGTCACTAAGAGGCTTTACAGTTAATGGGCAGAAAGTGCTCCCCTGTATACTACTGCATACTGATCTCTGAAGGGACGGAGAACATCCCCAAGCCCCCATACCAGTACCATCTTCCTATCTGTATTGTGACAAGGACATGGGTATAGTCATTAACATGGCACACAAGTTCATATAACATATTGTTAGTACCCCGTGCCCTTCTCAGATCACCAACAGGCACATGATATGGAAGTGCTAGAAGTGGTGTAGTGGCTTCTAAATGGGTCATAGCACTGCACTGGATTCAGGGATTCTGATCCATCTCTTAAGAGATCAGCACAGTGTATTGAGTGGGGGGGGAAGGGGGCACCCTATGCTAATGGAGAAACCTCCTGCTTAAGAAATGAAAGGAAAACTATACCCCACACACAATGTAGGTCTCTATAAAAAGATATTGCATAAAAACAGCTCATATGTAAAACCCTGCTTCATGTAAATAACCCATTTTCATAATAATGTACTTTTCTAGTAGTATGTGCCATTCTCATGCTAGGCTATACAAAAAACCCACCCTGACATCCCCCATAGACTTTAATGGAAATCACTGCTGTGCTGCTGGTCAATGAGAACTAAGGTGGTTTCAGGCATTTCTCTGCCAGTGGATCTGTCTGTCTGGTGTGTTATTGACCTATGAGTTAGCAAAGTGCCACTGAGCTCTGTTATCAGTGAATAAACAGCCTCTGGGTTAATGCCAGTTACTATTTTGTACCTTGTTTCTCATTAAATCCAAATTATATTCAAAGATTTGTTATAGCAGGGCTAGCAGGGAATTTGATAAAAATAAACAAAAAAAAATTCCACACAATCACTCAATGGAAATTGAATAATTTCTCTCATTTTAATTACGCCGCACACCTCTAGGGCTGCTTTGTAATGTGAAAAATTAGGGAAGAAACACTGGGGCAATAAAGACACTTAGGTGCAGATTTATTGAATATCTGTATGTGGAGTAAAGAGGAATAGCCAGCAGTTTAATATTTTCACAAATGATTAAAGGACAAGGAAATTCATCACATAGCAGTCACCATGCTATAGGGGTACCCAGGAATAAATAAGCACTCACCCCAAATTTACACCTAACTGGCCTTCAGGTTGGGACCCAACCATATTTTTGGCTTCAATTCCCATAGTATGCCAAGAAGTGGGTTAGGCCACTGAATTTGTTAGAAAGAGAAGCTTGTAATTGGCTCAGACATGTAACTAACTGAGGGGTATAATTAGTGAAGGAGCTTAGAGAAATGATTGGTTACTTTCCTGTTTCAGAGTGGTCCTTTTGGGGACTTGTCTGAGGAATTAAAGATGGAAACTGTAATCAATACATTCTGCTGCAGTGGATCTGTAGGTGGGTGATGATATTTGGGGTGTCTGTATGTATGTGGGGGACGTATAAAGATGGACATTTGTATCAGGACCAATGCATAACTTCAGAGCCTACATTTTTCCTTAGCCCATTTGTGTTCTGCAGTGGCCCAAATAAGCATCCCAAGAAGATAGATTGGCATCAGTTAAGCCCAATTCTCTTGCTCAGGCCTTCAGCTCATTTATAAGAACTGCAGTCTCGTGCCATTTTAATGAACCGTCAATTGTACCCAACCGAATGTCACGTGATCTGTAGCTCAAAGGGTTACACATTGATTTATGTGCCGTGACCTCAAGTCATTGCGCTGCGGATGCTACTATGCATTTTTCATAAGAAATACGACTTGTTGCTGTGTTGCCCGGGGCTGTTCCCGCTTGAGAATAATGCATTCTGGTACTAATAACCCAAATGTACATGACGGCTGGTGCTTGGAAGCATTGCCAGGACCCAACTCAGCAATAAAATTCAGGATGAAGTCTGAATTCATTGCAATGGTATAATTTTAGGAGCCTTGGCCCCCCTCTGCAAAGCCCCCGATTCGCCAATGAAATCACTGGTGACCTGCTGCAAATGAAGAACGCCTGCAATTTTGTCCCCCCTTGTGGTTACACCGCACATTAACTGAATATTTCACCCTAATGAGATTCAGGTTATACTGGACCAATGGACCTTGCTGTAGAAACCCATTGACTGAGCTGATTGATCTGGCCAATGAGAGAGTGAGATATTTCTGCAGAACGTTCCATAATGGCAGGAGCGGCCCTGTGTAAGAATGAAAAGGGTTGTTCACCTATGGGTTAACTTTTAGTATGACGTAGCGAGTGATATTCTGAGACAATTTGCAATTGGTATTCATTTTTTATTTTTTGAGTTATTTAGCTTTTAATTATCTCTCCAGTTTGCAAATCCAGCAATCTGGTTGCTAGGCTCCAAATTACGCTAGCAACCATGCACTGATTTGAATAAGAGACTGGAATATAAACCGGAGAGGCCTGAAGATAAAGATGAGTAAAAAAAAGTAGCAATAACAATAAATGTGTAGCCTTACAGAGCATTTGTTTTTAGATGGGGTCAGTGACCCCCATTTGAAAGCTGGCAAGAGTCAGAAGAAGAAGGCAAATCATTCAAAAATGATAAAAATTAAATAATGAACACCAAATGAAAATTTGCTTAGAATTGGCCATTCTAAAACATACTAAAAGTTCATTTAAAAGTGAGAAGGAGAAGGAAAGTCCTTTACCACTTGGGGGAGCCAAATGTTAGGCACCCCCTAGTGAATGTATTTACTTACCTGAAACCCCAGGCTTCTTCTTTTTTCAAATTTCCCGGGGCAGACGCATGCGCAATAGAATGAAAAAGCTGACATTTTAGTTAAAGTTCGGGCTTTTCACTCTAATGCACATGCGCAGCCGCATGGAAAAAGAAGAAGCTGGAAGAGAAGTGGTGCTCACTGGAATAACTCCGGGCCGGTGCAGTTTTCTGCTGAAAGGAGCACCCGGGGTTTCAGGTAAGTAAATACATTCACTTGGGTTTCCTAACATTTGGCACCTCTATGTGTGAAACGACTTTCCTTCTCCTTTAAGTCTGGGAGAATGGAGCACAGCAGGCAGTGATTTAGGGAGGACACTGGAGATGGAGGGTGTCCAATATTATATATTGTTTCTATGGAGTTTGGTCAAACCTTGTCCCTTAATCCTGGAAACTAAAGCTGCTACTATAACTAGAACAGGGGAACCCAAAGCAGGAACTACAGGGCACCAAGGACACAAACTTATATCATTGACCCAATTTTACACCAGGGCTATGGGGCTGTAGATATGTCTCTCCTGTTATTTAGGAATATATATATATACTGTATATATGGAGTCTCAGCAGAATGAGATTTCTTCCTGAATATCACAACAGAAAACTACTTAGAAAAAATATAAAAAAGGAGAAATCCTTTAAAATTTGTCATGGAAAACAATGTAGTGCAACATCCCCATCTAGTGTCCCTGCCCCTGTATTACATCCAAAATATTGGGTAATGAATTCAGTAAGAAATTGATGAGACAAAATTACATGAATCAGAGTTTACCATGGTATGGTGGTTTTATATTGCCCCTCCTCTCAAATCTATGAGAATGTTTCCTTTATTTAGAAAGTTATCCATAATTTATTTAAGTACAAATAAGTGGCCCATTAATCTAACTTTGCCTTTGCCGGATGATGTCACAAGAGCATGACTGTTAGTGATGATATCATAATGGCAACCATGATTGTTAGTGATGACCTCATAATGGTGCCCCTGACACAAGCTGTTATAAGGGCTGTTTACAGTTGGGATTGTCAGATTAGTGACTGAATGCCACCATGAGGTCACTAATCATCACCCTGTTCATTTTCACTGGATTTTTACGAGTACGTTCTGTTCATGTTAATGGGTTCATGTATGGGAATTGTATCTGAGCCATTATGGGTTCCTGTTATTAGCGTTATCTGTTAATGTACCAGTGACTTATGGGTTTGTTGAGAAGTTTCTATACAATGTACAGCACCATGTCCCAAACATCTGATCCATGTACTTTTCTATTACAGGAAAGAGATATCAAAGAACATATTGAGACATTGAATTATGTGACTGAAGGATTCAACTACATCAAGCTCAGTTTGCCAGTTTGCCCAGTGTCTGTTGAAAAGGCCGGTTATGTAGAGGATGTAGAGTGCGGCAATACCCTGTTTGTACAGGAAGAGATCAGACCAGTCCCTCTGCTGATTCCTACAGACATAAGATGTGATGTAAGTCAGTATTGATTTATGTGTTACCAATGCTCTATACAGGGAGTAGGAAGGGAACATGTTATTATGGGATGTACTGATATTGTATCTATCTGATCCTCTCCTATTGCAGGGCTTGCGTTGTCCAATTCCACCTATAGAGAGTCAGCTCACTAACCGAGAGCCAGAGCTGAGTAGCGCCATCATTCAGGTAAGATGAGAATATCATCTACATAGTGGGTCTGACATGACATGATTGGAATGGCTTTTATTGTCTGACCAATCCCTAATGTACTGATATGTCAGTGATTGAGGGTCCAACTGTCTGACTAACTGATGTTCTTCTGTTGTAGGAGTTCCAGCTAATTGTGCCTTATATTGAGACCCTCATCAGCGATACTGAGAATGGCACTAGTGTTAAAGGAATCATTTTGGTAAGTCATTCGAATAATGAGCTCATTATAAAACAATTCAATATCTAAATCAGACTGGGAATCTGTGAGTTACACTGGAATCAGACTTTCCTACTCTACTCTCACTGCTAGTGAGTTGTTTTCTTAATAATATATATGAATATTATAAAGGGAATAAAGTTCGATTCCATAGGAAGCCTCTGTGGGAAATATTCCCATTAGGTTAATGAATGTTCTTTGTACTGAGACTTTTTTCTCCTTTTATGTAGGGCTTCTTGTTACCAGAAATCTTTGCCTTTCTACTGGAATTCTGTTATGGAAACTGGTCCAGCAGAAAGAAGGAAGAAAAGGAAAAAGATGAGGCCCCTTCTGAGAGAGAGAAGGAAAGGCCACAACGTCCTGCTCTAACCCATGATAACATGGAGGAAGAATTTGGAGGCACTAAGAAAAAGAAAAAACAGCGCCACTCTGAGACTCATGATCACCAAAGCTCAGAGAAACCAAAGAGCAGTGAAAGAACAACAGCAGAAGAGGAAACGGAATTAAAGCAGCTTTTGCAACAGTTCATCTGCCAATGCTTGGAAGGAGATTTCTAAGGAGAAGACATAAGGAGAAGTGGGTTGGAGGGAGGAAACAACTTCTCCAGATTTAACATTTCCATACAGAATGGATTTTTTATTACAGATTTCTACTGGCATCATATTGCTCAGTTGCAACTATGAATTTTAGTGCAACTATTATACAATTTAAAGTATTCTTCTATAGAAAAATATTCACATTTCCCTTCCCATGTTATTGATATTTATAATAAAATGTTAAGAATAAAAATTCAGACTGAGTAGTATTTATTTATCACATGAATGAAACTGATATGGGTTTTGCCAAATTTCACTTGTGAGAAATATTTGAAAGTCTTTTGTGTTTGTGCGTGTGAATGCACCATGTGATCCTGGTAAAAAAAAAGTTAATAGGCAAAAGTATCACTCCTGGAACAAAAGGTATTGTGAAAAGGTAAGGAGCAAACCCTCTAATGGTAATTCATAGGAGGTGAACCTCCCAGATACCTTCTAGAATGATATAATGTTGATGTGGCTGGAGTGAGCTCTATCCATATTATTGTCAGAGAAATCCACAATTCAGATTTATTGCAAGAAGATTTAATTGGAACATGAAGTATTTTTGGGGGGTACTGGGGGTAAAGTATCTTTTGGAAGTCTATTTATCATGTAATATAATATTTATTAAATGATTACATGCTAGAAGGTGTCTACAATTTATATAAATTCAGGGCCGGATTTACGTAGTGGGTGCCCCTAGGCCCACTGCTGTTCGTCGCCCCTGTCAACTCCCCTTTATTCATGCAAATTTTCATCATCAGGACCAGGACCGGAGCAATGGAGATTGGCGCATGAGAATTTAAAAAATGATTGTATTTCTAGCGCATCCCCAGTGTTTTTGAACCAGTATTTTCTTGAGTTTATTTCTCATGTAACATAATATTTAATAAATATTAAAGGATTACATGCTAGAAGGTGTCTACAATTTATATATATTTCCAGATGATTTTATATATATATATATATATATATATATACATATATATATATATATACACAGTACATGAGAAGCTGCCAGGTGTTGCAGAGGTGGGAGGTGCCAGGTGACTTCTTTCCAGCTATTGCCCAGGGCACAGTGGGGAGATGGTTTTGGGTTTTTAGAGAACTGGGCTTTTTCTATATATTTCATAGTGACCATTTTATTGCAAGGAAACAGATACAAGGGGACAATAAAGACACTCAGGTGCATATTTATTGAATATCTGTCTGTGAAGTAAAGAGGAATATCCAGCAGTTTAATATTTTCACAAATGATTGAAGGACAAGGAAATTCATCACATAGCAGTCACTATGCTATAGTTCTAGGGGTACCCAGGACACAAACAAGCACTCACCCCAAATCTACCCCTAACTGGCCTTCAGGTTGAGCCCCAACCATATTTTCGGCTTCCATTTCCATAGTATGCCAAGTGGGTAACTAAATGAGGGGTATTATTAGAGGAGGAGCCTAGAGAAATAATTGGTTGCTTTCCTGTTTCAGAGTGTTCCTGAACTTGTCTTGTCTGAGCAATGAAAGCTGGAAACTGTAATCAATATATTCTGCTGCAGTGTCGTCCCTTTTTAGGGGTTAAGTTTATATAGCATACCACTGTAGAACTAACCCATTCCAGCATGATCTACCGACTACAGGCTCAGGGCCACCATTAGAAATCACTGGGCCCCACCCACCGGTCCCCGCCCACCCTGGCACCCAAGCCCCGCCCCAGACCCGCCCACTCCACATTACAGTTAAAAGACCACACAGACATCGGCGCTAAAAAAGAAACCCCCCACACACACAAGTTATGAAAAGCTATTGATGGTCAGGGCCCCCTCATAAAAAAAAAACATTGGCGCCAGGGCCGCTCATAAAAGTTTTTTTTAAAAAAGCATTGGTGCCAGAGCCCCCCTTACAAGTTAAAAAAACTGTGGCCCCAAAATGTTTTTTTAAAAAAAACATTGGTGCAAGGGCCCCCCTTACAAATTAAAAAAAATTAGGGCCCCAAAATAATATTTTTTAAAAAAACATTGGTGCCAGGGCCCCTCCTTACAAGTTAAAAAAATTGGGGCCACAAAAAATATTTTTTAAAACAAACATTGGTGGCAGGGGCCTATAGAATATTAAAATAATACATTGGTGGCCAGGGGATTAAAAAAAACACCACAAATTGGTGTTCAGTAAAACTCGTGGCTTCAGGACTTCAACTTCGCCTCCTTTCGTGACTTTGGGTCTTTTCGCCGCTTCAGGACTTCAATTCCCGCTGTTTTCGTGACTTCGGGTCTTTTCGGCACTTTGGGACTTTGGTTTTGGCTATTTTCGTGGCTTCGGGGCTTTTCGCCGCTTCGGGAGTTCGGCACTTCTGCAGATCTTCGGCGCTGGCAAGGGGGGCCCGGCTCTTTCTAAACTGCAACACTGCCGGGCCCCCCTTCATGCCTGGGCCCGAGCCACTTGTCCCCCCTGATGGCGACCCTGACGGTGCTCATGAGTAGAATGTGAGAAGGAGCAAGAAATGCTGGGAAAGGGTTGCGTAGTTCTAATTGACCTCAAATTGATAGGAAAGTGTTAGTATCGATTCAGTGAGCTCCACTGAGCATCAGAATAGTTTCTGTGGTGCCTTTCCCGTATTCTCCCCCACTCACTCACCTTCTTACTCCTTTTAGCTCCGCATAAATGGCAACTGTTTTGAGTTTTGGGCTTATATCCAGGGTATTTATTGTATTGGCATCTATCCCACAATCCAACATTATCACATCTCCCTGTAGAGCAGCACGTGGGGCTTCACAAGCTCAATTGCACCCTGAGTGTGCACATAACAACCAGAGACGGGAGATGATAGAGGGGTCGGAGAAGTGCTATCAACTGGGTTTCTGTTTGCTACAGACCCCGCCTTATCTTCCATGCTGCACTGGGGGGGGGTATAATGTACTGCAAGGGCACTT
This sequence comes from Xenopus laevis, assembly GCF_017654675.1. NCBI lineage: Eukaryota > Metazoa > Chordata > Amphibia > Anura > Pipidae > Xenopus > Xenopus laevis. Next base: position 23,127,038 of record NC_054379.1, on the reverse strand, counting down.
GGGGGTGGGGATGTCTTGACTGGGATTCAAAATAGGCCCTGACATTTCAGAGGCACAGAGGTCCAATCAGCACCCAGAAGCCCAATAAATAGTGACTGTCTGTGGCATCTTACAGCAGCCCCTCTGGCATTTGCCAGAATCCGAATATTGTCAGTCCGGGCCTGCTGGGGTAAAAAGATAACAACAGCAGCTCTGACATTTCTGTATATCCCTGTCAGCATGCCCCTGCCTTATCTGGGGGTATATTCCCTGTCAATATGTCCCACACCCTACCTGGCTGTTTATATCACTGTCAGTGTGTCCTGCCTGGGGTATATATCCCTGTCCCAGCCATATTTATTATATATATATTTCTGTCAGTGAGCCGTGTCTGGGGTATATATTCCTGTTCTACTTGGATGTATATGTCCCATATATATTTTATATATATATATATCTGGGACAGGGATATGTCTGGGGTATATAATCTTGTCAGTGTGCCCCTGCCCTTCATAAGGGTAATTATCCACATTTTGACATCCAAGAAGTGACAGAACTATATCACCTAGAATCCCACCATGCACTTGGGGGATACTGGGAGTTGTAGTCCTATTCATCTGGTGTGTTAAAGCTTGGCTTTTGCTGGTATCGTGTTCCTAAACTCACACACAGAAGAGTAACCTGAATGAGGAAAGTGTGGGGCCTAAATTGAGGTAAAAGGATGATGTTACATTTCCCTAGAACTCCCAGCCTTCCCTGACAAACAGCAGCTCTGACACCTCACACTTTCCTGTCACTTTATAACTTGCCAACTCAGGCCCCACCTAAGGCATCATGTGACAATCCTGGCTCCACCCACAGAAACTTATTTCACTGCACAGTAACTGCGCCTGCCCTGCTTGGTGTGTCAGTCAGGAGAGAGAGAGATGGCGGCGGAGCAGCAGCAGCAGCAGCCACAAGGGGTTGAGCTGCACGGTCTGAGTGATGAGGCGGCCTATAGTATGTGTAGTGACCCGCACCAACTCACTAAGGTCTGTGTCTCTCCCTCTATCCCTGCCCTGATCCCCTATATCTCTGTCAGTGTGTCCTGTCTGGAGTTATACATCCCTATTGGTTTGTCCCATGCCCTGTCTGGGGTTTTATATCCCTATTGGTTTGTCCCATACCTGTCTGGGGTTTTATATCCCTATAATCTACAGTCTGGTCATTTCCCTATGGGACCAGACTGTAAATTATATCCTTATAAACGGCGCGTTCTTCCGTCAGAACGCGCCGTTTATATGCTTAAAGAGACAGCACTTGCAGCTGCTGCTCTCTCCCCTACCCTTGTTTCCCACCATTTTGGCTATCAAGCGCAACATTTTTTTGCTTCCCCCACATGACACGATCCACCTGTTTCACTCCCTCACATGTAACTGCTTCTTTTTCCTTCCTGTCACGTCTCACGTCTTCCTCTCAGTTGCCTCCCTGCCGGCGTTGCTCCCTTACTCACGCGACTCCTCTCCATGCTCGCTGACTCCCTCCTCCCATCCATTATCTCAAATCTCGGCTCCCCCTACTGTCCACTATTGCAAGTCTCGCTCCCCCCTCCCATTCAAAATCTCAAATTTCGCTCCCCGCTCTGTGTCGCTCCCTCCTCCTTCCCTGGCCTCCTCCCCCCTCCCACATCTCTAATGCAGCTGAATGACCACGCAGAGCAGGGTCCTGCAAAAGAATCTGAATAACATGCCAAAGAAATACAGGTACTAAAAGGGACACAGGGAAAGAAAAAAAACAACAAGGAGGGACAACAGCAAAAAAAAGTATTGCATTTTGTAAAAAGCAAAGACTGGAAGTAAAAACTGAACTGAACTCAGAAACTGTAGATTATAATGAATAATGTACCCCCTACTTAAAATTTATAGAGATATTATTAGCACCTCGGAGTTATGTGACCTGTATAAAAGCACTCGGCCTGCGGCCTCGTACTTTTATATGGTCACATAACTCCTCGGTAACATAATATCTTTATAAATTACAGTAGGGGGTACATTATCCACTATATTCGTTTGTCCCATGACTGTCTGGGGTTTTATATCCCAGCATGCCTGTGTCCTGTCTGAGAGTATATAGCCTTATTAGCTTGACTACCTGGGTGTATCTATTCCTGTCAGCATGCCCTGTGCCCTGCCTGGGATTATAATCAATGTTAATGGGCCCCATGCCCTGCCTGGGATTATATATCAATGTTAATGTGCCCCATGCCCTGCCTGGGATTATATATCAATGTTAGTGTGCCCCATGCCCTGCCTGGGGGTATATATCTCAGCAGGCCTCGTGCCTTGCCTGTGGGTTTACATCACTGGTTTATTGTGTAAAGCAAAATACACAAAGTTTGGGGTGTACCTCTTCATCAGGTGTGTAGCATTACATCATAACCCTCTTTAACTAGCCACCAGAAAGGATTTTTTTCCTTACTTTTTTTGCAGGGTCCCTGATTCTCACGTGTTGGGTAATGTAACAATTGCTGTTTGGAAATAGACACAAGGTTGCTACTAAATTGAGTTGCTTTTTTTTAAGATTCACCATTTTTTTTTTTTTGACCTGTTTGTCAAAACTGAAGTTTACGGTTCAGTGTTCGTGTCGCTGGTGTTTGTCTGGCAGCTCAGTGATCCTTGTGCAGCTTCTAAACTGTTCCAATTTTCTCCAATTATTGATGCATTTCTCAACAGAATATTAGCAGCTATTGTATCAATTATAACAGCTGCCCACTCTGAAACGTATTTGTTTAGCACAGTTTCCGTGGCCTGTCTGGTAGTGCTATGCGGGGCCGGCGTGAAGCCCGCGGGTTTGGGTTCTGCTCAAGATTTCCGGGTCACAGGCAGGTTTGGGTTGAGCTCTTTCTTCTGCTCTCCATGCCCACGACCTTACACTGCTGGCTTTCAGCAGCCCCCTTTCATGACATCAGAGATGGGTGGGTCGGGCATGAGTCTATAAATAAAGGGAAACTGTTAGGTTTGGGTCTGGTGCGGGTCGACTTTTTATCGACCTGCACATCACTACTGACTGGTATATACACCATGCCCTGTCTGGAGGTATATATATCCATGTAAGGGCTGCCACCTTTTCTGGAAAAAAATGCCAGCCTCCCTATATTTTTGCCCTTTTTCCCCTATTAATAACATTGACATCAATCTTAATTTTCAATACTGGCCAGGTGAGAACCATAATCCCTGCCAGTGTGCCCTGCATAAGGTTACCTATCCATGTTTTGACACCCAAGAAGTGACAGAACTATCACCTGCTTGTGATTGAGTTGCTTGAGTTTATCTGGTGTGCTAAAGGTTGGTTTTGCCCAGTATTGTGTTCCTAAACTCATATTCACACACACAGAAGGGAAACCTGATTTCAAGAAAGTGTGGGGTGATATGCAAATATATCCGCCTTATACCTCTAGGGCTTCTAGCTCTCTGGAGTCTGAGGTGCAACAGCACAGATGCAGCCCAGGCACAGCAAAGAGGCAGCACAACTGTAGCTGTTGACAAGGCCCATTTCTGTACAATCAATTCTAGACTGTGGAATCCAAATTAACATTTTGGAGATTCAGTATATTTTATAGCTGGGACACATGGACCAATATTCTATAAAATCCAGAAGTACGCCAATGAGTTGCTTAGTGAAGTCTGTGTTTTATAATGCCCATATGTATCCGCAAAAAGGGGCAACGTTTCCAGCCCCTTTATCAAGCCAACAAGTGACCTTCAACCAGGTAGAGCGCTCCATTATCGTGCAACACGGACCAATATTGGCTACTCTTTTGGGAATCTCCTGCCATATGCCATTGACCAATATGTAATTGAGGTTCAAAAATGTAGTCAAGCGAGGACTACATTGGACAGTGGATATACTCCTTTTAGGGCTTCTATGAGACCATTGAACCAGTAGCCAAATGACTGAACCAGTCTGATTTAGTTACCACTTGTATAGCCAAATAGAGCAAAGTTGGCCATAGATGCAAAGATCCGATCGTACGAATCATCGTATGATCGGACTTTGCCATCTCCCGACCCGCCACTAACCATTCAGATCAAAGTCTTACCAGTCAGATTAGTTAAAGAACAGATCAGCAATGTTTTGCCCCTGACAGCAATCGTACGATATCTATGTCCAACTAAAGCTAGTGACAGTCTCCCACTGAAAATCGTACGGTCGGCAATACACGCAGAGATATTATCGGCAGCCGACAGAAATTTTCTAACCTGTCCGATCGACCAAACAACCGATCTCCGCCGGACGAAAAATGTCGGGACTCTCCACACACGGTTCGAAAATCGTACGAATCCTCGATTCGTACGATCAGATCTTTGCGTCTATGGCCAGCTTAAAAGATCTGTTTATATGGTGACCTTGCTGAGCTTGTATGGCCAGCTCAAAAAGTGCCTACTACAGTGTTCATGCCGGATCCTGGTGTCTACGTCTGGATCTTGGTATCTGCTTTTTAGTTTAATTTTCCTTTAATTCTTGGTTAGTTTCCATATTCACCCCCCTTGCCTGGGGCTCTAACACCCTGTCATACTCTCTGCAACTGGAATGTGCAGAATGTTTTCCTCTTTACAAGTAGAATGAACTGGAGGGTAAAATAAAGTAGATTATTATATATACTATTCGGGTAGGTGGTAAGTTTTATATGGGATCCCTATGTTGTTGTAGGCCATGTTATTGTTGGGTGGAGTATTTACTGTTCTTGTTAATGCTAATGAACCACAGCTGATATGTGTTTAACAGTATTGGTATCATTGCATTAGCAACATGCCCTGACCCGTATATTTCAGCCTGCAGCCTTGTGCCTTTATAGGGTCACAGAACTCCTCTGTAACTTCTAATATCCTTATAATTTAAAGCGGGGGTGAAATGATCCCTTATAATACATTAGTGATCCTTGGAGTTCCCTGTATAACTCAGCCTGCAACCTTGTGCCTTTATATGGTCACATAAACCCTCCGTTACTTCTAATATCTTTATTATTTACAGCAGGGGCCTACAGCCCTGTGGCTTTATATGGTCTCTCCTTAGTGACTAAATTGTGTGTATGTTCAGTGTATACAACCATTTATTGTTGGAGCTTAATTAATACATGTTGAAGGGACAGTATACTTGCAGTGATTCAAATACTGTGGTATTTTTTGAGAAATTTCTCTCCCATGGTAGTGTAGATTTACAATGACAAATCTCCTTGTCTTCCATTACCATAAAGAAATGGGGAAGGGAAGGCAGGTCATTGACAACTGTCAGACTTTCAAATAAGTGAAAAAATTGGGAAAATATTGTTTTTTTTTTTTAAAATTAAAAATATAGGCAGAATAAAATTTCAAGTCCTATTTAGTTAATTTTTAGCAAAGGTGTTTTAGGTGTAAACTGCACTACTTTCATATGGAATACTATCATTATAATAAATCAGAAAAGTTCTAGATCATTTTAATTCTGTGACACTGATCTCTTGGTAATTGTTGCTTTTCTAGGATTTTATGCTGCAACAGACGATGCTCCGGATAAAAGATCCCAAAAAGTCCTTGGAATTTTATACAAATGTTCTTGGAATGACGTAAGTGGAAGATTCACTGCAATGAACTCGGTACAGAATGTAGTAAATGTATTGCAGAATCCCGTGTCTGTATCAGCACCAGTAGCACCCTGCAGCAAGGCTGACTGTCACTAAGAGGCTTTACAGTTAATGGGCAGAAAGTGCTCCCCTGTATACTACTGCATACTGATCTCTGAAGGGACGGAGAACATCCCCAAGCCCCCATACCAGTACCATCTTCCTATCTGTATTGTGACAAGGACATGGGTATAGTCATTAACATGGCACACAAGTTCATATAACATATTGTTAGTACCCCGTGCCCTTCTCAGATCACCAACAGGCACATGATATGGAAGTGCTAGAAGTGGTGTAGTGGCTTCTAAATGGGTCATAGCACTGCACTGGATTCAGGGATTCTGATCCATCTCTTAAGAGATCAGCACAGTGTATTGAGTGGGGGGGGAAGGGGGCACCCTATGCTAATGGAGAAACCTCCTGCTTAAGAAATGAAAGGAAAACTATACCCCACACACAATGTAGGTCTCTATAAAAAGATATTGCATAAAAACAGCTCATATGTAAAACCCTGCTTCATGTAAATAACCCATTTTCATAATAATGTACTTTTCTAGTAGTATGTGCCATTCTCATGCTAGGCTATACAAAAAACCCACCCTGACATCCCCCATAGACTTTAATGGAAATCACTGCTGTGCTGCTGGTCAATGAGAACTAAGGTGGTTTCAGGCATTTCTCTGCCAGTGGATCTGTCTGTCTGGTGTGTTATTGACCTATGAGTTAGCAAAGTGCCACTGAGCTCTGTTATCAGTCAATAAACAGCCTCTGGGTTAATGCCAGTTACTATTTTGTACCTCATTTCTCATTAAATCAAAATTATATTCAAAGATTTGTTATAGCAGGGCTAGCAGGGAATTTGATAAAAATAAACAAAAAAAAATTCCACACAATCACTCAATGGAAATTGAAGAATTTCTCTCATTTTAATTACGCCGCACACCTCTAGGGCTGCTTTGTAATGTGAAAAATTAGGGAAGAAACACTGGGGCAATAAAGACACTTAGGTGCAGATTTATTGAATATCTGTATGTGGAGTAAAGAGGAATATCCAGCAGTTTAATATTTTCACAAATGATTAAAGGACAAGGAAATTCATCACATAGCAGTCACCATGCTATAGGGGTACCCAGGAATAAATAAGCACTCACCCCAAATCTACACCTAACTGGCCTTCAGGTTGGGACCCAACCATATTTTTGGCTTCAATTCCCATAATATGCCAAGAAGTGAGTTAGGCCACTGAATTTGTTAGAAAGAGAAGCTTGTAATTGGCTCAGACATGTAACTAAATGAGGGGTATAATTAGTGAAGGAGCTTAGAGAAATGATTGGTTACTTTCCTGTTTCAGAGTGGTCCTTTTGGGGACTTGTCTGAGGAATTAAAGATGGAAACTGTAATCAATACATTCTGCTGCAGTGGATCTGTAGGTGGGTGATGATATTTGGGGTGTCTGTATGTATGGGGGGGACGTATAAAGATGGACATTTGTATCAGGACCAATACATAACTTCAGAGCCTACATTTTTCCTTAGCCCATTTGTGTTCTGCAGTGGCCCAAATAAGCATCCCAAGAAGATAGATTGGCATCAGTTAAGCCCAATTCTGTTGCTCAGGCCTTCAGCTCATTTATAAGAACTGCAGTCTCGTGCCATTTTAATGAACCGTCAATTGTACCCAACCGAATGTCACGTGATCTGTAGCTCAAAGGGTTACACATTGATTTATGTGCCGTGACCTCAAGTCATTGCGCTGCGGATGCTACTATGCATTTTTCATAAGAAATACGACTTGTTCCTCAGATCAATAATGTTTAGTTAAGGTGCGACTGTAACTGCACCAACAGGAGGCGCAATGTGTTGCCCGGGGCTGTTCCCGCTTGAGAATAATGCATTCTGGTACTTATAACCCAAATGTACATGACGGCTGGTGCTTGGAAGCATTGCCAGGACCCAACTCAGCAATAAAATTCAGGATGAAGTCTGAATTCATTGCAATGGTATAATTTTAGGAGCCTTGGCCCCCCTCTGCAAAGCTCCCGATTCGCCAATGAAATCACTGGTGACCTGCTGCAAATGAAGAACGCCTGCAATTTTGTCCCCCCTTGTGGTTACACCGCACATTAACTGAATATTTCACCCTAATGAGATTCAGGTTATACTGGACCAATGGACCTTGCTGTAGAAACCCATTGACTGAGCTGATTGATCTGGCCAATGAGAGAGTGAGATATTTCTGCAGAATGTTCCATAATGGCAGGAGCAGCCCTGTGTAAGAATGAAAAGGGTTGTTCACCTATGGGTTAACTTTTAGTATGACGTAGCGAGTGATATTCTGAGACAATTTGCAATTGGTATTCATTTTTAATTTTTTGAGTTATTTAGCTTTTAATTATCTCTCCAGTTTGCAAATCCAGCAATCTGGTTGCTATGCTCCAAATTACCCTAGCAACCATGCACTGATTTGAATAAGAGACTGGAATATAAATCGGAGAGGCCTGAAGATAAAGATGAGTAAAAAAAAGTAGCAATAACAATAAATGTGTAGCCTTACAGAGCATTTGTTTTTAGATGGGGTCAGTGACCCCCATTTGAAAGCTGGCAAGAGTCAGAAGAAGAAGGCAAATCATTCAAAAATGATAAAAATTAAATAATGAACACCAAATGAAAATTTGCTTAGAATTGGCCATTCTAAAACATACTAAAAGTTCATTTAAAAGTGAGAAGAAAAGTCCTTTACCACTTGGGGGAGCCAAATGTTAGGCACCCCCTAGTGAATGTATTTACTTACCTGAAACCCCAGGCTTCTTATTTTTTCAAATTTCCCGGGGCAGACGCATGCGCAATAGAATGAAAAAGCTGACATTTTAGTTAAAGTTCGGGCTTTTCACTCTAATGCACATGCGCAGCTGCATGGAAAAAGAAGAAGCTGGAAGAGACGTGGTGCTCACTGGAATAACTCCGGGCCGGTGCAGTTTTCTGCTGAAAGGAGCACCCAGGGTTTCAGGTAAGTAAATACATTCACTTGGGTTTCCTAATATTTGGCACCGCTAAGTGTGAAACGACTTTCCTTCTCCTTTAAGTCTGGGAGAATGGAGCACAGCAGGCAGTGATTTAGGGAGGACACTGGAGATGGAGGGTGTCCAATATTATATATTGTTTCTATGGAGTTTGGTCAAACCTTGTCCCTTAATCCTGGAAACTAAAGCTGCTACTATAACTAGAACAGGGGAACCCAAAGCAGGAACTACAGGGCACCAAGGACACAAACTTATATCATTGACCCAATTTTACACCTGGGCTATGGGGCTGTAGATATGTCTCTCCTGTTATTTAGGAATATATATATACTGTATATATGGAGTCTCAGCAGAATGAGATTTCTTCCTGAATATCACAACAGAAAACTACTTAGAAAAAATATAAAAAAGGAGAAATCCTTTAAAATTTGTCATGGAAAACAATGTAGTGCAACATCCCCATCTAGTGTCCCTGCCCCTGTATTACATCCAAAATATTGGGTAACATTCACAGCATAGCAGCAGGTCTGTGTGACTTTGTGAGATATTTTATGGGGTTGTAGTACAACAAGAGCTGAGAGCTCATTATACATTAATTGTCACAGGAAGCCTCTGGTCGTGTAGCCACTAATCACATTAATGAAATAAGGGAAGAACTCCACGGGCAATTTTGGCGTGAACTGACGAGCTGCGCAAAAACGCAGGTGTCAAATCGGTTGTGACGGAAATAAGGTAAGCAACAGGAACGTTGGATGGTGTCGCAGCATTTGTCCGATGTGTCACAAATGTCAGATGCAGACGCTGCATCTGCATCCTACAGTTGTGACGTGGCAGATGAATGCTGCAACTTCATCCAGCATTTCCATCTCTTATCTTATTTCCATCGCATCCGACTTGACGCCTGCGTTTTTGTGCAACGCATGGGATCACCCGTGAAGTTCTACCCTTGATGCATGCTGCAGACTGCAGTGGTTTCTGTGCAACATGCACCTGTATTAATTGATAATTAGCCTTGCAGGACATGGATTCAATATGTGTTCTGTTTTTATGAGGTGGCCTCTTGGTAGCCCTCAATTATGTAATCTCCTACTTGGTGATTACTTGGAGATGGTGACCCCTGACTTCCTGTAGTGCTAGGGCTGCCTCTTGCCCAATAAACAGTCATAAAATTATGACCAGCAGCTTGAAAGATTTCCCCCTCCATGTGTCAGTATGTATCGTGTACTCAGTGCTACATCAATACATGAGTTAATATAACATTATTACCCAAAGTAATAAATAATGAATTCAGTAAGAAATTGATGAGACAAAATTACATGAATCAGAGTTTACCATGGTATGGTGGTTTTATATTGCCCCTCCTCTCAAATCTATGAGAATGTTTCCTTTATTTAGAAAGTTATCCATAATTTATTTAAGTGCAAATAAGTGGCCCAGAAATCTAACTTTGCCTTTGCCGGATAATGTCACAAGAGCATGACTGTTAGTGATGATATCATAATGGCAACCATGATTGTTAGTGATGACCTCATAATGGTGCCCCTGACACAAGCTGGTATAAGGGCTGTTTACAGTTGGGATTGTCAGATTAGTGACTGAATGCGACCATGAGGTCACTAATCATCACCCTGTTCATTTTCACTGGATTTTTACGAGTAAGTTCTGTTCATGTTAATGGGTTCATGTATGGGAATTGTATCTGAGCCATTATGGGTTCCTGTTATTAGCGTTATCTGTTAATGTACCAGTGACTTATGGGTTTGTTGAGAAGTTTCTATACAATGTACAGCACCCTGTCCCAAACATCTGATCCATGTACTTTTCTATTACAGGAAAGAGATATCAAAGAACATATTGAGACATTGAATTATGTGACTGAAGGATTCAACTACATCAAGCTCAGTTTGCCAGTTTGCCCAGTGTCTGTTGAAAAGGCCGGTTATGTAGAGGATGTAGAGTGCGGCAATACCCTGTTTGTACAGGAAGAGATCAGACCAGTCCCTCTGCTGATTCCTACAGACATAAGATGTGATGTAAGTCAGTATTGATTTATGTGTTACCAATGCTCTATACAGGGAGTAGGAAGGGAACATGTTATTATGGGATGTACTGATATTGTATCTATTGTTCTGCTGTGTGACTAACTGATCCTCTCCTATTGCAGGGCTTGCGTTGTCCAATTCCACCTATAGAGAGTCAGCTCACTAACCGAGAGCCAGAGCTGAGTAGTGCCATCATTCAGGTAAGATGAGAATATCATCTACATAGTGGGTCTGACATGACATGATTGGAATGGCTTTTATTGTCTGACCAATCCCTAATGTACTGATATGTCAGTGATTGAGGGTCCAACTGTCTGACTAACTGATGTTCTTCTGTTGTAGGAGTTCCAGCTAATTGTGCCTTATATTGAGACCCTCATCAGCGATACTGAGAATGGCACTAGTGTGAAAGGAATCATTTTGGTAAGTCATTCGAATAATGAGCTCATTATAAAACAATTCAATATCTAAATCAGACTGGGAATCTGTGAGTTACACTGGAATCAGACTTTCCTACTCTACTCTCACTGCTAGTGAGTTGTTTTCTTAATAATATATATGAATATTATAAAGGGAATAAAGTTCGATTCCATAGGAAGCCTCTGTGGGAAATATTCCCATTAGGTTAATGAATGTTCTTTGTACTGAGACTTTTTTCTCCTTTTATGTAGGGCTTCTTGTTACCAGAAATCTTTGCCTTTCTACTGGAATTCTGTTATGGACACTGGTCCAGCAGAAAGAAGGCAGAAAAGGAAAAAGATGAGGCCCCTTCTGAGAAAGAGAAGGAAGGGCCACAACGTCCTGCTCTAACCCATGATAACATGGAGGAAGAATTTGGAGGCACTAAGAAAAAGAAAAAACAGCGCCACTCTGAGACTCATGATCACCAAGGCTCAGAGAAACCAAAGAGCAGTGAAAGAATAACGGCAGAAGAGGAGACGGAATTAAAGCAGCTTTTGCAACAGTTCATCTGCCAATGCTTGGAAGGAGATTTCTAAGGAGAAGACATAAGGAGAAGTGGGCTGGAGGGAGGAAAAAACTTCTCCAGATTTAACATTTTTTATTACAAATTTCTACTGCAATCATATTGCTCAGTTGCAACTATGATTAATGCAACTATTGTACAATTTAAAGTATTTTTCTATATACCATTTCTATATATTTTCTATATTCACATTTCCCTTCCCATGCTATTGATATTTGTAATAAAATGTTAAGAATAACAATTCAGACTGAGTTGTATTTCTTTATAACAGAAATGAAACTGATATGGATTTTGCAAAATTTCACTTGTGAGAAATATTTGAAAGTCTTTTGTGTTTGTGCGTGTGAATGCACCATGTGATCCTCGTATAAAAAAAAAGTTCATAGGCAAAAGTATCCCTCCTGGAACAAAAGGTATTGTGAAAAGGTATCCCATAAGGAGCAAAATGGTAATTCATAGGAGGTGAACCTCCCAGATACATTCTAGAATGATATAATGTTGATGTGGCTGGAGTGAGCTCTATCCATATTATCGCGGGAGAAATCGACAATTCAGATTTATTGCAATAAGATTTAATGAGCACATGAAGTATTTTGGGGGGTACTGGGGGAAAAGTATCTTTGGAAGTATTTTCTTGAGTCCATTTCTCATGTAATATAATATTTATTAAATGAGTACATGCTAGAAGGTGTCTACAATTTATATTTATATTTCCAGATGAATTGAATATATATATATATATATATATATATATATATATATATATATATATATATATATATATATATATATTATATTACAGTTGTAGTGGAAGGGAAAGTCTCCTATGAGAAGCTGCCAGGTGTTGCAGAGGTGGGAGGTGCCAGGTGACTTCTTTCCAACTATTGCCCAGGGCACAGTGGGGAGATGGTTTTGGGTTTTTAGAGAACTCGGCTTTTTCTATATATGTGATAGTGACCATTTTATTGCATTGCATTTTATTGTGGCCCAAATAAGCACAAGCTTTAGTTAAGGTGCGAGTGTAACGGTACCAACAGGAGGCTTAATGTGTTGCCCGGGGCTGTTCCCACTTGAGAATAATGTATTCTGGTACTTATAACCCAAAAGTACACGACGGCTGGTGCTTGGAAGCGTTGCCAGGACCAAACTCAGCAATAAAATTCAGGATGAAGTCTGAATTCATTGCAATGGTGTCGTTTCAGGAGCCTTGGACCCCCCACTGCAAAGCCCCCGATTCTCCAATGAAATCACTGGTGACCTGCCGCAAATGAAGAAAAGTAGCAATAACAATAAATGTGTAGCCTTACAGAGCATTTGTTTTTAGATGGGGTCAGTGACCTCCATTTGAAAGCTGGCAAGAGTTAGAAGAAGAAGGCAAATCATTCAAAAATGATAAAAATTAAATGATGAACACCAAATTAAAATTTGCTTAGAATTGGCCATTCTAAAACATACTAAAAGTTTATTTTAAAGTGAGAAGGAGAAGGAAAGTCCTTTACCACTTGGGGGTGCCAAATGTTAGGCACCCCCAAGTGAATGTATTTACTTACCTGAAACCCCAGGCTTCTTCTTTTTTCAAATTTCCCGGGGCAGACGCATGCGCAATAGAATGAAAAAGCTGACATTTTAGTTTAAGTTCGGGTTTTTCACTCTAATGCACATGCGCAGCCGCATGGAAAAAGAAGAAGCTGGAAGAGACGTGGTGCTCACTGGAATAACTCCGGGCCGGTGCAGTTTTCTGCTGAAAGGAACACCCGGGGTTTCAGGTAAGTAAATACATTCACTTGGGTTTCCTAACATTTGGCACCCCCAAGTGTGAAACGACTTTCCTTCTCCTTTAAGTGTGGGAGAATGGTGCACAGCAGGCAGTGATTTAGGGAGGATACTGGAGATGTAGGGTGTCCAATATTTTAATTTGTTTCTATGGAGTTTGGTCAAACCTTGTCCCCTAATCCTGGAAACTAAAGCTGCTACTATAACTAGAACAGGGGAACCCAAAGCAGGAACTACAGGGCACCAAGGACACAAACTTATATCACTGACGCAATTTTACACCAGGGCTTTGGGGCTGTAGATATGTCTCTCCCATCATAGGAATATATATACACTGTATATATGGAGTCACAGCAGAATGAGATTTCTTCCTGAATATCACAACAGAAAACTTATAAAAATGAGAAATCATATGGAAAATAATGGAAAATAATGTAGTGCAACATCCCCATCTAGTGTTCCTGCCCCTATATTACATCCAAAATATTGGGTAAAGCTGGCCATAGATGTTGAGATTTTTAAAAGATCAGATCCTGATCGTGAGACCACGATCTTCTCAGATCGATCGTAAGATCGTACGAATTGACCATCAACTAAAAAGACTAATTTGCCAGGAAAACAAAGGGGAGCTGCCTGCTTGGCCCTGCAAACATAGATAGATTGCACTGGGACCGACAAAGATTTTTTGACCTGGCCGATCAATTTCCTGACAGATGTCGGCCGAAAAATCGCAAGATGTACGATCGTTCGAATCCTACTAACCGAACGATAATTTCAAAGCATTGTTCGGACTTCCCTAAAATCGGTCGTTCGGCAAGAGAAATCTTTGCGTCTATGGGGAGCTTAACATTCACAGCACAGCAACAGATCTGTGTGACTTTGTGAGATATTTTATGGGGTTGTAGTACAACAAGAGCTGAGAGCTCATTATACAGTAATTGTCACAGGAAGCCTCTGGTCGTGTAACCACTAATCACATTAATGAAATACTGTAAGGGTAGAACTCCACGGGCGATTTTGGTGCGAACTGACGCGCAGCGCAAAAACGCAGGTGTCAAATTGGATGCGACGGAAATAAGGTAAGCAACAGTAACATTGGATGGTGTCGCAGCATTCGTCTGATGCGTCACGAATGTCGGATGCAGACGCTGCACTCTGCATCCGACAATTGTGACGTGGCGGATGAATGCTGCGACTTCATCCAGCATTTCCATATCTTACCTTATTTCAATCACATCCGACTTGATGCCTGCGTTTTTGTGCAGCGCATGGGATCACCCGTGGAGTTCTACCGATAGATGCATGCTGCAGACTGCATTGGTTTCTGTGCAACATGCACCTGTATTAATTGATAATTAGCCTTGCAGGACATGGATTCAGTATGCGTTCTGTTTTTAAGGGGTGGGCTCGCAATTCCAGGTAGCCCTCAATAATGTTATCTCCGACTTAGATGGTGACCCCTGACTTCCTGTAGTGCTACGGCTGCCTCTTGCCCAATAAGCAGTCATAAAATTATGACCAGCAGCTTGAAAGATTTCCCCCTCCATGTGTCAGTATGTATCGTGTACTCAGTGCTACATCAATACATGAGTTAATATAACATTATTACCCAAAGTAATAAATAATGAATTCAGTAACAAATTGATGAGACAAAATTACATGAATCAGAGTTTACCATGGTACGGTGGTTGTATATTGCCCCTCAAATAAATTATGGATAACTTTCTAAATAAAGGAAACACTCTCATAGATTTAAGTGCCAGAAATCTAACTTTGCCTTTGCCGGATGATGTCACAAGAGCATGACTGTTAGTGATGATATCATAATGGCAACCATGATTGTTAGTGATGACATCATAATGGTGTCTCTGACACAAGCTGGTATAAGGGCTGTTTACAGTTGGGATTGTCAGATTAGTGACTGAATGCCACCATGAGGTCACTAATCATCACCCTGTTCATTTTCACTGGATTTTTACGAGTAAGTTCTGTTCATATTAATGGGAATTGTATCTGAGCCATTATGGGTTCCTGTTATTAGCGTTATCTGTTAATGTACCAGTGACTTTTGGGTTTGCTGAGAGGTTTCTATACAATGTACAGCACCATGTCCCAAACATCTGATCCATGTACTTTTCTCTTACAGGAAAGAGATATCAAAGAACATATTGAGACATTGGATTATGTGACTGAAGGATTCAACTACATCAAGCTCAGTTTGCCAGTTTGCCCAGTGTCTGTTGAAAAGGCCGGTTATGTAGAGGATGTAGAGTGCGGCAATACCCTGTTTGTACAGGAAGAGATCAGACCAGTCCCTCTGCTGATTCCTACAGACATAAGATGTGATGTAAGTCAGTATTGATTTATGTGTTACCAATGCTCTATACAGGGAGTAGGAAGGGAACATGTTATTATGGGATGTACTGATATTGTATCTCTTGTTCCGCTGTGTGACTAACTGATCCTCTCCTATTGCAGGGCTTGCGTTGTCCAATTCCACCTATAGAGGGTCAGCTCACTAACCGAGAGCCAGAGCTGAGTAGCGCCATCATTCAGGTAAGATGAGAATATCATCTACATAGTGGGTCTGACATGAAATGATTGGAATGGCTTTAATTGTCTGACCAATCCCTAATGTACTGATATGTCAGTGATTAAGGCTCCAACTGTCTGACTAACTGATGTTCTTCTGTTGTAGGAGTTCCAGCTAATTGTGCCTTATATTGAGACCCTCATCAGAGATACTGAGAATGGCACTAGTGTAAAAGGAATCATTTTGGTAAGTCATTAGAATAATGAGCTCATTTGAAAACAATTCAATATCTAAATCAGACTGGGAATCTGTGAGTTGCTCTGGAATCAGACTTTCCTACTCTACTCTCACTGCTAGTGAGTTGTTTTCTTAATAATATATATGAATATTATAAAGGGAATAAAGTTCGATTCCATAGGAAGCCTCTGTGGGAAATATTCCCATTAGGTTAAAGAATGTTCTTTGTACTAAGACTTTTTTTCCCCTTTTATGTAGGGCTTCTTGTTACCAGAAATCTTTGCCTTTCTACTGGAATTCTGTTATGGACACTGGTCCAGCAGAAAGAAGGCAGAAAAAGAAAAAGATGAGGCCCCTTCTGAGAGAGAGAAGGAAGGGCCACAACGTCCTGCTCTAACCCATGATAACATGGAGGAAGAATTTGGAGGCACTAAGAAAAAGAAAAAACAACGCCACTCTGAGACTCATGATCACCAAGGCTCAGAGAAACCAAAGAGCAGTGAAAGAATAACAGCAGAAGAGGAAACGGAATTAAAGCAGCTTTTGCAACAGTTCATCTGCCAATGCTTGGAAGGAGATTTCTAAGGAGAAGACATAAGGAGAAGTGGGTTGGAGGGAGGAAACAACTTCTCCAGATTTAACATTTCCATACAGAATGGATTTTTTATTACAGATTTCTACTGGCATCATATAGCTCAGTTGCAACTATGAATTTTAGTGCAACTATTATACAATTTAAAGTATTCTTCTATAGAAAAATATTCACATTTCCCTTCCCATGTTATTGATATTTATAATAAAATGTTAAGAATAAAAATTCAGACTGAGTAGTATTTATTTATCACATGAATGAAACTGATATGGGTTTTGCCAAATTTCACTTGTGAGAAATATTTGAAAGTCTTTTGTGTTTGTGCGTGTGAATGCACCATGTGATCCTGGTAAAAAAAAAGTTAATAGGCAAAAGTATCACTCCTGGAACAAAAGGTATTGTGAAAAGGTAAGGAGCAAACCCTCTAATGGTAATTCATAGGAGGTGAACCTCCCAGATACCTTCTAGAATGATATAATGTTGATGTGGCTGGAGTGAGCTCTATCCATATTATTGTCACAGAAATCCACAATTCAGATTTATTGCAAGAAGATTTAATTGGAACATGAAGTATTTTTGGGGGGTACTGGGGGTAAAGTATCTTTTGGAAGTCTATTTATCATGTAATATAATATTTATTAAATGATTACATGCTAGAAGGTGTCTACAATTTATATAAATTCAGGGCCGGATTTACGTAGTGGGTGCCCCTAGGCCCACTGCTGTTCGTCGCCCCTGTCAACTCCCCTTTATTCATGCAAATTTTCATCATCAGGACCAGGACCGGAGCAATGGAGATTGGCGCATGAGAATTTAAAAAATGATTGTATTTCTAGCGCATCCCAGTATTTTTGAACCAGTATTTTCTTGAGTTTATTTCTCATGTAACATAATATTTAATAAATATTAAAGGATTACATGCTAGAAGGTGTCTACAATTTATATATATTTCCAGATGATTTTATATATATATATATATACACAGTACATGAGAAGCTGCCAGGTGTTGCAGAGGTGGGAGGTGCCAGGTGACTTCTTTCCAGCTATTGCCCAGGGCACAGTGCTGAGATGGTTTTGGGTTTTTAGAGAACTGGGCTTTTTCTATATATTTCATAGTGACCATTTTATTGCAAGGAAACAGATACAAGGGGACAATAAAGACACTTAGGTGCATATTTATTGAATATCTGTCTGTGAAGTAAAGAGGAATATCCAGCAGTTTAATATTTTCACAAATGATTGAAGGACAAGGAAATTCATCACATAGCAGTCACCATGCTATAGTTCTAGGGGTACCCAGGACACAAACAAGCACTCACCCCAAATCTACCCCTAACTGGCCTTCAGGTTGAGCCCCAACCATATTTTCGGCTTCCATTTCCATGGTATGCCAAGTGGGTAACTAAATGAGGGGTATTATTAGAGAAGGAGCCTAGAGAAATAATTGGTTGCTTTCCTGTTTAAGAGTGTTCCTGAACTTGTCTTGTCTGAGCAATGAAAGCTGGAAACTGTAATCAATATATTCTGCTGCAGTGTCGTCCCTTTTTAGGGGTTAAGTTTATATAGCATACCACTGTAGAACTAACCCATTCCAGCATGATCTACCGACTACAGGCTCAGGGCCACCATTAGAAATCACTGGGCCCCACCCACCGGTCCCCGCCCACCGGTCCCCGCCCACCCTGGCACCCAAGCCCCGCCCAGACCCGCCCACTCCACATTACAGTTAAAAGACCACACAGACATCGGCGCTAAAAAAGAAACCCCCCACACACACAAGTTATGAAAAGCTATTGATGGTCAGGGCCCCCTCATAAAAAAAAAAACATTGGCGCCAGGGCCGCTCATAAATGTTTTTTTTAAAAAAGCATTGGTGCCAGAGCACCCCTTACAAGTTAAAAAAACTGTGGCCCCAAAATGTTTTTTTAAAAAAAACATTGGTGCAAGGGCCCCCCTTACAAATTAAAAAAAATTAGGGCCCCAAAAAAATATTTTTTGAAAAAACATTGGTGCCAGGGCCCCTCCTTACAAGTTAAAAAAATTGGGACCACAAAAAATATTTTTTAAAACAAACATTGGTGGCAGGGGCCTATAGAATATTAAAATAATACATTGGTGGCCAGGGGATTAAAAAAAACCCACAAATTGGTGTTCAGTAAAACTCGTGGCTTCAGGACTTCAACTTCGCCTCCTTTCGTGACTTTGGGTCTTTTCGCCGCTTCAGGACTTCAACTCCGGCTGTTTTCGTGACTTCGGGTCTTTTCGGCACTTTGGGACTTTGGTTTTGGCTATTTTCGTGGCTTCGGGGCTTTTCGCCGCTTCGGGAGTTCGGCACTTCTGCAGATCTTGGGCGCTGGCAAGGGGGGCCCGGCTCTTTCTAAACTGCAACACTGCCGGGCCCCCCTTCATGCCTGGGCCCAAGCCACTTGTCCCCCCTGATGGCGACCCTGACGGTGCTCATGAGTAGAATGTGAGAAGGAGCAAGAAATGCTGGGAAAGGGTTGCGTAGTTCTAATTGACCTCAAATTGATAGGAAAGTGTTAGTATCGATTCAGTGAGCTCCACTGAGCATCAGAATAGTTTCTGTGGTGCCTTTCCCGTATTCTCCCCCACTCACTCACCTTCTTACTCCTTTTAGCTCCGCATAAATGGCAACTGTTTTGAGTTTTGGGCTTATATCCAGGGTATTTATTGTATTGGCATCTATCCCACAATCCAACATTATCACATCTCCCTGTAGAGCAGCACGTGGGGCTTCACAAGCTCAATTGCACCCTGAGTGTGCACATAACAACCAGAGACGGGAGATGATAGAGGGGTCGGAGAAGTGCTATCAACTGGGTTTCTGTTTGCTACAGACCCCGCCTTATCTTCCATGCTGCACTGGGGGGTATAATGTACTGCAAGGGCACTTGGGGGTGGGGATGTCTTGACTGGGATTCAAAATAGGCCCTGACATTTCAGAGGCACAGAGGTCCAATCAGCACCCAGAAGCCCAATAAATAGTGATGTCTGTGGCATCTTACAGCAGCCCCTCTGGCATTTGCCAGAATCCGAATATTGTCAGTCCGGGCCTGCTGGGGTAAAAAGATAACAACAGCAGCTCTGACATTTCTGTATATCCCTGTCAGCATGCCCCTGCCTTATCTGGGGGTATATTCCCTGTCAATATGTCCCACACCCTACCTGGCTGTTTATATCACTGTCAGTGTGTCCTGCCTTGGGTATATATCCCTGTCCCAGCCATATTTATTATATATATATTTCTGTCAGTGAGCCGTGTCTGGGGTATATATTCCTGTTCTACTTGGATGTATATGTCCCATATATATTTTATATATATATATCTGGGACAGGGATATGTCTGGGGTATATAATCTTGTCAGTGTGCCCCTGCCCTTCATAAGGGTAATTATCCACATTTTGACATCCAAGAAGTGACAGAACTATATCACCTAGAATCCCACCGTGCACTTGGGGGATACTGGGAGTTGTAGTCCTATTCATCTGGTGTGTTAAAGCTTGGCTTTTGCTGGTATCGTGTTCCTAAACTCACACACAGAAGAGTAATCTGAATGAGGAAAGTGTGGGGCCTAAATTGAGGTAAAAGGATGATGTTACATTTCCCTAGAACTCCCAGCCTTCCCTGACAAACAGCAGCTCTGACACCTCACACTTTCCTGTCACTTTATAACTTGCCAACTCAGGCCCACCTAAGGCATCATGTGACAATCCTGGCTCCACCCACAGAAACTTATTTCACTGCACAGTTACTGCGCCTGCCCTGCTTGGTGTGTCAGTCAGGAGAGAGAGAGAGATGGCGGCGGAGCAGCAGCAGCCACAAGGGGTTGAGCTGCACGGTCTGAGCGATGAGGCGGCCTATAGTATGTGTAGTGACCCGCACCAACTCACTAAGGTCTGTGTCTCTCCCTCTAACCCTGCCCTGATCCCCTATATCTCTGTCAGTGTGTCCTGTCTGGAGTTATACATCCCTATTGGTTTGTCCCATGCCCTGTCTGGGGTTTTATATCCCTATTGGTTTGTCCCATGCCCTGTCTGGGGTTTTATATCCCTATTGGTTTGTCCCATACCTGTCTGGGGTTTTATATCCCTATTCGTTTGTCCCATGACTGTCTGGGGTTTTATATCCCAGCATGCCTGTGTCCTGTCTGAGAGTATATAGCCTTATTAGCTTGACTACCTGGGTGTATCTATTCCTGTCAGCATGCCCTGTGCTCTGCCTGGGATTATAATCAATGTTAATGTGCTCCATGCCCTGCCTGGGATTATATATCAATGTTAATGTGCCCCATGCCCTGCCTGGGATTATATATCAATGTTAGTCTGCCCCATGCCCTGCCTGGGGGTATATATCTCAGCAGGCCTCGTGCCTTGCCTGTGGGTTTACATCACTGGTTTATTGTGTAAAGCAAAATACACAAAGTTTGGGGTGTACCTCTTCATCAGGTGTGTAGCATTACATCATAACCCTCTTTAACTAGCCACCAGAAAGGATTTTTTTCCTTACTTTTTTTGCAGGGTCCCTGATTCTCACGTGTTGGGTAATGTAACAATTGCTGTTTGGAAATAGACACAAGGTTGCTACTAAATTGAGTTGCTTTTTTTTAAGATTCACCATTTTTTTTTTTTTTAACCTTTTTGTCAAAACTGAAGTTTACGGTTCAGTGTTCGTGTCGCTGGTGTTTGTCTGGCAGCTCAGTGATCCTTGTGCAGCTTCTAAACTGTTCCAATTTTCTCCAATTATTGATGCATTTCTCAACAGAATATTAGCAGCTATTGTATCAATTATAACAGCTGCCCACTCTGAAACGTATTTGTTTAGCACAGTTTCCGTGGCCTGTCTGGTAGTGCTATGCGGGGCCAGCGTGAAGCCCGCGGGTTTGGGTTCTGCTCAAGATTTCCGGGTCACAGGCAGGTTTGGGTTGAGCTCTTTCTTCTGCTCTCCATGCCCACGACCTTACACTGCTGGCTTTCAGCAGCCCCCTTTCATGACATCAGAGATGGGTGGGTCGGGCATGAGTCTATAAATAAAGGGAAACTGTTAGGTTTGGGTCTGGTGCGGGTCGACTTTTTATCGACCTGCACATCACTACTGACTGGTATATACACCATGCCCTGTCTGGAGGTATATATATCCCTGTAAGGGCTGCCACCTTTTCTGGAAAAAAATGCCAGCCTCCCTATATTTTTGCCCTTTTTCCCCTATTAATAACATTGACATCAATCTTAATTTTCAATACTGGCCTGATGAGAACCATAATCCCTGCCAGTGTGCCCTGCATAAGGTTACCTATCCATGTTTTGACACCCAAGAAGTGACAGAACTATCACCTGCTTGTGATTGAGTTGCTTGAGTTTATCTGGTGTGCTAAAGGTTGGCTTTGCCCAATATTGTGTTCCTAAACTCATATTCACACACACAGAAGGGAAACCTGATTTCAAGAAAGTGTGGGGTGATATGCAAATATATCCGCCTTATACCTCTAGGGCTTCTAGCTCTCTGGAGTCTGAGGTGCAACAGCACAGATGCAGCCCAGGCACAGCAAAGAGGCAGCACAACTGTAGCTGTTGACAAGGCCCATTTCTGTACAATCAATTCTAGACTGTGGAATCCAAATAAACATTTTGGAGATTCAGTATATTTTATAGCTGGGACACATGGACCAATATTCTATAAAATCCAGAAGTACGCCAATGAGTTGCTTAGTGAAGTCTGTGTTTTATAATGCCCATATATATCCGCAAAAAGGGGCAACGTTTCCAGCCCCTTTATCAAGCCAACAAGTGACCTTCAACCAGGTAGAGCGCTCCATTATCGTGCAACACGGACCAATATTGGCTACTCTTTTGGGAATCTCCTGCCATATGCCATTGACCAATATGTAATTGAGGTTCAAAAATGTAGTCAAGCGAGGACTACATTGGACAGTGGATATACTCCTTTTAGGGCTTCTATGTGACCATTGAACCAGTAGCCAAATGACTGAACCAGTCTGATTTAGTTACCACTTGTATAGCCAAATAGAGCAAAGTTGGCCATAGATGCAAAGATCCGATCGTACGAATCATCGTACGATCGGACTTTGCCATCTCCCGACCCGCCACTAACCATTCAGATCAAAGTCTTACCAGTCAGATTAGTTAAAGAACAGATCAGCAATGTTTTGCCCCTGACAGCAATCGTACGATATCTATGTCCAACTAAAGCTAGTGACAGTCTCCCACTGAAAATCGTACGGTCGGCAATACACGCAGAGATATTATCGGCAGCCGACAGAAATTTTCTAACCTGTCCGATCGACCAAACGACCGATCTCCGCCGGACGAAAAATGTCGGGACTCTCCACACATGGTTCGAAAATCGTACGAATCCTCGATTCGTACGATCAGATCTTTGCGTCTATGGCCAGCTTAAAAGATCTGTTTATATGGTGACCTTGCTGACCTTGTATGGCCAGCTCAAAAAGTGCCTACTACAGTGTTCATGCCGGATCCTGGTGTCTACGTCTGGATCTTGGTATCTGCTTTTTAGTTTAATTTTCCTTTAATTCTTGGTTAGTTTCCATATTCACCCCCCTTGCCTGGGGCTCTAACACCCTGTCATACTCTCTGCAACTGGAATGTGCAGAATGTTTTCCTCTTTACAAGTAGAATGAACTGGAGGGTAAAATAAAGTAGATTATTATATATACTATTCGGGTAGGTGGTAAGTTTTATATGGGATCCCTATGTTGTTGTAGGCCATGTTATTGTTGGGTGGAGTATTTACTGTTCTTGTTAATGCTAATGAACCACAGCTGATATGTGTTTAACAGTATTGGTATCATTGTATCAGCAACATGCCCTGACCGTATATTTCAGCCTGCAGCCTTGTGCCTTTATAGGGTCACAGAACTCCTCTGTAACTTCTAATATCCTTATAATTTAAAGCGGGGGTGAAATGATCCCTTATAATACATTAGTGATCCTTGGAGTTCCCTGTATAACTCAGCCTGCAACCTTGTGCCTTTATATGGTCACAGAACCCCTCAGTGACTTGTAATATCCTTATAATTTATGAATGGGGGTACATTATGCCTTATAATACGAGTGTTACTCAGAATTCCCTGTATAACTCAGCCTGCAGCCTTTTGCCTTTATATGATCACATAACCCCTTAGTGACTTCTAATATCCTTATCATTTACGTCAGGGGGTACATAATGCCTTATAATACATAAGTGCTACTCAGAGTTCCCTGTATAACTCAGCCTGCAGCCTTGTGCCTTTATATGGTCACATAAACCCTCCGTTACTTCTAATATCTTTATTATTTACAGCAGGGGCCTACAGCCCTGTGGCTTTATATGGTCTCTCCTTAGTGACTAAATTGTGTGTATGTTCAGTGTATACAACCATTTATTGCTGGAGCTAATTAATACATGTTGAAGGGACAGTATACTTGCAGTGATTCAAATACTGTGGTATTTTTTGAGAAATTTCTCTCCCATGGTAATGTAGATTTACAATGACAAATCTCCTTGTCTTCCATTACCATAAAGAAATGGGGAAGGGAAGGCAGGTCAGTGACAACTGTCAGACTTTCAAATAAGTGAAAAAATTGGTAAAATATTGATTTTTTTTTTTTAAATTAAAAATATAGGCAGAATAAAATTTCACCACAAGTCCTATTTATTTAGTTAATTTTTAGCAAAGGTGTTTTAGGTGTAAACTGCCCTACTTTCATATGGAATACTATCATTATAATAAATCAGAACAGTTCTAGATCATTTTAATTCTGTGACACTGATCTCTTGGTAATTGTTGCTTTTCTAGGATTTTATGCTGCAACAGACGATGCTCCGGATAAAAGATCCCAAAAAGTCCTTGGAATTTTATACAAATGTTCTTGGAATGACGTAAGTGGAAGATTCACTGCAATGAACTCGGTACAGAATGTATTAAATGTATTGCAGAATCCCGTGTCTGTATCAGCACCAGTAGCACCCTGCAGCAAGGCTGACTGTCACTAAGAGGCTTTACAGTTAATGGGCAGAAAGTGCTCCCCTGTATACTACTGCATACTGATCTCTGAAGGGACGGAGAACATCCCCAAGCCCCCATACCAGTACCATCTTCCTATCTGTATTGTGACAAGGACATGGGTATAGTCATTAACATGGCACACAAGTTCATATAACATATTGTTAGTACCCCGTGCCCTTCTCAGATCACCAACAGGCACATGATATGGAAGTGCTAGAAGTGGTGTAGTGGCTTCTAAATGGGTCATAGCACTGCACTGGATTCAGGGATTCTGATCCATCTCTTAAGAGATCAGCACAGTGTATTGAGTGGGGGGGGAAGGGGGCACCCTATGCTAATGGAGAAACCTCCTGCTTAAGAAATGAAAGGAAAACTATACCCCACACACAATGTAGGTCTCTATAAAAAGATATTGCATAAAAACAGCTCATATGTAAAACCCTGCTTCATGTAAATAACCCATTTTCATAATAATGTACTTTTCTAGTAGTATGTGCCATTCTCATGCTAGGCTATACAAAAACCCACCCTGACATCCCCCATAGACTTTAATGGAAATCACTGCTGTGCTGCTGGTCAATGAGAACTAAGGTGGTTTCAGGCATTTCTCTGCCAGTGGATCTGTCTGTCTGGTGTGTTATTGACCTATGAGTTAGCAAAGTGCCACTGAGCTCTGTTATCAGTGAATAAACAGCCTCTGGGTTAATGCCAGTTACTATTTTGTACCTCGTTTCTCATTAAATCAAAATTATATTCAAAGATTTGTTATAGCAGGGAATTTGATAAAAATAAACAAAAAAAACATTCCACACAATCACTCAATGGAAATGGAATAATTTCTCTCATTTTAATTACACCGCACACCTCTAGGGCTGCTTTGTAATGTGAAAAATTAGGGAAGAAACACTGGGGCAATAAAGACACTTAGGTGCAGATTTATTGAATATCTGTATGTGGAGTAAAGAGGAATATCCAGCAGTTTAATATTTTCACAAATGATTAAAGGACAAGGAAATTCATCACATAGCAGTCACCATGCTATAGGGGTACCCAGGAATAAATAAGCACTCACCCCAAATCTACACCTAACTGGCCTTCAGGTTGGGACCCAACCATATTTTTGGCTTCAATTCCCATAATATGCCAAGAAGTGAGTTAGGCCACTGAATTTGTTAGAAAGAGAAGCTTGTAATTGGCTCAGACATGTAACTAAATGAGGGGTATAATTAGTGAAGGAGCTTAGAGAAATGATTGGTTACTTTCCTGTTTCAGAGTGGTCCTTTTGGGGACTTGTCTGAGGAATTAAAGATGGAAACTGTAATCAATACATTCTGCTGCAGTGGATCTGTAGGTGGGTGATGATATTTGGGGTGTCTGTATGTATGGGGGGGACGTATAAAGATGGACATTTGTATCAGGACCAATACATAACTTCAGAGCCTACATTTTTCCTTAGCCCATTTGTGTTCTGCAGTGGCCCAAATAAGCATCCCAAGAAGATAGATTGGCATCAGTTAAGCCCAATTCTGTTGCTCAGGCCTTCAGCTCATTTATAAGAACTGCAGTCTCGTGCCATTTTAATGAACCGTCAATTGTACCCAACCGAATGTCACGTGATCTGTAGCTCAAAGGGTTACACATTGATTTATGTGCCGTGACCTCAAGTCATTGCGCTGCGGATGCTACTATGCATTTTTCATAAGAAATACGACTTGTTGCTGTGTTGCCCGGGGCTGTTCCCGCTTGAGAATAATGCATTCTGGTACTAATAACCCAAATGTACATGACGGCTGGTGCTTGGAAGCATTGCCAGGACCCAACTCAGCAATAAAATTCAGGATGAAGTCTGAATTCATTGCAATGGTATAATTTTAGGAGCCTTGGCCCCCCTCTGCAAAGCCCCCGATTCGCCAATGAAATCACTGGTGACCTGCTGCAAATGAAGAACGCCTGCAATTTTGTCCCCCCTTGTGGTTACACCGCACATTAACTGAATATTTCACCCTAATGAGATTCAGGTTATACTGGACCAATGGACCTTGCTGTAGAAACCCATTGACTGAGCTGATTGATCTGGCCAATGAGAGAGTGAGATATTTCTGCAGAACGTTCCATAATGGCAGGAGCGGCCCTGTGTAAGAATGAAAAGGGTTGTTCACCTATGGGTTAACTTTTAGTATGACGTAGCGAGTGATATTCTGAGACAATTTG
Source organism: Xenopus laevis (assembly GCF_017654675.1). Lineage (NCBI taxonomy): Eukaryota > Metazoa > Chordata > Amphibia > Anura > Pipidae > Xenopus > Xenopus laevis. Next base: position 23,099,984 of record NC_054379.1, on the reverse strand, counting down.
CAATTGGTATTCATTTTTTATTTTTTGAGTTATTTAGCTTTTAATTATCTCTCCAGTTTGCAAATCCAGCAATCTGGTTGCTAGGCTCCAAATTACCCTAGCAACCATGCACTGATTTGAATAAGAGACTGGAATATAAATCGGAGAGGCCTGAAGATAAAGATGAGTAAAAAAAAGTAGCAATAACAATAAATGTGTAGCCTTACAGAGCATTTGTTTTTAGATGGGGTCAGTGACCCCCATTTGAAAGCTGGCAAGAGTCAGAAGAAGAAGGCAAATCATTCAAAAATGATAAAAATTAAATAATGAACACCAAATGAAAATTTGCTTAGAATTGGCCATTCTAAAACATACTAAAAGTTCATTTAAAGTGAGAAGGAGAAGGAAAGTCCTTTACCACTTGGGGGAGCCAAATGTAAGGCACCCCCTAGTGAATGTATTTACTTACCTGAAACCCCAGGCTTCTTCTTTTTTCAAATTTCCCGGGGCAGACGCATGCGCAATAGAATGAAAAAGCTGACATTTTAGTTAAAGTTCGGGCTTTTCACTCTAATGCACATGCGCAGCCGCATGGAAAAAGAAGAAGCTGGAAGAGACGTGGTGCTCACTGGAATAACTCCGGGCCGGTGCAGTTTTCTGCTGAAAGGAGCACCCGGGGTTTCAGGTAAGTAAATACATTCACTTGGGTTTCCTAACATTTGGCACCTCTAAGTGTGAAACGACTTTCCTTCTCCTTTAAGTCTGGGAGAATGGAGCACAGCAGGCAGTGATTTAGGGAGGACACTGGAGATGGAGGGTGTCCAATATTATATATTGTTTCTATGGAGTTTGGTCAAACCTTGTCCCTTAATCCTGGAAACTAAAGCTGCTACTATAACTAGAACAGGGGAACCCAAAGCAGGAACTACAGGGCACCAAGGACACAAACTTATATCATTGACCCAATTTTACACCAGGGCTATGGGGCTGTAGATATGTCTCTCCTGTTATTTAGGAATATATATATATACTGTATATATGGAGTCTCAGCAGAATGAGATTTCTTCCTGAATATCACAACAGAAAACTACTTAGAAAAAATATAAAAAAGGAGAAATCCTTTAAAATTTGTCATGTAAAACAATGTAGTGCAACATCCCCATCTAGTGTCCCTGCCCCTGTATTACATCCAAAATATTGGGTAATGAATTCAGTAAGAAATTGATGAGACAAAATTACATGAATCAGAGTTTACCATGGTATGGTGGTTTTATATTGCCCCTCCTCTCAAATCTATGAGAATGTTTCCTTTATTTAGAAAGTTATCCATAATTTATTTAAGTACAAATAAGTGGCCCAGAAATCTAACTTTGCCTTTGCCGGATGATGTCACAAGAGCATGACTGTTAGTGATGATATCATAATGGCAACCATGATTGTTAGTGATGACCTCATAATGGTGCCCCTGACACAAGCTGTTATAAGGGCTGTTTACAGTTGGGATTGTCAGATTAGTGACTGAATGCCACCATGAGGTCACTAATCATCACCCTGTTCATTTTCACTGGATTTTTACGAGTACGTTCTGTTCATGTTAATGGGTTCATGTATGGGAATTGTATCTGAGCCATTATGGGTTCCTGTTATTAGCGTTATCTGTTAATGTACCAGTGACTTATGGGTTTGTTGAGAAGTTTCTATACAATGTACAGCACCATGTCCCAAACATCTGATCCATGTACTTTTCTATTACAGGAAAGAGATATCAAAGAACATATTGAGACATTGAATTATGTGACTGAAGGATTCAACTACATCAAGCTCAGTTTGCCAGTTTGCCCAGTGTCTGTTGAAAAGGCCGGTTATGTAGAGGATGTAGAGTGCGGCAATACCCTGTTTGTACAGGAAGAGATCAGACCAGTCCCTCTGCTGATTCCTACAGACATAAGATGTGATGTAAGTCAGTATTGATTTATGTGTTACCAATGCTCTATACAGGGAGTAGGAAGGGAACATGTTATTATGGGATGTACTGATATTGTATCTATCTGATCCTCTCCTATTGCAGGGCTTGCGTTGTCCAATTCCACCTATAGAGAGTCAGCTCACTAACCGAGAGCCAGAGCTGAGTAGCGCCATCATTCAGGTAAGATGAGAATATCATCTACATAGTGGGTCTGACATGACATGATTGGAATGGCTTTTATTGTCTGACCAATCCCTAATGTACTGATATGTCAGTGATTGAGGGTCCAACTGTCTGACTAACTGATGTTCTTCTGTTGTAGGAGTTCCAGCTAATTGTGCCTTATATTGAGACCCTCATCAGCGATACTGAGAATGGCACTAGTGTTAAAGGAATCATTTTGGTAAGTCATTCGAATAATGAGCTCATTATAAAACAATTCAATATCTAAATCAGACTGGGAATCTGTGAGTTACACTGGAATCAGACTTTCCTACTCTACTCTCACTGCTAGTGAGTTGTTTTCTTAATAATATATATGAATATTATAAAGGGAATAAAGTTCGATTCCATAGGAAGCCTCTGTGGGAAATATTCCCATTAGGTTAATGAATGTTCTTTGTACTGAGACTTTTTTCTCCTTTTATGTAGGGCTTCTTGTTACCAGAAATCTTTGCCTTTCTACTGGAATTCTGTTATGGACACTGGTCCAGCAGAAAGAAGGAAGAAAAGGAAAAAGATGAGGCCCCTTCTGAGAGAGAGAAGGAAAGGCCACAACGTCCTGCTCTAACCCATGATAACATGGAGGAAGAATTTGGAGGCACTAAGAAAAAGAAAAAACAGCGCCACTCTGAGACTCATGATCACCAAAGCTCAGAGAAACCAAAGAGCAGTGAAAGAACAACAGCAGAAGAGGAAACGGAATTAAAGCAGCTTTTGCAACAGTTCATCTGCCAATGCTTGGAAGGAGATTTCTAAGGAGAAGACATAAGGAGAAGTGGGTTGGAGGGAGGAAACAACTTCTCCAGATTTAACATTTCCATACAGAATGGATTTTTATTACAGATTTCTACTGGCATCATATTGCTCAGTTGCAACTATGAATTTTAGTGCAACTATTATACAATTTAAAGTATTCTTCTATAGAAAAATATTCACATTTCCCTTCCCATGTTATTGATATTTATAATAAAATGTTAAGAATAAAAATTCAGACTGAGTAGTATTTATTTATCACATGAATGAAACTGATATGGGTTTTGCCAAATTTCACTTGTGAGAAATATTTGAAAGTCTTTTGTGTTTGTGCGTGTGAATGCACCATGTGATCCAGGCAAAAAAAAAGTTAATAGGCAAAAGTATCACTCCTGGAACAAAAGGTATTGTGAAAAGGTAAGGAGCAAACCCTCTAATGGTAATTCATAGGAGGTGAACCTCCCAGATACCTTCTAGAATGATATAATGTTGATGTGGCTGGAGTGAGCTCTATCCATATTATTGTCAGAGAAATCCACAATTCAGATTTATTGCAAGAAGATTTAATTGGAACATGAAGTATTTTTGGGGGGTACTGGGGGTAAAGTATCTTTTGGAAGTCTATTTATCATGTAATATAATATTTATTAAATGATTACATGCTAGAAGGTGTCTACAATTTATATAAATTCAGGGCCGGATTTACGTAGTGGGTGCCCCTAGGCCCACTGCTGTTCGTCGCCCCTGTCAACTCCCCTTTATTCATGCAAATTTTCATCATCAGGACCAGGACCGGAGCAATGGAGATTGGCGCATGAGAATTTAAAAAATGATTGTATTTCTAGCGCATCCCCAGTGTTTTTGAACCAGTATTTTCTTGAGTTTATTTCTCATGTAACATAATATTTAATAAATATTAAAGGATTACATGCTAGAAGGTGTCTACAATTTATATATATTTCCAGATGATTTTATATATATATATATATACACAGTACATGAGAAGCTGCCAGGTGTTGCAGAGGTGGGAGGTGCCAGGTGACTTCTTTCCAGCTATTGCCCAGGGCACAGTGCGGAGATGGTTTTGGGTTTTTAGAGAACTGGGCTTTTTCTATATATTTCATAGTGACCATTTTATTGCAAGGAAACAGATACAAGGGGACAATAAAGACACTCAGGTGCATATTTATTGAATATCTGTCTGTGAAGTAAAGAGGAATATCCAGCAGTTTAATATTTTCACAAATGATTGAAGGACAAGGAAATTCATCACATAGCAGTCACTATGCTATAGTTCTAGGGGTACCCAGGACACAAACAAGCACTCACCCCAAATCTACCCCTAACTGGCCTTCAGGTTGAGCCCCAACCATATTTTCGGCTTCCATTTCCATAGTATGCCAAGTGGGTAACTAAATGAGGGGTATTATTAGAGGAGGAGCCTAGAGAAATAATTGGTTGCTTTCCTGTTTCAGAGTGTTCCTGAACTTGTCTTGTCTGAGCAATGAAAGCTGGAAACTGTAATCAATATATTCTGCTGCAGTGTCGTCCCTTTTTAGGGGTTAAGTTTATATAGCATACCACTGTAGAACTAACCCATTCCAGCATGATCTACCGACTACAGGCTCAGGGCCACCATTAGAAATCACTGGGCCCCACCCACCGGTCCCCGCCCACCCTGGCACCCAAGCCCCGCCCCAGACCCGCCCACTCCACATTACAGTTAAAAGACCACACAGACATCGGCGCTAAAAAAGAAACCCCCCACACACACAAGTTATGAAAAGCTATTGATGGTCAGGGCCCCCTCATAAAAAAAAAAACATTGGCGCCAGGGCCACTCATAAAAGTTTTTTTTAAAAAAGCATTGGTGCCAGAGCCCCCCTTACAAGTTAAAAAAACTGTGGCCCCAAAATGTTTTTTTAAAAAAAACATTGGTGCAAGGGCCCCCCTTACAAATTAAAAAAAATTAGGGCCCCAAAAAAATATTTTTTAAAAAAACATTGGTGCCAGGGCCCCTCCTTACAAGTTAAAAAAATTGGGGCCACAAAAAATATTTTTTAAAACAAACATTGGTGGAAGGGCCTATAGAATATTAAAATAATACATTGGTGGCCAGGGGATTAAAAAAAACCCCACAAATTGGTGTTCAGTAAAACTCGTGGCTTCAGGACTTCAACTTCGCCTCCTTTCGTGACTTTGGGTCTTTTCGCCGCTTCAGGACTTCAATTCCGGCTGTTTTCGTGACTTCGGGTCTTTTCGGCACTTTTGGACTTTGGTTTTGGCTATTTTCGTGGCTTCGGGGCTTTTCGCCGCTTCGGGAGTTCGGCACTTCTGCAGATCTTCGGCGCTGGCAAGGGGGGCCCGGCTCTTTCTAAACTGCAACACTGCCGGGCCCCCCTTCATGCCTGGGCCCGAGCCACTTGTCCCCCCTGATGGCGACCCTGACGGTGCTCATGAGTAGAATGTGAGAAGGAGCAAGAAATGCTGGGAAAGGGTTGCGTAGTTCTAATTGACCTCAAATTGATAGGAAAGTGTTAGTATCGATTCAGTGAGCTCCACTGAGCATCAGAAAAGTTTCTGTGGTGCCTTTCCCGTATTCTCCCCCACTCACTCACCTTCTTACTCCTTTTAGCTCCGCATAAATGGCAACTGTTTTGAGTTTTGGGCTTATATCCAGGGTATTTATTGTACTGGCATCTATCCCACAATCCAACATTATCACATCTCCCTGTAGAGCAGCACGTGGGGCTTCACAAGCTCAATTGCACCCTGAGTGTGCACATAACAACCAGAGACGGGAGATGATAGAGGGGTCGGAGAAGTGCTATCAACTCGGTTTCTGTTTGCTACAGACCCCGCCTTATCTTCCATGCTGCACTGGGGGGTATAATGTACTGCAAGGGCACTTGGGGGTGGGGATGTCTTGACTGGGATTCAAAATAGGCCCTGACATTTCAGAGGCACAGAGGTCCAATCAGCACCCAGAAGCCCAATAAATAGTGACTGTCTGTGGCATCTTACAGCATTTGCCAGAATCCGAATATTGTCAGTCCGGGCCTGCTGGGGTAAAAAGATAACAACAGCAGCTCTGACATTTCTGTATATCCCTGTCAGCATGCCCCTGCCTTATCTGGGGGGTATATTCCCTGTCAATATGTCCCACACCCTACCTGGCTGTTTATATCACTGTCAGTGTGTCCTGCCTTGGGTATATATCCCTGTCCCAGCCATATTTATTATATATATATATTTCTGTCAGTGAGCCGTGTCTGGGGTATATATTCCTGTTCTACTTGGATGTATATGTCCCATATATATTATATATAGCCATATCTGGGACAGGGATATGTCTGGGGTATATAATCTTGTCAGTGTGCCCCTGCCCTTCATAAGGGTAATTATCCACATTTTGACATCCAAGAAGTGACAGAACTATATCACCTAGAATCCCACCATGCACTTGGGGGATACTGGGAGTTGTAGTCCTACCCATCTGGTGTGTTAAAGTTTGACTTTTGCTGGTATCGTGTTCCTAAACTCACACACAGAAGAGTAACCTGAATGAGGAAAGTGTGGGGCCTAAATTGAGGTAAAAGGATGATGTTACATTTCCCTAGAACTCCCAGCCTTCCCTGACAAACAGCAGCTCTGACACCTCACACTTTCCTGTCACTTTATAACTTGCCAACTCAGGCCCCACCTAAGGCATCATGTGACAATCCTGGCTCCACCCACAGAAACTTATTTCACTGCACAGTAACTGTGCCTGCCCTGCTTGGTGTGTCAGTCAGGAGAGAGAGAGATGGCGGCGGAGCAGCAGCAGCAGCAGCAGCAGCAGCAGCAGCAGCAGCAGCCACAAGGGGTTGAGCTGCACGGTCTGAGCGATGAGGCGGCCTATAGTATGTGTAGTGACCCGCACCAACTCACTAAGGTCTGTGTCTCTCCCTCTAACCCTGCCCTGATCCCCTATATCTCTGTCAGTGTGTCCTGTCTGGAGTTATACATCCCTATTGGTTTGTCCCATGCCCTGTCTGGGGTTTTATATCCCTATTGCTTTGTCCCATACCTGTCTGGGGTTTTATATCCCTATTCGTTTGTCCCATGACTGTCTGGGGTTTTATATCCCTATTGGTTTGTCCCATGACTGTCTGGGGTTTTATATCCCTATTGGTTTGTCCCATGACTGTCTGGGGTTTTATATCCCAGCATGCCTGTGTCCTGTCTGAGAGTATATAGCCTTATTATCTTGACTACCTGGGTGTATCTATTCCTGTCAGCATGCCCTGTGCTCTGCCTGGGATTATATATCAATGTTAATGTGCCCCATGCCCTGCCTGGGATTATATATCAATGTTAGTCTGCCCCATGCCCTGCCTGGGGGTATATATCTCAGCAGGCCTCGTGCCTTGCCTGTGGGTTTACATCACTGGTTTATTGTGTAAAGCAAAATACACAAAGTTTGGGGTGTACCTCTTCATCAGGTGTGTAGCATTACATCATAACCCTCTTTAACTAGCCACCAGAAAGGATTTTTTTCCTTACTTTTTTTGCAGGGTCCCTGATTCTCACGTGTTGGGTAATGTAACAATTGCTGTTTGGAAATAGACACAAGGTTGCTACTAAATGGAGTTGCTTTTTTTTAAGATTCACCATTTTTTTTTTTTTTTTACCTTTTTGTCAAAACTGAAGTTTACGGTTCAGTGTTCGTGTCGCTGGTGTTTGTCTGGCAGCTCAGTGATCCTTGTGCAGCTTCTAAACTGTTCCAATTTTCTCCAATTATTGATGCATTTCTCAACAGAATATTAGCAGCTATTGTATCAATTATAACAGCTGCCCACTCTGAAACGTATTTGTTTAGCACAGTTTCCGTGGCCTGTCTGGTAGTGCTATGCGGGGCCGGCGTGAAGCCCGCGGGTTTGGGTTCTGCTCAAGATTTCCGGGTCACTTCTGCTCTCCATGCCCACGACCTTACACTGCTGGCTTTCAGCAGCCCCCTTTCATGACATCAGAGATGGGTGGGTCGGGCATGAGTCTATAAATAAAGGGAAACTGTTAGGTTTGGGTCTGGTGCGGGTCGACTCTTTATCGACCTGCACATCACTACTGACTGGTATATACACCATGCCCTGTCTGGAGGTATATATATCCCTGTAAGGGCTGCCACCTTTTCTGGAAAAAAATGCCAGCCTCCCTATATTTTTGCCCTTTTTCCCCTATTAATAACATTGACATCAATCTTAATTTTCAATACTGGCCAGGTGAGAACCATAATCCCTGCCAGTGTGCCCTGCATAAGGTTACCTATCCATGTTTTGACACCCAAGAAGTGACAGAACTATCACCTGCTTGTGATTGAGTTGCTTGAGTTTATCTGGTGTGCTAAAGGTTGGTTTTGCCCAGTATTGTGTTCCTAAACTCATATTCACACACACAGAAGGGAAACCTGATTTCAAGAAAGTGTGGGGTGATATGCAAATATATCCGCCTTATACCTCTAGGGCTTCTAGCTCTCTGGAGTCTGAGGTGCAACAGCACAGATGCAGCCCAGGCACAGCAAAGAGGCAGCACAACTGTAGCTGTTGACAAGGCCCATTTCTGTACAATCAATTCTAGACTGGAATCCAAATGAACATTTTGGAGTTTCAGTATATTTTATAGCTGGGACACACGGACCAATATTCTATAAAATCCAGAAGTACGCCAATGAGTTGCTTAGTGAAGTCTGTGTTTTATAATGCCCATATGTATCCGCAAAAAGGGGCAACGTTTCCAGCCCCTTTATCAAGCCAACAAGTGACCTTCAACCAGGTAGAGCGCTCCATTATCGTGCAACACGGACCAATATTGGCTACTCTTTTGGGAATCTCCTGCCATATGCCATTGACCAATATGTAATTGAGGTTGAAAAATGTAGTCAAGCGAGGACTACATTGGACAGTGGATATACTCCTTTTAGGGCTTCTATGTGACCATTGAACCAGTAGCCAAATGACTGAACCAGTCTGATTTAGTTACCACTTATATAGCCAAATAGAGCAAAGTTGGCCATAGATGCAAAGATCCGATCATACGAATCATCGTACGATCGGACTTTGCCATCTCCCGACCCGCCACTAACCATTCAGATCAAAGTCTTACCAGTCAGATTAGTAAAAGAACAGATCAGCAATGTTCTGCCCCTGACAGCAATCGTACGATATCTATGTCCAACTAAAGCTAGTGACAGTCTCCCACTGGAAATCGTACGGTCGGCAATACACGCAGAGATATTATCGGCAGCCGACAGAAATTTTCTAACCTGTCCGATCGTCCAAACGACCAATCTGCGCCGGACGAAAAATTTCGGGACTCTCCACACACGGTTCGAAAATCGTACAAATCCTCAATTCGTACGATCAGATCTTTGCGTCTATGTCCAGCTTAAAAGATCTGTTTATATGGTGACCTTGCTGACCTTGCTCAAAAAGTGCCTACTACAGTGTTCATGCCGGATCCTGGTGTCTACATCTGGATCTTGGTATCTGCTTTTTAGTTTAATTTCCCTTTAATTCTTGGTTAGTTTCCATATTCACCCCCCTTGCCTGGGGCTCTAACACCCTGGCATACTCTCTGCAACTGGAATGTGCAGAATGTTTTCCTCTTTACAAGTAGAATGAACTGGAGGGTAAAATAAAGTAGATTATTATATATACTATTCGGATAGGTGGTAAGTTTTATATGGGATCCCTATGTTGTTGTAGGCCATGTTATTGTTGGGTGGAGTATTTACTGTTCTTGTTAATGCTAATGAACCACAGCTGATATGTGTTTAACAGTATTGGTATCATTGCATTAGCAACATGCCCTGACCCGTATATTTCAGTCTGCAGCCTTGTGCCTTTATAGGGTCACAGAACTCCTCTGTAACTTCTAATATCCTTATAATTTGAAGCGGGGGGGGGGGGTGAAATGATCCCTTATAATACATTAGTGATCCTTGGAGTTCCCTGTATAACTCAGCCTGCAACCTTGTGCCTTTATATGGTCACAGAACCCCTCAGTGACTTGTAATATCCTTATAATTTATGGATGGGGGTACATTATGCCTTATAATATGAGTGTTACTCAGAATTCCCTGTATAATTCAGCCTGCAGTCTTTTGCCTTTATATGATCACATAACCCCCCAGTGACTTCTAATATCCTTATCATTTACGTCAGGGGTACCCGACCCGATCGATCCCGCCGGAGCCCATTGTGCATCATAATCGGATTGTTCGGCGTTGCGGCCGAACAATCAGATTACCCCCGATATAGCCATGCTCGTTAATGGCATATCTGGGAAAGATCCGCTCGTTTGGCGATGTTGCCAAACGAGCGGATCTTTGCGTCTATGGCCACCTTAAATTGTGTGTATGTTCAGTGTATACAACCATTTATTGTTGGAGCTTAATAAATACATGTTGAAGGTATGACAGTATACTTGCAGTGATTCAAATATTGTGAAGGGGATGGTATTTTTTGAGAAATTTCTCTCCCATGGTAGTGTAGATTTACCACAGGCGACAAATCTCCTTGTCTGCCATTACCATAAAGAAATGGGGAAGGGAAGGCAGGTCAGTGACAACTGTCAGACTTTCAAATAAGTGAAAAAATTGGGAAAATATTGATTTTTTTTTTTTAAATTAAAAATATAGGCAGAATAAAATTTCACCACAATCCTATTTATTTAGTTAATTTTTAGCAAAGGTGTTTTAGGTGTAAACTGCACTAATTTCATATGGAATACTATCATTATAATAAATCAGAAAAGTTCTAGATCATTTTAATTCTGTGACACTGATCTCTTGGTAATTGTTGCTTTTCTAGGATTTTATGCTGCAACAGACGATGCTCCGGATAAAAGATCCCAAAAAGTCCTTGGAATTTTATACAAATGTTCTTGGAATGACGTAAGTGGAAGATTCACTGCAATGAACTCGGTACAGAATGTAGTAAATGTATTGCAGAATCCCGTGTCTGTATCAGCACCAGTAGCACCCTGCAGCAAGGCTGACTGTCACTAAGAGGCTTTACAGTTAATGGGCAGAAAGTGGTCCCCTGTATACTACTGCAGATTAGACAACTGCCTTGTATGGTGCCCTCGACCCCTACTACTATGCCACCACCTTGACCTCTGAAGGGACGGAGGGCATCCCCAAGCCCCCATACCAGTACCATCTTCCTATCTGTATTGTGACAAGGACATGGGTATAGTCATTAACATGGTACACAAGTTCATATAACATATTGTTAGTACCCCGTGCCCTTCTCAGATCACCAACAGGCACATGATATGGAAGTGCTAGAAGTGGTGTAGTGGCTTCTAAATGGGTCATAGCACTGCACTGGATTCAGGGATTCTGATCCATCTCTTCAGAGCTCAGCACAGTGTATTGAGTGGGGGGGGGGGAAGGGGGCACCCTATGCTAATGGAGAAACCTCCTACTTAAGAAATGAAAGGAAAACTAGTGCACAAAAACAAACCAACAAACCATACATGTTAGGTCACATGAGCAGACAGAATTCTGTCTTTTGCTTCAACACTTCATCTTGTTACAGTTAGAGCTGCAGTATTTCTGGTCAGGTGATCTCTGAGGCAGCACACAGACCATCACGAAATGGCTGATCAAAGCAAGAGATGTAAAAGGCCAAGATTTACTTAAATATATATACCAGTTTGGTCAGATTCCTTAATATGCCACTTAATATGACACTTAGTGTTCGTTTTGGGGGTATAGTTTTCCTTTAACTAGGCCATATCACAGAATCCTTCACGTAAGATTCAGACGAATACCAAACTAAATCTGAATCCTAATTTGCATATGCAAATTAGGGGCGGGAAAGGAAAACGTGGGAAAAAATTATTTTACTTATTTTGTTTTTTTCCCTTCCCACCCCTAATTTACATATGCAAATTAGGCTTAAAGCATATATGGCCATTCCCTGTACTAAGCACAACTTCAGGTGGCCATACACAGGCAGATTTAAGATGGCGATTCAGCCCATGTATGAGACCCTCCAATTGGTCCACCCGACCAATATCTGGAAGAAAATCGGGCAGATGACAGTTGGGCAGATTTTGATTTTCCCGTTGGATCAAGGTCTGCATCTAAACATTGATGCTGTCCTCGATCCAACCGCTGGCATAGCAGCAATTATGATTGGATCAGTCCAATATTTTCCACCTTGGTGTTTTGACCTTTAGTCAATCACAGCCTGACACTCATGCAGGGAAAAATATACTGCAGTTCTCTGCAAGGTCCACTGATCTGCTAAAGATTACGAGGGCTACCCCACAACAAGTTAGGTCTTGGCTGGCATATTTCAGTGCAACTTACCCGTTGCCACCAGCTCAGGATTTTGTAATTCCCAACTTCTGTGTCTCTTAATGCACGGTATTCACCAAGATTCAATTAATCGTCTCATGGAAGTGAGCTTCATTTTTAATTCATGTGGTTCATTATGGAATTTACAGCCTCCTTCAGAAATTTGACTTCCCCTCTATGAAATTCTCGCTCTACTTTATGGCCTATGAGGACAAGAAGGATATCCCGGCAGATGTGAAGGAGAGAACGGCCTGGACATTTTCCCGCAAGGCAACTCTTGAGCTCACACAGTAAGTTTAGTACCATGAGACCAGCTGGATTATAAATGGGGAGGTGTGGGGGGGGGGGGCGGAAATATAATATTGCACTGGACTGTAAATATACAAATTACACATAGTTCTACCTAATTAGCATCTTATAATTTATTTACACTTATAAGAAGCAAAAAAACTTGACTAATGTACTTTTGGGATAACAGGTACAGCTGTTTGTGCCATATATTGATTTCTGTTCCCTATGAGCAAGTGCCTCTATATAAATGATATCATATGGCCATTGTCATGCTAGGCTATACCAAACCCCCCCCCCCTGACATCCCCCATAGACTTTTTTGGAAATCACTGCTGTGCTGCTGGTCAACGAGGAGGAAGGTGGTTTCAGGCATTTCTCTGCCGGTGGATCTGTCTTGTGTGACGTTGACCTATGAGTTAGCAAAGTGACACTGACAATAAACAGCCTCTGGGTTAATGCCAGTTACTACTTTGTACCTCGTTTCTCATTAAATCCAAATTATATTCAAAGATTTGTTATAGCAGGGCTAGCAGGGAATTTGATAAAAATAAACAAAAAAAACATTCCACACAATCACTCAATGGAAATTGAACAATTTCTCTCATTTTAATTACGCCGCACACCTCTAGGGCTGCTTTGTAACGTGAAAAATTAGGGAAGAAACATCGTTGCTTGTTTTCTGGTTGGGGGTTAATGCTGGAGGGCCTAAGGAGGATTTACAGATTAGCAGGTAGAGGATAAGTGTTTGGCTCTTTGTTGGGCTCTGGGATTTGTAGTTCAGTTTTTGGTGGGATTATCATGTTCATGTGGGCAATATAAGGGGACCTAATACTGTCCTGTGAATGAACAAAAACCTTATACTGATATATATACAATATATTCCTCCGGTAATATCCTTGGCGTCAACACCTCACAATTGGTACTCCGTAAAATAAGTCCTTTGTACTTGTGTCAAGCCTGTTCCCCAAAAAGCCCCTCCATTGCTGGGGCAAACCTCCCTTATGCTGTAACCAGCCCTGTCACATACTGTCTTGAATAACAAACACAGAGGAAGCAACATCTTGTGTGTTGTAAATGTGAAATTGGAATTTCTTTATCCTGTTGCGTTTCATCCCATCTCATTTTGTGTTTCCATCTGATAGCAACTGGGGAACAGAAAATGACGAGAAGCCTTATCACAATGGCAACTCTGATCCCCGGGGTTTTGGTGAGTAGAAGTACTGGGCAAATACTTCAGTGGTATAAAAATGGTGGCAGAGACAACTGATTCAGCCTGGAATAGTTTAGTGTAACAATAAAAACGGTGTAAATATAAAATAACATGTAAAAAAATAATATGTAAAAGCTGGAGTGAACAGTTGTCTAACTCCCAACTTCCTACTTTACATCTCGAGGGTCACCAACCTTTTTAACCTGTGAGCAACTTTCAGATGTAAAAAGAGTTGTGGCGCAACGCAAGCATAAAAATGTTCCTGGGTAGTGCAAAATACGTGCCTATGTGGACTGTCAGCATAGAGGAGGCTCTGTTTGGCAGTACACCTGGTTTTTATGCAACAAAAACTTTCCTCCAAGCCTGGAATTCAAAAATAAACTCCTGCTTTGAGGCCTCTGGAAGCAACATCCATGGGGTTGGTGAGCAACATGTTACTCATCAGCCACTGGTTGGGGATCACTGCTCTGACACGGGGAGGCAGATTTATCAAAGGAAGAATTTCGAATTCATCTCATGAACTTGATATTCGACCAATCGAAATCTATTTAAAACATCGAGTTTGTTAAACTCTGTTGAATAGGATTCACACGAAAACTCAAATTGAATTCAATTAGAGTTTTAAAAACTCGATTCGAGTTTTTGCTCCAAAAAAAACTTGAATGTCAGGAAAGCTGCAAACAACTCCAAATTGTCCCCAGGTCGTCTCGTATTGACTTTAACAGCAATTCAACAGGTTTTAGGTGGTGATTAGTTGAATTAGAGTTCTTAAAGGTCCAGAGTATTAAAAATCTCGAAAATCGAATCTGGATTTTTTAAAAAAACTTGAATCTATTTTGAATAATTTCCTAGTTGAATTTGACAGTTTTGCCCATAAAAAAAACTCGAAAATTGTCATTTTCAATTCGACTTTTTATAAATCTGCTCCTTAGTTAGTCAGTAACTTAAAGGGGGGGGCACAAGGGACATACCTGTTGAAAGAGTTTGCTTTTGATCCTTAGCATACAGGTCAGATTCAAAAGCAATTGTGTATGACCAATATGCCCACCCCCACTCAGATCACTGATTCAATTAACCTATACATATGAATTAATATAATGTGTAGCACCCACAAACAGAAACGTAGGCCTGTTGTTCCAGTTTCCTAGTGAGTTAGTGGTAAGTGTTTATCAGCGGAGCTAATATTATCATTTATTTATTTATATAGTGCTAACATATTCAGAAGTGCTTTAGAGATTATCGGTCCCTGCCCCTTGGAGCTTACAATCTAGGGTCCCTACTCCCATACAAGTTAACAGTTAGCCAGTTAACAGAAGCCATGTATTTGGAGTGTATGATACCAGAGTAATTGAAGGAAACCATACAGACATGGGGACATGCAAACTCCTTGCAGATAATGTCTGGCTGGAATTGAATTTAGGACCCCAGCCCTGCCAGGCAGCAACAATAACCCATGTGTTTCTCTTTGTTAGGTCACATTGGCCTCGCTGTCCCAGATGTCTATGCTGCTTGTAAGAGATTTGAAGAACTTGGGGTCACCTTTGTAAAGAAACCAGATGATGGTGAGAGTAATGATAAATTATAAGGGTTTCATTCATTACTGCTCAGGAGTGTGGGTGCTCCCTTCACTCTGTGCCCAGACCTGTCTGATTTGTATTGGTTATTCTAGTCCAGGTCGTTGCTATTAAAGGGCACCTATCACAGTAAAACTCTTTCCTCCACTGGAGATGCAGGAAGAGATTGTATTTTGGTAGAAAATGCACCTAGTGAGTGCTATGCCTCCCACAATGGGTCAATGTTGGGTCATGTTCATGCACAGTTCCCCAGCATGTTCATTATGTGCATGTACTATTAGTCTGCACCTCTAGTGGGGGAAAGAATTTTGCTATGATAAATACCATTTAATATTGAAGGACCCCTGTTGATTGGTATACATCTATAACATACAATGTACTTCCCACACAAAAACGTTTAACATTTATTGCCTAAGGACAAGGGTACATGTTTTTAAACGCTTCTCTCCCACTGCAGAGAGAAGCGGATCCACGGCAATCAGAGGTTTCCTGCACCTGCACTGATAGGCACAGCTTTGGCCTGGGTGAGGTTAAACGGAGTGAAGATCAGCCTGAAAATGCCAGCTTTCATGGTTTTCAACTCTACGTAGCCACATTCAGACCAAAGCTGTATTTGTCAATGTAGCTACAGAAAGCCACCTCTCTCCACCTAATTAAAATCCACAAGCTGGGAAAAGCGGTCAATATACATGTGACTTCTGAAGTTCTAGTCCCTTGGGCGCACACTCACTTTCTGTAATATCTGACAGGCCCAAGCAGGCCCGGACTGTCAATCTTTGGGTTCTGGCAAATGCCAGAGGGGCTGCTATAAGGTGCCATAGAAAATCAGTATTTAGTGGGCTGGTGGGGGCTGTTTGGGCCTCTGTGCACCTGAAATGCCAGGGCCTATTTTGATCCTAAATCCAGACTTGGGCCCAACCATTCATTATATTTGTACGTGCCATAAAGTGGGAGTCAAATACACATTTAAATGAGGAATATTGCACATAGAAAACCTTGTTAGAATCGTTTTGTTTTGATAAATGTTCACACACACACAGCCCCACCCCAAAAGCAATTGTATGTGTCAGGTGTAACCAGTTAGTGTAGTTAATCGATCTCCACCTGATTTCATTAGCCTGATGCATATCTGCCAGTACCTATAACAATGAGCTGGCATAACGTGGTGTTAAAACACTGCTTGGCTTAAAGGGGTTGTTCACCTTTGACATAACTTTTAGTATGATGTAGAGCGTGATATTGTAAGATAATTTGCAATTGGTTTTCATTTTTTATTATTTGTGTTTTGAGTTATTAAGCTTTTTATTCGGCAGCTCTTCAATTTGCATCTTAACCAATCTGGTAACTAGGATCCAAATTACCCTAGCAACCACACATTGATTTAAATAAGAGACTGGAATATGAATAGGAGAGGGCCTGAATAAAAGGATCAGTAATAAAAAGTAACAATAACAATACATTTGTAGCCTTACAGAGCATTTGTTTTTTAGAAGAGAGTCGGTGACCCCCATTTGAAAGCTGCAAAGAGTCAGAAGAAAAATGCAAATAACTATAAAACTATAAAAATTGAAAACCAACTGAAACGTTGTTTAGAATTGGCCGTTCTTTTTTTTTTTTACATTAAAAAAAATTGAATTTTATTTTGATATTTCTCATAAAAAAATCAAGACATTTTATGCTGTGTAATTAATAGAAATTGTTATAAAAGTCCATTCAAACAACAGCAACAAAAGATCAACGGCTGCAAAAAAGTTTTACAGTTTAGCCCTTTTATTAGCTTTCCCTTTTTTGGCCGTTCTATAACATAATAAAAGTTACCTTGAAGGAGAACCACCCCCTTTAAGAGAAATACATTGGTTTCCCCTGACTTGGTTGTGTTCACAATAATTCTTATGGGAAAACTATCTTTATGAAGATTATGTTCAATAAGGGTCCAACACTATAGGGCAAGGTGAGTGGTACATACAGAATAAGGAACGACAAATGGACCCTGCCCAAATCAGGGGAATTCAGTTTGCTGATACGTTTTATCCCCAGTTTTCCTTCCCATATGCAGGAGCTAGCGGTATAGTGATAGTATTAAAGGGGTAGTTTACCTTTAAGTTAAGTTTAAGTATAGTTATAGTTATAGTATTGAATTAACAATTCTAAGCAACTTTCCAATTAGTCTTCATTATTATTTTTTTTATAGTTTTTTTTTAATTTTTGTTCTGTTAACCCTTGCTAGCTTTCAAATGGGGGTCACTGACCCCCATATTAAAAACAAACCCTCTGTAAGGCTTCAGATGTATTGTTATTGTTACTTTTTATTACTCGTTTTCTATTCCTGCCTCTCCTATTCATTTTCCAGTCTCTTATTGAAATGAATGCATGATTGCTAGGGTAATCTGGACCCAAGCAACCAGATTGTTGAAACTGGAAAGCTGCTGAACAAAAGCTGAAAAAAAGCTAAATAATTTAAAAGCTGCAAATAATTATCAATAAATGAATAATAATTTCTGTCTCCGACTATCACTCTATATCCTTCTAAAAGTGAACAACTTTATAATATTCACTGGTGTCTCACCCTTTTTCACTGTGCTTATTCTTTAGGCAAAATGAAAGGATTAGCTTTTATTCAAGACCCTGATGGATACTGGATTGAGATTCTCAGTCCCAACAACATGCTGTCTATAATCTAAAGGTGCTTCAATCAAGATTCCATTTGGCACATAGAGAAAGTGTTAAGTTCTGTGGGGAATAATTCTATAAATAAATGACTATTATGCACTTATTCTCATTTCCCTTTCCCTAAAATACATCAAGTTGCTTCCTTTCATTTACACTTAATATCTGGAGCGAGTATGGCAAGACCCCAGGCAGACTCCGGCCTCTCTTGTGGGGTCGGTAACAGCTGTAGGTGGTTGGATTTCCAGACCTGCTCCGACGATTAGAACAAATGCCCTTGTGTTCTTTCTCCTTGGAATAGACATGTATTTACCCTATTTTGGGCAATTTCTTGGCTGCTCATTAATATAAACACTGGGTTCAGGCCTGAGTTAACAGGCCACTTATGTTTACAATCAAGATCTCACTTAAACCGACCACTCATGGACTGATTTGGCTACATCCAACCAATCCCTATGAACAATATATTTGTAGGGTATTTGGCTAAATTCTGGCTAATAAGCAATTCATTTAGATGCATAATGCAGACTGAACTGATTTATGTGCAGCCATGCACCATGCATCTACATTAATTGATTAGCCATGCAGGCTGTGTATTCCATATGTGTACGGTTTTAAAGGGGTGAGGTGGAAACCCTAGTTACAACAGTAACACAGGTCACCCTGTTGCCCACACTGCCAGTCACTTGGAAATAGCAAAATCAGTCCCTGTGTAGCTAGCTATATGACTACAGAGTATATCTCTTTAGATACGTTCTAGAGAACTAAATGCTACTAAAATCTGTGAACATTTGCAGTTGACAGAAGTGAAGTGTAACTGCCGGAAGTAACTACATGGTAGCAGTGATTATTGGTTTATCCATCACTTAAAGGATAAGTAAACCTTAAAAATAAGTGAATGTAAAATGGATGAGGGTGCTATTGTAAACACTTTCATCATTTACATTGATTATTTATTTTGTTTTTATTCCAAGATATTAAGGGATACATGTACTGTTAAAATGAATGAATTTTGTTACAACAGCACCATCTGCTGGTCAGTTTCTGACCACCAAGTAGTCAAGGAAGTTGTCAGGACAAAGAGACTGTTCTGATGTTCTTCTGCTTAGTAAAGATTTGAGGGAGGTTTATATATTTTTTTTACCTAAGCAGAAGAACATCAGAGCAGCCTTTTATTTTATCCTGACAACTTCCTTGACTACTTGGTGGCCAGAATGGTGGGAAAATGACCAGCAGGTGGCGCTGTTGTAACAAATTTAATTCAAATTAACAGAACATGTATTCTTTAATATATTGGAATAAAACCATAATGAATGTAAATGACAAAAGTGCTTAGAGTATCACCCTCGTTAATTTTACATTCACTTATTTTTAAGGTTTATTTATCCTTTAAGGTTTGTTCCACGACCATTTCCCAGTATAGGGACGTTTGGCTAGACTGCACTGGGATCCCATAGGAATACAGTCAGTCTATCAGCAATGAAAATGCCTTTATAATTATGGCAGTTTGTTCCCTCGAGGCACACAGTGTAGGCCATATATTCTTGGACAGACTGAAACAATCACAGTGAGGAGCATTGGATGAGAGGCTTACCCATTGTACCAGTTCATTGATTTCCCAGCATGCAATGGCTGCCATTGGGAGTCTGATCCCAAAATGCAGCCCAACCTAATCTCTGGTCTGCTCCAGTTCCATCCATTATTTCACCCTTTTGTTCTTCAGTGGTAAAAGGCTCCACTTAAACTCTGCACTTCTGTGTGAGTCACTGGTATATAAAGTGTTAATATCAACATTTCCACTCTGCCATCCATTTACAGCACTGTGGGAAAATCACCTCACCCTGGTGTTAAGGAACTTGATGTAGATGCCATAAATCCTGATAATACTATTAGTGCCTCCATTAGGAACCATTAGTGTTAAACCTTGATTGACCCGAGATCATGTGATAAAACTGGATTTTTTTTTTTAACGCCAAATAAAAGGTTTAATACAACTGCTTTCCTGTTCTCATTTATATACATGGGGTTATGTGTTTATGCCTGAGACATCAGTAGCATTGATATGCAAGATCCACAGCAAATGATGGGGAAACATTTACAGGATTTAAACAGTAATTTTATTCTAACATTGGTATAGTTTATAGTAGTACAGACTATAAAACAGATTAGGGGCTGTTCCTACTGAATTGTGCTTAGTACAGGGGAATACCTATGCTGTTGTTTTCTGGTATCTCTTTGTACACTCTATGAGCAAACTTAGGGGCTGTTCCTGCTGAATTGTGCTTAGTACAGGGAATACCTATGCTCAGGGCTGATCCTATCAAATGTGGGGCCCAATTGGGACCATGTTGGCGGGGCCCCTAGACAAAGTGTTGCTGGCTACTGACACACCAAGTATTTAGGAAAATAAGGGCATACAGGCACAAAATAGAAAGGAAAGGGGCAGACAAGGTAAGAGAGTGAGAGGGATGAAATAGGGGCACACAGGGTAAGAGAGAGAGGGAGGAAATAGGAGAGTGGACTGTGCCAATTAGTTTGGGGCAGGCTGGGCCGATTCAGCTTGGAAGCAGGCTTGGTTGGATTGGGGGCAGGCAGGGCCTATCAAGGTTAGAGGAAAAATGGGCCTATGAGAGTTGGGGGCTGGCTAGACCTATGGAGTTGGGGGATAGGCTGGCTTATCAGAGTTGGGGGTGGGCTGGACCTATGGATTTGGGGATGGGCTGGACTCTCAAAGTTGGGGGCAGGCCAGGCAGCATCATGTGCTGAGGGAAATATCTGTGCTGCCCTGTGGTGCGGGGCCCCCAGAGGTGCGGGGCCCTATTGGGCCCAATTGGTCCAATAGGCCTAAGGCCGGCCCTGCCTATGCTGCCATAGTATTATGGGATCTCTCTGTACAGACTATGAGCAAATTTAGCGGGTTGTCCCTGCTGAATTGTGCTTAGTACAGAGGAATACCTATGCTGCCATAGTTTTATGGTATTTCTCTGTACGGGCTATGAGCAAACTTAGGAGGGCTGTTCCTGCTGAATTGTGCTTAGTACAGGGAATACCTATGCTGCCATAGTTTTATGGGATCTCTCTGTACAGACTATGAGCAAACTTAGGAGGGCTGTTCCTGCTGAATTGTGCTTAGTACAGGGAATACCTATGCTGCCATAGTTTTATGGGATCTCTCTGTACAGACTATGAGCAAACTTGGGGGCTGCTACGGCTGTTACTGCTGACTTGTGCTTAGTACAGAAGAATACCTATGTTGCGATTTAACCGGGAGACAGAAATTATCATTTTGTCAGTGATTTCGTTTCACCTTTGGTCTATGTAAAAACTCTGGGGAAAGACAATGAATCAGTAGACCTAACAATAAGAAAAATCTTAAAGGGGTTGTGCACATTTGAATGAACTTTTAGCATGATGTAGAGTGAGAAATTATGAGACCATTTGGAATTTGGTTTTAATTTTTTGAGTTATTTAGCTTTTTAATTCAGCAACTCAACAGTTTGCAATATCAGCAATATGGTTCCTAGGGTCCAGATTTCCTTAGCAACCATGCACTGATTTGAATAAGAGACTAGAACATGAATAGGAGAGAACTTGAGTAGCAGGAAAGAGTCAGAAGACGACAAATAATTGAAAAACTACAAAAAAGAATTAGCCATTCTGTTACATACTAAAAGGTAATGTAAAGGTGAACTACTCCTTTAAGGGAAATTGTATTTATTAAGATCAAAGAGATCACAAAACATAGTGTGATGAGCAGCATTGGATGAATTGATTCCTCTTGCACTCATTCTACTTTCTTATTGTAAATCATGTAATCTAATGAAATCCTGATATTTTTGTTTTACTTTGTAAATGTTTTAATTAGAAATCCCCTATCTGATCCCCATTGTAAGCAGCAGTCCTATGTACAACTCCCAGCATCTTTCCTTGATACAAGCAGCCTACAGCAAAATGACTTTACACGCCAGGGGCTTTTTGCCTGTTACTACAGTTTGTACCAAGAGACTCAACTCAAGTAAGTAGGATTAGACTGAGTTATTTCCCATTCTTTGCATACGCCCTCAGCTCTGTCAGCTATTTTCTGTATGGAAGTCGTCCCAAAGACCATATTTATACACCCACTGAATGCAATGATGCCTATACAGATTCATGTATCATTTCCAGAAGAGAACCGCTGACTGACTACATGTAGGTTCTCTCACTTTAATGTTTCCAAAGCAGTGTGGGTGCGTCACTTCCAGTAAAGCGCCGCTAAGTGCCCCTGTAGTAAGTAGAGGTGGGCCCAGTAATAACCCCCTTCTGGAAGCAGATAAAGGAGATATTTGAGACGGTAATAAAGGACCAGGAAATTACAGTATAAGCTCTTTAAAGGGATTCTGTCATGATTTTTATGGTGTCGTTTTTATTTCTAAACAATTTATTTTACCATGTAAAATGTAATTCTTGAACCAACAAATATATATTTTTTAATCTGTAATATTGGTGTGTGGGCAGCCATCTAAGGTCATTTTGCCTCTGCCAACTCTTGCACCTACTTGCACCCAATTCCTCAATGCAGGTAAGAGAGCGGCTGGGGAGGAGGTTTTTTTTTTATTAGCTATAGAGGAACAGACCCCACAGTCCTGGACCCCCTGTAACTAGACCCCAAAGGGCCCTGGTACAGAAATTTAAAACTGGGCCCCCTACCCCCCACCCCCCCACACACACACACATTGAGCTGGAATACAGCATTACTGGGTTGGGAGAACAAGTAGTAGGGCGAATATTAGCGTTGCAGTCACTCAGTCAGCTCTATGTCCTGTTCTGTAAAGAGGGACTTGGTGGCATTGCGCAGAGGAGCCATGTGCCTTCTACATAGATGCGCTGAATGGGGACAGCCATGTCACCGGCACTTCTTCAGCTGCGAAACAATGGTTTGACCAATCAGGGCCAGAGAGGTGAACAGCCAATCGGGGGAACGCTAGTGAGTGAAGGGAAGCGTTAATTGAACTTGCTTAGTTCTGGGTCTCATGCTCAAAGTGACAAGCAGTGTCAGTGCTGCACTGCATCATAGGCACCATCTCTCCCTACTATACCTGCTATCCCACAGTCACACTCCCTTCCCAGAGACTATTATCCCACTGTGACTATAGACACCATCTCTCCCTACTATACCTGCTATCCCACAGTCACACTCCCTTCCCAGAGACTATTATCCCACTGTTACTATAGGCACCATCTCTCCCTACTATACCTGCTATCCCACAGTCACACTCCCTTCCCAGAGACTATTATCCCCACTGTTACTATAGGCACCATCTCTCCCTACTATACCTGCTATCCCACAGTCACACTCCCTTCCCAGAGACTATTATCCACTGTTACTATAGGCACCATCACTCCCTACTATACCTGCTATCCCACAGTCACACTTCCTTCCCTGAGACTATTATCCCACTGTGACTATAGACACCATCTCTCCCTACTATACCTGCTATCCCACAGTCACACTCCCTTCCCAGAGACTATTATCCACTGTTACTATAGGCACCATATCTCCCTACTATACCTGCTATCCCACAGTCACACTCCCTTCCCAGAGACTATTATCCACTGTTACTATAGGCACCATCTCTCCCTACTATACCTGCTATCCCACAGTCACACTCCCTTCCCAGAGACTATTATCCACTGTTACTATAGGCACCATCTCTCCCTACTATACCTGCTATCCCACAGTCACACTCCCTTCCCAGAGACTATTATCTCACTGTTACTATAGACACCATCTCTCCCTACTATACCTGCTATCCCACAGTCACACTCCCTTCCCAGAGACTATTATCCACTGTTACTATAGGCACCATCTCTCCCTACTATACCTGCTATCCCACAGTCACACTCCCTTCCCAGAGACTATTATCCCACTGTTATTATAGACACCATCTCTCCCTACTATACCTGCTATCCCACAGTCACACTCCCTTCCCAGAGACTATTATCCACTGTTACTATAGGCACCAACTCTCCCTACTATACCTGCTATCCTATAGTCCCATTTTTTGCAAATTTTTGGTCCCGAATACTAAAAGTCAGTGTTTCCGGCAGGCCCCGGGGGAGAGTGGGCCATGGTGCAACTGCACCTCCTTCTACTGGGGGCACACGGGAGGTTTTGACAGCTGCGCACTAAGTCTCACAGCAGGCAAAGTAGATAGTGTGCAGACACCGGCCTAGGGGCACCACAGATACAAATCCAGCCCTGTTGATTTTGTCACTGACCGGTTAACCAGGATTAAATTATGCTTTAGCATGTATATGTGTGCACAAGGCACAGGTGTGTGTGAATTCATTACCATAATTTACAGAATAGTTATTAAAAAGCGGTACATGTTGCCCTAGTTCTCCTCTGTTTCCTTTTAAAGGGGTTGTTCACCTTTGAGTTACCTTTTAGTATGATGTAGTCATATTCTGAGACTATTTGCAATTGGTTTTCAGTTTTTATTATATGTGTTTTTTTTAGATATTTGGCTTTTTATTCAGAAACTCTCCAATTTGCAGTTTCAACAATCCTTTTGCTAGGGGCCAAATTACAATAGCAACCATGATCTGCATAAGTGACTGGAATATGAATCGGAGAGGCCTGAATAGAAAGACTAATAAAAAGTAGCAATAACAATACATTTGTAGCCTTACAGAGCATTTGTTTTTATAGATAGGGTCAGTGACCCCCGGTTGAAAGCTGGCAAGAGTCAGAAGATGAAGGAAAACAATTAAAAAAAACTATAGAAAATAAATAATAAAGACCAATTGAAAAGCTTAGAACTGAGCATTCTAACATACTAAAAGTTCACTTTAAGGTGAACAACGTGGGAGAAGATACTCTGATGGCTTTGGCTACTGTTAGTAACCATGGAAACTTTCTTTTTCACTTCCCTGGCACAAGTAGAAGATAATAGGAAATATAGGGAGCTGAGAGATGGCGGGTTCTCCAAAAAAAGTAAGAGCTACGAGAAATGGAAAGACAGAAATGTATCGGAAGCAGGATCACTTAGTAGCAGCCAGATTCCTACTTTGTGTGGAACGCTGACTTCCGGCATCTCAGATCGTCACTCCCACAAGGCGGCTACGTGATGCGTCACGGCGCTTACGCACAGTAGTGACGCCACCATCTCGCGTGATGAGACTTGCGGCATCAGGATTTTCTGTCAGACGGGAGGCGGGGAGCTTGCAGTTGACAGCTCTGCGGGAGGTGTAAGTCACTATCCGGTACAGCGGGCTGTAATAGGAGAAGCGGGACTGTTGTGTGCACTTATCGGGTGTCCTGCTGTCAGCGAGCTTCAGTTCTCGGAAGGGAGGGCGATTGCTGGGGTGTCTGCGTGTTGCTTCCCCACATAGCGTTAGCTTTCCGTACTGCTCTTTTGTCACAGGAGGTTTAGTCCCGGCTGAGCTGCAAAGGGATTGGATAGGCTAAAGGGGGATGTTTAACCCTCCCCAACAATAAAAAGCAGTCACCCTAGCAACCGTCTTCCCTCCCGAAGTCTGCAGCTCACTGTGTATTGTGTGTGACTGTATATTGTGTGTGACTGTATATTGTGTGTGTGACTGTGTATATTGTGTGTGTGTGTGTGTGTGTGTGTGTGTGTGTCTGTGTATATTGTGTGTGTGTGTGTCTGTGTATATTGTGTGTGTCTGTGTATATTGTGTGTGTGTGTGTCTGTGAATATTGTGTGTGTCTGTATATTGTGTGTCTGTGTATATTGTGTGTGTGTGTGTGTCTGTGTATATTGTGTGTCTGTGTATATTGTGTGTGTGTGTGTGTCTGTGTATATTGTGTGTGACTGTGTATATTGTGTGTGTCTGTGTATATTGTGTGTGTGTCTGTGTATATTGTGTGTGTGTGTCTGTGTATATTGTGTGTGTCTGTGTATATTGTGTGTGTGTGTCTGTGTATATTGTGTGTGTGTGTCTGTGTATATTGTGTGTGTGTGTGTCTGTGTATATTGTGTGTGTGTGTGTCTGTGTATATTGTGTGTGTGTGTGTCTGTGTATATTGTGTGTGTCTGTGTATATTGTGTGTGTGTGTGTCTGTGTATATTGTGTGTGTGTGTGTCTGTGTATATTGTGTGTGTCTGTGTATATTGTGTGTGTGTGTGTCTGTGTATATTGTGTGTGTGTCTGTGTATATTGTGTGTGTGTCTGTGTATATTGTGTGTGTGTGTGTGTCTGTGTATATTGTGTGTGTGTGTCTGTGTATATTGTGTGTGTGTGTGTGTGTGTCTGTGTGTGTGTCTGTGTATATTTTGTGTGTGTGTGTGTCTGTGTATATTGTGTGTGTGTGTGTCTGTGTATATTGTGTGTGTCTGTGTATATTGTGTGTGTGTGTGTCTGTGTATATTGTGTGTGTGTGTGTGTCTGTGTATATTGTGTGTGTGTGTGACTGTGTATATTGTGTGTGTGTGTGACTGTGTATATTGTGTGTGTGTGTGACTGTGTATATTGTGTGTGTCTGTGTGTGTGTGTGTCTGTGTATATTGTGTGTGTGTGTGACTGTGTATATTGTGTGTGTGTATATTGTGTGTGTGTTTAAACACTCTGTTAGTGAGAGAGTGTGAGGGTCTGGTGGGTTGTACAGCGGTTATGGGGGTTACTTGGGACCCTAAGGTCCCCCCTGTTACAGAGATTGTCTTATTATAATGTTATTCCTCATTCTCTGTGATTTTATCTGCATTTCTGCCACTAACCGCAGCGTCTGTGTGTCCTTTTATATTCACTGCACCTGACTCCTCCAACAATGTAGCAAGAGCCACTTCTCCTCCCTCTCTGTCAATCGGCTGCTTTCACCTGCATTGTTTCAGGAGTCGGAACCAGCACTGCACAGAAAATAATTAGGCAGACAGATAATTCTTATTTTACACGTGGAAACTTGCTGTGTTCATTACACCCGGACTGGTAATCTGTGGATTGTGGCAAATGCCTGAGGTGCTGCTTTAACCTTAGACATAGATTAGTTAGAGGCTTGGGCCTCTGTGTATTGAAATGCCAGGACCTATTTTGAATCCCTGTGCAGACTTGGTTTACGTCACTGCCATAAATACTACTCTTGTGAGGGTTTCCCACAGGCTTGTTTTATACCCAGTAATACTCACATACACTTACTATAGGGTTATTTATACTGTATTCTTTATTTTGTGTACCATCTGTAATCCATGTCTTGTTAGAAAGGAATCCACTCTATCTTCTAACATCATCAATGAGTCTCTCATTACTACCTCTTCCATAACCTGACTGCCTTTACAGTAAAAACCCCATTGATGTGCTGATGGTGATATCTCCTTTCCTCCCCACCATTGAATCTCTCATTTCCCCCTCTCTTAGTAGGGAATCCCATAACCTGACTGCCCTTACACTAAATAAACCCTTCTTATGCTGATGATAAGATCACCTTTCCTCCCCACCAATGAATCACTCATTTCCCCCTCTCTTGGTAGGGAATCCCATAACCTGACTGTCCTTACATTAAAGAACCCTTTCCTATGCTGACGGTGAAATCTCATTTCCTTCTCACTAATAAATCACTAATTTCCCCTTTCTTGGTAAGGACTCCCGTAACCTGACTTCGCTTACAGTAAAGTAACCCTTCCCATGATGATGGACAAACCTCCTTTCCTCCCCACCAATGATACAATTACATTCTGGCTATATATGTATTGGGAAGGCAAGTCCAGCCTGTGTCCTGATTTGACTTTGTTGTGTTTGCTGTACTTCCCCCCCCCCCCTCCCCTCAGCAGTTATGGGCAGTTACAAAGTCTTGGCTAAATTTTTTGGGGATCTTTTTTTATTTTTTTTGCAGCTCACTGGCAGAGGGACTGATGGGAAGTGATAGGGGTCTTGGATTGTAAGATCGCTGGGGTAGGGACTGATGGGGGTGATGTGTGATTTCTGTACAGTGCTGCAGAATATGTTGGTGCTATACAAATAAAGGATAGTAAGAGGGAAGCTATATATTACCTACAGAGAAGGAATGTTGTTGGTGCACACTAACTTATAATCTTCTACATCTGTTCCAATTTAATAAAAGTGATGACACTCATTTTTACCCTTTAAAGGGGATCTATCTTGAAACTGAAAATTTAACACGAGCTTCATCTTCACTTTCTAAATGCAATCAATTTCAAATTCTGTACCGTTTAAGAAATAATCAAGTTACTCTTCAGTATTTCATTCTCCACAACCTCCACAAATCTGTCTGGGTTTGAATGACAGGTCACTGTAATACGTATTTTAGGGGCTTCGTAGCTGAATAACGCAAATAACCAACTCCAGTGCAAACTCTAGCAGACACCCTGCACGCAGAGAACCCGGACTTCCATCAGAGCCGATTATTTTTAAATAGTGAGCACCCAGTTTAAGGGTGCAACCCCCCCCCCCCCCAAAGGATGTATTGGACCTAACTATCAATCAAAAACCGACCTTGCCTACTGCATGAAAACAAAGTGAACAGAGATAGGTTGCTCAGAGGGGGAAAGTGAAAAGTAACTTGATTATTCTGTCAGTCAAAAACTGACCACCTACTGCATGAAGACAGAGTGAAGAGAGATAGGTTGCTCAGAGGGGGGAAGTGATAAGTAACTTGATTATTTCATAAATGGTACAGAATTTTTAATTGATTATAATTAGAAAGTTTCTTATTTCAGCAAGATGAAACTTGTATTACATTTTCATGATAGATATCTTTTAAACCTTTCTTTTCTATCTCCAGTTAGCACTGTGCTGCCATGCTGGTTACTAACTGTATTGTTGTTCTCTGCTCAGAGCCGCTGAATCCTGCATCGTGAAGATGAGTAACAGCCACCCTTTGCATGCCTCCTCCTCCACTATCGGGGAGATTAACCACGTACACATTTTGTCGGAGAATGTGGGAGCTCTGATCAACGGCGAGGAGTACAGCGATGTGACATTTGTCGTAGAGAAGAAACGTTTTCCTGTGCACAGAGTGATTCTGGCTGCGAGGTGCCAGTATTTCCGGTACTGGGTCTTATCTGGATTTAATGATTATTTATGATTATTAATGATTATGCAGATAGTTATTTCCTTCCCAGTTATTCCTGTCTCTTCATTGTAGTTACCTTAAAGGATAAGTAAACCCTTAAAATAAGTGAATGTAAAATGGATGAGAGGGCTATTCTAAGCACTTTTGTGATTTACATTTATTATTTATTTTGTTTTTATTCCAAGATATTAAGGGATACATATACGGTTAATATAAATGAATTTTGTTATAACAACACCACCTGCTGGTCATTTTCCCACCATTCTGACCAGCAAGTAGTCAAGGAAGTTGTCAGGAAAAAGAAAGAGGCTGCTCTGATGTTCTTCTGCTTAGAAAAGGGGTCGAGAAAGGTTTCTAATATTTTCCCTAAGCAGAAGAACATCAGAGCAGCCTCTTTCTTTCTCATGACAACTTCCTTGACTACTTGGTGGTCAGACTGGTGGGGAAATGACCAGCAGGTGGCTCTGTTTTACATTCACTTATTATAAAGATTTACTTATCCTTTAAGCCTGCTCCTTATCCACCATATGCTCCTGAGGCGCTAAGGTTCAACTTTAAGTGTGTTATAAAATGTCCAATTCTAATCAACTTTTCAATTGGTCTTCATGATTTATTTTTTTATAGTTTTTGAATTATTTGCCTTCTTTTGATTCTTTCCAGCTTTCAAATGGGAGTCACCGATCCCCATCTAAAAACAAATGGTCTGTAAAGTTACATATTTATTTTTATTGCTCAACTTTCTATTCAGGCCCTCTCCTATTCATATTCCAGTCTCTTATTTAAATCAATGCATGGCTGCTAAGGTAATTTGAAACCTAGCAACCATATTTCTGAAATTGAAACTGGAGAGCAGCTGAATAAAAAAAACCAAAGAACTGAAAAACCACAAATGATAAAAAATGAAAACCAATTGCAAATCAATTGTTAGAGGAGAGCACTCAGAAGCAGTTTGTGCTGTGAAGATTTATTCAAAGACTACATATCACACAACATGTTTCGGGCCTTGCCCTTTCTCAAGTGTGCAAATTGTCTCAGAATATCACTTTTTACATCAAACTAAAAGTTCACTCAAATGTGAACTATCCCTTTAAGGAGACATATCGACAAAAGTATGGTGATTCTGCCCCCAAACTTCTCACTTCCAAACCAAGGCGATGATTATGAAGTTGCCCCTCCCTTTGCTGCTATAACAGCCTCTATTTTTCTGGCAAGGTTCAAACTAGATGTTGGATGCTGTGAGTTGCTTTCAGTTAGCCACAGGAGCCATGGTAAGGTTGGGCACTGCTGTTGGGGATCAGGCCTGGCTCACAATTGGGGTTCCCATGTATCAGACAGGGTTTTAGTTGGATTGAGGTCAAGGCTGTGTGCAGTCAGGTTCTTCCCATCTCAGCAAATACCTAGTTTTGTGAATGGGGTATTATTGTGCTGAAACAGGAACGGGCTTTCCCCAAACTGTTATACAAAGCAAGAAGTGCGGAATTGTCAGGAATATTATTGTATGATGTCGTGGCACCTGTGCTGGCAATAGTTGGCATGGAAAGAGTGTCCGCATAATCCACATACTGTTGGCCATATATTGGCCACTGATACTCAAGGGATTTCTAGTGACACTTGATTTAGTAGGCGTTTAGGGTGTGTCAGTCAGACCAATCCACTCACACCATTGCTTCCAAACAGCCAATTACACCAAGGAATATTGTCTTGCCATAGCTGGAATCACTGACACTAAACAAGACAGGATTCCTTTCATTCTCAGAATAACCACAATAAAACCACAAGCATTTCTAGCTTTATATAGTCCTGGAGTCCTCTGAGTAGCTGGGTGTCACCCTGACATGACTGGTTTGGTTGGAAGGGAAACCAGTTGCTGACATTTATGGCTATGGGTAGGCGCGTACCTTTAGTATAATTTAGGCAATGACATTCCCAAGACTTTTTAATTTTATTTATTTTAATTGTTTTTCTCTGTTGCTGTCAATAGTTAAATTGATCTGTGGTTGCTATGTGGATAGACCTTGATGAGAGAAAGACAAAGTAGGGAAATAGGAATTATTACCTCCCCTGTTTTATCCTAAATGAAATCTTTAAGTAGAACATATCCTTTCAATATCAGATACATTAGTAACATTCTCTGAGTTAGTGGCATTTACAGCCATGTTCCCCTTGATGTCTCTCATCAGCCATTCATTTTCTGTTAAAGAGCTCTGTTGTACGGGGGCATGAGGGAATCACAGCCTGAGGCAGAAATAACCTTGGAAGACACTACATCGGATGCCTTCTCCATGCTCATAAAATACATTTACACTGGACGTGCCACCCTGCGAGATGAGAAGGAAGAGGTGCTCCTTGACTTCCTAAGCTTGGCACATAAATATGGCTTCCCGGAGCTGGAGGACTCCACATCCGAGTACCTTTGCACCATCCTCAAGATTCAGAACGTGTGCATGATCTATGACGTGGCCAGTCTGTACTCTCTGTGCAAACTCACTGGTACCTGCTGCATGTTCATGGACCGGAACGCACAGGAAGTTCTTTCCAGCAATGGCTTCATGACTCTCTCCAGGGTAATTGTCACTTCCGTCACATGGCTTTGTCCTACTGATAATGAAGTCTGTCACTCACGGGCTGAGGGCTAGAGACACTTAATTGCTGGTTGTGTTTAAATGTTTTAGCATAGATTAAAGTAGGGATGCACCAAATCCAGGATTCGGTTCAGGATTGAGCCAGGATTCGGCCTTTTTCAGCAGGATTCGGATTTGGCCGAATCTTTCTGCTGAATCCGACTCCTAATTTGCATATGCAAATTAGGGGCAGAAGGAAAATCACATGACTTTTTGTCACAAAACAAGGAAGTAAAAAATGTTTTCCCCTTCACACCCCAGGGTTCGGATTTGTTTCGGTATTCGGCCGAATCTTTCTCGAAGGATCCAGAGGTTAGTCCGAATCCAAGATAGTGGATTCGGTGCATCCCTAGATTAAAGGAATACTGCCATGGTAAAACATGTTTTTTTTTTCACAACTCATCAGTTAATAATGCTGCTCCAGCAGAATTCCTGCGATTAAATCTGTTTCTCAAAAGAGCAAACAGATTTTTTTATATTTAATATTGAAATCTGACATGGGGCTAGACATATTGTCAGTTTCTCACCTGCCCCAGTCATGTGACTTTTGCTATGATAGATTTCAGTCACTCTTTACTGCTGTACTGCAAGTTGGAGTGATATCACCCCCTCCCCTTCCCCCCTCCCAAAAGAACAATGGGAAGGTAACCAGATAACAGCTTCCTAACACAAGATAACAGCTGCCTGGTAGATCTAAGAACAGCACTCGTATAAATCCAGGTCCCACTGAGACACATTCAGTTATGGTGAGTAGGAGAAGCAACAGCCTGGCAGAAAGCAGTTCCATCCTAAAGTGCTGGCCGTTTCTGAGAGCACATGACCAGGCAAAATGACCTGAGATGGCTGCCTACACACCAATATTACGAATAAAAAAAATACACTTGTTGGTTCAGGAATTACATTTTATATTGGAGAGAATTATTTGCAGTGTAAACAGTGTAATTTAGAAATAAAAATGACTCCATAAAATCATTACAGATTAAAGTCACACATTTTATTGGTCCCTTGGATCACAAGAGGTCCATCATGAACACCTGCCACTAGAGAACCACAGAACAAAGCAGTGCTTGTTTGATTTGGATTACTGTAGAATGTGTCTCTTCGTATGTTCATATGTCTCAGTTCTAACCTAGTGTCACTTTCTAAACTGGAGGCAGCGTTGTGGAGCAGCAATGAGGCTGTTTGTCCTTTACATGCTGCTGGGGAATCAGAGGTGATACCTGGGGCAATATCAGTTCATGACACGTCTATATTGCGCTGAACTTTAATTTATAGGATATATTTACAAGTTACACAATAGGCTGGAAATGAGTTTGTTTGCAAGCAGAAAGTATATCTGAGCAAATGCAGCATCTCTCTGTCCTTCCCTGTAGGGGGCACTCCTGGACATTGTACAACGAGATTCCTTTGCTGCACCTGAGAAGGACATCTTCCAGGCCCTGATGCGCTGGTGTAGGCACAACTTAAAGGAGATCCACAGTGAGATCATGGCAGCGGTACGCTTGCCCCTGATGAGCCTGACGGAGCTGCTGAATGTAGTCCGCCCCTCTGGGCTGCTCTCCCCAGATGCCATCTTGGATGCCATAAAAGTGCGCTCAGAAAGCAGGGACATGGATCTGAATTACAGGGGGATGCTAAGTAAGTACTATGGGATTTCACATATAACAACCAATGGCTGTGCTGTTATCTATATCAGGTGCAGCTGGTTTGTTTTTGCCTCTGTTATTGCAGTATAACAGCTAATAATCATTCTCCCCTCTCTTTTGTGTTTCTGCCTTTGTAATTGCAGTAAAAAAGCAACAACTAATAATGATTCTCCCCTCTCTATTGTGTTTCTGCCTCTGTTATTGCAGTAAAAAAGCAACTGCTAATAATGATTCTCCCCTCTGCTGGATCTATATTTCCTGCAGCAGTCTGTTTGTCTGTGGGGAGCAGATGTGCTGCCTGTAAAGCATAGCTCATTGTAATCACCTGGACCCAAACCCAATGATTTGCAGCATTATCAGTGCCCTTAGTCCTCGTTCACCGACAACATTTATCTTGTCTTCCCTCCTGTCCTGCCTTTAAAGGGGTTGTCCACTTTAAGTTAACTTTTAGTATATTATTAAATGGCTAATTCCAAGAATAAATTAAATTGGTCTTCGTTATTCATTTTTTATTTGTTTTTGAATTATTTGCCTCTTTCGTCTGTCTCTTTTCAGCTTTCAAATGGCTACAAATGTATTGTTATTGCTACTTTGTGTTACTCCTCATTCTTTTCAGACCTCTCCTATTCATATTCCAGCTTCTTATACAAATCAATGCATGGTTGTTATGGTCATTTGGACTTTAGCAACCAGATTGCTGTAACTGCAAACTGGAGAGCTGCTGATTAAAAATCTAAATAGCTCAAAGAACACAAATAATAAAAAATCATTTACAAATTGTCTCAGAATATCTAAAAGTTGATTTAAAGGTGAACGACCCCTTTAATTATTCGGCTAGTTTTCTTCCTGCCACTGTCACAGTAGGAATTCTGGGTGCTGCATTTTATGTTTCCAACACCCCTGAATATATCAGCTGTATATCTCTTACTTTATTGGACGCTTTTACGTTTATTTAAGGGATAGTATTGGGCTATACTCATGCTTCTTGCCCCTTGTCTATGTGGAGTATAAGGAACCCAGTACCATATTAATATTTACATGCTTAACCCTTCCCCTGACAGTTCCTGAGGAAAATCTTGCCACCATGAAGTACGGAGCACAGGTGGTTAAGGGAGAGCTAAGAGCAGCTCTTCTAGATGGTGACACGCAGAACTACGACCTGGATCATGGCTTTTCTCGGCACCCAATAGAAGATGACTGTCGCTCTGGGATCCAAGTGAAACTAGGGCAACCCTCTATCATTAATCACATCCGCCTGTTGCTCTGGGACCGAGACAGCAGGTATGTGCTAATTCAAATTATATCGTCAGTATTTATATGAAATGTACCCCATGTGATCCCAGTGCAGTATACCTCTTCTGTAAAAATCCCCCTCGTTCTGTAGCATTCTTGCACCATGGGATCAGGTTGAGTACTGCTGAGACTGAGTCCTGGACATTTTATAGGCTCTAAAGGGCATAAGCAGATTTCTGGACATTTTATGGGCTCTAAAGGGCATAGCAGATTCAAGATTGGGTACAAGAATGCAACGACTGAGAGGAATTTAAAAGAGCAGGCTGCCAAAAAATAATACCCTGTGGTTCCCTCTGCACCCTAGTATCTTCCCAGTAGGTCTGTGGTTGGTGCTGACAAAACAAACAGGCTAAATTAATTGTTATTCTCATTACCCTTGAATGCTACACACAGAGCTTAGACCTCCTCAGTCCTCTTAGGGAGAACCATGGCAAAAATACCATTCTCTGCCTTCAGCTGCTTCTGATTTCATTTACACAGGACATACACTGCCTGCGTCCAATACTTAGGGGCAGATTTATCAAGGGTCGGGTTTTCGAATTAGTTTGGTCAAAACTGTCAAATTCGACTACACAGATATTCCAATTCGATTCAATTTCTAAAAAAAATTTATATTTGATTTTCGAGATTTATCATACCCTTCCATAGTTATAGTTAAATCGAGTTGAAAAAAGACAAAGTCCATCAAGTTCAAGAGCTCGAATTCGACTATTCACCACCTAAAACCTGCCGAATTGCTGTTTAAGCCAATGGGAGACGTCCGGGGATGAATTTAGAGTTGTTTGCTGCCTTCCTAACGTTCGAGTTTTTTTCAGAGAAAAAAATTGAAATCGAGTCTTTAATTTCGAATCAAATTCAACTCAAGTTTTCATGTCGATTGAATTAATTTACATTCATTTTTTTTTCTTTTTTTTTTTTTATAAATAAATGTCGATTAATTGAATTTTGAATTTATGGGAGTTTAGGGGAGTTTTTAAAAAAACTCCCATGAATTCAAAATTCGACCCTTGATAAATCTGTCCCTTACAGTATCACATGGCACAGACATACACATCATATTGAGAGGAAAGGATACCAAATCACATTAGACCTCTCCGGCTGTTGCTGGTGCCACTTGCACTCACGGTGTTGCTCTCTTCTTCTTGCCTATAGATCTTACTCTTACTACATAGAGGTGTCAATGGATGAACTGGACTGGATTCGAGTCGTTGATCACTCACTGGTTCTATGCAGGTCGTGGCAGAAGCTTTTTTTCCAAGCTCGAGTTTGCAGGTAAGGAAGGTGCTTCTGTGTTGTAGGGTGCATCTGGTGCCCAGTGGGACACTGTTTTTATTAAAAAAAGGCCTTATTTGTAAAGTTTACAGGGTCCTAAGATGAATAAAGAGCAATTAGAGAAAGAACGTAGGCAGCACAGCTGGACCACCTGTTTTATTGGGAATTTGCACATCTCACTTAAGAATGAGCTTTTGTTCCTAAAATCATAGGCAAATCACACAAAGACAGTGCATCACTTTTAAAAGAGAACTAAACCCTAAAAATAAATATGGCTAAAAATGGCATATTTTATATACTGAACTCATTGCACCAGCCTAATGTTTCAGCGTCTCAATAGCAGCAATGATCTAGGACTTCAAACTTGTCACAGGGGGTCACCATCTTGGAAAGTGTCTGTGACACTCACATGCTCAGTAGGCTCTGAGCAGCTGTTGAGAAGCTAAGCTTAGGGGTAATCGCAAATTATAAAAACAGAAATGTGGTCTGTCTGTTATATAAGCTGATGCTACAGGGCTGATTATTAATTTCTGACGGTAGTTGCACTTGTTTCTGTGCTGCCATGTAGTAGTTATCTGTATTAATTACTAATCAGCCTTATATTGTGACATTTCTATTCTATGTGTACTGTATATTGTGAGTGGGTCCCTAAGCTCAGTAAGTGACAAGGGATGGGGAGCTACTGGGGCATCTTTGGAGATACAGATCTTTACTTCTAAAGGGCTGTGGTTGGCTTGGGCTGCTACAGAAGCCCCAAAACAACATTTCTAGCTACTTTAGTTAAGCTAGTTCTCATTTAAAGATGCAGCTTCTATTTAAGGGAAAGGTAACAAGGTAAAAATTCAATTGAAAATAAAATAAAACAAAACATGCAATGAGAAAAAACTATATGCCTATTTATACCTACATATTGTAAGGGGCTGCCTCATTCATCCATTTAACTTCATGTCTAAGTAGCTTATTAAATATACCACCCCTCTTGGGTCTCATTTATATTGTGGTTCCTGCTACACATATAGATAGCTTCAATTTCGTCATTATTTGCTAGAGTAATCGGTTAGGGAGCGAGGAGGGGGCCTGGGGTTTGGAGCAAGGGTTTCAGTAATGCCGTAAAGGTAGCAAAATTAATGAACCATTTAATGTCATCTGACCAGATAAATCATCGATGTTTCGGCCATAATTTATAATAGTTGAGATATATTTTCACTTCCAAAAATATATGTGTATTTCCACCTAACCTACTATAGGTTGGAAAATGTTGGGGCAAATTTGTCACCAATTATTGTGCCACAGAAATAACTCAAGTTTGTATTTTTGGTCAAAAATTAAAACATTGTCAGGAAATATTCTGTACAAATTGATAAGATTTATATCATAAGTGCTGAAATTACAGAGGGAAAAAAATAGAGTAAAATCCTAAATTTGTGGGATACAGGGATATATGGGACAACAGTAACTGAAGCTACATGGTCCAGCTGTGCCGGTATTTTCTTCTGGGGATCCAAATAAAGTGTGGGGCAGTTTTAATATCCAAGAGTTGTTTTAGAGTTATGTGTCTCATTTATATTGTGCAGTAGGAATGGCATTATTGTGTTATAGGGAATAATTGGGGAGCACTATAAATACCTGGGACCGGTCCTGAAGGTTCGTCATATCTTTTTAATCAAACAATAACTTGTTTGGGAAGTTGATTTGCTGTTGCAAATTCATATAACTGAAATCTAATGTGAGATACTGTACAGTGCTGCCTATATAAATGCTCATATACATACAAAATTAACAATGTTGGGACATAACAAGTAATTCTGTGATTCATATGAACACTTTTATGTGATGATTTGACCCAAACTGCTTTTTTGTTTGTTTTGTTTTCTACAGTTTCTAATTCTTAGAATTCTGTCTCTGTGGTTATTGTATTAATTGTAGCAATATTTGTTATTTTCTGCTCAGTCACCTGCCTTCATGTATTCTGCTAGTCCACCAATAGATGGCGTGCGCTAAAGCACTCTTCTGTTGTTCAGCATTTTTCCTGAGGCTTGGGCTACAGACTGGTATTTGCCCATTTACAAATGGAGAGCTGAATATAACATAGGGGCTGTGTGCTGATAAATACCCCTGTGGTGCCCATTCACAGTGCAGAGTCATTTGTGGTACATTGTCTCAATGCGGTATATTTATCAAAGAGTGAAGTTAGAGATCGCCACAGAGATCTGCCTTGCTCCATTAATTTCTATGGGATTTTTAAAAGAGTATTTATCAATGTGTGAAAGTTCATCCTTTGATAAATACGCCTTTAAAAACCCCATATAAATGAATGGATAGAGGCGGTATTTCACTCTAGCAGAGTGTGTCTCTTCACTCTCTGATAAATATACCCCATTCTCTCTTTACCTGCAGCTAAATATTGCTGTTCTGACAATGGGGCTCATTTATAAACAGTGGGCAAACTTGCGCCTGGGCAGTAACCCATAGCAACAAATAAGTGATGAGCTTTTTTGAGTCAGCTGCAGTTTAAGCACTGAAAGCAATCATCTGAACCCGAATACTAATTTGCATGCGCAAATTAGGGGTTGGAAGGGGATAACATTTTTTTCTTTTAAAAGTCACGCGATTTCTCTCCCCTTCCCTAATTTGCATATGCAAATTAGGATTCGGTTTGGCCGGGGTGTGGAATTCAGCCAAATCCTGCTGAAAAAGGCCCAATCCTGTCTGAATCCCAAACCAAATCCTGGATTCGGTGCATCCCTACTGTTTATAAATGAGCCCCAATGTGTACTATCTGTCAGTCTCTTGCTATTCTTTGCTACTTTGTTTCAATAGTCAGACCTAGCAGTGCAGAGGCCACAGACCTGTGCAGAAAGCATGCATGGTATTGTGAGAATTGGAGGAAAGCTGGCTCCTGCTACATTGTATCCGTTATATAAATGTGTATGGGAAAGTTGCTTTGAATTAAACAGGGCAGCAATGTTTCCTAGCACTGTGGACAGCACTGTGAGTGTGTACAAGCCATTCAATCCTGTCATGCAGATCTGTTATTTGTACCTCTCGCCTCTCTGTGTCTGTGCTGATCACAGGGCTGGATGAGATGAGGGTATTTGCAGACAGGGCTCCTCTAGATTTTTATGCAGCTTTATTCTATGTAATGAGGTTTCTGAGCTCACATCTATCGGATTTGACTCCAGCACTGGGCAAACTAGTTTGTCACTGGGAATAAGCGACTGCAGAAGAAACCACTTGGTGTCGCTGTTGCTCTGTTCATCTAATGGCTGCAGCCCCCCTGCTTCTATGCAATAGAAATGGTTTGTTTTAACCCCTTTATCTGTCTCCCAATGCTTTGGAAGAAGCAGTACTTGTTGGATGCAGGGCACACAGTGCCATTGAGCAGTGATTTCCAACTGCCAGGATGCACCTGAGGCCCACCAACAGTACAGGAGGTTATTTACCCCTTATCTATCAATTGGTAATTAGTCCACTTATTATTAATTGTAATTAGTCCGCTTATTAACAGCAGAACTGCCCCAGGAGTAGTGCTTCCCTGTGTGATGCCCCTTATTGGATGATTGGGAGGAAATGTTAATGTTCCTGTATAAGGGTAGGGTTACAGGATTTTTCGGCACGATCCGACGCGCTGCGCAAACACACAGGCGTCAAATCGGATGCGACGGAAATAAGGTAAGTGAATACATTGTCAGATGGTGTCGCAGCGTTGATCCGACACAAAACGACTGTCGGATGCAGATGCTGTGTCTGCCTCAGACAGTCGTGTCGCTTTGGATCAACGCTGCGACTTCATCCGACATTTGTATATCTTACCTTATTTCCGTCGCATCCGATTTGACGCCTGCGTTTTGCGCAGTGTGTCGGATCCCCCCCGAAAACACCCGTGTAGTCCTACCCTAATTCACTGCAGGGAATGGAAATGTACTCTGACAATTCTCCCCATGGAATTGCCCTACCCTATATATTTATTGTTCGGGTGCTGGCTTAGGGCTCTTACACATTGCCGTTTTTACCTGTGCTCCCCTGCATTCTAGTTTAATGCGTTCAGCCGCAGGGGAGCGCAGGAGTAGACGCACTGAATTATTTTCAATGGGGAGGTACTCACACAGACGCATGTAAGCCCCGAACACAAGTTGGGACGCAGCATGTTGCATTTTACCTGCGTTCAGTGTTTACATGCGTCTGTGTGAGTACAGCCCCATTGAAAACACAATTAACACACACACACACACAATTAATATTCACACATGCACACACTTACCCTTAGCTGTATTGCTGGCAGAACAACACTCTCTGCTGTGTTGGCACCAGGTTGGCATGAGTCACATTGTACCAGAGAGGGGAGCAGCTGTTGTGAGTGATTAGATTTGCTTTGCAGATTGGGCACAGTAATGGGATCTCTCATTTCCATGCCAATCACTTTTATTGCCTGTCCCTGACACTTGCCCTCAGCACTTGCCCTTTAATCCATATTTAAATATCTCTGTTGCTCCAATCTGCTGCCAAAATAAATGCTCTTCTCTCTTTGTATCTAGCCTGGAACAGACTTCAAGTAAGTGCCCTGTACCTTGTTGGCATAAAAATGGGCATTTACACCCGCAGCTGTTTTTAGTGAGACGAGTGAAAGTTCAGTAATACATCGTAACAGCTCCACTGTACTGGGCTGGCGCCAATAGGATAATATTGTTTAGGAGAAGGGATCCTGTGGTACCCTGGCACTGTATTAACCCTAGATTAACCCTAGTCACCCCCACAATATGGTTATTGGTCTGACAGGGTTCCCCTTTCTCCAGCTATCTGTTATAGGTTTGATTGACTGGGATTGTAGGGTTGTACAAAAATGGGCACACAGTAGCCATCATAGATTGTATGAATCATTGGGGATGTTAGCTCTCTAAGCTTGGGTACTCCTAAATCATTTCTGGGGTCCCTTGCTTCTGGGTTATTCATTTGTTTCTTTTTGCCATCCCATGATTCACATAAGCCTTATCATACCCCTGACAGCTGGAGGGGCTGCTGGGAGTTGCAGTTGGGTAACAGCTGGAGTAGCCACAAGCAGCAGGTTGGCGCAATTCACTTCCTGGTCCTATAACCTGAAATTAGATTTATTTATTGGATTTATTTTTTTCTGAGCAAGAAGAGAATCTCCTGATTTCTTCCCGCGCTTCACATGTCCACTGGCATTCGCCCCTTTCCCCTCTCCATCACTGCCCGCATGACTCTTGCATTGCAGCAGCTGTTTACATTTTGTACTCTGTGGGGGAGCGCTGTCTCACTGATTGCTCATTAATAGAGTCGCTCCCACCTGTGCCGGGGGTTTACCTTTTTATATTTTACTGCTGGATATACAGTCCTATTGCTTAGATTTACTAGGGAGCTGGGGGGGGGTGACACTGCAGGGCCATTTTATTGCAAGGTTGGTTAAATATATAGTAAACTATTATTTTATTTATCATTTAAAGTTAAAAAGAATATAAACTTGTGACTTTCTTAAAGGGCATGTAAAGGCAAAAAAAATAAAATCCCATTTTTACTTTCTTTAATGAAAAAGAAACCTATCTCCAATATACATTAATTAAAAAATATACATTAATTAAAAAATGTGTACCATGTGTAAGAAACTCGACCGTATGCAGTGAAATTCACACTTCGTTTTACTTGCTCTGACAGTTCCTAACTGCTGTGCAGGGAAACAATCATACTTTCAAACGACAGGGGAGAGCCCCCCACCTTACTTCCCAGAACTCGAGCAGCTTTGTTTGTTTCCCTGTAACAACTGTGTAGATTTGTATCCACAGACCCAGTGCAGTCTGTATATTCTGATTATTAATCAGTCTTGCTTTTATCGGCTTCAGGCAGATATTATTTGACCTCTGCTGTTTTGATCATTTATGACGATCCCTAAGCTTAACCTCCCAACTGAAGCCCAGACCGCACTGAGCATGTGCGTAGTCTTGGTATTGCAAAGATGTTTAACAAAGTTACAAGATGACAGCCACCTGCGCCAACTTTAAAAGCATGAATCATTTGTTTAATTAGGCTTCTGGTGCAGAAAGTTCATGTTTATATTTAGTATACAAAATACAGCATTTCTAGCCTTATTCTGTTTTAGACTTTAGTTGCCCTTTAAGCTTGTAATGGGAAGAGAATGTACAGGGAATGAAAACCAAGCGAATAAAGATGATAGAAGATCTTTACAAGGAAAGGCTGCCGAAATTCTATTTTAACACTTATCTCACCGTTGTATCTAAGGGGCCAAATACACATCATGGTGCCTCATTTTATAAGAAAATATGTTCTCATATAAACGCCATTGTCCTCCAGCCCAACTTTACCTACCACCTGCCCCTTGGCATAGCAAATCTCGCCCCAGCCACCCATGCAGTTAATGTAGCATTGATTCCTACCCTTCCTTTCTAAAAGAATTTATCTGTGAGGGGCCCCCTTTTGTTTGGGGGCAGGTCAGTGGCCCTGCTTGTGCCCCCCTAGGAGACTTGTGGTATTGAATGAGGTAGCGTGAATTCTGGCATTATGTGCCCCTGGGTAACTTGTATAGTAAGGTCAGTTCATTGTCAAGGAAAGGAAAAACAGCAGGAGGGTGGAGAGTGCAGGGTACAAATGTGGCCTTTAATGTTCCTTCTGTGCCAACTCAGCAAAAGGAATCTCCGCAAAACCGGGAATAAGGAAATCTGGATTTTTTTTTGGGTAGAAAGCCCCTCATTCTTCCCTGAGGGGTTGGAGGTATTACCATGAGCCTGTACAATTTTTCCTCTATGACAAGCTGCTTCTCTTCCT
Organism: Xenopus laevis; assembly: GCF_017654675.1. Taxonomy (NCBI): domain Eukaryota; kingdom Metazoa; phylum Chordata; class Amphibia; order Anura; family Pipidae; genus Xenopus; species Xenopus laevis. Next base: position 23,057,317 of record NC_054379.1, on the reverse strand, counting down.
TTATTCCTGCTCGACTCCCTCTGTGTGTGACGTGTAGATGTGGCTCCTGCCTGTAGCCCCAGGAAGCTCAGTAAGTGCCCCACAAAAGACTTTCCCAGGCTGTTCCTACTATACCTTGAGTTTCCAGCTCAATTCAGGTCATTGTGTCAGTGTGAGGCCAGGGATTTAACAGCTTTATCTCTAGAACATTTGCCTTGTTATACACTACACATTCTATCTCGGCTCTCATGCTTCCTCTGGCCCTTGGAGAACCTCACTCAGAAACATTATAGCTACTGTTCAAGTAGGCAAGGTGGTTCTGAGAGTAAGTTAGTTGTATGTGGGATGTATGCACCCTGCAGTTGTACAGCGCTGCCAGGTATGTTGGTGCTTTCTATATACTGTGCTATTAAAGGCATTGGCCACTAGGGGTGCTGTGTGAGTGCAGATGGCCAATCCGAAATACTTTCATTTGTTGTCATTTGGTGCAACTGATATGTGCCCCTCCCACACAGCCATGGTTATGGCACACCTACCAACCTCACTCCTGATTATTTCCAGTTCACTTGCCATAGAGCCCCATCTCTGATCAAACATGTGCCACTGTTCAAACAGTGATCAAACACTGTGTGCATCATCATACACCCAAAACTTCTCCTTCCTCCAGATCTTTCTCTTTTGGGACACTGGTCCCCTTATATATTTATATATAGTGACCATGTCCTCCTTAACTGTCTCCTCTCCAGTGTAACCAATCCAAACTTGGCCAGCCTTTCCCCATAACTGATTCCTTCCATTCCCTTTATCAGCTTAGTTGCTCTTCTCTGTACTTTCTCTATTTCATTACTGCCCTTTATATATTTATACATAGTGATCATAGTCTCCTCTCCAGTTAGGGTTGCCACCTTTTCTGGAAAAAAATACCGGCCTTCCTATATATTTATCTTTTTTCCCTATTAATAATATTGGGATCAACCATAATTTTTACCAGCCAGGCCAGTAAAATACCGGCCAGGCCAGTAAAATACCGGCCAGGTGGCAACCATATCTCCAGTGTAACCAATCCCAACTTGGCCAGCCATTCCCCATAACTGATCCCTTTCATTCCCTTTACAAGCTTATTTGCTCTTCTCTGTACTTTCTTTAATTACTGCCCCTTATATATTTATATATAGTGATCATATCCCTCCCTTAAAGGGCACCAGTTGGGTAAAAATGTTATCCCCAACCAAAGGTGTGGGCCTGGAACATTGCAGGGATCCTCTTTGTATCGCTTCACACATGGAAGGACTAATGCCCCCTGGAACAGCCACTCTGCAGAATGATGGCTATTATAAAATAGATGGCACCCATAGCAGCATCAGGCATTGCGAGCCTCATTTCCTTACCCTTTAAATGCATCCTGTGCATTACAGGAATCTCTGCATACTGTCAGGCGGAGAAATATCTCCTGTCACCCCCCAGACCAGAACTGACAGTGAGACCTTTAGTTTTCCCACTAATGGCAAAGATATTATGAGGGATATTTCTGTAGCTGTAGTGCAAAAACAGTCATTGTGCTCCATCAGGCAAGGCTGTGTTTGTTTGCTGAGAAGTAATGAAAGGACTGTGAGGGTCGAACTCTACTGAACCGTGGAAAGAACGTGTGCCGGCTCTGGGGGGGGGACAAGACCCAGTGCAACCTCTTGTTCTCATAAACCTCTAATTCTGTTTCTTTACTGAAATGGCTACAGACTCTGCTATACTGAGATGAGTAGAAAGGAGGCTACCGGCAGATACAATAGACAAGTCCAAGAAAGGGTTTGGATGCCTTTACAGGCTAGTGAGAAGCAACAAATGACCCTAGCAACAATGCATTGATATGAATAAGAGATAAGAATATGAATAAGAGAGGCCCTGAATAGAAAGATGTGCAATAAAAAGTAGCAAAACTATGTTTGTAGCCTTACAGAGCATTTGTTTTGAGATGGGGTCAGTGACACCCATTTGGAAGCTGGAAAGAGTCAGAAGAAGAAGGCAAATTATTCAAAAACTATAAAAAAGAAAAAATGAAGGCCAATTGAAAATTTGCGTAGAATTAGCCATTCGATAACATGCTAAGCTGAACCACCCCTTTACATCCCTGCATCGGTTAATGACGCCACACTCTGGATGGAGCAGGAATGTGGAATCAGTAGCAGAAAAGCTGGAAGTAGAGATGGGGGAGACTGATGGACCCAATGTTATGAGTTTGACTGTGACACAGGCCCATGTGCTAAATTGCTAAACTCAATCACCCGGTGCCGCTCATATATCCGCGCCGCTCCATAATGAGCAGGACCCACCGCCATTCTTCATAATTTATTGGATTTCTCTAAACGCTTAAACAGTTTGTCCGTCGCCGGTACTTAATCTCCATTAAAGTCTCCTCGTTTGCTTGATTTGCACGACGCGTGCGTCTTCGATAGACTCGGCCACCGCAAACAAATAACAATCTCCAACCTTCTCTGCCACTTACATCTTTAATGGGATTCAAAAAGAATTACTAATGCTTCAGGGGAAACTTTCCACTCATATCCGGACTTAATTAGGTTTTTTTTCCCCCGGCCGTGTTTTTTAAGGGATTGTATGGCTGTTAATGATTTACAGAGAGGTGGAGTTTCTCATTGTTCAATTTGAGTTGGAGACACACATACACCCCTCCCTCTCCCTTAGGATTCCAGTTCAACCCACATGGGTTTTTTGGGCCGAGGTCAGGTTTATTCTTCTTCTTATTGGTGTGTTAAAGTGGTTGTTCACCTTTGGGTTAACTTTTAGTATGATGCAGAGGTTGATATTCTGACACAATTTGCAATTGGTTTTATTTTTTTATTATTTGTGGTATTTCAGTTATTTAGCTTTTTATTCAGCAGTTCTCCAGTTTGCAGTTTCAGCAATCTGGTGGCTAGGGTCTGAATTACCCTAGCAACCATGCATTGATTTGACTAAGAGACTGGAATATGAATAGGAGAGGACCTAAATAGAAAGATGAACGATACAAAGTAGCAATAACAATACATTTGTAGATTTATAGAGCATTTGTTTTTTTGATGGGGTCAGTGACCCCCATTTGAAAGCTAGAAAGAATCAGAAGAAAAGGCAAATAATTCAAAAACTATAAAAAAAATATATTATAAAGACCAGTTTAAAAGTTGCTTAGATTTGGCCATTCTATAACATACTAAACTTAAACCTAATGGTAAACCACCCCTTTAAGCAGATTATTCCAACCAGTAACCATCTGCTATCCATGGTACAATCAATTGGACAGCTTTAGTTTGGGTAATTTAAAGGAGAACTAAAGCCTAAAAGCATGCTGTATTTTCATACTGTACTTACAGCACCAGCCCAGAGGTTCAGCAACCCTATAACAGTAATGGTCAGGGACTTCATAGTTGCCTCCAGCAGCTCCCCAATCTTGAATCATTGTTAGGCATATTTTTCGTGTCAGTGGCACTGCACATGCTCAGTGAATTCTGGGCTGCTGGGGAGGATGTAGTTTAGGGGTCAGGGACATCATCCAGCAGAAAGTGAGGTTCATCTGCCATAGAAGCTGATACTGCAGGGCTGATTACTGATCAGTTGTGATGCAGACTGCATTGATTTTTATGCTGCAGTGTAATGTGAATCTGCCTTCCATTTTAACTTTTATATTGTGGGTCCCTAAGAGCATGTGAATCAGCAGAAAAGATGGGAACTACTGGGCGCTTATTCCCTGGCACAGATCTTTTCTGCTAAAGGGCTGTTTCTTTGTTGATCCTGATTCTTTGTTGATCTTTAGTTCTTCCGTTACTGCAGTTGGTTTCTCCGGTGCCAGGGGAGAGTTATTGTGCCTTATATCCCCAACTCTGGCTGATCTGACTGTGCTGACTTTCTCTAAAGCCAATTAACCAAGTTATTTGGCGCTGCCCTTCCTTCATTACCAGCCTCTCTACCCGCGACCGCATGATAATTGACCACTTGAAAGTTTCCCACGCCGCTTTGCAACTTTGCAAGTTTCCCTCATTAATTAATGGGACTGTGGGCCAGGAAGCCTGCGGGGAATATAACAGTTCAGCAATAAGATGTTCCTCTCGTTAGCGGCCATATTGGTGGATCTGCCAGGAACATTCCTTAGCTCTTGTGTGGACAGGCTGTCATTGGCTGCAATGCCTGAAGTGCCGTTCATTAATTCCTTAATTTGCTGACTTTTCCTCTTCTTGAACTTCTCTACTTATTCACCTTCCCATACTCGCTACTAATTAATATCTGCGCCAGCGACGCCAGGAGTGAAACACAAACGGGTCCCAGTGTTACTGCTGTAAGTGGCAAAGGTTTATCAACAGATAATTAAAGGATACTTAAAATCACAAATAATACTTTACTGAATAAAATAAAATGCAATTCTTAAGCAACTTCCTGGTGGAAAGCAGCACCTGTCCCTTCCTGCACTGCTGCTCCTGACTGAAAGGGGTGCCTGTCCCTTCCTGCACTGCTGCTCCTGACTGAAAGGGGTGCCTGTCCCTTCTTGCACTGCTGCTCCTGACTGAAAGGGGTGCCTGTCCCTTCCTGCACTGCTGCTCCTGACTGAAAGGGGTGCCTGTCCCTTCCTGCACTGCTGCTCCTGACTGAAAGTGGCACCTATCCCTTCCTGCACTGCTGCTCCTGACTGAAAGTGGCACCTATCCCTTCCTGCACTGCTGCTCCTGACTGAAAGTGGCGCCTATCCCTTCCTGCACTGCTGCTCCTGACTGAAAGTGGCGCCTATCCCTTCCTGCACTGCTGCTCCTGACTGAAAGTGGTGCCTGTCCCTTCCTGCACTGCTGCTCTTTATTGAAAGGGGTGCGGTCCTGCATTGCTGCTCCTGACTGAAGGTGGCGCCTGTCCCTTCCTGCACTGCTGCTCTTGACTGAAAGGGATGCATGTTCCTTACTGCACAGCTGTTTCTGACTGATAGTGGCTCCTGTCCCTTCCTGCACGGCTGCTCCTGACTGATAGTGGCATCTTTCCCCTGCTGCACTGCTGCTCCTTGTAATCTTTAGCAGATTTTTCAACATATTTTAGAAAATGATTTTGTTATTTGCAAAGAGAGAATCCAGTGAAATCCCTGAGCTCGGTTCCATTTATTTGAAGTGTGGTGTCGGTGCGGCTGTCAGATGGAATGGCTTTACCAAAGTTAATTGTTAAGATTGAGAGGATTGGCGCAGAACAACATGGAGATCTCTCAGCGGGGAGGCTGCTTTCCTATAGTCCCGTGTAAGAGACAAACAATTGTTTGGTTTGTTTGAAAAGCTGCTTCAATTGATGCCTTTACCCTCAGATCTGAGCTGTCTTTTCTGATTATGAGAGGGAGGATGAGCATGTAGCTAGCAAATGGAGGGGGGGGTCTTAAATCTCTCCAGCGAGGGAAAGCTGTCCAAATTGCTTTGTACTTACAAAGGATCCAAAGCTGTTTCACACATCCAAGTGATTTGCTCCCCTTAAACTTCCATGAAAATATGCAACTACTGCACTAGTCATAGGGGCTTTCGCCTTACCAGTCTAGTGCGGACCCCTGACCCAAGAATTTTATGTCTGACCTCTACTACAGGCATTTGGTCTTCAGAAGGAATAATGTGTTAGATCCACTGGGGCACGGACATGTGTGAATGATGTATATGTCTGCTCTATATAAATCCTAATCATAAGCACTAACCCCAAATCTCCATCTAACTGGCCTTCAGGCTGGGACCCCTTAACTCATAACAGTGTTACCCCAATGTTTTATCTGTAACAGGCACCCTGCTATAGCTTCATGGATACCCAGGGCACAGATAAGCACTCACCCCAAATCTCCCCCTAACTGGACTTCAGGCTGGGCCCCATTAGCTCATAACAAGGTTACAGATATATAGAAAGGTTGGGGTAACAGTCACCCTGCTATAGCTTCAGGGGTACCCAGGGCACAAATAGCACCCCAAAATTTTGAACATGAAATATATTGGTTTTGTAACACTGTAACAGTGATCTACCCCACAGAAGCCCATAGCAGGAGGAGATATATATATATATATATATATATATATATATATATATATATATATATGTATATGGGGCTGCTTGCTCAATGTCACGAGACAGACTGGGAGACTATATGGGATATGGAGCAGAAATTCTTTATCCAGGACTCCCTGTGTCATTAAAGGTGCCAAGAGGCACATCTTTACTTCAATTTCTTCCCTCTGAGGTGGCACATGCTTCACGACCTCCGGCTACCGCTCTAATCAATAACTGACTTCGCTGCTTATCATGAGCACTCAGCACATTGTGGCATCACCCCGTCATCATCCTTCTCCAAAAATACCTCCTGCCCAACTAGGATTTGCTCCTTCACGTCTGAATGTAAAGTCAAAGTGAATAAGCGCCTGGAGCAAGCGGCATTTAAACACTGAAAGGTGCCTCATAGCCCCTGTGGCCATTCGGTGCCAGACTGGATTTCCCGTGTGACAGCACAATGGGGATGAAACAGAAAGAAGTTACCGAGTCGCATACATTCTCACATTTATTATCTTCTGGTGAGCTCTGTCTATTTATATTAATCTGCTAATGTAGGAGATTCAGAAAGCTGATATTTGGGAGCAGGGCCCCTTCCCAAAAGCTCCCAATTATCTCTAATCCTTTCTGCTGCTGTAATGCAGTTGGTCGGTTCTACTCCATGGATTTTAAAGGCTGCTGTTTTGGCCACTCCCAAGAGAGCGAATGATGTTATATTGTAGTGAAATGGGAATGCCATGCCATAGGTTTGTGCAGGGGTGCTTCACCAATGAGGCAAGTTGAGGCTGTCGCCTCAGGCGGCAGCGCCACTCTAGGTACCAGGGGCAGCAAAAATGCTGCTCCTGGTAATTTAAGAGCGAATTTCCGGGGGAGGAAGGGCAGCAGCAACTGCTGCTGCCTCAGGTGGCGGAGGGGCCAGGATCGCCCCTGGGTTTGTGTGCCCTCTCAGTATAAAGCTTGGGTGGCAGGGGCATGTTTGGGCAGAATTTCAGCTGCCCATTGCACTGCCCTAGGGATGCACATTTAGCTCCATGCTAATTAGCTGGCACCGCATATTCTACTATATACATGCAATCTATATGACTCCATCCACTGTTCCTGTTAGCAACCATGGTCTATTCTGTGGGAGTTGTTCACCTTCCAACACTTTTTTAAGCTCAGTTGGTTTCTGATAGTTCTTCAGAAAAAAAAACCTTTTTCCAATTACGTTCTATTTTCTATGTGTCACTGTTTTTCTAATATAGTGTAATTTTTTATCTTTTTAGCCTGGCGACTAATCTCCTCGTTTTTGCGACGACCAATCTCCCCAAATGCCTTACCTCTGTCTTGCACTGGCTAAAATGAAAAATCGTCTGTGGCATGGCACACGCGTCGCTAGGTATTCTGAAGTCGCCCGAAGTTTCCTCGCGAGGCGACTTTGGAATACGAAACGATGCGTGTGCCATGCCGCAGGCGATTTTTCATTTTAGCAGGCGCAAGACAGAGGTAAGGCATTTGGAGAGATTGGTCGCCGCAAAGACGAGGCAATTAGTCGCCAGGTGACTAAATCTCCCCAAATCGCCCAGTGTGACCTTACCCTGAAGCAGCTCAGGGAGGGGGGGTCACCGACCCTTTAAACTGTTCTAAATTGATACATTTAGTTGATACATTTCTTATCTTTGTCCCTGCTGAGCAGAATCCCTAAGTAAACCTTAAAAACAAGTGAATGTAAAATTGATGAGGTTGTTATTCTAAGCACTTTTGTAATGTACATTCATTATTTATTTTTTATATAATTCCAAGATATTTAAGGTTACATGTACTAGGAATTTCGTTACAACAGCCATTTCCTGACCAGTCTGACCACTGTGTAGTCAAGGAAGTTGTCAGGAGAAAGAAAGAGGCTGCTCTGATGTTCTTCTGCTTAGGAAAGATTTGAGAAAGATTTCTACTTTTTTTCCTAAGCAGAAGAACATCAGAGCAGCCTCTTTCTTTCTTTCTCCTGACAACTTCCTTGACTACTTGGTGGTCAGACTGGTGGGGAAATGACCAGCGGGTGGAGCTGTTGTAACAAAATTCATTGATGATAATAGTACATGTAACCTTAAATATATTTGAATTAAATAAAAATGAATAATGAATGAATATGGCAAAAGTGCTTAGAATAACGCCCTCATCAATTTTACATTCACTTATTTTTAAGGTTTACTTATCCTTTTAAAGGCAGATGTTCGAATTGATACAATAGTTGCTAATGTTCCACAGTTGCTGGCTGAGAAATGTATCAACTAAATGTTGCAGAATTGTACCAGTTTAGAGTCTGCTCCTGAATTACTGAACTCAAACACCAGAGACCGGAACCTGTCATCGGAAAACATGTTTTTTTTCAAAACGCATCAGTTAATAGTGCTACTCCAGCAGAATTCTGCACTGAAATCCGTTTCTCAAAAGAGCAAACAGATTTTTTTTATATTCAATTTTGAAATCTGACCAGCTGACCCTGGTCATGTGACTTGTGCCTGCACTTTAGGAGAGAAATGCTTTCTGGCAGGCTGCTGTTTTTCATTCTCAATGTAACTGAATGTGTCTCAGTGGGACATGGGTTTTTACTACTGAGTGTGGTTCTTAGATCTACCAGGCAGCTGTTATCTTGTGTTAGGGAGCTGCTATCTGGTTATCTTCCCATTGTTCTTTTGTTTGGCTGCTGTGGGGGAAAAGGGAGGGGTGATATCACTCCAACTTGCAGTACAGCAGTAAAGAGTGATTGAAGTTTATCAGAGCACAAGTCACATGACTTGGGGCAGCTGGGAAATTGACAAAATGTCTAGCCCCATGTCAGATTTCAAAATTGAATATAAAAAAATCTGTTTGCTCTTTCGAGAAATGGATTTCAGTTCAGAATTTTGCTGGAGCAGCACTATTAACTGATTCATTTTGAAAAAAAAATTTTTTCCCATGACAGTATCCCTTTAAACTTTCTACTTAGATTTTGAAAAAAAAAAAGGTTCAAAATAAAAAATGGAAAGTATTCGGAAAAATTCTTTATTTCTGGTAAACTACAGTATCTGAAACCAACTGAACTGAAAAAAAGTGTGAACAACCCCTTTAATCAAGCCTTCCAGGCCTGCCACCCGCCATAAGGGCAATCTCTACCCTCCCATTAGACAATCTGCTGCTTCCCGCTAATGAAGCTCATACTTGCTCTGTGAAGGAGACGAGGAAACAATTAAATTAGGTGTGACTCGTGCTACAAACTGCTCCAGCAACTTCTCCCCATCTGACTCTTGAACTACTGAAATAGTTTTTGCTGCTCTTAATAGAATTTGTTAATGCCAAAACATGCCTTCAATAATTAATTAGGCAGTCAGAACACAAAGTGATGAACTTACCCGCTCCCTTTTCTAATGAAGCGCGTGTGTGTGTGCTGTGCCCCCGGGATGGGGCTGATGGATTCCTGAGCTGATGAATTTCTGGGCTGGGGGGCAGCGTCACGTACCCACACAGCCAGAACTTAGAGACGTCTGCCTGGACCTTTGTTCCTAGAGGGTTATAGACTTTTCTTTTGATATCAGAACCACTAATTATTTCACTTTAATCTATTGTATTTATCCAGTTTAGTGGAACCAGCCGACTGGGTAGCGTGAATTCTGACTGTACCATTATTGGAACAGCCAGGACCCTATTTGGAGGACTGGTAGGGAAACCGCTCTATGTGGGTAGCACTTACCTTTCTAAATGAATCAGAACATATTTATTTTGTAAGATATGACCTTTTTTCAAGTATTCCGAGGTTTTTGCTTCAGTCTCCCGAGTCCCCCCCATCCCAGCACCGATCCACAACCTGCAGTGCTGCAGACTGAAATGGGTTCTGACCCTGCTTAGCTGGCACTTCCCTGCCAACCATCAGACCAGGCAGCTGCAACAACACAGACAAACTATCCCTTTCTTCTACACTGGCATCTCTGTGCCACTCGCCTGAAGCTAAAACCTATAAATACTCAATGGTCTGGCACCTCTGTACAACCTGCATAAAGTTGAACTCTACAAGTACCCACTGATCTGGTACCTCTGTGCCCCCAACGTGAAGCTAATCACTATTAAAGGGGTGGTTCACCTTTAAATTAACTTTTAAAATACTATAGAATGACCAATTCTAAGCAACTTTTTAATTGTTTTTCATTATTTATTTTTCATAGTTTTATAGTTATTTGTCTTTTTCTTCTGATTCTTTGCAGCTTTCAAACGGGCGTCGTCGTCCCCTTCTAAAAAAAGCAAATGCTCGTTAAGACTACATATGTATTGTTATTGCTACTTTTTATTACTGATCCTTCTATTTAGACTCTCTCCTATTCATATTCCAGTCTCTTATTAAAATCAATGCACTCTAACGCCAGGCGAATTAAACTCTAGCGCTACTTCGCACTCTAACGCCAGGCGAATTTTGGCTCTGGCAAATGGATGTAACTACGCAAATTCACTTAGATGCGGATTTCCCGAACGTTACCTCTTGTGCCACACTTGCCTTTGCCACCTCAGACCAAGCGAAGTGCAATAGAGTAGATAGGAGTTCCTCAAAAAAAAAATGAACATTTTTCTAAAAAACGCTGGCGACTTTCGGTTTGTCAGGGTGATAGACTGCAAAAGATTGTCAAATTTTTTTAGGGTACCCGGCTTCCCCCCTACATTTCCTTACATATGGCACATAAACTATACACTGGGCTCATGTGTAGGGCAATATAACAACTTTATTTTCTGTTAAAGGATAAGTAAATGTTTAAAATAAGTGAATGTAAAATTGATGAGAGTGCTATTCTAAGCTCTTTTGTCATTTACATTCATTATTTATTTTCTTTTTATTCCAATCTATTAAGCGATACATGTGCTGTTCATAATAAATGAATTTTGTTCCAACAGCACCACTTGCTGGTCAGTTTCTGACCAGTCTGACCACCAAGTAGTCAAGGAAGTTGTCAGGAGAAAGAAAGAGGCTGCTCTGAATTTCTTCTGCTAAGGAAAACAATTAGAAACATTTCTTACATCTTTCCAAACAGAAGAATATCGAAGCAGTCTCTTTCTTTCTCCTGACAACTTCCTTGACTACTTGGTGGTCAGACTGGTCAGAAACTGACCAGCAGGTGGCGCTGTTGGAACAAAATTCATTCATATTAACTGCACATGTATCCATTAATATCTTGGAATAAAAAGAAAATAGATAATGAATTTAAATGACAAAAGTGCTTAGAACAACACTCTCATCGATTTTACATTCACTTATTTTATAGGTTTACTTATCCTTTAAGGTTTCCCGGGCTTGTGTTGTGTAATGTATTTGCTGCAACATATACCTCCATTGAAATTTAACTTCCCGCCGTATGCAAATTAGCCAAGGCTAGCGCAACTTCACTTCACTTTGCTTGCCAAATTAACGCTAGTGAAACTTCGTAATTTTTTCGGCGCCCTGGACGCAACTTTGCATTTTAGTGAATTAGCATTGTCCTGGCGAATTTTCGCCTGGCAAAGTGTGGCGATTTGGCAAAGCCATCACTGGCTCAATTTCGGAGGTAAGTAAATTTGCGTCTATGTCCTTGAAACCCTCTGCCTAATACCCTGTACATAAACACTGCACTAGTCACTGGATCTACAATATTAATCCCCTTGGTTCTTTACTTATTTTTTTCTTTTAAAAAAGGCATCCATCCCTTCCTTGAAACAATCTACTGTATTGACCAATAAAGATAATCCCGAGGCATCACTCATCACATTGTGACATAAAACCTCCTGAATAAAACTCCCCAGAGAGTTTATTGTATGGAACTATTCATATAAATATATAATACCAGAAACACCATCCTGCCCCCATAGCCAATCTCCTTTCAGTAAAAATAAGGCATGAAATAAATGACTCCTGTAGTTGTTCCAGAGGCTGATAGAGTTTTGTGTGTGGGTGAAAGGCAAGTGAAGGTTAGTGGCACGTTGTCCTTGTGCAGAGGATCCTTATAAACCGCTTCTATACAACTTCCAATAAAAAAAGGAACAAAAAAAACCTTGTGATTCACTAACAAATGTCACTTCCCATCTGGCCCTCATCAAGATCTCTATCCCCCGGGACCAACATCACATCACAGCTACTTATTCAGGCAATAGCACTCGGGCATGCCAAGCAGATCAATTGCTCCTCCGGCTTCAAGCCTCGTATTCCTGGGCGCAACCCATCTGATTTCCCTGCTTGGTCTCCTTAAAGGGGAACTGTTTTGAAAATTAAAATTGAATATACCGGTAAGCTTCCTCATACTAAAGTAAGAAATGTTCTAAATACAATTCTGCATTGTTTCTGAAATAATCAAGTTTTATATATATTATATTCACTATCCTTCTCTCAGCATCTGTTTCTCTTCAGTCCGTCTTCATGCAGCAGTTGGGTGTCAGATGAATGATCCAATATATCCTATAGGGGTCTCCCTTTCCTAGCAGATGAATTAGAGCTCACTCAAATAACTGATTCCAGTACAAACAAAATCTAACAAAATAACTGCCTTTTGCACAAATTCTGCATGTAGAGAGACATGATGTCTGGGGATTTTAATAGTGACCTCTAATACATCTTCTAGGCAAAAGCAGGCCCCTGTAAGATATATTGGATCATTCATCTGACACCCAACTCCTGAATGAAGACATAATGAGGAGAAACAGATGCCGAGAGAGGAATAGTGAAGATAAACTTGATTATTTCAGAAACGGTACCGATTTTTTAACTGATTGTATTAAGAAAGTTTATTATTTCAGGGTGCTGAAGCTTATATTACATTTCAATTTTCGCGATAGTTCACCTTTAAAGAACTCACTCGCTCTCTCGGTGCAAAATCATAGCCAATGTACCAAGAATAAAAGTTAGTCAATGGGGAAAGCCTCTGAGATCAGAGTTGTGCTTAGGAGGAGTTAAGGACGACTGACCAGGACCCCACATATTATGGGATCTGCCGAGAAGCAGTCAAACTTAAAGGGATAGTTTCATGGGAAAACATTTTTTTTTTTTTTTTTTTAATGTATCAGTTAATAGTGCTGCTCCGGCAGAATTCTGCACTGAAATCCATTTCTCAAAAGAGCAAACAGAATTTTTAATATTTAATTTTGAAATCTGACATGGGGAAAGGCACTGGCGCGGGACATGCAGCCGGGCCCCCCCCTCCGTACGCCCGGAACCAGCCCGGAATTACGAAGAAGTCAGTGGCGTGCAAGCTGCCGGGGGCCCCTGAGGGGGTGCCCCTGCTCCCCCGGTAGTTACGCCACTGAACACAACATGTTTCGGGCTAGGCCCTTTATCACTCATGACAATCCCTTTAAATCATTCTTAAATTCAATAAAAGACAAATTGCAAAGTCGCTTGGATCACTGCATTATTGCACCAGTTAATTGATACAACAAACTCCCTCCTTAATAATGGTGATGTATTAATGTATCCTCTGTCCCTCTACTCATCGTACTTATTGGATCAGGCCTGGTTAGAACCTACCATCGGCTCCTTTATCCAACCTTCTAAAAGTCACTTTATCCTCTGGGTGTCACAGAAAGTCCAGCAGATAATTACTTGGGCCCACTGGGAGAAAAGGGCTCCTTAATAATTAGTGATCTCTCCGTCTCCATCTGTTCCTCCATTCGTCTGCCTTTCATCCATCCTCTGTTCCCCTCTCCCTCTTTCCTATCTGCCTTCCCAGATTCAGACTGTCAGGAAAATGTACTCGCCTCTAACTGCTTCAGAAGGAGCTTCCATATGCTTCAAGCTTCTACCTGATTGTGCTCATTACTGGCATTGTTTCTTTTTCTTTTTTTTTTTTGTAAGGTAAAATTTTTATTGTTTAACAAACATAAGACAAATCAACCCAAAACAGAAAAAATAATAATAAACACTTGTCGATCTTGATCAGTTATAATAGTTTAGATTCGTGTTGGTGCACATACAGTGTCTTAGCTACAACAAGTTATTGTTGCAAGTGGCTGTTGGTACCTAGGTGGAAATGGAAATTTCAACACAGATAAGTGCAGGTCATGTAAGTTCCATGGGGTCTGGATCAGATATTTAAACACCTTTATAACAAGTATAGATGTTGTAATGAAATAATGAATTTGTGTTCCTTGTTTCATTTGCAGAGGACTTTAATTATACAGCTTTTTATGTGTAGGTGGCCGATCCGCTTTAGGGCATCAATCAGGCAGACCAATGGGTTGACTATCTGTGGTTTGCCCAGTTCGGTGGCTAAAGCCTCCATTACAGTAGCCCAGAATTCCTTCACTGAAGACCAGATCATGTGAATAAAGTTGGCATCTGGAGATCTACATCTGGAGCATAGATTGTCCTGGCTTTTGCCAAAGGGGGGTTATGTAAACCTAGTAAAGAAGCTTGTATTGGAGAAGTCTGTCTCTTATCGAAATTAAGAAGCTGTAGGCCATATCTACAGCTTCCTCCCACTGCTCTTCATTGAGGTCAGGAATGGCCCGGTGTCCACAGGACATAAGCTATATCGAAATGGGGTTTGACTGTCACCACGATGTTCTGGTATAATCTGGACAATAACTTAGCGGGAGAGGGGTGGTAGAGAGTGCTCTCTAGGTCAAGCGTGACTGCATCCCACATGATACCCAAGGAGCTTATTCTGCCCTGCAGTGCCCACCTTTGATTTTCTTGCAGCAACATGATAGGGGAACACTTAAAACCTATGGCACGCGTTTAACCACCAAGATGGCCATTCAGTACCAGTTCATTATTGGTGTATTGCTTTCAGCCAACAGATTTCTCACCTTCTTCTTTGTTTTGGGGACATCAGAAAGCCACAAACATATTGAATATAAATAAATAATTTATAATAAATAAATGCAACATTCTCTTTAATCAAGATTATCTTCTGCTAATTTCCCCCCACCATAAATGTAGATTGAATGTGCCAAGTGTTACCCATGCCTCCTGCACTCATGCACATCAAAGAGGGTCAATTTGTTGCCTACCTGCCGCTTTGTCTTTAAGTTTTAATTACCTTCCATCTGGCGGGGAGCTCTGAAGGGCATTAGAGCTGGGGAAGAGTTCCATGTTGGTTGGTAATGCCTATGAGAGTGACGGTACCTTCTGTTTGATATGCCTTTGTTACAAGATTTTAATGAGCATTATGTAAGTTTTCTCAACCACATTAAGGGGGAAACGTCTTCACTTTTATTAGAAGAATAGCGTGGGACGCCACAACTGTTGATGAATTTGAGCTTGTGGATCATTATATCTGTCCCCTTCATCTTATTGGCAATGGCAGAGACATTTAGCCTTCAGAGGTGTTACGTTACTGGTCATTGGCATCTGGGTTCCTTAATGACGTCCAATAGCAGAGAGAGGCACGTGGAGGATCCTATTTTAGTGTGAGTTTTTATGAAGGTACCTCTTTCACTTTCACGTTATACATGTAACTTTATAAATGGGGCATAGGGGCAAATACTATTAAACAAATATTAATTGCCATGGATATTCTTACCGTAAAAAGTAGTGTGATATTCTTCTATCTGCCTAAATGCCTATGACTACGTATCTGACGATACGAAACGCGTTAGGACGCATACCTTTTAACTAATATGGAATAAAGTTAAATTTTTTTAACCTCCATGGCCATGGTTACAGGAGTGCGTGCAGATTGATTTTGAAGATTGATTTTGCCAAAGCTACGGGTTCGGGGCACGGCACCCGGGCCATCCGGCTAACTCGGTGAGTGAAAAGCTCTTTGGCTGTTTTCTACCATCCAAAGTAATTCGAGTGACGGGCCTGGGGTTTGGACACCCAGGTAAGATATTTCCGCTTGGTAAGGATTACCCAGTGGTTTATATCGATATAATTATTCAATTATTTGAGCAATTAATGGGGATTTTACCCGCAAGTTTAAAAGTGGTTTTGCTCTATGTATATAAAATAATTAGTCCAGAAGAGATTGGAGCCGGCATTTTCTTTTTGTTTATATGATATTCTTCTATGACCAGCAATGAGATCCTAAGGGTGGTACAGAATGTATTTATTGGAGACTAATGTTGGGCTTTGGATTCAGCAAGTTCAACGTTCTGGCTATTTTTGGTGGGTTTTGAGGAACATTAGTTCTCAATAAATTATACATTCAGTTAGCCAGGGTTATTTGAGGTCCAAGTTTCTCATAATTCCCCATCAATTTTCACTAACTCTTGACCAAACAGGCATAGGGAGTAGCACATAACACAACTAGTTCAGGCTGCTTACTTAAGTAGTGTTGCTGTGAGGACTCTCCCTGGTGGTCTAGTGGGGGCGCAATGGGAATGCCCCCCCCCCACGCCCGTCTTCGTTGGCGCCATCTTCTTAAGTGCGCATATTTCAGCTCAGCTGTTTCTGGATTTACCCGGAATTTGCCGAACGTGACGTCATCGGCGGAGAAAAATTTAAATATTTAAAGGGCTCTCTGTGTAGTTTTCTTTGCCCAAAGTAAAGGTCTATTTGTTAGTTCCTGAGTGCGATTCTCTGTATTTCTATTAGTGTTTTACCCTGTCTGTGTTGACCAAGTCCTGTCTGCTGCCTGTCTTTGACTGTATTCTGACCATTCTATTGGATCCTGAAAACCCTCTGGTATTTTGACCTGGCCTGTGACCTGATTATGCTTCTGACTTCTGTTTTGTACTACGCTGCCCGTTTGATAACTGATTTGGCATGTGACCCCGATTACACAACCGCTTACGGTTATTGTTCTGCTCAGCTCATCTGGTGTATTGACCAGGCCTGTGACCTCGACTTCGTTCCTGGTTCTCCCAGTCAGTTTAACGTGCGATTCCCTTGCTTGCCTAGAACTGTTCCCTGGGTCCTCTCATATTAAGACCTGATGGCACCCAAGTAGTGGAGGGCTCCTTCCGAAGCCAAAGGTGGCTGCTACAGACAGAAGACTAAACCGTGACCATGACCTAGGGGTTTGTTCTAGGTTCGGGATACAAATCATAACAATGGCTGCATGTTTCAGGCCCAAACTGAAGGTTCTCTTTAATCTGTCTAGCAGTTGATCAAGGCTCTCTCATCACAGTTCAGAAAACAGAGGGCACATCAACATTAAGAGGAGAAGGAATTGTGGCATGGAGATTGTCCATATTGTTTTACAATGTTTTGTCCCAACCCCTCCAGTTATCTGTTATAACCAACCCTCCAGTTATATATATATATCATATAATTGCATTTATCCCAACATGTTCTGGGGTATTCTAAATTATATATAATTCTAATAATAATTCTAATATAAATTAAATTGACACTATATTCTGCCATGATTTCTGGGGTATTATACGTGGAATTTGAACTGTATTTATACTGCTCTTTGTTCTGGGGTATTATACATGGAATTGTCACACCTTTATCCTGCTATGTGTTCTGGGGTAATATATATGGGATTGTCACTCTATTTATCCTGCTGTTTGTTCTATACATGCAATCGGCAGGGTATTTATCCTAATGTGTGTTCTGGGGTATATACATGAAATTGACACTGTATTTATCCTGCTGTGGGATTGGCACTATATTCTGCCGTGACTTCTGGGGTATTATACATGGAATTTGCACTGTATTTATACTGCTGTTTTTCTAGGGTATTTTACATGGAATTAGCACTGTATTTATCCTGCTGTGTTTTACTGGGGTTTATACATGGGATTGGCACTGTATTTATACTGCTGTTTATGTAGAGTATTATACATGGAATTGGCATGGTATGTATCCTGCTGTGTGTTCTGGGGAATTATACATGGAATTGCCATGGTATTTATCCTGTGTGTTCAGGGGTATAATACATGGAATTGGCACTGTGTTTATCCTGCCATGTGTTCTTTGGTATTTTAAATGGAAATGACGCTGTATTTATCCTACCGTGTGCTCTGAGGTATATGGGCCCGGGTGTGGAGCTTAATTTTCATGCCCTTGTGGCCTTGTACCCATACATAATACATACATGATAAATCCTACACAGGTGTTCTTCCCCTTGCTTCATCTTAGATTCCAACGACTTGTCCTTTAATTTTGTATTTCATGTAAATGGAAGATTCTCCATATTGAATGATAAAGAGTTTATCTCAGTGCGGCAAAGTGTCATTCAGAATGGGATAGTTGCCTGGGACTTGCCCCGTTGGCTCTGTCTGTTGGACACACAGGCATTGTGTAGTTGAGAATACCTTAAATTAGCCTCATGTTAATATTCCTTAAACAGCCTCTGCTTGTCATTAATGTACAGTTATAGTGCAGTATATACAGTTATTTCCCTGCTATATGCCATATGGTACAGTGTTTTTTTGGGGGGGGGGTTCTTATTTGAGATGAAAATCACAGGAAAGTGCGTTGGGTGCAATCGCATCTCCTTCTTTTATTATAACACATTCCATTCTAATGGTTTATGGCTGAAATCTATTTCTAATTATCACGTGATGTCAGCAAGTTTTGCTCATTGCTACATGGAATTCTCCAGTGTTTATTATGACAATATACCCCAAAACACTATAAATACATTGGGTTTAGTGGCCAAGTGCAGGGTGGGGGTTCTCCATATAGTCTTTCTGGAATGTATATAACTGAGTTGAATTTCCTTGTTTATTTTGTGCCCCCCCCATTAAATTGAGGGACAGGGGTTTATTTTGATTTCCATAACTCTGACCTTCCAAGTAAATGTATAATCAACACTTCCTTAATTGAAATTGCTTTACATTCCAAATTATTATAGAATATCTGGTTCTTTGCAATTTATCTTCATTGTTATCTTTTTCTTTATTTGCCTTCTTCTGCCAGGTTCCAAATTGGGGTCAGTGACACCCCGACAGCTAAAAAAAAGATTGCTTTTTGAGGCTATAGTTTCATTGTTATTGTTACTTTTAGTTCCTTCTATTTCTATTCAGGCCTCTCCTAATTATTTTCCAGTCTTATTCACACCAATGCCTGGTTGCTAGGGTAGTTTGGATCCTAGCAACCTGATAGCTGCGGAAATTCAAAATCAGAGCAACCCATTTAAGCATTCGTCATGCTGGTTTGTCTCCAACTGATTGCTAAACACTGAATATGTTGTCTCACCCTCAGGTATATCCGAATTGTTGGGACACACAACACCGTCAACAAGGTTTTCCACCTAGTGGCCTTTGAGTGCCTCTACACCCACAAAAGCTTCACCTTGGAGAATGGATTGATAGGTAAGAAAGATCCCAGCTGATTTGTTCCTGTGTTCCTGTTGATGGTTAGTGGGTCCAGTATCCACAAAAAAGTTGTTAATGATGCGAAGGTGGTAAGGCTGTGGGGCTGAATTCCTGAGGGGGTGCATGTAGGTCTCTAGCTTTTTTAGTTACCCTCATGCTACTTTCTCACTGCAAGCTCCTGATAAAACTGCCTCTGTGTTTGTGTGTTAGTAACCTTAGATTGTAAGCTTACTGGGGCAAGGACTGATACAGCAGAATATGAATCGATACAAATAGCCTGTGCTGTAAGTACTGTGCCGTCTGTGGATCCAACGGCTAGATCTCGCTGTTATAATTGATTTGTGGAATTTGCACGATGTCCTCTGTTCCTGTGAAATTCCCCCAAATTCTGCTCCTCATTACTCCTGTTTTGCTGCTAATTGACCTCATCACAGCAGTGCAGTAGAGCGGAACAGCGGGGCAGGAGGCAGAGGAAGAAGGAAGATTGGGATGTTTTTGGCAAACACTTTTTGTAAACAAAGTGACACAAATGGAGTCTGAGTTCCCGGTGGGAGATGCAGGACGCAGGCTGGTGAGTGAGCGGCGTCCCTTCCAGATGGTGTTTTTAATAAATGTATTGTGCGGCCGTGAGAAGGAGGAAATTCAGATGAAGGAGCGGCACACAGGCCCCCAAAGACACACAGCGAAATGGAGCACGTGCTGCAAACACAATACTTTGTTCACTTGGCAGCTTGAACGATGCCGGGGGCAGTTATTTTCCTTCCTGCTCCAGGGCCTCCGATCTGCTCTGGGTTTGTCTGGACCGGCTCCTACATTCCATTCAGCCAGCGATCTAAATTGCCGCTATTTATGTACTTTAGTCGACTACTGGAGAGCCGTGCAGGAGATGTTGTATTTAGGTGTTTCATATCGAAGGTTGGACCCCTGGTCATGCAGGAGTGCTAGGGCCCCCATCTGAAGAGAAGAACGTTTGGGGGAACTGTATGCTGCAGTTCAACTCAACAGCAAGAAGTCAGCATAACAAACTGCCAATTTCAGCCGTTATTTTCCGGGCATTACAGCTACTTTTCAGGCAACTCATTGGCCCTTTATCGGGTTGATAAGCAGGCGCTACTGTCTTATTTTTACAGAAAAAAAGCAAACATTTTTAAAAACTGTTATTTATTGCCAAATAAAATATAATTCATCCTTATTGGAGGCAAAACAATCCTATTGGGCTTAATGATTGAATTATTTTTTAGTAGTCTCAAATTTTGGTGATCCAAATTATGGAAAGATTCCTTATCTGGATAACAGTCACAGATCTGTACCAACTTGTATCAGACGCACTAACAATTTTTAGTAAACAATTTTTAGAACCACATTATGATTTTTTTTTATGTCTTAAATAAACACACACACACACGTGATCCAGTATCTGGAAATCTGTTATAAAGAAAGCTCTGTATTACAGAATAACCAGGCTTATTGAATTTTTTCATGATTTTATAGTAGACTTGAGGAATGAAGATCTAGATTATGGAAAGACCTGTTATCTGGAAAACCCCAGGTACTAAATATTCTGGATGACAGGTCCTATGTCTGTAACATTATCACAGGCTGTTCTAATAATACTAGGCATGCAGCAAATCCACTGTTTTGGATTCGGCCGAACCCCCGAATCCTTTGTGAAAGATTCGGCCGAATAATCTGAATCCTAATTTGAATATGCAAATTAGGGGTGGGAATGGGGAAAACATTTCTTACTTCCTTGTTTAGTGACAAAAAGTCACGTGATTTCCCTCCCTAGCCCTAATTTGCATATCCAAATTCGGATTCAGTTCGGTGAGGCAGAAGGATTTGGCTGAATCCGAATCCTGCTGAAAAATGCTGAATCCTGGCCAAATCCCGAATCGAATCCTGGATTCGGTGCATCCCTAAATAATACTACTACTAATGTTTATTTTACTTTCAGTTATTAATTTTAAAGTAACTCCAGTACTGAGATAGGTTTCAGTTATTGCTCTTAGGAGAGGCTGCTGTACTTTGTGTGTGTGTCTGTGGGACACTTTGCATAGAAAATAATTGTGAGCAATTTGTCCCCCAGCATCAATATAGCTGCCGGTGTAAATGACTTTGATGTGAGTTTTCTCATTGGCCAATCATTTTCAGTTCCCACAGAGAACGTTGCCACCATCGCTGAGTGCGCTAGTGTGATCGAGGGCGTGAGCCGCAGCCGAAATGCCTTGCTGAATGGCGATACAAGGAATTACGACTGGGATTCTGGCTACACATGTCACCAGCTGGGCAGTGGCGCCATTGTGGTCCAGCTTGCCCAGCCCTTTATGATAAACTCCATAAGGTAAGTGCCCCTACTTCATTCCCCTCATCCCACTGGTGTGACCCCCAGTAACTGAATTTGTGCTGCTACGTTAGCATTCCAAGTACATCTGTAAGGTAAGTCCTGCTCTGGGTCTGACCAACATTCAGGTGGGTGGAGTTAGGAACAACCTGTAGCGAATCAGAATGTTCATAGCAAAGAACTAACTGCAACTAAACATATCTGTGCAGATAACAAACCAAATGTTGTATTTGTGGTGATGTGTGGTGTCTCTATGGAATGAGAGACTGTGCGAGACTGTGTCAGATTGTTTTAGACTGTGTGAAACTCTAGATATAAAGAGAAACTTCAAGGAGAAGAAAAGCTACTAAGGCAGTTTATTGTTAATCGATTAGCCTCAACAGTGCAAGCTAGAATACCATTATTATGCTTTAGAATGCTTTTCCATCCGCTTTAGACACTGTTTGTTTAGGATAGCAGCTGCCATATTAGCTTGCTGTGACATCACTTCCTGCCTAAGTCTCTCCCTGCTCTGTCTGAGCTCAGATTACATCAGGGAGGGGTGGAGGGAGAGGAACAAACTGAGCATGCTCAAGGCGGATTAAGCTGAAAACAGGAAGTCTGATACAGAAGCTCATGTGTACACAATAGAAGGACTGAAATGCTGTGTTACTTTTGACAGAGGACTCAGAGCAACATTACATTGAGGATTTACTAGTGTATTCATATAGACCTTTCTGATAAAGTTTACTTAGTTTTAACCTTTCCTTATCCTTTAAGTTAAGTCCATGACGGTGCCAGTCTATATGTCCGACTGTACTGCCTACAACCAGTGCCCATGTTAAACCTCCCTATTCTTTGGGAATTTCACATGAATCACTCTTATTGATAAGAAATTGTCCAGCTCAAATGATTTACACAAGTCCATAGGTGCAGCTATGGGGGACTGCCCAAATCTGGGCATGAATAAAGAACTGGCTAAAAAAACCTTAAATCACTACATGTGCACCGGGCATTGTTTTTGTGCATTGTATATGGGCTGAAAGAGAAGCAAGTTGGGAGGATGCAACTACCGGCGACTTAATACGGCCATTCAGGGCACTAGTTGGTGGATAGCGGATATAGCAGGGCATATATGAAACCTTTGCAGCATAACTCACACAGCAATTGATCAGTCTCATTTAATATCCCCCTGTGAGTGTACCATGCTATTCTCTATTAGTGGCCTATTTTTGCCATTATACTTTCCATGGGGGTGTCGGAGGTCAGTGCCAGGAATGAGGGGGCAGGCTGTGCCCACCGGGGTTTCACTGCTTGAACATAAATAAGGGAGCGAGTTACAGTGAATCAGGGATCGATTATCTAAATGAGCAAAATGGCCCAGTTGGCTCCAAATAAAATTTAGCAAGGAAAGGGGATTATTTTGGGCACATTACCCTGTTACACAGAGTAAATATCATTATGTGATGTAAATGTGCTAGTTAGGAAATGGCAGTTCCTATGGTGATGACTGGCAGAGGGTGCTGGGATTTATAGTTTAACAAAGTCTGAAGACTTCCACTCACTTGTGCATGGCTTCAGCAAGGCATGTTTGGAGTACGAGAGTAATGCTGCAGTTTTAGAGTGAGCGATGGTAATGCTGCAGTATTAGAGTGAGTGAGAGTAATGCTGCAGTATTAAAGTGAGCAAGAGTAATGCTTCAATATTAGAGTGGACAATAGTAATGCTGCACTATTAGAGTGAGCGATAGTAATGCTAAAGTATGAGAGTGAGTAATGTTACTGGCTTAACCCCGTGTGTTACAAACAGGACAACGTGTGATTGTGGAACTGAGACAACAGTGGATTTCTCTGTCTTGTCGGCGGCAGAGCAGATGGAGCTCTTCCTGTCCCTTTGTGCCGAATTGGAACTCTTCGTATTTAAATGTCAAGGAACAACGGTAAAGGATTCAGATGGTAGTCAGTAGGCCGCATGCCCCCTTACACAGAGCGTTGGTGCCCATCCTTATTTATTTCATACCCAAACACACATTACTCGCTAACGTTTAAGAGATCCTGACGCCAAATATTAAACCTTTTTTACATCTATCATAATATTGTCTTTGCATGCTTTCTATAATTTTGCCATGAAAGTAGATTCTCCATTTTCCTCTCTGAGGGGGCTGCCATATTTGAGCTTCAGCAATCTGTTAGCATTAAAAACTCTAACAGACATGTTGAGAAGGGACAGTCAGGTTGGCAAAACTGTCATGTTTTTAGGAACTTCAGTAACAGTTACTTACAAAAGCAGCCCTATGAGTGAAAAATGATCAACATGACCTATAGGTAACTTTTGATGTACATTAATATTTTGAATAATAATTTTTTAGTGTCAGTATCACTTTAAGGGGCATATTTATTAACATTGGAGATAAAGATCACTGGTAATGTTGCCCATAGGAACCAATCCTATTTGTAACTTGTAGGTGACCAAATCGAATTGTTCATTGGTTTCTATGGGCAACATCACTGGTGTGGTTTGTCTCCAATGTTAATAAATACACGCCTAAATGTAGGAAATATCAGAAAACACAACAGCCACAGTGTATTTTATACATATTGTACGGGATCCACTTCCATACAGAACTCCTTGGAGACGGTGTCCCTCTTCTTTGGCATGGGCAAACAAATATTAGGCAAGTTGGCATGGTAAAACAAATATTAGGCAAGTTTCTTGAGTCATAAGAAACTGGATTATATCCCTCCAGTATCCAGCAGGGCCAACAAGCAGGGCAGTGAGATATCCATGTGACCAGACTGAATTAAAAAATCTGCTGCTCTCTGGGCTAAGATCCTGTTTTGCAGTTCCTAGTCAAGTCAGTGCCCTGACTGATAAGATCCACCCCTGCTATTCCTAGTAAGTGCCCTGAATATTAAGATCCGCCCATGAAGTTCCTAGCTAGTGCCCTAAGGGTAGGGACACACTGGGCGATTTGGGGAGATTTAGTCGCCTGGCGACTAATCGCAGCGACTTTTCTTCCGGAATGCCTCCCCTCACTCTGCGCCTGGATAAAATGAAAAGTCGCCGGCGCTAATCACACACGGCGATTCGTTTTCCGAAGTCGCCCGCAGTTGTCTCACGAGGAAACTTCGGGCGACTTCGGAAAATGAATCGCCGCGTGTGATTAGCGCAGGCGATTTTTCATTTTAGCCAGGCGCAGAGCGAGGGGAGGCATTCGGGGAAGATTGGTCGTGGAAAGTCGCTGCGATTAGTCGCCAGGCGACTAAATCTCCCCAAATCGCCCAGTGTGTCCCTACCCTAAATGCTAAGCTCCAACCTCGCTGTCCCCACTGCTGTCTTATCTCCTCCCCTGCTGTTCCTAGTAAGTGTCCCGACTGCTGTCTCAGCTCCTCTCCTGCTGTTCCTAGTAATTGTCCCGACTGCTGTCTCAGCTCCTCCCGTGTTGTTCTTAGTAAGTGTCCCAAATGTTGTCTCGGCTCCTCCCTTGCTATTCCTAATAATTACCCTGACTGCTAAGATCTCATCTGTAGTTCCTAGTTAACTGCTGACAGAGTTTGGTTCTGAAACCATGATCCTCCTCTACTTTCATTTTGTTTTCCTTCAAAAAAATACCCACAATGAATTTCTGTATAGAAGGGGAACACTGTGTTGTAGTGCACGGTACATGCAAAGGTTATAGAGAAGACGTATTATTGGCATAGAAATGCATTTGTCCTTTAAATCTAACGATTTCTGCTTTTATTGCATCGTGTTCCTGTGCAGGAGAGAGAATCAGCTAGCAGCAGTGACAGGCCAGGCAGTGAGGAATAGAGAGACCTGCAGAGACACCAAAGCTCCTTCAGGAGGTGCTGTTTAGCAGATCTTGCCTATTGTATTAAAAAGACCATGCTACATAAATATCAGCCTATCTGTTCTTATTTGTAGCATTTTGTTCATTGAAAAGTTAAGTCATAATCTAAAGGTCCATCCTGTTGGAATATATTAGGATTCTTTTTGAACTATACTTAGTAATAGGGATATTTACTGTAAACTGTGTACTGATGTGTTCTCTCTGTACGGGCTATGAGCAGACCTAGGGGGATGTTCCTGCTGAATTGTGCTTAGTACAGAGGAAAACCTATGCTGCCATAGTGTTATGGTATCTCTCTGTACAGACTATGGGCAAATTTAGGGGACTGTTCCTGCTGAATTGTGCTTAGAACAGGGAATACCTATGCTGCTATAATTTTATGGTATCTCTCTGTATAGGCTATGAGCAAACATAGGGGGTTATTCCTGCTGAATTGTGCTTAGTACAGAGGAATACCTGTGTTGCCATAGTTTTATGGTATCACTCTGTACAGGTTATGCGTAAACTCAGGGGGGTTGTTCCTGCTGAATTGTGCTTAGTACAGGGGAATTCCTATGCTGCCATAGTTTTATGGGATCTCTCTGTACAGGCTATGAGCAAACTGCTGTTCCTGCTGAATTGTACTTATTGTATTGGGGTTGATTGGGGACACATCTAGCTCCATTAAGTCACAGCCTGTTATTTAATATTAGGCGAGTGCCTAGTTCAATTCCTGCCGTCTCCCTATTTATCACTTGCAGACAATAACCCTCCCCCCGGGGAGCGTGTACCTGATGTGCTTCAGCGAGTGTGCCGTCTCCCAGAGATAAATGGCTCTCAGTGAGCTCTGCAAGTGGGTAATTGAGGAATAATTATATCATTTTCAAGCCATTTAAAACATTAAAATTTAAATAAGAGAAAGCGGCTGAGATTGGGCCCCATAAAAGATAACGGGAGAGTGTAATAACCAATGACATCGGAATCATTGGAGACTTCATAGAGGCTTCCTATGGGCCGTCACTTCTTGATATGGTTAGGCGCCACTTGGGATCCCTCTGCTGAAGAGTTCCATCCCCTGAGACTCCGACCCTTTATACCATAACCCTTTCAGTGCCAGGGATTATATAAGTATAAGTGATACATAATAACAGTTCATATCCAGCCTGGCAGTCACAGACCTGGGCACCCACTTTGTCATTTCAGGTTATAGAAACTGATGTTGCAGCAATTAAAATGCAGTTTTAGGTGAACTTCCCCCTTTAGTTAGGAAAACTCTTTGAATGGAGGCATAAGAGGGGAGACCATATAATTAATTGACAAATAACACCAAAATATCTAAGGGCTTTAAATAAAAGATGCGTTGAATACTGGAGTAGGATTCACCCAAAGCTCACCCTTTTGTGCAGGATTTGGATTTTGCTGAACTGGATCAAAACCCTTAATATCATGTGCATCATATTTAATTTAAGGGGAGGATTTTGCTCATTTGCATATTAATTTAGCAATTTTCTCTGGCTCCCTCCCATCTAGTACCAATGGATTGGAGGAAACCTGATGTTATTTAAGTACTGTTCTAGGATCTGTTATCCAGAAATACGTTATCCAGAAAGCTCTATATTACAGGAAGACCATCGCCCATACACTCCATTGTAATCAAATAATTCAGTGATCCCCAACCAGTAGCTCGTGAGCAACATGTTGCTCTTTGACCCCTTGGATGTTGCTCCCAGTGACCTCCAAGCAGGTGCTTCTTTTTAGAATTCCTGGTTTAAAGGCAAGGTTTAGTTGCATAAAAATATGTATACTGCCTAACAGAGCCTCCTGTTTGCTGCAAGTCCACATAGGTGCTACCAATACCCAATCATAGGCCTTATTTGGAATCTGCAGGAACTTTTTGCATGCTTGTGATGCTCTCCAACATTATTTTATACTTGAGTGTGGCTCATGGGTAAAAAAGGTTGGGGACCTCTGAAATAATTCAATGGTTTTAAAAAGCCTGTTTTACTCCCCATCTAGTAGAAAATGCAGTGCATGTATGGTCTCCAGTGCTCAAATTAAAGAGTGAACTAGTTGGGATTGGTTATACTGGAGAAGTTATTCATGCAGAGAGAAATGGGACAACTCTAGGAAATCCACAAGGCCACAAATATAAAAGTAAAAGCAATATTTATTGGGGAAAAAAAGTTAAATTAGAGCCATCTCCATTGGCCCTACGTGTTTTGTGGTCACTTAATCATGAAGAAGAGGCAGTTAAGGGGATATAAATATATAAGGGGCAGTGATGAAATAGAGAAATACAGAGAAGAGCAACTAAGCTGATAAAGGGAATGGAAGGGGGAAAGTTATGGGGAAAGGCTGGCCAAGTTGGGATTGGTTACACTGGAGAAGAGGCAGTTAAGGGGATATGATCAAAATATATATATATATATATATATATATATATATATATATATATATATATATATATATATATATATATATATATATATATATATATATATATATATATATATATATATATATATATATATATATGGGACACTAATGAAATAGAGAAAGTACAGAGAAGAGCGACTTGGTTGCTAAAGGGAATGGAAGGACTCAATTATTGGGAAAGACCAGCTAAGTTGGGATTTGTTACACTGGAGAAGAGGCAGTTGAGGGGGAATATGATATGATGATATAATAAACTCTGATGCTTTATTTATCAGATCTTTACAGTGGTTCCATCTTAAGGAAGGAAAAGGGTTGTTATAGGGAGAGCTGGGAAGTTGTGGGATTTTCTTCCTGAATCAGTTGTGTGTGTGTATATGTATAAATATATATATATATATATGTATGTATATGTATGTATATGTATATGTATGTATGTATATGTATGTGTATATATATATATATATATATATATATATATATATATATATATATATATATATATATATATATATATATATATATATATATATATATATATATATATATATATATATATATATATATATATATATTGTACAAGGAAGGGTCAGATGCTGCTGATCATAATATTTATAGTATTGAGCTGATCCAGGGACCTGCCTGATCACACTGTTGGAGTCCTGAGGCAAAGGGGAGACTATTTCTCTAGATTAACAACGGTAGAATCAGCTCCATCCAATATATTCTTCCTAAAAAGTTTTTTTTTCCAAAGGGCAACATCACCGGTGATAAGTCATAATGTAATAAACTCCCTTTGTGCTCCTTCGCTCTGCCCCATTTGGACAAACCTGCACATTGGGTTGATCATGTGACCACAAATCATATGTTCAGCCCCAGAGTTGTTATTTTAGAGATTTTCCTTTAGGGAATGCAAAGACAGGAGGTTCCTTGTCTCCGGTCCAAATCATCCTGCAGCACCAGGACAACATTAAAGGGCAAGTTTCTCAATATGTTTAGTCTATGTTACTGGACATAAAAGTCATTGGGAGGTTCTAGAATAATCGGAAGTTCTCCCTTAGATTTGGATTTGGCT
This sequence comes from Xenopus laevis, assembly GCF_017654675.1. Lineage (NCBI taxonomy): Eukaryota > Metazoa > Chordata > Amphibia > Anura > Pipidae > Xenopus > Xenopus laevis. The sequence continues at coordinate 23,028,472 of NC_054379.1, read as the reverse complement.
TCAGAAAAGTCGATTTGACACCCGTCGTGATAAAACCCTACGTATTAATTGTAACCGGCCTTATATGTTACTCCAGGGAGTAGAGGCATATAGAACATTATTTCCATGTCACTCCTGGCAAGCATTCACCAATGGGTTAACTGCCCTGCGGGCCTCTGGACAGGACCTCCCCTAACAAGTTTAAAATGAGAGCACACCCCCACTTACTTGTCTTTTTTGTCCTGTCCAGAGGCCGGATGGATGGAAGAAGGCGTTTGAAGCAAGTGCCTTATTTCCAGCACGAGGGTGCTTTCTCTGTCTCTCTCTGGCATCCTCGATGCTGAAGTCCGATACTCCCCTTGTAGGGGTTAGTGGAGGAGGGCCGTAGAGGGCAAGAACAGCCTAAGGGCCAAGCTGTTACCTCCCGTTTAAACGGGTTAGGTGGGCGATGCTGCAAGGTGCGGACGCGCCTGTATAGAAGCGTCACAAGCGGAACCGGAAGTGACGTCATAACAGGACGCGAAAGACGCGAGGTGCGCTTCGGTGTTCGTGCGCTAGCACACAAGGAAAACCGGTAAGGAGGGAAGGTAGGAACCCCTCTCGGCCATCCTGTTGTTGGGGGTAAGGCAAGTAGCGCTGTATAGCGCAGGAGATGCGTGAACGCCAAGGTTGCCTCAGGGCAGCGGCGATGTCGGCAGCATTATGTGAACACGGAAGTGTTCTTTGGCGCCAAACAGCCTGTGGCTATGGCGTGTAGCCCTAATAATAATAGTAACTATAGTAATTATATGCATAGCAACCCTTGCAAAATGTTGCACTGTGGGATGTATACTGTGCAGTTGTGCAATGTTAAGGAAGACAGGACTGCTTATGCAAGTCTCTAATTGAGTAGTGGCATTCTGTTGCAGGTACTCACAAGCATGGAATCCAGTACTACGGGCAAGACACCTCACCCCAAAGGGAAAAGGTGAGATTTTACTTCCCTGCAAAAAAGGGATAGAGAGAGAAAGTTTACGAAATAATTATTGTGTACCATGGTTCTAAATTTTGTTTTGTTGTTATTGCAGCCTCCCTGTCTCGGAAAAGAAAGATAAAACACCAAAGAAAAGTTCTCCTGTGGTCCAGGAAGAGCCAGTACCTTCAGGCTCTAAGGCTAATCAAGCCCTTGTAGAGTCGTTAGCTTCGGTCATAAAACAAGCAGTAGTGCAAGGTTTTCAGGAAGCGACTGGCTCTAAGAAGAGACAGAGGCATTCATACTCCAGACAGTTGGAGTCACTGTCGGAAATCTCAGAAGGGGAATTGTCAGAGTTGTCTGAAGTACACTCACCCTTAGGCTCAGACGAAGGGGAATTGAGTCCGAGGAAGAATCTAATTTTGATGTATCGGTGATTGAACCTCTAATCAAGGCGGTGAGGCAAACATTGACCTTTCCCACAGATTCTTCAAAAGTTTCATCGGCGGATAAGCTTTTTCCTTCGTTAAAGAAGAGGTCGGCAGGTTTTCCAGTGCATGCCTCAATAAAAGAGATTATTAAAGAAGAGTGGAAGAAGACTGAGAAGAGACCTCAGACGGCTGGGAAGTTTCAAAAGAAATATCCGTTTGAGGAGGAGGATGCTAAATTCTGGGACTCTCCTCCCAAGGTCGATGCAGCTGTGGTCAGGCTGGCTAGGAAGACGACTCTTCCAGTGGATGACGCAGCAGTATTTAGAGAGCCAATGGAGAAGAAAATGGAGTTTAATTTAAAGAAATCTTTTGCAGCAGCAGGGGCAGCCTGCAGACCAGCAGTGGCTCTAACATCTGTCTCAAGAGCAGTGAAAGTATGGCTCTCAAATATAGAAGAAGCGATTTCATCTAATATTAAAAGACAAAAATGACTAGAGATGCTGGCTGATTGTAAACTAGCCATTGACTTCATGTCAGAAGCTTCACTGGATTTGGTTCATTTCACAGCGAGGTCCATGGCGCTCTCGGTGGCAGCAAGAAGAGCTCTGTGGCTGAAACCTTGGGCAGCGGACGCAGCATCAAAGACGAATTTGTGCCAACTTCCCTTCGAGGGAGACATGTTATTTGGGGAAAAACTGGATGCCATTATTAAAAAGGTCTCAGGAGGCAAAAGTGTTTTTCTGCCTCAAGAAAACAAGGCGAAGCGAGGAAGGTTTGAACCTCCATACTTCAGAGATAAAGATAAATCGTTTAGGGCATCAAGGCAATACAGACCCGGGAGAGAATATTCAAGACAATCCTCTTGGAGGGCTGGACGCCCGGGTGCCAGAAGTAATTTGAAGAGAGCAAGTTTTTCTCCTCTTCTTCAGCCTCAACGCAACAACAATGAGATTACCTTGGCCCAGACAGAGATAGGAGGCAGGCTGACCTTGTTCGCTCAAATCTGGGCCAAGTCCGTACAAGACCGATGGGTGTACGATACAATTCAAAGAGGTTTTCGTTTGGAGTTTTTGAAAGTCCCCAGGAGGGATTATTGTCTAATTTCTTCATTTCAAAATGCAAAACAAAGTCAAGACCTGATTCAGGAATACATGGATCAGCTGTTGGCACTAAAAGCAGTAGAAGTAGTCCCGTCTCAAGAAAGAGGAAGGGGATTCTATTCAAGGCTGTTCTTAGTAAAGAAAGCATCCGGCGCTTTAAGACCGGTATTAGATATGAGAAAACTAAATCAGTTTCTGGAAAAGAAGAAGTTCAAGATGGAGTCCTTGGCCTCCATCATTCAGGCTGTGTCAGTAGGAGATTGGCTCACAAGTATAGACCTAAAGGATGCCTACTTTCACGTTCCAGTCTGTCCAGAGCACAGGAAGTTCCTTCGATTTGCAGTGGGCAAAATTCACGTGCAGTTCAGATGCCTACCGTTCGGGCTGTCACAATCACCAAGGGTCTTCACAAAAGTTCTAGTTACCCTGATAGCAGAGTTAAGGAAAGAAGGCATATCAACTTTCCATTATCTGGACGATATTTTGGTGACTGCGAGCTCAAGAGAAGTGGCAAGGCAACACACAGAGAGAGTGCTAGAATTTCTAGGGATACACGGTTGGGTTGTCAACATCGAAAAAAGCCACCTTATTCCATCAAGGTCACTAATCTTTCTGGGAGCAAATTTTCAAACAGAGAAGAATCTGGTGAGCCTTCCAGTCCAAAAACAGCAAAAAATAATTCAGGCGATAGCAGACTTCAGGGGCCGATCAGTTGTGACAGTGCATTGTTGCTTAAAAATTCTGGGTCTAATGTCTTCTACCATACAAGTGGTAAAGTGGGCAAGATGGCACTTAAGAGGTCTGCAGAATTTTCTATTGAGAAAAGTAAGGAACCCACAATTAAATTTGCACAGAAGGATACATCTGCCTCAAGAAGTGAAACACAGCTTAAGCTGGTGGTGCAGACAAAGAAACCTGGACGAGGGTCTACATCTAGAAGAACCAGATTGGGTAGTACTGACTACCGACGCGTCAGGTTCAGGTTGGGGAGCCCATTGCGAGAATCAATTTGCCCAGGGGTCATGGTCCCTGAAGGAAACTCCCTCGAATGTGCTGGAACTAAGAGCAATCGGAGAGGCTCTGTTTGCTTTTTCGGAAATGCTGAAAGGAAAGAGCGTAAAAGTATTGTCGGACAATGTCACGGCAGTCGCTTACATACAAAAGCAAGGGGGAACCAGGAGTATTACGTTGCTGGAAGAGTCCGTACCGATATTTCTTTGGGCAGAGAGATACCTAAAAAGCCTGTCAGCAGTGCACCTGCCGGGCACAGAGAATCTCAGAGCAGATTTCTTGAGCCGAGTGACCCTAGATCCAGGAGAGTGGAGTCTCCACGAAGACATCTTCCACGACTTAGTAGGAGTCTGGGGAAGACCACAGATAGATGCCATGGCTTCGGCAGAAAACAGAAAGTGCCAGAAGTTCTACGCAAGATACCCTTGCAAAGAGGCATTGGCCGTGGACGGTCTAAGGCAAGATTGGTCCAAAGACCTAATATATGTCTTTCCTCCGATTCCACTGATATGGAAAGTCTTGAAGAAGGTGGATCCGAGAGGCAGTGGATGCAATAGCAGTAATTCCCTTCTGGCCGAGACGACCCTGGTTTCCATTGCTGCACAAGTTGGCCGTGGCAGGCCCCAAAGAAATTCCAAAATTCCCAGGATGGCTGTCACAGAGAACATTTCTGTATCAGGAGAAGGATCACCTAGCCTTAGTGGCTTGGAGATTGAAAGGCAGAGGCTTAACAAGCTGAGTTTAAAGGAGGATCTGGTGAATTTTCTTCTAAGGTCAAGAAAAAATTCTACCTCAACTCAGTACTATAAAATCTGGGATGTCTTTGTTCAGTTTGCGCTATCTCAAGGGCAAGATCCAGCCTGCCCGACAGCACCTCTGCTGGTGAATTTCTTGTATTCAGGCTATGAAAGAGGTCTCCAGTTAAGTACACTTAAAGTTCAAGTGTCAGCCATTTCTGCATTAACAGGAGCCAGTTGGGGCATCAGATCCTCTGATTCAAAGATTCTTTAATGCCTTTATGAGAGTTAAGCCTTGCATAAAGACGTTTTCACCCCCATGGGATTTGCCATTTGTGTTGAATACCCTATCAAAAGCCCCTTTTGAACCTTTGGAGGAAACCTCGTTGTGGAACCTCACGTTAAAGGTCATTTTACTGGTGGCGGTCACTTCAGCATGTAGAGTGGGAGAGTTGGCTGCCTTGTCTGCTTCAGAACCACATACAATAGTGTTTGAAGATAAGGTTATACTAAGACCTGCCTTCAAGTTCCTGCCCAAAGTGGTGTCTAAATTCCACATGGACTTAGAAGTAGCCCTTCCTTCCTTCTGTCCAGCTCCGAAGTCGGAAAAGGAAGTACGTTGGCACACTTTGGATGTAGTCAGAGCAATTAAAACATACCTGAGAAGGACTGATACATACAGAAAATCTGATCATTTGTTTGTCATACCCTGTGGGTTCAGAAAGGGTCAAGCCCCTTCCAAGAGGACATTGAGTTCCTGGATTGTTGCTGCAATTGTCAAGGCTTACAATATAGCAGGCAGGGAGGTTCCCCGGGGGTTGAAAGCCCATTCTACAAGAGCACTGGCGAGTTCCTGGGCAATGGAAGCCAAAGCATCGCCAGAAGCAATCTGCAGAGCAGCGAGGTGGTCGTCAGTCAATACATTTATAAGACATTATAGACTGGATGTCCTTGCCTCCCAAGAGGCTAGATTTGGCAGAAGAGTTTTGGAATCAGTTATACATTGCTGAATAAAGCAGTTGTTTTTCTTTGTCGCTATATTGTGTGCCCTCCCCTTTTTTTCAGAAGCTTTGGAATTCCCATTGGTGAATGCTTGCCAGGAGTGACATGGAAAACAGGAAATTGTTATACTTACCGTAATTTCTGTTTCCTGGTCACATTCCATGGCAGCATTCACCAAGGAATTTCCCACCCCAGGGGTCTGGCTTTAGACTAAGACAAGTAAGTGGGGGTGTGCTCTCATTTTAAACTTGTTAGGGGAGGTCCTGTCCAGAGGCCCGCAGGGCAGTTAACCCATTGGTGAATGCTGCCATGGAATGTGACCAGGAAACAGAAATTACGGTAAGTATAACAATTTCCTGTTTTCTGTCTGTGCTTTTCACAAGAAGTAGAAATACTATCATTTAATGCAGACACTTCAACATCTGAACACAGATACAAAGATCCTAATGCATTGCACAGGGCTGAGATTCAGCCAGAATTCTGCCTTTTTCGGCAGGATTCGGACGAATCCTTGTGCCTGGCCGAACTGAATCTGAATCCTAATTTGCATATGTAAATTAGGGGCAGGTAGGGAAATCATGTGATTTAACGTCACAAAAGAAGATTTTTTTCCATTTTTTCCTTTCCTGCCCCTAATTTCCATATGCAGATTCTGATTTGGTTCGGTATTTGGCTGAATCAATAACCAAGGATTCAGTGATTCGGCCGAATCCCAAATAGTGGATTCGGTGCATCCCTAATATAGATAGATAGATAGATAGATAGATAGATAGATAGATAGATAGATAGATAGATAGATAGATGGATGGATGGATGGATGGATGGATGGATGGATAGATAGATATATCTGTGGCTGCAACCGTAACAATCCGGTGTGCAGTTGCCATGGTTACACTGCTGTGAGACAGACACGCTGGGGAGATCCTGCGGTACCACTAGAGCCCGTGCAGAATAAACTGGTTAATCTAAAGGATGTATTAACCCTTTATATTCAGCATGATGATACAAGAATAAGATTTAAAATTAAATACCCTTTTATGAAAGCCTGAAGGAAAAATCTTTTTAATGTAATTCTTGGAGAATTTGGGACATTTTCGTCGGGACTTTCCATTAAGGAAGCTGAAAAGGTTAAACCTCTTTTTCTTCTTTTTGTTCAGCGGTGGTTTTTGTGCCGTAGAACAAATATGTCCATTAGCTCCGGCTGAGCGGGTTCAGTAGAAATTTAAAGGCCGCGCTTGCTCACATCAAACATTCAGAAGGAAATAAGTGGCCCCATAAAAAGCTTTCAGTCTTCCTTTTTTAGTTTTAAGGCAGAACGGGGATAAAAGTGCTATTGTAATAAATGTAAATAAAGAAATGTATCTCTCCGCTTTGCTTTTATGGGCTGAACTTTAAGAGTATTCTTATTCTGTATAATATATCTGTGTGCAACTCCGCACCCCTCACCTTTCACTTGGGGGAGATGGGTCAGTGCCAGGGTATGGATGTTGCTAATGTCCCAATCTGGCACCCTTTAATAGAGAGAAACTCCATGTTGGCTGAGAAGTCTTGTAATCTTGGATCTACTCTTTTGAGGTGGGGAGGAAACCTTCTGAGGAATTTTGTTTGTTAAAATTGGATTTGAGTGATTAGCTCCTTTTTGGAGTAACTTCAATATAGTAAATATACATTTTAGCTTCCTTTTATTTTCATTTGCTTAGAGAAACAGAAAGAGGGACAAAAAGATTTGTCGTGCAGAATTTGTTTCGACCACTCCCATTTGTGTGGCCACACCCACTAATTAGCATGTCCATTTTACAAAATTTGGTAGGTTATGAAAGCTTGAACACATTTCTGTGGTTTTTCTGTTATTACAGTTTTGATAATGAAGGTGAATTGCCCTTTAAGGTGGGAGTCTGACTTCTTATCTTATCGAAAACTGTTACAAAGGTATTTTAAGTATTTCTCTGCCAAGAGCCAATTAAGTTAGAAACTTTGTATCTTTTTCTGGCTGTTCAGTGCAGCAGATCAAAGAGAAACTCGGGACTTACCAGTGCAAATCTGGGACTGTCCAGTTTAAAACAGGACAGTTGGGAAGTATGTCTGCAGGTCACCTGATCCGAACCCCAAAACCTTGACCCACACCCAGGGGAGTAACTGCAGAGGAAGCAGAGGGGCCTAGTAGTATAAGGGGCCCAGAAATGCCAAAATTAATGAGCAACTTTCATATAACTTGGTACAATAAGTCAACTTACCAATGTTTTGGGGCCCTGTCCCTAACCCGCAAAACCTTAAAGAGATACTGACACCAAAAATTAAACTTTGTTTTTTTTTGTTTTTTTACATCTATCATAATATTGGCTTTGAAAACTACAGTACTTATAACTTTAGTCAAATACAAGAGTCCTCTGCACTCAACCCATTATCAATATATTTAAGACAGCGACATTTTGTGCATACTGCTACTAAAAAATGCCTTACCCTTTAAACAAAACAGGGATTGTTTGTCCATATATTGCAATATATTTAAGCTGGCCAACTACGTCAAAGTCATCCCATATCTGGCCAGTCCTATGCTCAATTTTATCTGATTCATTAAGAATTCTATTGCTTCATTATACATTTTACAAAGGGACTAGGTATTACCTGCAACTTAACTTGCTGCTTTCAAAGTAAACCTCCATACTTGGCTGCCCTTTTATTAGACACCAGTGGGATCACCTGACTATAGCTGGGAAGGGTGGGAGCTACAACATAGAGCTGGTCACTGCTCCTGTATAAACTATAACAAACAAGGGAAAGTTGTGCTCACCACTATTTTTTAAAACCATTAGGCGGGGGTGCAGTGAGGCTGTGACCACAAAATACATATAGTCAAATACAAGAGTCCTCTGCACTCAACCCATTATCAATATATTTAAGACAGCGACATTTTGTGCATACTGCTACTAAAAAATGCCTTACCCTTTAAACAAAACAGGGATTGTTTGTCCATATATTGCAATATATTTAAGCTGGCCAACTACGTCAAAGTCATCCCATATCTGGCCAGTCCTATGCTCAATTTTATCTGATTCATTAAGAATTCTATTGCTTCATTATACATTTTACAAAGGGACTAGGTATTACCTGCAACTTAACTTGCTGCTTTCAAAGTAAACCTCAATACTTGGCTGCCCTTTTATTAGACACCAGTGGGATCACCTGACTATAGCTGGGAAGGGTGGGAGCTACAACATAGAGCTGGTCACTGCTCCTGTATAAACTATAACAAACAAGGGAAAGTTGTGCTCACCACCCTTGTTTGTTATAGTTTATACAGGAGCAGTGACCAGCTCTATGTTGTAGCTCCCACCCTTCCCAGCTATAGTCAGGTGATCCCACTGGTGTCTAATAAAAGGGCAGCCAAGTATGGAGGTTTACTTTGAAAGCAGCAAGTTAAGTTGCAGGTAATACCTAGTCCCTTTGTAAAATGTATAATGAAGCAATAGAATTCTTAATGAATCAGATAAAATTGAGCATAGGACTGGCCAGATATGGGATGACTTTGACGTAGTTGGCCAGCTTAAATATATTGCAATATATGGACAAACAATCCCTGTTTTGTTTAAAGGGTAAGGCATTTTTTAGTAGCAGTATGCACAAAATGTCGCTGTCTTAAATATATTGATAATGGGTTGAGTGCAGAGGACTCTTGTATTTGACTATATGTATTTTGTGGTCACAGCCTCATTGCACCCCCGCCTAATGGTTTTAAAAAATAGTGGTGAGCACAACTTTCCCTTGTTTGTTATAGTACTTATAACTTTGCCATAAAGTATTTGCACAATGCTTTTACATTACCTGTCTGATGCCCCATGTTCCTCTATGAGGGAGCTGCCATATTTGTGCAGCAGGAGTCCGTTAGTATTAGAATCTCTAACTGACAGGCTGAGATGAGATAGTCAGGTTGGCAAAACAGTCAGGTTTATAAACTTCAGCTAACAATTACTTACAAAAATAAACCTCTCGGTAAAAAACGGTCAACATGACCTATAGGTAACTTTTAAGGTACGTAAATATTTTAAAAAGTCGTTTATTAATGTTATTTATATTTTTGTGCTTTTTTGAGTTATTTGGCTTTTTATTCAACAGCTCTCTGGTTTTGCAATTTCTGCAATCTCTGGTCCAAATTACCCTAGAAACCATGCACTGATTTGAATGTGAGACTGGAATATTAATAGGAGAGATCTGATTAGAAAGATGAGTAATAAAAAGTAGCAATAATAATACATTTGTAGCCTAATAGAGCCTTTGTTTTTTTAGATGGGGTCAGTGACCCTAATTAGAAAGCTGGGAAGAGTTACAAGAAAAATGCAAATAATTCAAAAACTCTAAAAAAAAAAAAAAAAAAAGAAAAAAAAATGAAGGCCAATTGAAAAGTTGCTTAGAATAAGCCATTTTTTAACATACTAAAAGTGAACTTAAAAATTAACCAGCCCTTTAACCCGCACCCAACTCTAACTTACAAAACCTTCACCTGCACCGACCTAAGTGACAAAACCTTAACCTGCCCTCGACCCTAACCCACAAAATGTTGCCATTGGAGGACCCACATCCGACCCATGCCCACATCTTCTTGCTCTGTATTCTACTTCTGTACATGCCTCTGCTTCCCAGACAGGGAATCTTTGGGAGAAGTCTGACCCAAATCTAACCTGCAATTGCTGTCCAAATTTTAACCCAACCGGAGGTCAACTCATAGGTCACCTCAGGTTTCGGGTCAGTCCACACATCACTACCCAGAACATGTTCACAGTTCTGGGAGCCTATAATCCAATTCTGTAGCCAATCATACCATCCCAATATTCACAGGTCTACACCCACCTAGAGCCAATCAGAGAAAAGAACTTGCGTTTGGGCTACAGCAAGCAGCCAATCAGAAAGCTAACTGCTGGTTCCAGTAGGAACAAAATGGATTTCGATATACACGCTGTTTCCTTTCCCACACAGTCGGTCCATTCCCAAGTGAAGGGCTCAGATGTTCGTTAGTGGAAGCCGAGGAGTCATGAGTTGCCGGCTGCCCCTATTTACAACAACAGACACGGTATTTAGTCCAGCAGCCGCTGTCATTCTAATTGACATAAATTGGCAGACTCATTAGGCGCCCGAGAATCTTATAACAATGAATAGAAGAGCCTTAAAGCTCCGGTGCCTTTGAAAATGGGTTTTTCGGTGCATAATGAAGTGTCATGGCTCAGTGCGCCTTGCGCTTCTACCACTTCCCAGAAGCGCTTAATTGTCCGTACTCTATACACAGGGAAGGGATATTAAGAAAGTGTCCCTTCACAGCTGCCTGACACTTAAGGTGGCCATGATCTATCTCTGATATGTCCACATTAAGGTGGGCGATATGGGGCTGATCTGATTGTGGGCCCTAGGGCCCAGCAATCATATCATAATGCAGCCAATATGGGCAGTTGGATTGCGCGACCGCATCAACAAACAGATGCGACTGTGATCCAACGGGATTTTTAACCCTGCCCTATCGACATCGGGAAAGCCTGTCGGAGGGCCCCACACACAGGCCAATAAGCTGCCAACTCAGTCTGTCGGCAGCTTTTAATGGCCCGTGTACGGCCAGCTTCAGGGTCTGGGCATACGGGCAGATTCGATTAGATGACAAATCTCCCCTTCTTCCCGGTGACTAATCTCCCCGATCTGCCTTCCCCTGCCTTCCGCCAGCTAAAATAAAAATCGCCTGGGGGCAGGCACTCGGAGCGATTTGTTTACCGAAGTCGCCTGTAATTGCCTCAGGAGGAAACTTCAGGCGACTTCGGAAAACGAAGCGTTCCGAGTGCCTGCCCCCAGGTGATTTTCATTTTAGCCGGCGGAAGGCAGGAGAAGGCAGATCGGGGAGATTAGATGCTGCGAAGAAGAGATTTGTCGTCTGACGACTAATCTCCCCAAATCTGCCCGTGTGGCCAGACCCTCAGAGGCACATTTATCAAAGGTCGAATTTCGAATTCATGTGAGTTTTTAAAAACACCCATAAATTCTGACACTAAGGCTAGGGGCACACGGCGCGATTTCGCCGCGATTCTGCGCTGGGCGAGTTGTCGCTGCGTTTTTTAAGCCGAAATAGCTTTGCTAACTTTGGCGCTGGCGTCAATGCAAATCGCGGCGAAATCGCTGCGCTAATTCACACGCGGCGATTTTTTTTTTACTGTCGCCCGGAAACGCCCAGCGAGGCAACTTCGGGCGACAATAGAAAAAGAATCGCCGCGTGTGAATTAGCGCAGCGATTTCGCCGCGATTTGCATTGACGCCAGCGCCAAAGTTAACAAAGCTATTTCGGCTTAAAAAACGCTTAAAACCGCAGCGACAACTCGCCCAGCGCAGAATCGCGGCGAAATCGCGCCGTGTGTCCCTACCCTTAGGGGCAGATTTATCAAGGATCGAATTTCAAGTTCATGGGAGTTTTTTAAACTCCCATGAACTCAAAATCCAACCAATTGCAATTTATTGAAATAATCACATTTTTGAAACCGGGTGAATAGGATCGACCTGCAAATTCAGGAAGGCTGCAAACAACTCCAAATTGATCCCAGGACATCTTCCATAGGCCAAACAACAATTCAACAGGTTTAATGGGGCGAAGATTTCTTAAAGGGCCAGTGTATGATAAATTTCGAAAATTGAATTAGAATTTTTTTAAAAACTCAAATCAAATTTTAATAGTTTCCTAGTCGAATTTGACAGTTTTGGCCATAAAAAATTTAGAAAATTCGAATTTTGAATGAAATTTTCAATTCGACCCTTGATAAATCTACCCCTTAGATTGGTGCTTGACAAGCCACAGGAGCACACAAAGAACACAAAGCTATGTTGCTGAGCTCTGCCCATGCCCCATGATGCCATCTGTTCTACTGGGTTCACCTTGGAGATTATTCCATTAGCAAAGGGATAGACCTATTTCTTCGTCCTTGTTTTCTTTGTGCAGTCTCAGCCTTACATTAGACTCCATTGTACCCAGCCATATGGTCGCAACCTTTCTGTAGTGTTATAATCCCCTTAGGAGAAGCTATTAGGGGTCAGAGTTTATAAGTCCATTGGCCCTCATAACTATGCCAGGGGGGTGCAGTTCAGCAAGGAGAATTTGCACTTGACATAAGTAAATCGCTTATATCTATGTGTATCACCCACACTGGAGAGGTTTCAGACCCCCCCCATCAGGCACAAGCTGAGAATATATTGGGGAGGATTAGTCCACATGCCATGGAAATTGGCCCTTCTGCCTAATGTGAACGTGTGAATATTCATGGAGATAACTGACAGATCGCTGCCTGGGAAGGCAACTCATGCAGAATAAATTCCTCTCCGGCTCTCGTTTCACATTCTTACAACTCCCAGCGGCTTCTTCAGCTCGTCTCGTTTAGATTGGAACAAAACTTCAGCTCTGTCGCTAATTCTTCTGCTGCATTAATTATGTCGGTGGGGGAGACGGGGGTTTGTTTTACCGAGCACGAGCCTTGCTTGTCTGATGTAAAGCTTCTCATCACAAACAGTATCGATGTTTTAGAGTCGTAACCGTAGGGTTCACCTGGATTCTCATTTTGTCTGTACTATTTAATTATGGTGTTTTTTTGGGGGGGGCTAGTAGCATTTGCTGATGCAGGAATGGGTGCAGGTCTTTGGGCCCATGGGTTGCAGTCTTAGCTTATTTTCCACTTTTCACCTCTCCATGCCCTGGGATGACATCACTCCCAATCTACGGTGATGACACTTCTTATCTATGATGATGGCACTTCCTGTTTGTAGTAGGTGGTATTGTAAAATAAAGCAGTTGTGATAGGGTTGATTAGCAGGTTCAGACGGCTAAAAATTTACTTTGTGGGTCTAGATGCAGGCTGTGGACCTGGCTGTAGGCCAGGGGTCTACCCGGTTAGACCCTGACTGTTCTCGAATGTACGGCGATAACCTATATTTATCTCAGCTCTGCACTTTACATTAAGGTTAATTTGTTACTATACAAACCCTACATAAAGGCCGCCATTCCTAATCATAAGGCCCCATACTAGTTCCCATCTCCACAGGGGCAACACTTTCATATTGAGCAGGTCATACTTTCCCTTTAACAGACCAAGGGGCAATTTGAGATTAGACCCTAAGGAACAGGACAGGAATTGGACCGTAAGTAACTGGTAGAGAATGAGACCCTAAGGAACTGGTAGGGAATGGGACCCTAAGGAACAGGACAGGAATGGGACCCTAAGTAACTGTTAGGGAATTGGACCCTAAGGAACAGGAAAGGATCTGAACGGGATCCTAAGAACGGACAGGTTTCATTCTTTCACTTTCTCTATAACAATAAAGAGAGAATGTTGTGCAAATTCTTTCCTTACCAACAAGCAGCTAATTAGACTTTTCATTAAGATTCCTTTGATCATTAGAGGCAGTGATTATTTTAGAGGAATGAGAGGAAAAGAATGGAGAAGATGCGATGTGCTGTTGGATACGGCAGGGCAGAACCGATTGTCACTGATCTCGATAAGAACCAATCAGCGCATCCTGTTCGTTAGGTTACTGAGTGTGAAACAATTGGATTCCATCGGAGGAACTTTATGTTTTTTTGATCTCTTATTAACATGCCTTATTGTGGCTGGCAGCGTAACCCCATCTTTATGAAGTCTTACTTGCCCTTTGTTTTTCATTCTTCATTTGGACAGAAGAAGTTCTACCTTACTGTCCCAGATTACCACATTCCTTCCTATTCATGGTGTGGTCACCGCTATTCAACCAGATGACTAGTAGTGTTAATTGCCCTCATTCTCTTGTGGCGCCTCCTATAGGCCAAAAGAGAGTGAGAGATTCCCCATCAGCTCCTTCAACCAACCCATCCTAGCAAAAGCCACTGCCATCTATGCGGCAATAAATATGAATTGTCCTTGGTAGCAGCTTGGGGGAAGCCAGTGATGCTGCTTTGGGGTAAAACTGCCTAACGTTCTACATTTATGGTTCTACCCAGCATTCTTTGTGCTTGGGTCTCCCTAGTTCCCTGGCATTATTTGTTAGTAACAACTGATTAATACCCTTATTGCTCCCAGTCTGGCGTCACACGTGGGTGCAGCATGTTTGGGGTGATTATTGTTCTCTTGTGTCACATGCACCCAGACTTGCCTTGGAAGGTTCTCGATATAAAATTCTAATAGAAGCATGTATTCTTTTTCTTTGAATTGTGAATAATAAGTTCTGATTGGCTACAGGTTGATTCTGTTCTACTGGTTTCATTAACTAAAGGCTGGTCTAACCCAACTAGTGTCCTGGTTACAAGGATTCAATCCCTTTGGCTAGTCTAATGCTGTAATTGCCTGCTGATTGTAGCATTTATGTACTGAAGCCTCTAAATTGTTTTGTTCCCTATTTGTAGGTTGTTATTATGGGATTGTGATGACCGCAGTTACAGCTACTACATCGAGGTGTCCACTAACCAGCAGCAATGGACAATGGTGGCCGACCGAACAAAGGTCCCGTGCAGGTGAGAGTCCTATTGCAATTGCGCTGCATGTGAGACCTGTGCGCTGCATCTGGGGGTGTTCAATAGGTTCTGACATTGCTCCGCTGTGGGATTGTATCTGGCACCTGGTGATGCACGTTGTAGCTTGAAAAAGCCCTTTCCAGGCAGATCAGTTTAGTGAGTGATGGGGAGATGAAAAATGAATTAATTTGGCACCAGATTGAAAGGGAGTTGGTTTGGCCTTTTCTTTAACAAGGACTTGAAACATGGCTGAATGTTTGGCAAACAATATGCCAGGGGCCCCAAGAGATGCAAAATTGTCATTCTAGGGCTTGAGGGGAGTGAGCAAGGTTTGGGTGGACCCTAGGCTGGGTTTGGACATGAGGTGCATGATTAGGGTAGAAAGGTTGAATGGTCATGTATGGGTGTGATTTTTCATTGTAGCCCCGTTCCACTTATTGACAGGGCCCTTTACCCAGGGGACCCAGGTGAATAATTTTGGCCACCGGGGGAGGGACTTGTTAACTTAATAGTATGGGGCCCCATAATTCCTGATGGTGGCACAGCACCATTTTACGTCTTCATACATATTACTTAAAGGGGATTGTATCTCTCGTATAAATATACATCAGAACCAAGTGGCCCTGATGTGTCTCAGCCTGCAGAGAAGGACCAGGATTCTGCCCAGCAGCAGGTTGTTTGTTTTTATAGAAAACACTTCAATAGAACTAAATACAGGAGTCACTGTTAGTTTCCATTAATGCTGCTGGTTTCAGGCCCATCACTGTGGAGAACACATCCCATGTGCCATGAGCCTAAGGGTCCCAGATGTGTCAGGGAAACACAGGGAAGTTGTTATTTTGCTCGCTGGACTGATGTGCAGGAACCAGGGCTGTTTGTTCGCTTCTCCCAGACTCATCTGTCTCCCCAGAGGAGCTGATAGGGTGGGTGGTTTATTATCTCCAGTGCAGAGACACCCCCCTTACCCTCCTTAATAGAAGCCAATTAAACCTGAACGTTGGTGTCTTCCCTTTAAGTGCTGGGGAGTACATTGGCTTGTGTGTGACAGTAATGACAGTCCTTTTATTCCCTTATAAAGGGCAGGCGTGTAAGATAAGCCCCCTGTCTCTCCACTTCAGCCGTGCTGTTGTACTCTCACAGTAAATAGGCGTTAGATGGGTAAGAGGCCCCTGAATAATTAGATTGCAGTAGTTCAATGAGCTGAGCTTCTCCTTTGTAGCAAATGATAGCCGTGACAATGAGTTTGCCTGTAGGATAAGGAGCCTGTCTCTTGTTTTGGTCCCTGCATGATGGCGACGGAGACTTTCAACCGCCGGCAAAATAATATCCAACGTTTCTCTGCACTAATTGACATATTACACATTGGTGAATTGTAATTGTTTTGCTGCTCGCGTTTAACCCCAAAGGGCTGTGCAGGAATGAAAAGCGAGCCTTGCCAGTTGCTGTTAGATAGGCTGGTGGTGAGGTTTACTGCTCTAAAAGGGAGTGAGGTTTAATGCACTAAAAGGGGGCGCTGTTTAATGCACTAAAAAGGGCGAGTTTAAAGCACTAAAAGGGGGCGAGGTTTAATGCACTAAAAGGGGGCGAGGTTTAAGCACTAAAAGGGGCAAGGTTTAATGCACTAAAAGGGGGCGAGGTTTATGCACTAAAAGGGGGCGAGGTTTATGCACTAAAAGGGGGCGAGGTTTATGCACTAAAAGGGGGCGAGGTTTAATCCACTAAAAGGGGGCGAGGTTTAATGCACTAAAAGGGGCGAGTTTAATGCACTAAAAGGGGGTGAGGTTTAATGCACTAAAAGGGGGCGAGGTTTAATGCACTAAAAGGGGGCGAGGTTTATGCACTAAAAGGGGGCGAGGTTTATGCACTAAAAGGGGGCGAGGTTTATGCACTAAAAGGGGGCGAGGTTTATGCACTAAAAGGGGGCGAGGTTTATGCACTAAAAGGGGGCGAGGTTTAATCCACTAAAAGGGGGCGAGGTTACATAGTTACATAGTTAAATTGGGTTGAAAAAAGACAAAGTCCATCAAGTTCAACCCCTCCAAATGAAAACCTAGCATCCATACATACACCCATCCCTACTTTTAATTAAATTCTATATACCCATACCTATACTAAGAGGTTTAATGCATTAAAAGGGGCGAGGTTTAATGCACTAAAAGGGGGCGAGGTTTAATGCACTAAAAGGGGGCGAGGTTTAATGCATTAAAAGGGGATGAGCTGTGCCATTCAGGGCTGCTAAATCTCTTACTTGGGCCCCTCTTATTAATAGTTTGGTCCTTACAGGGGTACAGGGACCACATGGCATATAGTGAACAGGAAGTGCTGATTCAGCTGTTGCCCCCCCCACCTACTCGGTGCCTGTAGGCCAGCAGGGGGCGTTAACACATTCCTAGACCCTACCCCAGTGGGGCCTCATATTGATGGATCAGATGAAATGTGTCCTCTTTTAAGTTGACTTCTATATAAAAGATTTACTCTTCTCTCCCCCCCCCCCACCAGACATTGAGGGGCTGGGAAGAAAACATTTGTTGGTATGGTAGTTCCCCCTTCCCATAGATATAGGAAAGCTAAGGCTATGCAGTTAATGTGTGTGCATGCAACTGATATATAAATCGTCCTCAGCCAATCAGAGTTGCAGATTATATATTCGGCCCTTGTATATTAGGCTTGTCTTGCTTCCCGGCTCCTCCGCGTGGTACTGTACGTGGGCGTTTGTTTGGAAAGTGCAGATTGATTTGTATGGCTGAGCCGCGCAGGAGTCCGAGCTTCTTACATTTCTATTATCTCTGCCACTCTATCATTTTTCTGTTTTATCTCTGTTTCCCTTTGTGCGCGGCAGTCCCATCACCATGAAAGTAACACAAGGGCCTCAGAATGTGACTTTAATTATAATGTACCCCCATCAGAACTCGAGCGGCCCGTTCAGCTTTCTGACAGAGCTTTGATCCAGCTATTGTGCATCTCTGATACAATGCAGAATGATTTGCTTATAGGAGGAGTGGGTGCTGGGAGACACGTTTGTTCTAGACATTTCCCCACACCTTCCTCATACATCGCTCCTGTCATCCTATTGCTTCACAGACTTATTCCTGCAGTTTCTTATTGATTGGATTCTTCTCATATTTCAGCAGAATCCACACCAACCGCCTTATCTTCATTATCCTCTCCACCTTGCGCGTTTGCTCAGGTATCAGAATCCTGCATTGGGTTAAAGTGAGAGGGAGACTTATCTGCTTGTATTTGTTCCAAAAGTGTTTAGGAAAACCTTGCCACTGCTTGACTTAGTCTCCAACCCCCCTATAAGCTTCCATCAGAGTATTCTAGTCCAACCCAATGCTGACGCCCTGCCTCTATAAGATTCCATGAGAGTATCCTAGTCCTGCCCACTGCTTGAGTCACAGACTCCCTGACCATTCCTTGTAAACTGTCATCAGAGGCTTCTAGTCCCATCCACTGCTGATGCCATCTCCCCTGTAAGCTACTATCAGAGTATTCTAGTCCCACCCACTGCTGACACCCTGTCCTGTGTCCTTTTAGCTTCCATCAGAGTATTCTAGTCCCACCCACTGCTTACACCCTGCCCTGTCTCCTTTAAGCTTCCATCAGAGTATTCTAGTCCCACCCAATGCTGACTCCTTGCACCCTGTATGATTCCATCAGAGTATTCTAGTCCCACCCAATGCTGACTCCTTGCACCCTGTATGATTCCATCAGAGTATTCTAGTCCCACCCAATGCTGACTCCCTGCCCCCCTGTACGATTCCTTCAAAGTATTCTAGTCCCGCCCACTGATTGAGTTACATGACCCTCCCTTGTACTGTCATCAGAGTCTTCTTGTTCAACCTATTGATGGATTTAAGATCCATAGTACATGCTTGAATTTTTTTGGCTGGAGTTGGCAATTCTGACCATGCCCTTTACAGAATCTCTGCCCCATCCTGTGTTAATCAGCCTCGGCTAAATTTACACATAACTATAAACCCAGTGAGAATGAGGAATGGGAGGTTGCATGGCATTATAGTCTCTTTCATTAGGCCAAATAACGCTAAATGTGTAACAGCCAATTACAAGTCCTTTGAGTGCGTTTCTATGGAGGTTGAAGAAGCCCCTCCCCTTGGCTGTGAGGTCATTTGGGCTTCTGCTCCCCAGAATAATATTGTTGCTGGTGTCATCGACTTGTCACAGGTGCTGATGGTATTGGATTTGGTGGTGTACGATCAGGGGGTCATTATTCTGCTGCAGGAGCCAAGCGGGTTTGCAAACTGACATATTGAGTTTATGTCTAGCCTTCCCCTGTTTCCTTCTATAAGGATATGGATCGGGGACCAGGGCCTTTATCTGATGCTGCCAGCGAGATCTGCAGCCTGTCAATGCTCCCTCTTTTAGCACCCTACATATGCTTGCTGTCATAATTCTGTGGCTTTCATTGTTCATTTCTGGGGGGGGGGGGTTCATGTGAGACCTCAGGGCAAATCTCAAAACCCCAAAAATCCTCTGATGGATGTTATTTTGTCTAACAGGGATTATCTCTGAGTAACAGGATTGTGGGCAATGTGCAAAGAGGGCTCATAAGGTTATTTCAGGCCTTTATGATGGTATTTTCAGGAATCTCCCCAAAAAGAGAGCCCTGGCCAATAGTGAGCAATCCCCTAGAAAGCCCAGCACGTCCCCCCCTCCCCTACAGTCTTTGATTCACACAATTGATGGCCATCGGAATATGTTGTGTCCATATGTCCCTTTGTAGGAGGAAGATCCGCGATGATTAAAAGTTTCTTTTCATGTAACACAGTGATGCATTTCCCTTTGTAGTGCAGGTAACGGGCGCTGATAGTGCAGTTCAACCATCTGCTTCCCCTTAACAGCCAATCACAATTCAGCATTTTCCATCACACCTGGACTTTGCTTTTGTAGGATATTTAAGAAATCTGATAAAAAAAATCTTTTTATTTTTAAACAATATGCCACCTCCCTCCCATATGTATAAATACAAATATATAGAGAAAGAATGTTCTGGGCACACAATAAACTATACCCTCATACTGTACTGTCTAAGGGAAACAATATGGCACCTCCTACCATATGTATAAATACAAATATACAAAGAAGGAATGTTCTGGGCACACAATAATCTATATCCCCATACTGTATTGTCTAAAGAAAACCATATGGCACCTCCCACCCATATGTATAAATACAAATATATAGAGAAGGAATGTTCTGGTCACACAATAAACTATACCCTCATACTGTACTGTCTAAGGGAAACAATATGGCACCTCCTACCATATGTATAAATACAAATATACAGAGAAGGAATGTTCTGGGCACACAATAATCTATACCCTCATACTGTATTGTCTAAAGAAAACCATATGGCACCTCCTACCATATGTATAAACACAAATACACAGAGAAGGAGTTTTCTGTTTGTGCAGTAAGTCTTTGTGCTGCATATTTATTTAATTATCTATGAAAGGGAAAGTAAACCTTACTGAAATTTATGGTACATTCCCTTTAGTACCTTTACTTGCAGAAATGCCTGACAAAGGAATGTACGTAATTCCTATTTTCTCATTGCTTTCAGGGAAGAGTTGCCCTTTGCAGTACATGTCACAGTGTCTGTCATATAAGTGCAGGGAGTACAACAATTCCGTGTTCTTGCCGCTTTGGCATTCAGGGAGTCTGTGTGATCTTAGCAGAACTCATCACAAACACGGCCTCCTTTCCTGTTTCTTATCTGCCCCTGTCTGAGAGTCGTCACCGGAGAGGAAGAGAACATTATGATGAGATGATTCAGAGCACAGACAAGTGACGATGCTCTGTAGCTGCTGCCGCACTCGCAGCCTGACATTACACAGCACAGGAGAGATGTTAATGGCCAAGGCTTCTCTACCTGCCCAATATGCAGTTTTATAGGTGGGTGTCGTGGTCACATCCTGGTGTTTGCTTTAATGAGATGTCAGTGTTTTCTAGACTCATGCTTGGATGTAAGGGGCATAAATGACATGTCTGCAGTTACATTGTTTTAGATTTCAACCACTGGCATCGCCTCCACTCTACGGGGCCCATTTACTTAGCTCGATTGAAGGAATAGAATAAAAAAAACTTCGAATTTCTAATGTTTTTTTTGGCTACTTCAACCATCGAATTGGCTACTTCGACCTTCGACTTCAAATCGAACGATTCGAACTAAAAATCGTTCCAATATTCGTCCATTCGATAATCGAAGTACTGTCTCTTTAAAAAAAAAACTTCGACCCCCTACTTCGCCACCTAAAACCTACCGAGGTGCAATGTTAGCCTAAGGGGAAGGTCCCCATAGGCTTCCTGGCAATTTATTGGTCGAAGAAAAATCGTTCGATCGATGGATTAAAATCCTTCGAATCCTTTTTCGTTCGATCTAACTATTTGCGGTAAATCCTTCGACTTCGATATTCGAAGTCGAAGGATTTACATTCGGCAGTCGAATATCGAGTTACTATGTAAATCTGCCCCTACGTATCAACTAATCTTCTGTCTAGGAATATACATTCTTTCCATTTTCCCTTCATTCTGCATGTCTACTGCCCTTCTGTCTAAGTATCTCCTCCATTCTGCATGTCTACTGCCCTTCTGTCTAAGTATCTCCTCCATTCTGCATGTCTACTGCCCTTCTGTCTAAGTATCTCCTCCATTCTGCATGTCTACTGCCCTTCTGTCTAAGTATCTCCTCCATTCTGCATGTCTACTGCCCTTCTGTCTAAGACAGAAGGGCAGTAGACATGCAGAATGGAGGAGATTCTAAGTATCTCCTCCATTCTGCATGTCTACTGCCCTTCTGTCTAAGTATCTCCTCCATTCTGCATGTCTACTGCCCTTCTGTCTAAGAATCTCCTCCATTCTGCATGTCTACTGCCCTTCTGTCTAAGTATCTCCTCCATTCTGCATGTCTACTGCCCTTCTGTCCAAGTATCTCCTCCATTCTGCATGTCTACTGCCCTTCTGTCTAAGTATCTCCTCCATTCTGCATGTCTACTGCCCTTCTGTCTAAGTATCTCCTCCATTCTGCATGTCTAATGTTCCTCTGTCAAATTATCTTCTACATTCTACAGGTCAACCGCTCTTCTGTCAAAGTATCTCCTCCATTCTGCATGTCGGCGATTTACATTCTAGCCGGCTGGAAGGCAGGGGAAGGAATTTGGGGTGATTAATCGCGCCAAATAAGAGGAGATTTGTCACCAGGCGACTTATCTTCCCAAAGAGAGACCGCGTGTCTCTGATTCCCATAAACACCAATGGGAGGTGGTGAAAGTGTTTGCAGATTTTGCCCATAGAAATCCTCCTGGGGTGACATTAGCGTGAGCAGCTTCCACTCTCAGGAGTTAAATAGAGATTGGTTCCTCAAGACTTAATAAGCATCGCCACTAATTCCCAGCAGGACAAATCATTCAGGGAAACAGGATTGAAGTCTCCGCATGGTATTACTGATACATTATTGATTGGACCTCATTCGAAGAACAAAAACCCTGCAAATGTGTTTGTTTCAGAGCTTTGTTACAGGGAGAGTGGTGAGAACCATTGGCTTGTTTAGTCTTTTGTTTTTAGTAAATGAATCTCCAGGCGATCGGTACTGCCAGCTGGGCCCAGAACCAGCACCATAAACAAGAGGCAAATACACAGCAGTAGCAGGGAGGTTGTTTACAGCAAATTCCTTTCTTTTTGTTCAAGAGGCTTTAGTTCTCCTTAAAGGGATACTGTCATGGGAAAAAAACATTTTTCATCAGTTAACAATGCTGTTCCAGCTGAATTCTGCACTGAAATCCATTTCTCAAAAGAGCAAACATATTTTATATATTTAATTTTGAAATCTGGAGGCTAGACATATCGTCAGTTTCCCAGCTGCCCCCCGTCATGTGACTTGTGCTCTGATAATCTTTAGCCACTCTTTATTGCTGTACTGCAAAGTGGAGTGAAATCACCCCCCTCCCCAGCAGCCTAACAACAGAACAATGGGAAGGTAACCAGATAGCACCTCCCTAACACAAGATAACAGCTGCCTGGTAGATCTAAGAACAGCACTCAATAGTAAAATCCCTTTAATAAATGTCAGATTATTAGCAGGGCACACGTGCAGAAAGGAGGCCGGTCCCTACAAAATTATCTCAGAAAGCCTTTTGCTTATGTTGGATTAATGCAGCAGTAGGATTTCTGTGGTGCTTATTATCTTTGCTTCAGTGAAATTACTACATGTTTGGGATCCATTATCCAGGAAACCCATTATCCAGAAAGCTCCAGATTACGGAAAGGTCATCTCCCACACACAGCATTTTGTACAAATTCTAAAAAATAATTTCCTTTTTCTCTGTAATAATAAAACAGTAGCGTGTACTTGATCCAAACGAAGATATTAATCCTTTTTGGAAGCAAAACCAGTCTACTGGGTTTATTTCATGTCTACATGATTTTCTAGTAGACTTTAAGTATGAAGAACCAAATATCTCTTATTCGGAAAACCCAGGGTCCCAAGCATTCTGGATAACAGGTCCCATACCTGTACCACATCTGAGGTTAATGCAGTGCTCAGTATCCATTTTCTGGAGTGACCTTACTGGCATATGCTTGGTCAATGTAACGCTCCATATCTTTTTTTCTGCAGTGAGCTTACTGACATGTCTGGGGTTAATGCAGTGCTCAGAATCCATGTTCTGCTGTGAATTTACTGACATGACTGGGGTTAATCCAGTGCTCTAAATCAATTTTTTTCCATTTTCTATAGTGAGCTTACTGACATGTCTGGGGGTAATACAGTGCTCTGAATCCATTTTCTACAGTAACGTTATTGACATGGCTGGGATTAATGCAGTGCTCTGAATCCATTTGGCAATGATGGTAATGACATATGGGTGGTTATTGTAGAGCTCATTATCCATACTGGTGTGCCTAGGCCATTATGGATAAAGGGACTGCATAAATGGAAGGCTGCAGGAAAAACCCACACAGAATATCAATAACAATTGCAGCTTCTCCTAATGTAACTGCAGCAAATGTCCTTTCTTTTAATTAGCTAACTGGGGAGAAATCTGTGAGTTTAGCATAAATACAGAGTAATCGTAAACTACACTTCCCAGCATGCTCAGCCAAACCAGCCCAGAACTTCTTGCATTGAGGGCCCAGCATCTAAGACTTCTATCAGTGTTTGCGAGGGGAGATCCTTCAGTTATTCATTTTTCAGATTTGCAGTTGTATAATTTGTACTTGTATGAAAATAATGATCCACATTCAGCTCTCGATAAAGACGTTTTTATTCAATTGCCCCTATGGCCAGTGACACATCTGTATGTGAGCGGCTCTGAGACAGTGAGAGGGAGGGGAATTACACGGGAGATAGAGGCTCTCAAAACATTAAGGCTGGAGGCCGAGCTGATTAAATACAAATGTTTCTCACTTTTTTCCACAAGCCAATCGGAGCATTGGAAACATGAAACGGACTGTGGTTCTGCCCCAAAATAATTTTCTTCCACTTTATATTTCTAAGAACTGATTTGTCTACTGCAAATATTACCTTTTCATTTACACTGTGCCCAACAATCAGATCATAATGCTGGCAATATGGGCGGTCGGATCGTGGGACCATATATATGAAGGGATGTAGCCATGATCCGACAGGATGACCAGATATCGATCGGGGAAGCCCGTCGGAGGGCCCCATGCACGGGTCGATAAGGTGCCAACTCGATCTGTTGGCAGCTTTTATCGCCCTGTGTATGGCCACCTTTACTCTCAGGATCATATTTATTATACTGTGTAAAAAACAGTGGAATAATACACTACACAACATCAGGCTTCGCCGTTTAAAAACCAGAGAAAAAACTTCCAACGGAAGCAATGTAAAATAATTAGGGATACACTGAATCCAGGATTCGCTTCGGGATTCGACCAGGATTCAACCTTTTTCAGCAGGATTCAGCCGAATCCTTCTGCCTGACCAAACAAATCCTAATTTGCATATGTGTGAAGTTGCGTGACTTTTTGTCACAAAACAAGGAAGTAAAAAATGGTTTCCCCTTCCCATCCGGCTTTCACGTGGCGTAAAATTACACACATCTTGATAAATTCGCCATTTATTTTACACAGCTTTTACAATGTTTTTTTACAATTTAATTTTACATCGCATGACAAATGTGCCCTTGGTCTCATATTCTCTCTCTCTCTCTCTCTCTCTCTCTCTCTCTCTCTCTCTCTGCAGATCGTGGCAGACAATCACATTTGACAGGCAGCCAACTTGTTTCATCAGGATAGTTGGGACACACAACACGGCCAATGAGGTGAGTTTCTAGTGTTGTCGGATCTGTGTCACACACCAGTTTGGGGTTGTACTCTGTTTTGGGGTGCAAATGTCACTGAAACAAATTGCCCGTGTGTCAATGCCCTGTAACATCACATTGTAAGGGCAGAGTTACATGCTGCTAATTGCTTGGGAGCTGTCTCTATTAAAGGGCATACAAACCCTTGGAAATGACACACTGTTTCTCTTAGTGCTGATGACTTTATAGGAAGCCCATGTCCAAACATATTAATTCTAAAGATAAATATATATCCTTAGATTGTAAGCTCTACAGCAAAGGAACTTTGCTCATGAAACCCCAGAGCTGAGGCAACTGTGATAAATGGGGTTATATAGTAACAGTGGGGGGGGGGTTATCTAGGGGGGCACAAAAGGGAAATGAGCATCTCTTGTATAGGAATAAGCTGGACAGAGAGGCTCCCAGTGAAGGAGATGGACTATGGATAGTATTGCTGGAAGTTGTTGGATTCTCTCCCCGAAACAGCTGTACCGGCAGATACATTAGACAGGTACAAGGAAGGGTGAGATGCCTCTCTCTACGAGCTGAATCCAGAGAGACCCGGCTATAATATATTGTGCCTGTGGCTTCCTTTCAGGTTTTCCACTGCGTTCACTTTGAGTGTCCGGCCCAAAATGTTGCCCACAAAGAGGAGAGCAGTGACGACTCCATCCCTGGCAACCAGAACCATTCTGCACAACCTGCATCAGCCATTGGCCTGCGGGCAACTAATTCCAGCTCCTCACAATCACTGACTGAATCCAGTGCCCTCAACCCTGGCCAACAGAAGTGATTGGACCAAACCAGAATCAAGAATCCCCAAGCAACACCATGTTCTCCCCTTTATGTCCTTTCATATTGCGACCACTGGGTCTGTTGTCCCATCTGCTCAGCTGCTTCCACCCAGGTTCCTGGAATGACATCTCTAGAACATCTGGTCTTGGGTCTTGGGTCTTCCTGAAACGAGTGCCCACCCATGTTATGTCCGGAGCAACTAAACTGGGCAGACTGGTACCTCACAACCGAACGCCATGATGGCAGCACATTTTCTTGCCCACCAAATTAGAATGAGGGGCTTGTTGTTGAGGAGACGCTTCAGTTTTATTTTGGTTCTAAGGTCCCTGTGTGACTTGCAGTACCGCTCCTTACCTCATGATGGCAGCAGTGCCTTCTACAGGCTGCAAGAGAACAGCGCCACCATCTGCGAGAGAATCTTCCAGAATCTGCAGCCTCCCCACCCCTTTGATAAATAGGGGGTTTGTTATGGGCATGGCATGCAAATTGATGCATTGAGAGGACACATTGCCAACATGAGTGTCCTTAGTCACAGCTCATTAGGCACAAGTAGAAGTTTCAGCTCGGTGCCTGTGTTACCCATAATACATTCAATGGACACAGGTTGCTATTCTGCGCTACATGTCACCCCACCTAGTGCTCCAGTTACACCCTAAATTCATATACGGGTACGGTTGTTTGCACTTGCCCAGGGTATGGAGACCAGTACTTAAAGGGGAACTGCCATTGCTATACTGTCCTGCATATACTGTATAGACTTTATCATCTTTTCCCATGAGCTCCTGAACTTGATATCCTGCCCCAGACAACTTGTTCACGGTGTGAGCCCCCGACTGACAGCAGGAGCAATGAGTTGCACCCTTATTAGAGAAGTATGTGCCAGTTTTCCAGTATGTGTGGTTTCTGGGTCTAACAAACTGACTGCTGCACGAGGCAGCAATTTGGGAACTGGGAAACTGCAGGAGTGAGCTCTTTGCAGCAGGAAAAAAAAAAAACAATAATGGAACCGATTTGTGCAACGGATTTAATTGCCACCCACACTGACAGCAGATCTGTACACGCACTTTCCTCTCTATTATGATCTGTTTAATGGAACGTGGGACCTCCCCTAAAACAGGTGCCTAGGGTGAGCATACGTTTAGAATGTAGGAGACACATGCTTACGTTGGGCCTTGTTTTCACCTCTCTCCCCTATTAGGGGGTTTATTCCAACCTGAGTAGTATGGCCCGCTCGCACTCCCTGGCCTTCAGAAGTTCAGCGCCTGGTGCACGGTGTTGGGGGGGGGATCGGCACCCTCCACATCAAATAGGTACAGAGTAAACACTGGCACTCAAGGCAGGTTCAAGCAGGGATGTACCCTTGTTTATTTATTTGCAAATGTGCAATGTTTCGGGGTTGTACCCCTTTGTCAAGCAAGGGTACATCCCTGCTTGAACCTGCCGTGAATGCCAGCGTTTACTCAGGGGACTCTCAGTGACACCATTGGAGGGCTCTGCCAACACCTCTGCACCCCACGAGATAGATATATATATATATATATATATATGCATTCGGGGGGGGATAGTATGGCACTTACAGTACTTTTCAATGTTTGTGATTATAACTCTGGGGGTCACTGCGTATTCGGTTATCAAGTAGCTGGGTCCTAGTAACCGACAAGTGCAGCTACTCACTGGGGGTCGTTGATCAACACTGAGCAAATTCACCCATGGGCAGTAACCCATGGCAACCAATCGGATTGCTGCATTCATTGTTCTACGTGCAGTTGGTTTTAAAAAGCTAATCACTGATTGGTTGCTATAGATAACTGCCCATGGGCAAATTTGCCCACTGCTGATAAATGAGCCCCAATATCTGAAGGCAGTTGGATTTGTAGTCTATTTATAGCAGCTGGGGGTCTGGGTCTGTATTTTGCACTTTGCCCCCTCCCTCTGTTTCAATTACACCCTCTGGGCTCTTAAGAAGAAAGGAAATCCAGGCATTCATCAGCAGCAAATATCTTAATGTCCTGGGGTCCAAGCTGCCATATTGTTACTGTTGTTATACAATGAACTCCCAGTATTTCAGCTCTCGGGGGGCTTCTGGCAAATACCATTGATATAAACAGCAGCCAAGGGTCAATGTTACCTGTATTAAAAGACAATTTTGGCAACTGAAGTCCATTATTAGCCTCACCGTTCCCCTAAGTAAATCCAGTATCCCCAGAACTTCCCAAGGGCAGAACAGAACTGATTCTCTGTAATTCCTGCTCCTGGTTGTTCTCTTTCCAATGGTCAGCTTAGGGCGGGGCTTGGTCTCAACCAGAAGTAACACTACATTATATTCAGCTTCAACATCGAATACTCCGGTATGGCTGGAGGTTTTGTCACGTGACCAATATCGAGGTCTCAAGTGATAGGAGGGTGATGGCCAGTATATGGCATACTTGCTGTAAGATAAATGGGACCCTGAACTAGGGTTGCCACCTGACCGGTATTTTACCAGCCTCGCCGGCAAAAACGATGGTTGATCCCAATGTTATTAATAGGGAAAAAAGATAAATATATAGAAAGTTATTTTTTTCCAGAAAAGGTGGCAACCCTACCCTGAACAAATGTGAGGTTTAATGGGGTTTAAACCCCAGAAGCCCTAGTTCAGTGCTGTGTGCCTGGTTCATAGCTTACAGGAAGTTATTGGTTCATCCTTAATGGGCCAGTAGCAGCAGGATTAAAGGGTAATATTTGCATCAGAAAATCCCTGTACTGTTCCTTGTAGGGCTTTTGGGGATGGGGCATGAATAAGAACACTCTTAGCTTCCATTGGGCGTAATGGACAGGGTGGGGCTTTTGTTTACACATCAACAAAGATGGCTGAACACATCAGAGCTGATATGAAGCTCACTACTAATATGAGAAGGATTTCTACTTGAAAGCCAGCACTTTTATATGGTCAGGACCAGACAAAGAAAATCAGATATCCGTTAAATTCTGGTGTTACTAACCCTTTAATGGGAAAGCCTCACATTGCCCCACTAGGTATATTTATATATTGGATTAGTGACAGCGCAGATAGATGGAGGTGTGTGGGTTATAATTATAGATACGCATCGGTTCTACGGCACATCGGCCATTGTTGACATGTCCGGATTGAGATTCAAAACAGGACCTGGTTTATCAAATATACAGAGGCCCCTACAGGCCAAACAGAATCTGCAGAATTCCAGTCTGGGCCGGATTGCTGATAATAGAGCATGTTGCTCTTCCCCCCCCCCCGGTGTGATTTCACCTGTTGGCAGAGAACACATGTTCAATTGGAATGACAACAAGGTATCTCCATCCCACGCTGACGTGGAGGTCATTGCTCTCATCTCCATTAGCCGTTGCGGGGCACCTCCTCGAGAGTACCATTAATTTCACTTTCTGCTTCAATTGATTTGACATGTTTATGTTGACAACAACTCCAGTCTGAGGTCAATGCTCATTATCTGAGCCATCAGTTAACACTCAGCCCGTGATATGGGGGTCTAGCTCATTGTAAAACTGATTTAAGGGCTTTTATTGAGTATTATTGGTTATTCTGTGCACTTAGAGCTTCCCCTTGTTGCTAAGGGCTGCGAAGAACATGTCTGTATCCCTTTCCCATCTCAGGCCTCCATTATGGGCTTTGATTGTAATGGGTTTTTCTACACGCACTTTAAATGAAATTGTGTATAAGCTATGAGAATAAAGTAGTTACTTGTAGGATATCTGCCCCTGTTTGTCTTCTTGATACAATTCCTGAACCTTCCACAAGGGATTGTGTATGTCTGTGCCAGTTCCACTCGCCATTGAGCCTTTTGAACGAAAATTCTTATGGTGGAATTTCAGATCCTTTATCAGAAGTTGGGGAACTTGCCAATAGTTTGATAACCTCTGCTTCTCATCAACAGACAAATAAAGATTTAGTGCCAGGTGGGCAGAGACGGGGATTTGCGTAACTGCTAACATTCCACATACAAAAGTGCTTTTGCCTTCCCAAATTATCTGTCCTTTCTTTTGGCATCTGCATATGAGATCTGTCAGTTGCATGGCTGTTGTTGCCCATCCTGGTTTCTTCAGTTGTACGAAGCTGTGATTCACTAAACCAGGTTCGATAGCAGAGTTGTCCGTTCATTGATATTCCCATTAAGACCAATCTTAGGAAGTCCATGGCAACTAAAAGACTCAAACTCAACTTTCAGATATTGTAGCGGCATTGACTTGCTGATCTGTTGGCATCTTAATGGGCCAATCACTAATTCATTTAATTTTGTTTTTCGCCTTGTCTCCTGTTGCCGAAATGCACTAGATAAGATTTGCATGTTTGTCCTTGGCCATGCTCAAAAACGTCATTCATGGTTTTTCTCATAGGTCAAAATGATTAAAATATTTCCAGTTTTGTTGGATGGAAAGACTGATCCTGCCGATACAACATTTCACTGCTTGTAAATACCAGCAGCACAGTTTGCATCTTTTCGGCGAGGCTTTCACCCCTTTCCTGGAAACAATGGACCTTGTGTCTCAGCAATGTGTGATGTTTTACTTTGATAATTAAATAATTTCAGATTCAGAATTTTCTCTTGTACCTGCTGGGACAAGACTTTGCTATGGCTGTCAAGCCAGTTTGTAACTTCAGAGCCATTAAGGTATCTGCAAGCTCCGCGACTCTAGAAGGATCCCCAACCACTTTGATTGTTGTCTCTTTGAGGGATTTGGAACACCTCTGATTTTCCATCTCCTTGAGGTATCTGCAACCTCTATGGCTTGTTATCTCTTTGAAGGATTGGTTCTGTAGTTGTCTCCTTCCATCTCTTTGAGTGGATTGAGTAACTTTTTGAGACATCTGTAACCTCTATGGTTGTCCATCTTTTTGAAGGCTCTTCAACCTCTATTGTTGTCCATCTGTTTGAGTGATCTGCAAACTCTGCGGCTGCCCAGGTCTTTGAGGGATCCATAGCCTCTGCGGTTGTCCATCTCTTTGAGAGATCTTCACCTTCTGTGGTTGTTCATCTCTTTGAGAGGTCTTCACCTTCTGTGGTTGTTCATCTCTTTGAGGGATCTGAAAACTCTGTGTTAATATTTATATCAGTTGTGTTGATATTAATAAATTGTGGCTTTCAATCTCTGGGCTGGTTGGAAGTGCTCCATGGATTTGTAATTTTCCCTGGTCAGTATCTGAGTCCATTTGCCACTTTTATGCCCCTTAGGATGGCAACAATCCTACATGAATTATGTTATTTTTTTCAGTTATTGTTACTTATTGCAGTCTTGGTCAGATTGCTGCATTCAAGTCTGGACCCTGGCACATTGTGTTCTCTCTATTGAACAGCATTTGCCTCAACAAAGTATCAGTAGTGCAGGCTTTGCAGTCAGTTCCAACAGTGCAGGGCTTTCTTCTAAATAGCTTAAATAATAAACTTGGTACTTTAGAATACTGTATAATTCGCAAGACAGGGTATTTTTGTAGTATGGGACTAAGGACAATGGCGTGTAGCATTTTTGGATGTTGCCTGAGTGTTTTGAGGCGCCACTAGTGGGTGACAGGTGGCTGGGATAACGTGTGGTGCTCTTATGGGTCAGCACTCGAAAACACAGCCTACTGAGAGTTTGAGTGGCAAGTCCACTGCACAGGGAAGGAATGTTATTCCTGATGCTCTGTCTCCCACCAGTGGAACTTCTAAACACCCAGCTCATCAAAAACCACTGCTAGTGCCACCGGCCTTACACAATCTGAGTTGAACAGTCTCTCAATCAGATGCCTCTGGGTCTGTAGATAAATAAATCTTGGACTGGGAGTGATGTAAGAGCGCTCCATAAAAGAATGTCGGGTTAGGGTGGACTTTTGGGTGACTTTGGGTATATTTTCAGTTGAGAAGCTTTTCTCTGAATATTGAACCTTGCACCAGCTCTTCATTGTATTTTCATTTGGGCAACGAGTCATCCGTGTTCTTGGACATGGATGAGGCTTTATCTCCTACTGTTTTCAGTTCCACAGATAAATGCTTACAGAAGAAGCTAAGTGAACAAGTTGTGTATTTATTTCCATGGTGCAGAACTGTCACATGACTAATATATTTGCAGATATTTAAATAATAAGTATGTACATTTGTAAAGCCAGTGATGTGATTTTGCAAATAAAGTTGTTTTGTGTTTCTAACTTTCTCCGTGACTCTGTCTCTTACTTACTCCTGGACTGATAATGGGAATCCGACTGAATAAGTAGATGGTTTGTCATCAGTCCCATGATCTCATTAATTTTTGTTTTTAAAACTGTATTCTGCTTTCTTCTGAGCCTCATAAACCAAGTCAAGTTCCAACTGACTGACCAGCTTTGGGCAGATATCTGTAGCCATCATAGGTGTGATATCCAAATTTCAGCACTATCCAAGTGTCACGATCAGCTCCCTAAGTCCAGAACAAGTGCTAGGCTCCCTGGTCTCAGCTCTGCTTCAGCCTGTAGCAGCCGCCTTTGGCTTCGGGAAAAGCCCTCAGCTACTCAGATGCCGCTAGGTCTTAATAAGAGAGGAGCAAAGCAAGAGTTCTGGACAGGCAAAGGGGCACGGTCGTTACCGAGGTTTTGGATGGAAGGCAGCAATTTAAGGAGTAGATAAAAAGTGTAATCAGGCAGGCCGGGCTCGGTGCAGGCAGGGTTCAAGTAAGGTCAATCAGGCCGGGGTCTGTACAGGCAGCGTTCAGGGAATAGTCGGGCAAGGCTCAATACCAGTAGAATTCAGAATGGTCAGGCAGGCAAGGATCAAAACCGGAATCAAAACAGATGATAATCGCACCCAGATACTAAACAAGTTAGACCTAACAACGGGCAGTTTGAATTCAAGTGCGCGCTGAGCCCGTACTAGGAAACCGGCACACAGAAAGAAGAGGAACCATGCGGCGGACGTCCCCGTGGCCCACTAGGGTAAGACGTTACACTGATCTTAGAACCCACTTAAGCTGGTCAGAAACATTTGTGCACAACACCAAACAAGAGAGAGAGTCTACTTTGACCATCCAAGTCTTGGATAACTATTACATCACTTCTGCCCCCTTGCAGCACAGTCACAATCTACAGCCTGATGTAGTGGGATTTTACATTGGCCAAATCAGTATCTTAAGAAGCCTCATGAATGGTCATTTTAATAAAGTGCCCAGTCACCACAGAAGACAAAAAGCCAATTGTTGACTGAGCATTGCTTTAGTTAATGTGACCGTATTCCCCTCAACAGAATTTTCACACTTGTTTAGTAGATATCTGGCCAATCATGGCCTACATGCATTACTTTCAGCCTCTCCTTCTGTCTTTAGCAGAATAAATGGCTTCTTGCTGACTGTTCAATGTAATTATACGTTGTATACATCAAAAAAATATTTCCTAAAGCTCTAATTTTCAAGACTTGTGTCCATCAGGTTCAGCTCTTGCTCGGTTCCCACTTAGTCAGTCTACCACACCAGAAGACCTCATTGAGAATGCTTTTGGATATTTAAAAAAAAGATCAGCCATAGACATATTGGTCAGAACACTGACTACTCTAATTTTCAGTCAGTGAGGAAACCTAGTTCCAAGAAAACTGAGAAGGAATCTCATGTTCAAGTGGTTATACTGTTTGACTTCTTGTGATGATACCGAAAAGCATCTCTGTATCTAGAGAACAAGTTTTGAGGCCCTAGAATCTAATTTTTTCCCCATACCCAACTTTAACAACACAGTGCAGAAGCAACTGCCAGTGGTATGGCCCAAAGGAACAGCAGGAAGAATGTGTGAAACCAAGTACAGTTTAAGATATTGAGGCAAGGTGGCAAGAGAAGGAGAATATAATGACAGTGGGGCAGGATCGTGACAGTAGGACACGAGGATATGGAGTTAAATCTTGGTCAGGTGGGGTTATAAAGGGCTCATCAGGTCTTTGAAATGCATTTTAGTGATATATTTTTGGAGTCTCTTATAGGAATATTCCCTCCATAACATTAATTTCCTTATCTAAACATTAACCAGACGATTGGCTGCGTGGTGGGGTGCAAGAGAAACATAAGAGTAAACGTGATGATATTATTCCTGTTTCATATGGCACGAGACGATACTGAGCAAGTCGTGCCTGTGGTATAAATTCTCAGCTTTTTCCACAAACTGAGTTGGCTGCCAATTTATATGCACCTATGGGCCCTGCTAAGGAATTAATACCTTATGGTAAGCAATTACACAGACTGGCGCTGCTATAGGCCCAGAGGCAATGAAGAGCAAACCAGCCACGGAAAGATCTCTCCATATTCCCACGCCAGCTTTTTGTCTGAGCAGAAGATATTAAAGGCTCTCTCATGGTTTCCCTGCGATGGCTGATATAGTGGGTCACTGACAGTGGTTCTGCCTTGCATATTAACAAAGGAGAATAGCCTGGAATCTGAAAGAGATGTATTCCTCTCGGAAGAAAAAGAGGTGGATTAAAAACCACCACTCAACAAGGGACGCCGGCTCCGCATGAAAGCCAAAGGTAACCTTTTTAATTAAGATATTTTGAAAAATGAGCACACTTCTGTTAAAAATCATTTAATTTCAAGGACATCTGAGCCAACGCAGCGGGAAATAAAGTTATTAGGGTCAGATAGGATTAGCGGAAACTTCTGAAGAGTTTTCTTTCACCAGTCGACTCTTCCTACTCTTCCAATGGCCCAGTACAAATAATAATTAAGAGAATGCCCACTGACAGATTGCCTTCAGCTCTCCCGAATACTCAATGGGTATCTAAGAAAATGATCTTAGTTCCAATTTACTTGCTATAGATCACTGAGACACTTGGGAGGTTTATGAGCCAAACTGGGGGTCTGCACCCTGCTTTCACTCCAGTTGGTTGATGGTGTCCAAGATACATTGTAAACAGTCTGTTGTTACTAGGGTTTTTGGTTCTTATTTATAAACGGGATACCTGCCCTCATTTTTGTTACCACACTATGTCTGCTTGAGTCCCTATGATGGTAGGTGACTCCTAGGGTAATAATCCTTTCTGCTTTCCTTGGTGGAGTCTTTGGCTGCTATACTAACTACCCTCATCCTATTCCTCACACTTATATTAGCTATGGCAGAAGCTAGCCCTCACACTAGTCCTACCTACATTTAGTCTTCTTTTCTTATGGTGCCCTCTTTCCTCAGAGTCTCACCCCCCCCCATGCCTAATTTTCTGGTTGGGAAAGCCCTCCCCTGCATAGTATCTGTAGACTCAATCCATGATTGGAGTTCATTCCTTCCAGTAAGGGTAAGATTTAAATCCCTACTACTCTACACATACAGGTATAGGATCCCTTATCCGGAAACCCGATATCCAGAAAGCTCCGAATTACGGAATGGCTGTCTCCCATAGACTCCATTTTATCCAAATAATCCAAATTTTTAAAAATTATTTCTTTTTTCTCTGTAATAATAAAACAGTAGCTTGTACTTGATCCCAACTAAGATATAATTAATCCTTATAAATAAATAAAACCAGCCTATTGGGTTTATTTAATGTTTAAATTAATTTCTAGTAGACTTAAGCCATGAAGACCCAAATTATGGAAAGATCCGTTATCAGGAAAACCCCAGGTCCCGAGCATTCTGGATAACAGGTCCCATACCTGTATAACAAAATAGTTGGCCAGAATATGTTCTCAGCAGGGCCGGAACTAAAGATAGGCAGAAGAGGCACGTGCCTAGGGTGCAAGGTTGGAGTGGTTCCAGGCATGGTACCTCTTCTGCCGACTTCCCCTAGTTCAGACCCTTGTGGTCCCACCTGCAGCAGCAATTCCGGTATTCTGGCCACAGGCTTTCCTCTGCGCAAGCACACGTATGCATCTTTGGTGCGTGCCCTGGTCCTCACATGCGCACATGCTTGTTTGTGTGCGTGTGTGAGGAGGGGGTGACATAGACTTGGCCTGGCACTGGTTCTCAGAGTGGACCTCTTGTGGTCAAAGTTTGCAGGCTTTAGAACTGATAATAACTGAATAAACAAGCATAAATACTTATAGGGTTTAATGTCTCTCTTTCCATTTTTCTGGTCTGGTCTAATGCCAGGGAATCATTACAATCCAAAGAGTGTCATGGGACTTTCTGCTCCTTTGGTCCTTTGTCCACCCAGTATTACTGTCTTCTCCAGACCTTACTCACATCTTCCCCATGACTCTTCTCCTTTTTTTATACTGCCTTCTTCCCATAAGCCTTGCTCTTCTATCTTTATTTTGTTCTCTTTCCTTTTAAATTCTGTTCCTCTGTATTATGTATGTTTTCACCTTGTCCCAGTCTTCTGCAGGTTGGTCACTGCTTCTAGGAATTGTTGTGCCCAAACTGTAAAGAGAATGGGGCTATAAGTAGCTAAATTTGTGTATTTAGGTATTTAGAAACAAAGTGCAGTAAGTTGGCAGTAAGATCAGCTGGTAAAGCCATCTGAGGACATCTTGTGAAGAAGTTGACTTTGATTTAATGTGCATCTGGTCTCAGTTACATTTGTGATGCAAAGCGCTCAAGGTTCCTCGACAAACTTGACTTTGCCCTTTCCAGCTGGGTCAAATTCATGTGTATGAGCAAAACTTGATTCTAGCCCCAGTAGCTACAACTGTGGAACTAATAAGAAATATGTTGACAAGCTGAGAAAATGCCTCTTCCTGATTAGTCTTCCTCTGCCTCAAGGCACACTGTAATGGGTTAATGTTGGGCACGAGCTATTGTGTGTTATGTATGGGAGTAATGGGCATTCTCTGGCTCAAAGCCAATTTATATCTTGCAGTCTCTCCATTCTCCCCCACTCATTTGGTGCCACAGCAGGTTTAATCATGTGCCAGCATTTTCATACAGTCACAGCCGTTTCCAACCGTATAATTACTGCAGAATGTGGAGGCACTAATGAAAGTGTTATTAAACATCTTGTTATTTTAGCAATTTAACTAAAATCAACCCTTTCCCATCATCAGGGATCACGTTCAACCCTCCTCCGCCTCCCGCAGGCCCGGCCCAAAACCATTTCACAGGCTGAGTGGCTCCAGGACTGGGGAATTTGCCGCACAGTAAAGGAATATTTGTCAGTGCCATTTTCAAGGAATATTTGTCATTTGCTGATCCGTTTCCTAACTAAAACCCACATGACTAATGGCACTTTGCAGTTCCATACAGTATTGATTTCATCTATATAACGTGTTAATATCACCCCTAACCGCCCAACGATGTGCTGAGCTCAACTCAACTGAGAAAGTGAAATATTACCAAGTACTGAGAACTTTATCTAGAATGTTCTCTACATTTATAAAATTAATTCCGTGTGCATGAATCACGTTTAGCCCAGTATAATCCAGTATACTGTATATCTGGCTCTTCTACCTCCTTTATCTTCCTGGGCCCCACAACCTTGGGGATATTGATATTGTACATCAGTCAGGAACCCAAATATCCCCTCTGTACTCCTGGCCCCGAACCCTGGGGATAATGATCTGGAGCAGGGCTGTCCAACTGGCGCCCCCCCCTCTTATATGGCCCTCCACATCAAAGTCTACCTGTTGTGTTTTTACCATATGTAAGATTTAAAAAGTATCACTACAGAGATTAACTGGCCCCTGCATTGTTTAAACAAATTCAGACTAATCCTCTGTATTGTTCACACTTGTGACACCTCTATTGTTCCCATCCTAAAGGCCTGTAGTGTTCACACCTGAGACCCAGACTGAAACTGCCCACATTTTTCACCTGTTCACACCTTATTCAAAATGCTAATAGGGCACCAGCACTGTCACTGTATGTAGTACATATTAGACAGGTCCTGATTCCTGTCTCCTGCTCTGTTCTGTCTGCCCTATGCTCCCTGTGTGTCTCATACTCTGTCTGCCCTATGCTCCCTGTGTGTGTCATACTTTGGTATTTGTTCTGGGGGTTTGTTAGCATTTGAAAATTATTGTTAGTGGCCCCTAAGGTGTTTAATCATATGCTGGGGTACTGTATTATACACAGGGGAGGAAGAGGCATATGGATTTAAGGGTATGTCTTAATATGACAACTTTTCACATATGAGTGACATCCTTGCCAGTGCCGGGCCAAGGTAATTTGGTACCCTAGGCAAGAGCTTCACTCAGTGCCCCCCTATCCTGCATTACCATTCCTTACCATGGTGGGTTTTAAATAAAGAGAGCAAGAAAGTGTACAACACTTTTTCATTTATATTACTGCCCCTGTAGCTGTACCAGCAAGCTCAGCAGCCATCCATCATACAGCCCTCTTGCAGCCATCATATTGCCCCCAATCTTTACCGGTGCCAGCAGCAGCCAAAAATAAATCTGATCACATCATATTGTCCCTAAGTTTTTATGCAGCAACAGCAAACATATGGGCCCCAAATCTGTACGTGGCTGTGCCAGCAGGAAGCTTCACACTTTACAGTAATAGAAAGAAAGTCTTCAGTTCAGTGCAACTGTGCAAGTCTGAGAGCAGCGAGAGCCACCACCAAGCAGCCCCCCAGCTCTCTGCCTCTCTCTGTCACCCGACACATCAGTGACGTTATTAACATACGCACGTGCGCTGCACGGCACAGAAGGAGCTATTACTGGCCGGGAAGAGGGAGAAGGTGAAGGAGATGGATTCCACCGAACTGGGTGACCATGATTACTGAAACAAATTATTAAATAAACGCTTGAAAAATTAAAAAACAAAAAAGAATCCCCTTAAAAGTATGCCCCTCAATGATGGCTTCCTCGACTGCCGCCTACTCTACCTACCCCTAGTTCTGGCCCTGATCCCTGCAGAGCACCAACCATTTGGTTTTTTGGTGTGCTATTAATGTGAACATGGTCTTGCGGTAACATGGGTGTGGTTTAAAGTGGGTGTGGTCTAACACTGGCTTCCGTTATCGGCCCTCCACCATGTAGATTAGAAAAATTCTGGCCCCCGGTACCATAGAAATTGGACAGAGCACTGAACTGGAGTGTCAGAATGGGGTGTCTGGGGTCCACAGGGACTGACACATCAGGGGCCCCCTATCACGCCCCCCCGCTTTACATTGCATTGCCCCAGGGTCAGGCGCCCAAAGTCCAGACAAGGAGCAGGCCTGAGTTGGCGAGGGCCCACGAAGTCAGGCCCATCAGGTTTTTTTCCCAGTGTCCTGCTGGTCCAGTCCTACCCTAATGATCTGTATCTCACATATATATATATATATATATATATATATATATATATATATATATATATATATATATATATATTGATATTGATATTCTATATTAGTCAGGAACCCCACTGGTTCCTCTGTACTCCTGGGCCCCAAAATCTTCTGTTATACAGGGGGGTTGGCAGTGAATGGGGGGATTATCTGTCGGCTCAGAACAGATGCCGTCTCTTGGGCTGCATTGGGATAATGTCACTCTCTTTATTATAAAACGAAATCTTTAATGAAAGCACCAATTACCCACCTGCTGCAGATATTACATTTAATGCCACATTTATGAGTTCTATATAATTGGAACAAAGAGAAGATAAATCAGTTACTAATCTTTCATGGTCACATGTCTAGAAAAGCAGCCGAATTGCGCAATAAGAAATATCACAGGTTTTATGTGTCGGGAGAAGCAGTGAAGGGAACAGAAAGGGACAGAAAGACACTGATTTCAGTAGCAAAGTCATCTGCACATAACCATGACCTAGTGAGAACGAGGATATTGGAAAGTTGCTATAAATAACATTTTCTTTCATTCTGCATTTTTGGGGGTAGTTGCCCTTTAAAATGCAAATGCAAGCATGTTAACTAGACAGTGGTTGCCATTCTATAGATTTTTGGGTGTTGGAGATAGAAGGAAAGACCATTAATCAGGGGCATTTCGCCAATGAGGCAAGTTGAGGCTGTTGCCTCAGGCGGCAGCGCCCCACTAGCTACCAGGGGCAGCAAAAATGTCACTCCTCGTACTTTAAGAGCTGAATTTCTGGTTTTCAAACCGGTAATTCGGCTCTTCTAGCGCAGAGAGCGTAGTTCGATTAACTACTCAGCAGTTTTTTTGCCTTTAAAGAATAGGAGGCTTCTCCCTGTAAGGGTGTTAGAGTGCAGGAGAGCTTAGATTGAGTGCGCCTCCATCCCAATTCCCTAATGGCTCTGGGACAGAAGTAGAGGAGAAGTAGAGAAGAGGAGCAGCAGCCTGATCAACAGTCCAAATATATATCCCAATACCAATTCTGAGATTCGAATTTGATATAAATGATTTTTATCTGCTTGATCCTTTATATCACAGCAGTTAAGAATCCGCTCACCGTTGGTAATACTTGGCCCGGGTGCACCTGCCCCGAGCCCTGCGTTTATTACACAATCCTTCCCACGTTCTTTCCAACAGTTTTGCATTCACGAGTAAATATATAAACGGATCAGCTTACCCTCTCCACGGGGTGACCCGGGTGCAGCCGCTCCGAGTCTGTCGCTAAGGGAGACGTTTCCAACTATTCACATCCAAGTCGGTGCAGCGCACTCCAAGGTCAAAAAGGATCGCTCAAATGGGTTGTTGATTAAAAATTCATCCTTTATTGGTTACATCAGTT
This sequence comes from Xenopus laevis, assembly GCF_017654675.1. NCBI lineage: Eukaryota > Metazoa > Chordata > Amphibia > Anura > Pipidae > Xenopus > Xenopus laevis. Next base: position 22,988,132 of record NC_054379.1, on the reverse strand, counting down.
AAAAGAAGAAATGCCAATACATGGTCTGACGCGTTTCGTAACTATGTACTTCATCTCTGATGAAGTACATAGTTACGAAACGCGTCAGACCATGTATTGGCATTTCTTCTTTTAACTGATGTAACCAATAAAGGATGAATTTTTAATCAACAACCCATTTGAGCGATCCTTTTTGACCTTGGAGTGCGCTGCACCGACTTGGATGTGAGCAGCAGCCTGATCCCCCAGATTAATTCCAATAGCTTTAAAGGAACAGTTCAGTGTAAAGATAAAAACTGGGTAAATAGGCTGTGCAAAATAAAAAACGATTCTAATAAAGTTAGTTAGGCAAAAATGTAATGTATAAAGGCTGGAGTGACTGGAAGTGTAACGTCAGTCAGAACACTACTTCCTGCTTTCAGCTCTCTTGGTTTACACTGACTGGTTACCCTGGTTACCAGGCAGTAACCAATCAGAGACTTGAGGGGGGGACACATGGGTCATATCTGTTGCTTTTGAATCGGAGCTGAATGCTGAGGATCAATTACAAACTCACACAACAATTATGTCCCATATGGCCCCCCCTTCAAGTCGCTGACTAACTCAGAGTTTAAGCTGACCATAGACGCAAAGATCCGATCGTACGAATCAATGTACGATCGGACTTTCCCATCTCCCAACCCGTCACTAACCATTCAGCTAAAAGTCTTACCATTCCAACCAAATAAAGTAGTTAAAGAACAGATCAGCCGATGTTCTGCCCCTGACAGCAATGGTACGATAGACAAAGCTAGTGACAGTCTCCCACTGAAAATCGTATGATCGGCAATACACACAGAGATATTACCCGCAGTGACAGAAATTTTCTAACTTGTCCGATCGACCAAAGGACCGATCTCCGCCAGACGAAAAATGTCGGGACTCTCCACGCACGGCTGAAAATCGTAAAAATCCACGATTCCTACGATCGGATCGTTGCATCTATGGCCAGCTTTAGAGAGTTGAAGCAGGAAGTAGTGTTCTGGCTATTATGTTAGACATCCAGACACTCCAGCCTTTATACATAAAACTTTTGGCTAACTAACTATATTAGAAACATTTTTTATTTTGCACAGCCTATCTATTTACACAATATTTATTTTCACACTGAACTGTTCCTTTAACCTTTAAAGAGTGGGGCATCCCAAAAAAGTTAGCATTTGCTATGTGAGCAGGGCTTGAGGGTTTACTCTTGGAGGGTTAAGGGTGTGGCCACAAATGTCCCAAATATCTATGAAGGATTGTTGGGCAACAGAAAACCCAACACAAGGAGAAAAGGAAATTAGATAAAATGGAATTAACGCTCCCAAGTGCTGATGTCACAACGAATTTTTCTCTATAACGAGTTCAATCAGAAAACCAAACATGAAAGAGCGGAATTGTAATGGGCGCATGGTTAATGGTGGCAGCCAATCACCCAGTCACCTTGTCACTTTATAAGTCGTATTTAAACTTCCAATTGGCAACGAGTCGTTATTTCAGCTGCGGCTTTGAGATAACGGAGATTGTAAATAGACCCATCGACGAGTAGCTTGCGTCCTCATTTACATACGTTTGTCTTTTCTCATCTCCAGCTCTGTGTAGAAAAGCTCAATTATTCTCACAATCTTCTGCCTTTAGAGTGAAATTGTCCCATTTCTCCGTTATTTCCATTGTGTCCGGATAATCAAGTAACAGCGGGATAAAACTGTTTAGGTCACCTGACCTGTCCAGCCCTGAGCCCACTCACAAGCTATTTCTGTGTTCCTCTGCTAAAAGGCTTTTGATTGACATGGCCGGGCTCTGAGGCCTAAGCAGAGACTTTATAGCGCATGTAAAAATGAAAATATGAGAGCGCAGTCATGGAATTAGCTTTACGGCCGCCATTTATTAGTCAGAGAGAGAAAGTCTCCAGATCCTGGAGGGTTTAATGGAGCCAATTTATCAGTTGTGGAATCTCAGGCACTCGGACAAATCAGTTTAATGGGGCCGGATTGTATATCGTTATTACACGTTTGTACTACAATGGCAGTAAAAGTTCAACGCCGCGTTTCTGCTCTCCCACATCCACTTCACGGGTATCAGAGGGACAATAACGATGCAGTTTCCTCACATATGAAAATAGACAAGTCTCAGACACGTTTGTAAATTTTCCCACCCAATGAAAAGCTTGGATATTTCGCCTTGTATCACTCGTTGCACAATAAAGCTCAATAGACAAAGAAGTGTAGGGACCCTGTTGGACCCTGCAGTGCTGCCCCCTCACCTGACAGGCAGCAGTTTTCATTCCTACAGGGCGTAATATAGGGTGTTATGATGGGGTCAGTAAGGACAAATAAACCTTCCAACTGTTGAAGCCACAGGTTCTTCTGTGCTGATCTACAGGCAAATAGAAGAGTTAACACTTGTAATCACATTGTCTCCTAGGCTGCGACGTTCCTGCTTGAGCGCAAGCTTTGTTATAATATGATTTGTCATGTTTATCTTAATAGTTTTGTTTTGGGCCTAGGGAAATTACATCTGTAGCAATTATGTTAATGAGGAGCCTTCAGGGATCCGAATCCTGACCTGCAATCTGAGAGGCATTTTGTGCAAGGCTGACACTCTCCTGTCACATGGAGAGGAGCCAAGGATATGTCAGTGCGGCTATTAGCACCTTGATTCAGGGCAAACAGCCTGATAGCACGGAGTCTTTAGCAAGAAATACTGCTGGGGAAGGGGGAAATAGGGATTCAACTAATGGGTGACAGCCCTGAGTTCTGCGGGGAAGCAGCTATAGGTACGAAGAGGCAGGGTCATTAGATTGTGATAATGGAGCAAGTTACTGTCACTGTAGTTACTGTAGGACAAGACAAGATAGTCACAGCAGGAAAATATGGAGACAGTAAGACAAGATGGAGACAGTTGGACAAGACGTCACAGCAGGAAAAGATGGAGACAGTAGGGCAAGATGGAGACAGTAGGAAACATGGAGGCAGTAGGAAAAGATGAAGACAGCAGGACAAGATAGTCACAGCAGGACAAGATGAAGACAGTAGGACAAGATGGAGACAGTAGGACAAAATAGTCACAGCAGGACAAGATGGAGACAGTAGGAAAGATGGAGACAGTAGGGCAAAATGGAGACAGTGGGAAAGATGACAATAGGTCAAGAAAGAGACAGTAGGACAAGATGGAGACAAGGGGGTAGGATGGAGACAGTAGGACAAGATGAAGACAGTAGGACAAGGTGGAGACAGTAGGATAAGATGGAGACAGTAGGACAAGATGGAGACAGTAATGCAATATGGTGAAAGTAGGGGAGGATAGACAAAATAGGACAAGATGAAGAAAGTAGGACAAGATTGAGACAATAAGACAAGATATATAGGGCAAGCTGGTGACAGTAGGGCAATATAAAGACAGTAGGACATGATGAAGCAGGTCAAGGTGAACACAGAGTTGTAAAGTGTAACAATAGGGTAAAATGGTGTCTGTATGTAAAGAGGTAAATACAGAATTACTAGATCTATGTAGTTAAGGTAATGTCACATATCACAAATGAAACATCACAAGTCAGCATTCAGACAGAAGTGGCCAGACCTACGGGGAGGTTAGTACTGTCAGGGCTAGCTAGAGGATAGCAGTGGCAAGTAAGTTCATTCTAGGAGTGAGGCTAAGGAGGATTGACTGAGTGGGGGATAGAGCCACTTAAGGCGATAGTGTGCCAGTGTCAGTGATCTGAGTGTAGATGTAGGTTTAGTTGGAGGAGACCTACAGTGGAAGCTTTGGCACTTTACATGTGGTAGAGAGAAGGGGAAGTTGGACCTCCCTAAAAGAGCTAATGGACTCTGTGTTCATTCTCGAGGGACAGGGGCCCTGGAGGCTTTGGTGAAATACACTCCATTTGTGTGTGTCTGAGAAACGTACAGAGAGAAAGAAGGCGAAGTGTTGTACAAGTATCATCCTCTGTTGGCAACCAAAGCCCCAGTCATAAGTCCGTTTCCCTGCAGGAGGTTGTTCATCAATAAAGTGTGTTTGAGTTCATCTCACTCATGTGAAGATTTCTACTTCTGTCAGCAAATGCCCTACATGTGTATCTTACAGTAATGTGTGCCCACCAGCCAAGGCTGGTCCCATTACACGTAGGGCAAAATGGAGACAATAATGCAAAAGTGCAGAATTCCATCTATCAGCTTCTGGAACCAGAGCAACATTGCACCTTATACTGAAGTGACACAGAGAAAGCTGTACCTAACAGGTAAGTACCAGGATCCCTTTATACAGAGTGTTCTCATGCACCAGATTTCATGCTGGTAAATTCTGAATCCAGGACTGATGCTTCCAGCCTGTTGTAACCCAAAAATATGTTAAAGCATGCTGGGATTTGTAGTTCAGCAGCAACTGATTAAAGTGTTTAGATCCCCCAGCTGAAGTGTTTAGATCCCCCAGAACGCAGCGCGCTCATTGCCTCTAATTAAAAATCTCAGGAGTGGGATACAAATGGAGCTTACAGCTTACGAGTGGGAGTTTAAATCGGCGCCTTTATGAAATATATTCATTTTGTTTTCCTTCTCGTGCCGTTTAACCTTGTGAAATCTTCCCAGGGCCGAAATGAGTTTGTGATTTATGCGTCGCACCTTTATGTGTTTATTTGGTCTCGCCGGCAGCCGCCCCCTACCCACAGCGTGCAGGATATTGAGCTCTTTATCAGGCTCCCAGACTGCGCATTAGTGACATCCAAACCGGTGATTTTCTCCCTTCCTGGTGAAATATTATTATGGGAAGGTTGCGCCTGGCGTGGGCCGGAGTAACATACAGATAAAATCAAGATAAAGGGGTATTTAATGACACAAGTAAATTTCTGTGCATCGCAGTTTATTGAACTGCGGCAGGAAGAGGCGCCGGATTGTTGGGCTCAGGAACACAAAGTAAAGTGAATGCAGCCGTCTGTCTTTTTTGTTCTAGAATCTCCGCCGCAGCAATTTGTTAGAACAATGGGGCCTTGTCACATCACCTGATACAAAGATACGGTGAAAAGTCTCCAAAGACGGGCAAAAGTTATTACGGATGGGATAAAACAGATCGGAGCTACAGGGAGAGGAATGGAACAAAGTGGAGCTGCCAGAGGGAAATTTGCCTCGGGTGGCATTTTACCATAGAAATCCTGTCCTCCTCCACCTGCTCTGAGTTTACTTTTCCTTTAAATGTATTTGTCCTTGATGTACCATAGAATTTCTGCAGTGGCAGTTTGTATTGCTCAGCAGCCAAGTCTCCTGTTGAGTCAGTGTATTGGGTGGTATAATAGGGGTTAATATGTAGAGCTGCGTGTAACACTGAATGGCAACATACAGTCCATGCAAGTCGTTATGTTATGGGAGCCGAGGATGAGTAGAGTATAACAGTGCTTTATTAGGAGGTTCATCCCTTGATTAGACATAGAGTGACCCTCTCAAGTTACCCTTTAACCCTGTATCTATTCCCTCCCGGTGCTTCTCTTACATAAACCATTTTACAGAAAGAAAGACAAAGAAAAAGATTACATTTTAGTAAAGTTTTATTTTAAAAATAAACTTTAAAATCTTTATCAGATCCAAGACAGTTTTAGAAATCTCCTTCCAAGCATTGGCAGATGAACTGTTGGAAAAGCTGCTTTAATTCCGTCTCCTCTTCTGCCGTTATTCTTTCACTGCTCTTTGGTTTCTCTGAGCCTTGGTGATCATGAGTCTCAGAGTGGCGCTGTTTTTTCTTTTTCTTAGCGCCTCCAAATTCTTTTTCCTCCTCCATGTTATCATGGGTTAGAGCAGGACGTTGTGGCCCTTCCTTCTCTCTCTCAGAAGGGGCCTCATCTTTTTCCTTTTCTGCCTTCTTTCTGCTGGACCAGTGTCCATAACAGAATTCCAATAGAAAGGCAAAGATTTCTGGTAACAAGAAGCCCTACATAAAAGGAGAAAAAAAGTCTCAGTACAAAGAACTTTTTTTAACCTAATGGGAATATTTCCCACAGAGGCTTCCTATGGAATCGAACTTTATTCCCTTTATAATATTCATATATATTATTAAGAAAACAACTCACTAGCAGTGAAAGTAGAGTGGGAAAGTCTGATTCCAGAGTAACTCACTGATTCCCAGTCTGATTTAGATAATGAGCTCATTATTCTAATGACTTACCAAAATGATTCCTTTCACGCTAGTGCCATTCTCAGTATCGCTGATGAGGGTCTCAATATAAGGCACAATTAGCTGGAATTCCTACAACAGAAGAACATCAGTTAGTCAGACATTTGGACCCTCAATCACTGACATATCAGTACATTAGGGATTGGTCAGACAATTAAAGTTATTCCAATCATTTTATGTCAGACCCACTATGTATTAGGGATGCACCGAATCCACTATTTTGGATTCGGCCGAACCTCCGAATCCTTCGCGAAAGATTCGGCTGAATACAGAACTGAATCCGAATTTGCATATATGGGAAGGGGAAAACATTTTTTACTTCCTTATTAAGTGACAAAAAGTCACACGATTTCCCTCCCCCCTAATTTGCATATGCAAATTCAGATTCCATTTGGCTGGGCAGAAGAATTTGGGCAAATCCAAATCCTGCTGAAAAAGGCCAAATCCTGGCCGAATCCCAAACCAAATCCTGGATTCGGTCCATCCCTAGTATGTATATAATATTCTCATCTTACCTGAATGATGGCGCTACTCAGCTCTGGCTCTCGGTTAGTGAGCTGACCCTCTATAGGTGGAATTGGACAACGCAAGCCCTGCAATAGGAGAGGATCAGTTATTCACACAGCGGAACAATAGATACAATATCAGTACATCCCATAATAACATGTTCCCTTCCTACTCCCTGTATAGAGCATTGGTAACACATAAATCAATACTGACTTACATCACATCTTATGTCTGTAGGAAGCAGCAGAGGGACTGGTCTGATCTCTTCCTGTACAAACAGGGTATTGCCGCACTCTACATCCTCTACATAACCGGCCTTTTCAACAGACACTGGGCAAACTGGCAAACTGAGCTTGATGTAGTTGAATCCTTCAGTCACATAATTCAATGTCTCAATATGTTCTTTGATATCTCTTTCCTGTAAGAGAAAAGTACATGGATCAGATGTTTGGGACATGGTGCTGTACATTGTATAGAAACTTCTCAACAAACCCATAAGTCACTGGTACAATAATAAATAACACTAATAATAGAATGGCAGAATGACTCAGATACAATTCCCATTAATATGAACAGAACTTACTCGTAAAAATCCAGTGAAAATGAACAGGGTGATGATTAGTGACCTCATGGTGGCATTCAGTCACTAATCTGACAATCCCAACTGTAAACAGCCCTTATACCAGCTTGTGTCAGGGGCACCATTATGAGGTCATCACTAACAATCATGGTGACCATTGTGATGTCGCCACTAACAATCATGTGACATCAACTGCTACAGGCCAAGTCAGCTTTCTGTTAGGGCAAATATAGAATGACTGTTAAGGAGACAATATAAGAGCACCTTACAGTAATAAAACTTTATACATAAATTCTACTTCATAAATTCATATTGTTTTATTGAAAATCGCGATTTATTTAGATTACATTCAACAGCTAATCTTAAATTGACTCAACCTTAGTTTTACTTATAGCCTGTTAATAATATTTAATAACAGGTTTTGGGTTGGACATAGTTACATATATTACTTTAAATTCCAAAAGGACAAAAGTCTGTCAAGTTCAACCCCTCCAATTTATCCCGAGCATATGTGTGTACACAGGGCCGGGCCAAGGGGTAGGCAGGGTAGGCAACTGCCTAGGGCGTAGTTACTGGGGTGGCGCACTTCACTTACTTTTTAGTTCACTTGGCTTGTTGCCCTTTATTAAAACACATCATAATTTATGGAATTCGCATGCCCCAACCCCCTCTGGGCTTTGTTTTAGCCTGGTAAATGCCTGGAGCTGACTTGGTGCCTTCCAATGCTTCTAATGCCTTGGTTTTAAAACAGTTAGCACCTCCCTTTGTCCAATAGGTGTTTAGAAAATCGTTCCCTGGCGCTGTCCACCAATCACCTCCAAGCATTGCCATGTGGGCGTGAGACAGGAAAATGTTGCATATTTGGCAGCCTGTGCTGGAGCCACGGAGCAGGAAAGCAGATGATTTTGTGCAGACTGCAGTTGGAGGCTGAGAATGAGTAAAGTCATGTCACATGTTGAATAAAACACACTTTCAGTTGAATAGAGAGCACCTGCTTTTTTGGTTGCAACTTGCTTGCCAAAAGTAAGAAGAGCTTGTGACCACTGCAAAGCGTGACCCCCGCCCTATCCTTAGCTTCCCAGAGAATATATATTCACCTTTTGCTTTAAAGGGCTCCTGCTCCCAAAAAATAACATTTTGCCTAATGCTTTAGCTTCTGATAAATTGGTACAATAGTCAGAAACACCGATGTAGCATTTTCGGCTTAAATGATATTTACAGAAAACTTTAAAACAAATGGATGTATATCTGACCCATGCATATAATTACATATTCTCTCTTTAGGAAAACCTGTATTTTTGGGTGTACATTTACTTTAAACATGCAAAAGAGTGTGAGCCAAATTGCAAAGGCAAGACCTGCTCGATGTCTGGCAGTGGCAATTTCTGCTCCTTCAAACACTGATGCTGAAGGTTCCCAGTTTTTAATTATTTGCTTTCTCCTTCTGACTCTTTCCAGTTTTCAAATGGGGTAAATGACCCCATCTAACAACAAATGCTCTGTAAGGCTACACATTTATTATTGCTATTGCTTTTTATTACTCCTCTTTCTTTTCAGGCCTCTCCTATTCATATTCCAGTCTCTTATTTAAATCAATGCATGGTTGCTAGGGTAATTTGGACCGTAGCAACCAGATTGCTGAAATTGTAAACTGGAGAGCTGTTGACTAAAAAGCTAAATGACTCAAAAACCACAAGTAATAAACGATTAAAACTGGTTGAAAATTGTCTCAGAATATCACTCTCTACAGCATAACAAAAGTTAATTTAAAAGTGAACAACCCCTTTAATCGTTATGCATCACTTCTATATTATTGGATCACTTTTGTGTACCTCATTTTTTAAACGGGTTTAACCCATAGTAGCCATTCAGCAGTTATTTGCTTTAATCAATTTAGAACAGGCAGAATAAAGATATTATTGACTGGCTAGCAACCAGGCAAAGGACAGACGGATGGATAAATAGAATAAGCCTGAATAGAAAGATGAATAATAAAGAAATAACAAGAACAGTAAAACTGTTGCTTTAGAAACGAATAGATTTTGATTGCTGGGGTTTGTGACCAACAATAAACAGCAATTTATTCTGCAAGTTGTAAAGTTGATGAAAATATTTAAAAAAATATTTAAAAAACTATAGTTGAAAAACTGAAGAACAGTCTATACTTAAAGGAGTGCTTCAGCATTAAGTTAACTTTTCATATGTTACAGAATGGCTAATTCTAAGCAACTGTTCAATTGGCCTACATTTTTCTTTTTTTTAATGTTTTTGAATTGTTTGCTTTTTTCTTCTGAGTACAGATTTGGGGGCAATATTTATGGCTGGCACAGGTACAGATTTGGGGCAATATTTATATAAATTAAAAGTTTCATTAATGTGTTGTAAGGTTTTTTATTAAAAAAACTGTAATGGTAAGGTGGGAAATGGGAATACAGGATGGGAGGTAGCGCTAATTGAAGCCTTGTCTAGGGTGCCAAACTGCCTTGGCCCGGCCCTGTGTGTACAGATATATATATATATATATACAACTTTATAAATACTGATGCACACTGGATGTCCACAGAAATGTTGCTACCTATGTCGGATCACAGATAAGGAGATTATTTAATGCAATTTAATAAAGTGCAACAGATGGAGGGAGGGACAGCAGCTGGGCCTGGGGGGCAAGAAAGATAAATTCGGTCCTTGCGCTGGCCAGAACGTTCTCTAGGAATCGTGGAGAAGACCTTGGCCAAAAGAGGAAGGTCTCACCAATGTGTCTTGATAAATAGAACAGTTAAAATGTTTCAGCTGTGGCCCTCCAGCTGTTATAGAACTATAATTACCAGAATCCACCTCAGTTGGAGGCTGAAGATGCCTAAATTCCAAATTTTATTTATTCTTATGCCTTCTTTTCTTATTTAGTTTCAGTTTTTTTCTGGACTTTGCTTCTATTAATTTTTCCCCTTCCCCAATCACCCCCCATTTTCCTCACATTTCTCAGTCCCTTATGACCCCCTTCACCTCTTTTTCTGCTCCTTGTTCCTACTTATCTTTGTCACGGTCGGCACCCAACACCAGAACAAATGCCAAGCACCCTGGTCTCTGCTCGTGCTTCACCGGTAGTGTGACCACCTTTGGCCTCAGGAGGAGCCCTCAGCTACTTGGATGCCACCAGAACTTAAGCAAGAGGTGCAAGGCTAGAAGTTCTGGATAAACAGAGGGGCATGACTGTTTAGCGAGAGTCTTTAGGTCCAAGGTCGCGGTACAAAACGTTAGGCAATAGAGTAGTCAGATCAGGCCGGGTCGGGGCAGGCAAATAGTAAACGTAGTCAGGCAGGCAAGGGTCAAACCAGGAAGTCAATCAGAAGGGTTAAGCAGAAGGGGTAGTCGGTATTCAAGCAGGGGTCAGGATCCAGAGGTCACAATAGTGAAAAGCCAGGCAGGGGGTCACAACAGGAATCAAACAGGTTCAAAACATAATAGCAAAAGCTCAGATAGCACTAGGAACAAACTCCTATAACGGGCAATGTGGGTAGTGTACTGTGGCTTTAAATACATTTGAATTTCGCGCCAATGCACGCTGACGTAATGACACCAGCGTGAATGTGCCTGTAAATTACACAGAGGCGCACCGTGCGCGCCCTAGGCAGACAGTGCGGAAGAGGACGTGGCAGAGGAGGGAGCTCGTGGCTGTCGTCCCCGCCGAGGGGACGGCAGGCGTCCCTGTCGCCCCCCACTAGACCATCAGGGCAAGTACGTTTTATTACAATCTTCTTCTCTCTTCTGCATATTTTGCTTTCTCTCTATGTGTCATGGTGGCCTTAGCTTTTTTCTGAATAGAGCTCAGCTGAGTAGGGATATTGATTGTGATTGGGAGGTGAACTTCAACCTTAAATCTCCTATTTAGTGCCATGTGAGTGTAGCAACACAACTGTTGGGAAGGGACACTGATGGTAGGAATTTGGATGAAAGGGTCTAAAAGAGAGACAGGCCAAGGAAAGGAATCATCTGATTGGCTTGTTTTGATTTCTGGCGTAAGACAGTTAGAATGCTGAAAGCAACTACTACTGGTCTGTGCTGCTTAAAGGAGAACTTAGCCAAGGCCCGGATTGGTGGAAAGGCCACAAAGGCCCGGGCCTAGGGCGGCAGAATTTTAGGGGGGCGGCATGCCCAGCCACACTCGCATTGGTTAGGAAGCGATGGGGATTCGCAGGAGATACAATAATTTCCTGTGCACCAGTCCTTAGTACTCTGAACCCGATCCTGAAAATTATCGCAAGTTTACAAAGGAATGGAAGTGGAGCTGCCTGAGGGTAGGGTTGCTACCAGGCCAGTATTTTACCGGCCTAGCCGGTGGCATTTTACAGTAGAAATCCTGTCATCCTCCACCTGTTCTGAGTTTACTTTCCCTTTAAATGTATTTACCCTTGTTGTACCATAAAATCTCTGCAGTGGCAGTTTGTATTGCTCAGTAGTCAAGTCTCCTGTTGAGTCAGTGTATTGGGTGGTATAATAGGGGTTAATATGTTGAGCTGCGTGCAACACTGAATGGCAACATACAGTCCAGGCAAGTCGTTATGTACCCGAGGATGAGTAGAATATAACAGTGCTTTATTAGCAGGCTCATGCAGCCATTACACAGCAGTAAGCAACTCTTAACACCACAAGCTGTATAGAAAGTATGCACAGTATAAGTCTTAAACACAGTGACACCTACAGGCCCTTTGTATAAACACCACACAAGTGTAACTGTCATTTCTATTCCACTGTAGAAAGGTTTGTTAGGCCCTGACACTACCTGTGTGATTGTTCCCTTGATTAGACATAGAGTGACCCTCACTGAGTTACCCTTTAACCCTGTATCTGTTCCCTCCCGGTGCTTCTCTTACATAAACCATTTTACAGAAAGAAAGACAAAGAAAAAGATTACATTTTAGTAAAGTTTTATTTTAAAAATACACTTTAATATCTTTATCAGATCCAAGACAGTTTTAGAAATCTCCTTCCAAGCATTGGCAGATGAACTGTTGCAAAAGCTGCTTTAATTCCGTCTCCTCTTCTGCCGTTATTCTTTCACTGCTCTTTGGTTTCTCTGAGCCTTGGTGATCATGAGTCTCAGAGTGGCGCTGTTTTTTCTTTTTCTTAGTGCCTCCAAATTCTTCCTCCATGTTATCATGGGTTAGAGCAGGACGTTGTGGCCCTTCCTTCTCTCTCTCAGAAGGGGCCTCATCTTTTTCTTTTTCTGCCTTCTTTCTGCTGGACCAGTGTCCATAACAGAATTCCAGTAGAAAGGCAAAGATTTCTGGTAACAAGAAGCCCTACATAAAAGGAGAAAAAAGTCTCAGTACAGAGAACATTCTTTAACGTAATGGGAATATTTCCTTTATTTTCCACATAGGCTTCCTATGGAATCGAACTTTATTCCCTTTATAATATTCATACATTATATTAAGAGAATAAATCATTAGCAGTTGATGGGATAGAGTAGGAAAGTCTGATTCCAGAGTAACTCACTGATTCCCAGTCTGATTTAGATAATGAGCTCATTATTCTAATGACTTACCAAAATGATTCCTTTCACACTAGTGCCATTCTCAGTATCGCTGATGAGGGTCTCAATATAAGGCACAATTAGTTGGAACTCCTACAACAGAAGAACATCAGTTAGTCAGACAGTTGGACCCTCAATCTCTGACATATCAGTACATTAGGGATTGGTCAGACAATTAAAGCCATTCCAATCATTTTATGTCAGATCCACTATGTATTAGGGATGCACCGAATCCACTATTTTGGATTCGGCCGAACCTCCGAATCCTTCGCGAAAGATTGGGCTGAATACCGAATCGAATCCGAATCCTAATTTGCATATATGGGAAGGGGAAAACTTTTTTTACTTCCTTGTTATGTGCCAAAAAGTCACACGATTTCCCTCCCCACCCCCTAATTTGCATATGCAAATTCAGATTCAGTTTGGCTGGGCAGAAGAATTTGGGCAAATCCAAATCCTGCTGAAAAAGGCCAAATCCTGGCCGAATCCCAAACCAAATCCTGGATTCGGTGCATCCCTAGTATGTATATAATATTCTCATCTTACCTGAATGATGGCGCTACTCAGCTCTGGCTCTCGGTTAGTGAGCTGACCCTCTATAGGTGGAATTGGACAACGCAAGCCCTGCAATAGGAGAGGATCAGTTAGTCACACAGCGGAACAATAGATACAATATCAGTACATCCCATAATAACATGTTCCCTTCCTACTCCCTGTATAGAGCATTGGTAACACATAAATCAATACTGACTTACATCACATCTTATGTCTGTAGGAATCAGCAGAGGGACTGGTCTGATCTCTTCCTGTACAAACAGGGTATTGCCGCACTCTACATCCTCTACATAACCGGCCTTTTCAACAGACACTGGGCAAACTGGCAAACTGAGCTTGATGTAGTTGAATCCTTCAGTCACATAATCCGATGTCTCAATATGTTCTTTGATATCTCTTTCCTGTAAGAGAAAAGTACATGGATCAGATGTTTGGGACATGGTGCTGTACATTGTATAGAAACCTCTCAGCAAACCCATAAGTCACTGGTACATTAACAGATAACGCTAATAACAGGAACCCATAATGGCTCAGATACAATTCCCATTAATATGAACAGAACTTACTCGTAAAAATCCAGTGAAAATGAACAGGGTGATGATTAGTGACCTCATGGTGGCATTCAGTCACTAATCTGACAATCCCAACTGTAAACAGCCCTTATACCAGCTTGTGTCAGGGGCACCATTATGAGGTCATCACTAACAATCATGGCGACCATTGTGATGTCGCCACTAACAATCATGTGACATCAACTGCTACAGGCCAAGTCAGCTTTCTGTTAGGGCAAATATAGAATGACTGTTAAGGAGACAATATAAGAGCACCTTACAGTAATAAAACTTTATACATAAATTCTACTTCATAAATTCATATTGTTTTATTGAAAATCACGATTTATTTAGATTACATTCAACAGCTAATCTTAAATTGACTCAACCTTAGTTTTACTTATAGCCTGTTAATAATAATTAATAACAGGTTTTGGGTTGGACATAGTTACATATATTACTTTAAATTCCAAAAGGACAAAAGTCTGTCAAGTTCAACCCCTCCAATTTATCCCGAGCATATGTGTGTACACAGGGCCGGGCCAAGGGGTAGGCAGGGTAGGAAACTGCCTAGGGCGTAGTTACTGGGGTGGCGCACTTCACTTACTTTTTAGTTCACTTGGCTTGTTGCCCTTTATTAAAACACATCATAATTTATAGAATTCGCATGCCCCAACCCCCTCTGGGCTTTGTTTTAGCCTGGTAAATGCCTGGAGCTGACTTGGTGCCTTCCAATGCTTCTAATGCCTTGGTTTTAAAACAGTTAGCACCTCCCTTTGTCCAATAGGTGTTTAGAAAATCGTTCCCTGGCGCTGTCCACCAATCACCTCCAAGCATTGCCATGTGGGCGTGAGACAGGAAAATGTTGCATATTGGCAGCCTGTGCTGGAGCCACGGAGCAGGATAGCAGATGATTTTGTGCAGACTGCAGTTGGAGGCTGAGAATGAGTAAAGTCATGTCACATGTTGAATAAAACACACTTTCAGTTGAATAGAGAGCACCTGCTTTTTTGGTTACAACTTGCTTGCCAAAGGTAAGAAGAGCTTGTGACCACTGCAAAGCGTGACCCCCGCCCTATCCTTAGCTTCCCAGAGAATATATATTCACCTTTTGCTTTAAAGGGCTCCTGCTCCCAAAAAATAACATTTTGCCTAATGCTTTAGCTTCTGCTAAATTGGTACAATAGTCAGAAACACCGATGTAGCATTTTCGGCTTAAATGATATTTACAGAAAACTTTAAAACAAATGGATGTATATCTGACCCATGCATATAATTACATATTCTCTCTTTAGGAAAACCTGTATTTTTGGGTTTAAATTTACTTTAAACATGCAAAAGAGTGTGAGCCAAATTGCAAAGGCAAGACCTGCTCGATGTCTGGCAGTGGCAATTTCTGCTCCTTCAAACACTGATGCTAAAGGTTCCCAGTTTTTAATTATTTGCCTTTCTCCTTCTGACTCTTTCCAGTTTTCAAATGGGGTAAATGACCCCATCTAACAACAAATGCTCTGTAAGGCTACACATTTATTATTGCTATTGCTTTTTATTACTCCCCTTTCTTTTCAGGCCTCTCCTATTCATATTCCAGTCTCTTATTTAAATCAATGCATGGTTGCTAGGGTAATTTGGACCTTAGCAACCAGATTGCTGAAATTGTAAACTGGAGAGCTGTTGACTAAAAAGCTAAATGACTCAAAAACCACAAGTAAAAAACGATTAAAACTGGTTGAAAATTGTCTCAGAATATCACTCTCTACAGCATAACAAAAGTTAATTTAAAAGTGAACAACCCCTTTAATCGTTATGCATCACTTCTATATTATTGGATCACTTTTGTGTACCTCATTTTTTAAACGGGTTTAACCCATAGTAGCCATTCAGCAGTTATTTGCTTTAATCAATTTAGAACAGGCAGAATAAAGATATTATTGACTGGCTAGCAACCAGGCAAAGGACAGACGGATGGATAAATAGAATAAGCCTGAATAGAAAGATGAATAATAAAGAAATAACAAGAACAGTAAAACTGTTGCTTTAGAAACGAATAGATTTTGATTGCTGCGGTTTGTGACCAACAAAAAACAGCAATTTATTCTGCAAGTTGTAAAGTTGATGAAAATATTTAAAAAAATATTTAAAAAACTATAGTTGAAAAACTGAAGAACAGTCTATACTTAAAGGAGTGCTTCAGCATTAAGTTAACTTTTCATATGTTACAGAATGGCTAATTCTAAGCAACTGTTCAATTGGCCTACATTTTTCTTTTTTTTAATGTTTTTGAATTGTTTGCTTTTTCTTCTGAGTACAGATTTGGGGGCAATATTTATGGCTGGCACAGGTACAGATTTGGGGCAATATTTATATAAATTAAAAGTTTCATTAATGTGTTGTAAGGTTGTTTATTAAAAAAACTGTAATGGTAAGGTGGGAAATGGGAATACAGGATGGGAGGTAGCGCTAATTGAAGCCTTGTCTAGGGTGCCAAACTGCCTTGGCCCGGCCCTGTGTGTACATATATATATATATATATATACAACTTTATAAATACTGATGCACACTGGATGTCCACAGAAATGTTGCTACCTATGTCGGATCACAGATAAGGAGATTATTTAATGCAATTTAATAAAGTGCAACAGATGGGGGGAGGGACAGCAGCTGGGCCTGGGGGCAAGAAAGATAAATTCGGTCCTTGCGCTGGCCAGAACGTTCTCTAGGAATCGTGGAGAAGACCTTGGCCAAAAGAGGAAGGTCTCACCAATGTGTCTTGATAAATAGAACAGTTAAAATGTTTCAGCTGTGGCCCTCCAGCTGTTATAGAACTATAATTACCAGAATCCACCTCAGTTGGAGGCTGAAGATGCCTAAATTCCAAATTTTATTTATTCTTATGCCTTCTTTCTTATTTAGTTTCAGTTTTTTTTCTGGACTTTGCTTCTATTAATTTTTCCCCTTCCCCAATCACCCCCCATTTTTCCTCACATTTCTCAGTCCCTTATGACCCCCCTTCACCTCTTTTTCTGCTCCTTGTTCCTACTCATCTTTGTCACGGTCGGCACCCAACACCAGAACGAATGCCAAGCACCCTGGTCTCTGCTCGTGCTTCACCGGTAGTGTGACCACCTTTGGCCTCAGGAGGAGCCCTCAGCTACTTGGATGCCACCAGAACTTAAGCAAGAGGTGCAAGGCTAGAAGTTCTGGATAAACAGAGGGGCATGACTGTTTAGCGAGAGTCTTTAGGTCCAAGGTCGCGGTACAAAACGTTAGGCAATAGAGTAGTCAGATCAGGCCGGGTCGGGGCAGGCAAATAATAAACGTAGTCAGGCAGGCAAGGGTCAAACCAGGAATTCAATCAGAAGGGTTAAGCAGAAGGGGTAGTCGGTATTCAAGCAGGGGTCAGGATCCAGAGGTCACAATAGTGAAAAGCCAGGCATGGGGTCACAACAGGAATCAAACAGGTTCAAAACATAATAGCAAAAGCTCAGATAGCACTAGGAACAAACTCCTATAATGGGCAATGTGGGTAGTGTACTGTGGCTTTAAATACATTTGAATTTCGCGCCAATGCACGCTGACGTAATGACACCAGCGTGAATGTGCCTGTAAATTACACAGAGGCGCACCGCGCGCGCCCTAGGCAGACAGTGTGGAAGAGGACGTGGCAGAGGAGGGAGCTCGTGGCTGTCGTCCCCGCCGAGGGGACGGCAGGCGTCCCTGTCGCCCCCCACTAGACCATCAGGGCAAGTACGTTTTATTACAATCTTCTTCTCTCTTCTGCATATTTTGCTTTCTCTCTATGTGTCATGGTGGCCTTCAGCTTTTTTCTGAATAGAGCTCAGCTGAGTAGGGTTATTGATTGTGATTGGGAGGTGAACTTCAACCTTAAATCTCCTATTTAGTGCCATGTGAGTGCAGCAACTCAACTGTTGGGAAGGGACACTGATGGTAGGAATTTGGATGAAAGGGTCTAAAAGAGAGACAGGCCAAGGAAAGGAATCATCTGATTGGCTTGTTTTGATTTCTGGCGTAAGACAGTTAGAATGCTGAAAGCAACTACTACTGGTCTGTGCTGCTTAAAGGAGAACTTAGCCAAGGCCCGGATTGGTGGAAAGGCCACAAAGGCCCGGGCCTAGGGCGGCAGAATTTTAGGGGGGCGGCATGCCCAGCCACACTCGCATTGGTTAGGAAGCAATGGGGATTCGCAGGAGATACAATAATTTCCTGTGCACCAGTCCTTAGTACTCTGAACCCGATGCTGAAAATTATCGCAAGTTTACAAAGGAATGGAAGTGGAGCTGCCTGAGGGTAGGGTTGCTACCAGGCCAGTATTTTACCAGCCTAGCCGGTGGCATTTTACAGTAGAAATCCTGTCATCCTCCACCTGTTCTGAGTTTACTTTCCCTTTAAATGTATTTACCCTTGTTGTACCATAAAATCTCTGCAGTGGCAGTTTGTATTGCTCAGTAGTCAAGTCTCCTGTTGAGTCAGTGTATTGGGTGGTATAATAGGGGTTAATATGTCGAGCTGCGTGCAACACTGAATGGCAACATACAGTCCAGGCAAGTCGTTATGTACCTGAGGATGAGTAGAATATAACAGTGCTTTATTAGCAGGCTCATGCAGCCATTACACAGCAGTAAGCAACTCTTAACACCACAAGCTGTATAGAAAGTATGCACAGTATAAGTCTTAAACACAGTGACACCTACAGGCCCTTTGTATAAACACCACACAAGTGTAACTGTCATTTCTATTCCACTGTAGAAAGGTTTGTTAGGCCCTGACACTACCTGTGTGATTGTTCCCTTGATTAGATATAGAGTGACCCTCACTGAGTTACCCTTTAACCCTGTATCTGTTCCCTCCCGGTGCTTCTCTTACATAAACCATTTTACAGAAAGAAAGACAAAGAAAAAGATTACATTTTAGTAAAGTTTTATTTTAAAAATACACTTTAATATCTTTATCAGATCCAAGACAGTTTTAGAAATCTCCTTCCAAGCATTGGCAGATGAACTGTTGCAAAAGCTGCTTTAATTCCGTCTCCTCTTCTGCCGTTATTCTTTCACTGCTCTTTGGTTTCTCTGAGCCTTGGTGATCATGAGTCTCAGAGTGGCGCTGTTTTTTCTTTTTCTTTGTGCCTCCAAATTCTTCCTCCATGTTATCATGGGTTAGAGCAGGACGTTGTGGCCCTTCCTTCTCTCTCTCAGAAGGGGCCTCATCTTTTTCTTTTTCTGCCTTCTTTCTGCTGGACCAGTGTCCATAACAGAATTCCAGTAGAAAGGCAAAGATTTCTGGTAACAAGAAGCCCTACATAAAAGGAGAAAAAAGTCTCAGTACAGAGAACATTCTTTAACGTAATGGGAATATTTCCTTTATTTTCCACATAGGCTTCCTATGGAATCGAACTTTATTCCCTTTATAATATTCATATATTATATTAAGAGAACAAATCATTAGCAGTTGATGGGATAGAGTAGGAAAGTCTGATTCCAGAGTAACTCACTGATTCCCAGTCTGATTTAGATAATGAGCTCATTATTCTAATGACTTACCAAAATGATTCCTTTCACACTAGTGCCATTCTCAGTATCGCTGATGAGGGTCTCAATATAAGGCACAATTAGTTGGAACTCCTACAACAGAAGAACATCAGTTAGTCAGACAGTTGGACCCTCAATCTCTGACATATCAGTACATTAGGGATTGGTCAGACAATTAAAGCCATTCCAATCATTTTATGTCAGATCCACTATGTATTAGGGATGCACCGAATCCACTATTTTGGATTCGGCCGAACCTCCGAATCCTTCGCGAAAGATTGGGCTGAATACCGAATCGAATCCGAATCCTAATTTGCATATATGGGAAGGGGAAAACTTTTTTTACTTCCTTGTTATGTGCCAAAAAGTCACACGATTTCCCTCCCCACCCCCTAATTTGCATATGCAAATTCAGATTCAGTTTGGCTGGGCAGAAGAATTTGGGCAAATCCAAATCCTGCTGAAAAAGGCCAAATCCTGGCCGAATCCCAAACCAAATCCTGGATTCGGTGCATCCCTAGTATGTATATAATATTCTCATCTTACCTGAATGATGGCGCTACTCAGCTCTGGCTCTCGGTTAGTGAGCTGACCCTCTATAGGAGGAATTGGACAACGCAAGCCCTGCAATAGGAGAGGATCAGTTAGTCACACAGCTGAACAATAGATACAATATCAGTACATCCCATAATAACATGTTCCCTTCCTACTCCCTGTATAGAGCATTGGTAACACATAAATCAATACTGACTTACATCACATCTTATGTCTGTAGGAATCAGCAGAGGGACTGGTCTGATCTCTTCCTGTACAAACAGGGTATTGCCGCACTCTACATCCTCTACATAACCGGCCTTTTCAACAGACACTGGGCAAACTGGCAAACTGAGCTTGATGTAGTTGAATCCTTCAGTCACATAATTCAATGTCTCAATATGTTCTTTGATATCTCTTTCCTGTAATAGAAAAGTACATGGATCAGATGTTTGGGACATGGTGCTGTACATTGTATAGAAACCTCTCAGCAAACCCATAAGTCACTGGTACATTAACAGATAACGCTAATAACAGGAACCCATAATGGCTCAGATACAATTCCCATTAATATGAACAGAACTTACTCGTAAAAATCCAGTGAAAATGAACAGGGTGATGATTAGTGACCTCATGGTGGCATTCAGTCACTAATCTGACAATCCCAACTGTAAACAGCCCTTATACCAGCTTGTGTCAGGGGCACCATTATGAGGTCATCACTAACAATCATGGCGACCATTGTGATGTCGCCACTAACAATCATGTGACATCAACTGCTACAGGCCAAGTCAGCTTTCTGTGACTGTTAGGGAGACAATATAAGAGCACCTTACAGTAATAAAACTTTATACATAAATTCTACTTCATAAATTCATATTGTTTTATTGAAAATCACAATTTATTTAGATTACATTCAACAGCTAATCTTAAATTGACTCAACCTTAGTTATTCTTATTGCCTGTTAATAATAATTAATAACAGGTTTTGGGTTGGACATAGTTACATATATTACTTTAAATTCCAAAAGGACAAAAGTCTGTCAATTTCAACCCCTCCAATTTATCCCCAGCATATGTGTGTACAGATATATATATATATATACAACTTTATAAATACTGATGCACACTGGACGTCCACACAAATGTTGCTACCTATGTCGGATCACAGATAAGGAGATTATTTAATGCAATTTAATAAAGTGCAACAGATGGGGGGAGGGACAGCAGCTGGGCCTGGGGGGGGCAAGAAAGATAAATTCGGTCCTTGCGCTGGCCAGAACGTTCTCTAGGAATCGTGGAGAAGACATTGGCCAAAAGAGGAAGGTCTCACCAATGTTCCTTGATGTATAGAACAGTTAAAATATTTCAACTGTAGCCCTCCAGCTGTTATAGAACTATAATTACCAGAATCCATCTCAGTTGGAGGCTGAAGATGCCTAAATTCCAAAATTTATTTATTCTCTATGTGTCATGGTGGCTTCAGCTTTTTTCTGAATAGAGCTCAGCTGAGTAGGGATATTGATTGTGATTGGGAGGTGAACTTCAACCTTAAATCTCCTATTTAGTGCCATGTGAGTGCAGCAATACAACTGTTGGGAAGGGACACTGATGAAAGGAATTTGGATGGAAGGGTCTAAAAGAGAGACAGGCCAAGGAAAGGAATCATCTGATTGGCTTGTTTTGATTACTGCCGTAAGACAGTTAGAATGCTGAAAGCAACTACTACTGGTCTGTGCTGCTTAAAGGAGAACTAAGCACAGGCCGGATTTGTGGAAAGGCCACAAAGGCCCGGGCCTAGGGTGGCAGAATTTTAGGGGGGCGGCATGCCCAGCCACACTCGCATTGGTTAGGAAGCGATGGGGATTCGCAGGAGATACAATAGTTTCCTGTGCACCAGTAGGGATGTCGCGGACTGTTCGCCCGCGAACTAATTCGCGCGAACATCGGCTGTTCGCGTCCGCCGAATGTTCGCGAACGTCGCGCGACGTTCGCCAATTTGGGTTCGCCTTAGCTGGCGCTTATTTTTGACCTCTCACCCCAGACCAGCAGATACATGGCAGCCAATCAGGAAGCTCTCCCTCCTGGACCACCCCCACACCCCCTGGACCACTCCCCTTCCATATATAAACTGAAGCCCTGCAGCGTTTTTTCATTCTGCCTGTGTGTGCTTGGAAGAGCTAGTGTAGGGAGAGAGCTGTTTAGTGATTTGAGGGACAGTTGATAGTATCTTTGCTGGCTAGTAATCTACTTGATACTGCTCTGTATTGTAGGGACAGAACTCTGCAGGGATTTGAGGGACATTTTAGGTTAGGTAGCTTTGCTGGCTAGTAATCTACCTTCTACTGCAGTGCTCTGTATGTAGCTGCTGTGGGCAGCTGTCCTGCTGCTGATCTCTCATCTGCTGACTGCTGCCTGTAACCCAATAGTCCTTGTAAGGACTGCTTTTATTTTCTTTTTTGTTTTTTTTACTTTGCTACTGTAAGAGCCCAGTGCTATTAGTCTAGCTGTGTTGGGGAGTGGGACTGGTGTGCTGCTCCTAGTAGTTCAGCACCAACCAGAGTAATTTTTTTTTTTTTAATATATATATATATTTTTTTATTTTACTTATCTTACTGTTCTTTAACGTGTCCAGTGCTGTTTGCTGTTCTTCATAGTAGTGCACCAATAGTAGTGCACTTGCAGGCATTGTTTGCCCAGTGTGTTCTTCAAACAACTGCCACCTAGCTGTGTGAGCTTTTTCACATTCTGTCTAAATATCAATAATAATACCGTCTCCAGAAACACCACCTGAGTGACGTTTTTCAAGCAGCAATAATATATTCCGTATCCACTGCTGTAGTGTATACGTTGACCTTGCAGGCATTGTTTGCCCAGTGTGTTCTTCAAACAACTGCCACCTAGCTGTGTGAGCTTTTTCACATTCTGTCTAAATATCAATAATAATACCGTCTCCAGAAACACCACCTGAGTGACGTTTTTCAAGCAGCAATAATATATTCCGTATCCACTGCTGTAGTGTATACGTTGACCTTGCAGGCATTGTTTGCCCAGTGTGTTCTTCAAACAACTGCCACCTAGCTGTGTGAGCTTTTTCACATTCTGTCTAAATATCAATAATAATACCGTCTCCAGAAACACCACCTGAGTGACGTTTTTCAAGCAGCAATAATATATTCCGTATCCACTGCTGTAGTGTATACGTTGACCTTACAGGCATTGTTTGCCCAGTGTGTTCTTCAAACAACTGCCACCTAGCTGTGTGAGCTTTTTCACATTCTGTCTAAATAACAATAATAATTCCGTGTCCGTAAACATCACCTGAGTGATGTTTTTACAGCAGCAATAATATATTCCGTATCCACTACTGTATACGTTGCCCTTGCAGGCATTGTTTGCCCAGTCTTTAACCAAGTGCCACCTAGCTGTGTGAGCTTTTTCACATTCCGTGTCCAGAAACATCACCTGAGTGACGTAGTGTGATTTCTGCCCTTTACAGCACAAAACGCAGCGCTGTGTCAACAATGTATTTTTCAGATACATTTTTGCCCTTGATCCCCCTCTGGCATGCCACTGTCCAGGTCGTTGCACCCTTTAAACAACTTTAAAATCATTTTTCTGGCCAGAAATGTCTTTTCTAGCTTTTAAAATTCGCCTTCCCATTGAAGTCTATGGGGTTCGCGACGTTCGCGAACCGTTCGCATTTTTGACGCAAGTTCGCGAATATGTTCGCGAACATTTTTTCCGCCGTTCGCTACATCCCTATGCACCAGTCCTTAGTACTCGGAACCCGATGCTGAAAATTATCGCATGTTTACAAAGGAATGGAAGTGGAGCTGCCTGAGGGTAGGGTTGCTACCAGGCCAGTATTTTACCAGCCTAGCCGGTGGCATTTTACAGTAGAAATCCTGTCATCCTCCACCTGTTCTGAGTTTACTTTCCCTTTAAATGTATTTACCCTTGTTGTACCATAAAATCTCTGTAGTGGCAGTTTGTATTGCTCAGTAGTCAAGTCTCCTGTTGAGTCAGTGTATTGGGTGGTATAATAGGGGTTAATATGTAGAGCTGCGTGCAACACTGAATGGCAACATACAGTCCAGGCAAGTCGTTATGTAGCCGAGGATGAGTAGAATATAACAGTGCTTTATTAGCAGGCTCATGCAGCCATTACACAACAGGAAGCAACTCTAACCCCACAAGCTGTATAGAAAGTATGCACAGTATAAGTCTTAAACACAGTGACACCTACAGGCCCTTTGTATAAACACCACACAAGTGTAACTGTCATTTCTATTCCACTGTAGAAAGGTTTGTTAGGCCCTGACACTACCTGTGTGATTGTTCCCTTGATTAGACATAGAGTGACCCTCACTGAGTTACCCTTTAACCCTGTATCTGTTCCCTCCCGGTGCTTTTCTTACATAAACCATTTTACAGAAAGAAAGACAAAGAAAAAGATTACATTTTAGTAAAGTTTTATTTTAAAAATACACTTTAATATCTTTATCAGATCCAAGACAGTTTTAGAAATCTCCTTCCAAGCATTGGCAGATGAACTGTTGCAAAAGCTGCTTTAATTCCGTCTCCTCTTCTGCCGTTATTCTTTCACTGCTCTTTGGTTTCTCTGAGCCTTGGTGATCATGAGTCTCAGAGTGGCGCTGTTTTTTCTTTTTCTTTGTGCCTCCAAATTCTTCCTCCATGTTATCATGGGTTAGAGCAGGACGTTGTGGCCCTTCCTTCTCTCTCTCAGAAGGGGCCTCATCTTTTTCTTTTTCTGCCTTCTTTCTGCTGGACCAGTGTCCATAACAGAATTCCAGTAGAAAGGCAAAGATTTCTGGTAACAAGAAGCCCTACATAAAAGGAGAAAAAAGTCTCAGTACAGAGAACATTCTTTAACGTAATGGGAATATTTCCTTTATTTTCCACATAGGCTTCCTATGGAATCGAACTTTATTCCCTTTATAATACACAAAAGCCATGAATATCTTGTAAATTATATCCTTATAAACGGTGAGTTCTGATGTCATCAGTTATAAACGGTGAGTAGTGATGTCATTTCTGTCACATGACTCACTAAAACTTGTGTATTATAATAAATAAAGTACCCCCTGTTGCAAAATATGAGGATATTAGAAGTAACCTCGGAGTTTCATGCCCTGTATAAAAACACTCGGCCTTCGGCCTCGTGTTTTTATATGGCCATGAAACTCCTCGGTAACTTATAATATCCTTATATTTTACAAAAGGGGGTACTTTATTCACTATATAATATTCATATATTATATTAAGAGAACAAATCATTAGCAGTTGATGGGATAGAGTAGGAAAGTCTGATTCCAGAGTAACTCACTGATTCCCAGTCTGATTTAGATAATGAGCTCATTATTCTAATGACTTACCAAAATGATTCCTTTCACACTAGTGCCATTCTCAGTATCGCTGATGAGGGTCTCAATATAAGGCACAATTAGTTGGAACTCCTACAACAGAAGAACATCAGTTAGTCAGACAGTTGGACCCTCAATCTCTGACATATCAGTACATTAGGGATTGGTCAGACAATTAAAGCCATTCCAATCATTTTATGTCAGATCCACTATGTATTAGGGATGCACCGAATCCACTATTTTGGATTCGGCCGAACCTCCGAATCCTTCGCGAAAGATTGGGCTGAATACCGAATCGAATCCGAATCCTAATTTGCATATATGGGAAGGGGAAAACTTTTTTTACTTCCTTGTTATGTGCCAAAAAGTCACACGATTTCCCTCCCCACCCCCTAATTTGCATATGCAAATTCAGATTCAGTTTGGCTGGGAATTTGGGCAAATCCAAATCCTGCTGAAAAAGGCCAAATCCTGGGGGGCGTGGCCTAACTGCCGATGTAGAGAGACGCGTCTGCTCAGAGCTCCGGTGCAGTTGCTCCGTCACAGCTGATCCTGTGCCCCCACGGGCTACAAAATTTTCCCTGTGGGTGCCCGAGTGCCCCCTGATGCCACTAGATGGGAGGCGTTAAGAAGTCAGCCGAAGCAACGACCAGCAAGCTGGATAAATATGTGCGGCATCAGAACCAAGATGGCGCCCGCTTGTGTAGGACTGACCCGCCACCTCCACCCCCTCCTGATCCGGCCGGACCTGAGCCTCCTGAGCGACCAGAACCGACACTCCAGGAGGTCCTGCAGGCGATTCGGGATACTCGGACAGCAGTGGAGGTAAAGATTGATACTAGGGTGGAGGAGGTGAAGATTGACTTGGCGCTGCTCCGCCAAGATCTCCAAAATTTGAGGGAGCGCACGGCGGAGTCAGAGCGCCGGATTTCGGACCTAGAGGACGTTACCAGAGAGGTCCCACGCGCAATTGCAGATCTCCAGAACCAGCTGCAGCTATGTAAGACGCGGGCCGACGACCTCGAGGGGAGGCAGCGACGCAATAATATACGCGTTGTCGGCATACCCGAGAAACAGGAGGGAGCCACTCCTGAACTGTACCTGGAAAACCTCCTCAGGGACCACCTGGGGGCTGCCCAACTATCTCAGATGTTCCTGGTTGAGCGGGCCCATCGTATTCCATCGCGGCAACCGCCCCCGGGGGCTCCCCCGCGCACCATGATTGCCAAGATCCTTAATTACAGGGATCGCGACGCCATCTTGCGGCTGATGCGCACTAAAGAGGACCTCCACGTCGGAGATGCCAAGATTATGATCTATCCGGATTATACTATGGAAGTCCAGCGGCAAAGAGCCAAATATGCAGAGGTCCGGAAGAGGCTCAGGGATAAAGGCATTCTCTATTCTACGATTTTCCCAGCCAAGCTGCGAGTGGTGGACGGCAACAACACCAGATTTTTTGTGACGCCACAGGAGGCCATGGACTGGCTGGAACGGCGATGAGGCCCTCCTGCATCCTGCTCACCCCTTGGGGTGTACCTACCCTTGGGGGCTTCTGTCCACTCTTCAGATGCGGACTTGTGGCCTTGGGTTCGTGAGTATATACCCTCCTCCCGTGGTGTGCCAAGCAGTGTTCCTATGTACTGACCACCACTCATGTCTTTACTGGACAGTCTCTCATTGGTACCATCTGTTTTTCTGTGGGGACACTCACTACAACCCGGAGGACTGGGGGCCCGTGCTTATGTTGAGTATTTTGTTTAACTACATAGTGTTTATGCTATAGTCGCCATGTCCCTGGCGCTGGCTATTGAGGTTTTGTTAGGGGTCGAGGCCCACCCCAGTTTCCAGGGTGGGCAGGGCGGGCTAGGGTGTTGTGGGTCTTCCCCAGGTTTTTCCCCCTTTCGTCCCCACCCTCTTACTTACTCGTGCAGCAGCGAGGTCTTGACATACAGTAGCATTCTTCTATTTGACTATGGCTAAGGTTACTTTGGTTTCATGGAATATCAGAGGCCTTAATGATAAAATTAAGAGGGCACTCCTATTCAATGCATTGAAGCAATGGTCCCCGGCGATTGTATGCCTCCAGGAAACCCATTTAACGGGCCAAAAAGTCCTATCGCTGAAAAGGGCGTGGGTCGCTCAGGCGTACCACGCTACCTTTTCCACTCATGCGAGAGGGGTCTCCATTTTAGTCAGGAGGGGCCTTCATTTCTCGCTTCATCACATTCATGTGGACCACTATGGTAGATATCTTGTCATGCACTGTACTATCTACTCCTTTGAATTTATATTGATCAATCTATATGTACCCCCTCCCTTCACAACGGAACTTCTGGATACGGTAATGCGGAGGGTGGCGGCTCTTCCATTGGTCCCTCAGTGCTGGGTGGGTGATTTCAATAGCGGCATGACCCCTGTGTTGGATAGGCTTAATTCAGCTGATACTAAACCAACTAAATTGAAGGCCTGGTCGGACTCAATGGGGCTTCAGGACGTCTGGAGGGCCAGGCATCCTGGGACTAAAGTTTTTTCCTGTCACTCCGCCTCGCACCAAACTCTTTCGAGAATAGATATGGCCCTGATGTCTTCTGAGATGGCTAACAAAATTGGGCACATTCAGTATGGTGCTAGGTCCCTTTCCGACCATTCTCCCTTAATTGTCACTATACAACCTTATGCAGGGTCCGGGGATAGGAGGTGGAGGCTCAGCCCCTTGTGGCTCACGCACAAAGAGGTGGCGGAGAAAGTTTGCGAGACGGCAGAAACTTATTGGGATGAAAACCAGGGCTCAGCCTCCCCTTCTATGCTATGGGATGCGTTTAAGGCGGTCTCGAGGGGTACCCTGATTCAATCCATTAGTAGAGTGAGGACTGAGGCCAAACGGGAGGTTCAGCAGGCATCTTGGGAGTTGGAGGCGGCGGAATTAGCGTATGTTGAGGCCCCCTCCCCTGACCTACATGAGGGCTTGATGCAGGCCCACACTAGACTGCAATGTAAAATGACAGCTGTTACCCAGAAAAAGCTACTATATGCTTCCCAGAGGGGGTTTGAGCAAGGTGACAAGTCGGGCAAACTGTTAGCCTATCTATCCAGAGTTACTAATCCACAAACAATCATTCACAGGGTAATGTCTGCTACCGGGCATCCGATAACAGATCCACGTGAAGTAGCTGACGTGTTTGCTGAGTACTTTGCCAATCTATATTGTTCCCGGGTGTCTTATACTGAGGCCCAGCTAACAGAATTTTTATTGGATATTCCCCTGCCTACTTTACACCCTTCACATGTAGCGTTACTTGACAGTCCTATTACACCAGGTGAAATCCGCGAAGCTATAGCCTCTATGACTCCAGCCAAGGCCCCGGGTCCAGATGGGCTACCCCTGGAGTGGTACCGTACCTTGGGGGAGAAAACACCGGCCACACTCTGTGAAATTCTGAATCAGGCCAACCAAGCCAGTAAACTCCCACCCTCCTTTGCTAATGCGCTTATTGTTTTGATCCATAAGGAAGGGAAAGATCCGGAGCAATGCGGTTCATACCGTCCCATTTCTCTAATAAATGTAGATGCCAAAATCCTGGCGAAGGTGCTGGCGGTCAGATTGCAACAGGTTATTACTCAGTTAATTGAGCCTGACCAGACCGGTTTTATGCCCAAGAGGTCCACAGATGTTAATTTAAGACGGCTCTATTATAATTTGCAGGTCCCTCATGACAACCTGGGCTCCAGAGTGGTAGTTTCTTTAGATTCCGAAAAGGCATTTGATTCTATTGAATGGCCATACTTGTGGGCTGTGTTGGAGTCCTTTGGTTTTGGTAAACAATTTATTAAGTGGATCAAGTTGCTTTACAGTCATCCCACGGCTCAGGTCTTAGTGAATGGCTTTGTCACTCCGTCCTTTCCTCTGGGCAGGGGGACGCGACAGGGCTGCCCCCTGTCGCCCCTCCTGTTTGCTTTGGCGATAGAGCCACTGGCCACTCAATTTCGCATTTCCACTAATCTCATTGGTCTTAAGTATGGCCGCATAGAGGAAAGAATCTCACTATATGCGGACGATGTATTAATTTATTTGGCAGACCCTGGTCCCTCTCTAACGGAAGTGTTAAACATCTTTGCCCGATTTACAATCTATGCCGGCCTCCGTATCAATTGGACTAAGTCTGTGATCTTTCCACTGGACCCGGGTTTAGACCCCCAGCTAGCGGCTGACTCCCGCCTCAAGTGGGTTGATTCATTTAAATATTTGGGGATCACCATCCATCTGGATCCAGAACAATTTGTGCCCTTGAACATTTCTCCCATTAATCATCAGCTAGCCACGGTGTTACAGGCTTGGGGTAATCTCCCTTTAACACTCTGGGGCAGGATCAATATTGTGAAAATGGTCTATCTACCCAAGTACTTATATCTATTTCATAACTCCCCAACGGTTATACCCAAGCAAACCTGTAAGGCCATACAGGCTCTGATTACCCCCTTTCTCTGGTGTAACAAAGCTCCTAGAATCTCGTCACTCAAGTTGATGGCCACGTCAACGAATGGAGGATTGAATCTCCCTAGTTTTCATGACTATTATATTGCTAGTCAGCTTAGTTATATTAACTGGTGGTTAACGCAGGATTTGAGTAATCCTAATGTACCTCTACAGGCCCGTCTAGTGGGATCCCTAGAAGCCCTTCGTAATTGCATCCTCAGGAAACCAAGGGACTCGCCTGCACTGCCCCCTTGCATGGCAGCCCCCCGTGCGGCTTGGTTAGTTGCTCTGAGAACACTCAAAATGCCATCCCCTATCCTGTCTCCACGGCTGCCTCTCTGGAGGAATTCACACCTCCAGCACTTCCTTCCATCAGAGGCCATGTGGTTCTGGGCCCAGCATAATGTCAAATACCTGGGGGATATTGTGTGTAATGGGAGATTCATGGATATGGTTCCGTTGAGGGATCAGATGGGCGTTCCAGACCTCCCTATGTACCGTTATTTACAGCTGAGGCATATGTTTAGGGCACAATTCGGGTCTGGGGAGTTGGTCTTGGGGGATCCTTCCCTTTTAGTCCAACTGAGGAAGGAGGACCCAGTTAAAATGGTTTCCAGGCTCTATGCCTGTCTGCAATCCTCCAGGTCCCCCCCTTTCCGCTCCCTTTTTAGTCAGTGGCAGGCTGATATCCCCAGTTTAACTGAAGAGCACTGGGAGGAAGTAACGGA
Organism: Xenopus laevis; assembly: GCF_017654675.1. Classification (NCBI taxonomy): domain Eukaryota; kingdom Metazoa; phylum Chordata; class Amphibia; order Anura; family Pipidae; genus Xenopus; species Xenopus laevis. The sequence goes on along the minus strand of NC_054379.1, from coordinate 22,957,578 downwards.
TAGGCTCTACCAATTCCTAATAAGCACCAGGGACAGACTTATTCAGTACAAATTTTTAATGAGGATTTACTTGACCCCGAATAGACTTCATCGAATGGGGAAAATACCCCTTCCATTGTGTAAAAGGTGTGGGGATGGTGATGGCTCTCTCTGGCATATGATCTGGACGTGCCCTATAATAGCTAGATACTGGGCTAAGGTGGTAGGCTATATTGTTGATACGCTGCAGTTACCCCCTCTGAAATCACCGGAAATTTGCCTCCTGGGTCTGTTAGACGATATGATACCGGCCAGTAATACCAGGGTTCTGGTGAGGACATTGCTATTTTATGCTAAAAAGGTACTTGTACTGCATTGGATGGCCCCTGCTCCACCCAAGAAAGCGATCTGGTTTGCTTATGTTAATAAGATGCTGCCTCTAATAAAGTTGACCTACGAGGCTAGAGGACAACCCGACAAATTTGATAGGATATGGGGTGTCTGGATGGAGACACATATGTTAACTTTGCCATAACTGTGTGGTCCTTATATTGCTGTACTTTGACGGATTGTGATGTCATGACTGCTGCTGTATTATTATTTTATTTTCTGCTTTCTTGTATCTGTTCCCCCTTCCCTTCCTTTCTGTATTCCCCCCCCCCGTTTTTTGAAAATTCAATAAAAAGAACACCTGTTAAAAAAAAGAAAAAGGCCAAATCCTGGCCGAATCCCAAACCAAATCCTGGATTCGGTGCATCCCTAGTATGTATATAATATTCTCATCTTACCTGAATGATGGCGCTACTCAGCTCTGGCTCTCGGTTAGTGAGCTGACCCTCTATAGGAGGAATTGGACAACGCAAGCCCTGCAATAGGAGAGGATCAGTTAGTCACACAGCGGAACAATAGATACAATATCAGTACATCCCATAATAACATGTTCCCTTCCTACTCCCTGTATAGAGCATTGGTAACACATAAATCAATACTGACTTACATCACATCTTATGTCTGTAGGAATCAGCAGAGGGACTGGTCTGATCTCTTCCTGTACAAACAGGGTATTGCCGCACTCTACATCCTCTACATAACCGGCCTTTTCAACAGACACTGGGCAAACTGGCAAACTGAGCTTGATGTAGTTGAATCCTTTAGTCACATAATCCGATGTCTCAATATGTTCTTTGATATCTCTTTCCTGTAAGAGAAAAGTACATGGATCAGATGTTTGGGACATGGTGCTGTACATTGTATAGAAACCTCTCAGCAAACCCAAAAGTCACTGGTACATTAACAGATAACGCTAATAACAGGAACCCATAATGGCTCAGATACAATTCCCATTAATATGAACAGAACTTACTCGTAAAAATCCAGTGAAAATGAACAGGGTGATGATTAGTGACCTCATGGTGGCATTCAGTCACTAATCTGACAATCCCAACTGTAAACAGTCCTTATACCAGCTTGTGTCAGGGGCACCATTATGAGGTCATCACTAACAATCATGGCGACCATTGTGATGTCGCCACTAACAATCATGTGACATCAACTGCTACAGGCCAAGTCAGCTTTCTGTTAGGGCAAATATAGAATGACTGTTAAGGAGACAATATAAGAGCACCTTACAGTAATAAAACTTTATACATAAATTCTACTTCATAAATTCATATTGTTTTATTGAAAATCACGATTTATTTAGATTACATTCAACAGCTAATCTTAAATTGACTCAACCTTAGTTTTACTTATAGCCTGTTAATAATAATTAATAACAGGTTTTGGGTTGGACATAGTTACATATATTACTTTAAATTCCAAAAGGACAAAAGTCTGTCAAGTTCAACCCCTCCAATTTATCCCGAGCATATGTGTGTACACAGGGCCGGGCCAAGGGGTAGGCAGGGTAGGAAACTGCCTAGGGCGTAGTTACTGGGGTGGCGCACTTCACTTACTTTTTAGTTCACTTGGCTTGTTGCCCTTTATTAAAACACATCATAATTTATAGAATTCGCATGCCCCAACCCCCTCTGGGCTTTGTTTTAGCCTGGTAAATGCCTGGAGCTGACTTGGTGCCTTCCAATGCTTCTAATGCCTTGGCTTTAAAACAGTTAGCACCTCCCTTTGTCCAATAGGTGTTTAGAAAATCGTTCCCTGGCGCTGTCCACCAATCACCTCCAAGCATTGCCATGTGGGCGTGAGACAGGAAAATGTTGCATATTGGCAGCCTGTGCTGGAGCCACGGAGCAGGATAGCAGATGATTTTGTGCAGACTGCAGTTGGAGGCTGAGAATGAGTAAAGTCATGTCACATGTTGAATAAAACACACTTTCAGTTGAATAGAGAGCACCTGCTTTTTTGGTTACAACTTGCTTGCCAAAGGTAAGAAGAGCTTGTGACCACTGCAAAGCGTGACCCCCGCCCTATCCTTAGCTTCCCAGAGAATATATATTCACCTTTTGCTTTAAAGGGCTCCTGCTCCCAAAAAATAACATTTTGCCTAATGCTTTAGCTTCTGCTAAATTGGTACAATAGTCAGAAACACCGATGTAGCATTTTCGGCTTAAATGATATTTACAGAAAACTTTAAAACAACTGGATGTATATCTGACCCATGCATATAATTACATATTCTCTCTTTAGGAAAACCTGTATTTTTGGGTGTACATTTACTTTAAACATGCAAAAGAGTGTGAGCCAAATTGCAAAGGCAAGACCTGCTCGATGTCTGGCAGTGGCAATTTCTGCTCCTTCAAACACTGATGCTAAAGGTTCCCAGTTTTTAATTATTTGCTTTCTCCTTCTGACTCTTTCCAGTTTTCAAATGGGGTAAATGACCCCATCTAACAAATGCTCTGTAAGGCTACACATTTATTATTGCTATTGCTTTTTATTACTCCTCTTTCTTTTCAGGCCTCTCCTATTCATATTCCAGTCTCTTATTTAAATCAATGCATGGTTGCTAGGGTAATTTGGACCGTAGCAACCAGATTGCTGAAATTGTAAACTGGAGAGCTGTTGACTAAAAAGCTAAATGACAAAAACCACAAGTAATAAACGATTAAAACTGGTTGAAAATTGTCTCAGAATATCACTCTCTACAGCATAACAAAAGTTAATTTAAAAGTGAACAACCCCTTTAATCGTTATGCATCACTTCTATATTATTGGATCACTTTTGTGTACCTCATTTTTTAAACGGGTTTAACCCATAGTAGCCATTCAGCAGTTATTTGCTTTAATCAATTTAGAACAGGCAGAATAAAGATATTATTGACTGGCTAGCAACCAGGCAAAGGACAAACGGATGGATAAATAGAATAAGCCTGAATAGAAAGATGAATAATAAAGAAATAACAAGAACAGTAAAACTGTTGCTTTAGAAACGAATAGATTTTGATTGCTGCGGTTTGTGACCAACAAAAAACAGCAATTTATTCTGCAAGTTGTAAAGTTGATGAAAATATTTAAAAAAATATTTAAAAAACTATAGTTGAAAAACTGAAGAACAGTCTATACTTAAAGGAGTGCTTCAGCATTAAGTTAACTTTTCATATGTTACAGAATGGCTAATTCTAAGCAACTGTTCAATTGGCCTACATTTTTCTTTTTTTTTAATGTTTTTGAATTGTTTGCTTTTTTCTTCTGAGTACAGATTTGGGGGCAATATTTATGGCTGGCACAGGTACAGATTTGGGGCAATATTTATATAAATTAAAAGTTTCATTAATGTGTTGTAAGGTTGTTTATTAAAAAAACTGTAATGGTAAGGTGGGAAATGGGAATACAGGATGGGGGGTAGCGCTAATTGAAGCCTTGTCTAGGGTGCCAAACTGCCTTGGCCCGGCCCTGTGTGTACAGATATATATATATATATATACAACTTTATAAATACTGATGCACACTGGATGTCCACAGAAATGTTGCTACCTATGTCGGATCACAGATAAGGAGATTATTTAATGCAATTTAATAAAGTGCAACAGATGGAGGGAGGGACAGCAGCTGGGCCTGGGGGGCAAGAAAGATAAATTCGGTCCTTGCGCTGGCCAGAACGTTCTCTAGGAATCGTGGAGAAGACCTTGGCCAAAAGAGGAAGGTCTCACCAATGTGTCTTGATAAATAGAACAGTTAAAATGTTTCAGCTGTGGCCCTCCAGCTGTTATAGAACTATAATTACCAGAATCCACCTCAGTTGGAGGCTGAAGATGCCTAAATTCCAAATTTTATTTATTCTTATGCCTTCTTTTCTTATTTAGTTTCAGTTTTTTTTCTGGACTTTGCTTCTATTAATTTTTCCCCTTCCCCAATCACCCCCCATTTTTCCTCACATTTCTCAGTCCCTTATGACCCCCCTTCACCTCTTTTTCTGCTCCTTGTTCCTACTCATCTTTGTCACGGTCGGCACCCAACACCAGAACGAATGCCAAGCACCCTGGTCTCTGCTCGTGCTTCACCGGTAGTGTGACCACCTTTGGCCTCAGGAGGAGCCCTCAGCTACTTGGATGCCACCAGAACTTAAGCAAGAGGTGCAAGGCTAGAAGTTCTGGATAAACAGAGGGGCATGACTGTTTAGCGAGAGTCTTTAGGTCCAAGGTCGCGGTACAAAACGTTAGGCAATAGAGTAGTCAGATCAGGCCGGGTCGGGGCAGGCAAATAATAAACGTAGTCAGGCAGGCAAGGGTCAAACCAGGAATTCAATCAGAAGGGTTAAGCAGAAGGGGTAGTCGGTATTCAAGCAGGGGTCAGGATCCAGAGGTCACAATAGTGAAAAGCCAGGCATGGGGTCACAACAGGAATCAAACAGGTTCAAAACATAATAGCAAAAGCTCAGATAGCACTAGGAACAAACTCCTATAATGGGCAATGTGGGTAGTGTACTGTGGCTTTAAATACATTTGAATTTCGCGCCAATGCACGCTGACGTAATGACACCAGCGTGAATGTGCCTGTAAATTACACAGAGGCGCACCGCGCGCGCCCTAGGCAGACAGTGTGGAAGAGGACGTGGCAGAGGAGGGAGCTCGTGGCTGTCGTCCCCGCCGAGGGGACGGCAGGCGTCCCTGTCGCCCCCCACTAGACCATCAGGGCAAGTACGTTTTATTACAATCTTCTTCTCTCTTCTGCATATTTTGCTTTCTCTCTATGTGTCATGGTGGCTTCAGTTTTTTTCTGAATAGAGCTCAGCTGAGTAGGGTTATTGATTGTGATTGGGAGGTGAACTTCAACCTTAAATCTCCTATTTAGTGCCATGTGAGTGCAGCAACTCAACTGTTGGGAAGGGACACTGATGGTAGGAATTTGGATGAAAGGGTCTAAAAGAGAGACAGGCCAAGGAAAGGAATCATCTGATTGGCTTGTTTTGATTTCTGGCGTAAGACAGTTAGAATGCTGAAAGCAACTACTACTGGTCTGTGCTGCTTAAAGGAGAACTTAGCCAAGGCCCGGATTGGTGGAAAGGCCACAAAGGCCCGGGCCTAGGGCGGCAGAATTTTAGGGGGGCGGCATGCCCAGCCACACTCGCATTGGTTAGGAAGCAATGGGGATTCGCAGGAGATACAATAATTTCCTGTGCACCAGTCCTTAGTACTCTGAACCCGATGCTGAAAATTATCGCAAGTTTACAAATGAATGGAAGTGGAGCTGCCTGAGGGTAGGGTTGCTACCAGGCCAGTATTTTACCGGCTTAGCCGGTGGCATTTTACAGTAGAAATCCTGTCATCCTCCACCTGTTCTGAGTTTACTTTCCCTTTAAATGTATTTACCCTTGTTGTACCATAAAATCTCTGCAGTGGCAGTTTGTATTGCTCAGTAGTCAAGTCTCCTGTTGAGTCAGTGTATTGGGTGGTATAATAGGGGTTAATATGTCGAGCTGCGTGCAACACTGAATGGCAACATACAGTCCAGGCAAGTCGTTATGTACCTGAGGATGAGTAGAATATAACAGTGCTTTATTAGCAGGCTCATGCAGCCATTACACAGCAGTAAGCAACTCTTAACACCACAAGCTGTATAGAAAGTATGCACAGTATAAGTCTTAAACACAGTGACACCTACAGGCCCTTTGTATAAACACCACACAAGTGTAACTGTCATTTCTATTCCACTGTAGAAAGGTTTGTTAGGCCCTGACACTACCTGTGTGATTGTTCCCTTGATTAGATATAGAGTCACCCTCACTGAGTTACCCTTTAACCCTGTATCTGTTCCCTCCCGGTGCTTCTCTTACATAAACCATTTTACAGAAAGAAAGACAAAGAAAAAGATTACATTTTAGTAAAGTTTTATTTTAAAAATACACTTTAATATCTTTATCAGATCCAAGACAGTTTTAGAAATCTCCTTCCAAGCATTGGCAGATGAACTGTTGCAAAAGCTGCTTTAATTCCGTCTCCTCTTCTGCCGTTATTCTTTCACTGCTCTTTGGTTTCTCTGAGCCTTGGTGATCATGAGTCTCAGAGTGGCGCTGTTTTTTCTTTTTCTTAGTGCCTCCAAATTCTTCCTCCATGTTATCATGGGTTAGAGCAGGACGTTGTGGCCCTTCCTTCTCTCTCTCAGAAGGGGCCTCATCTTTTTCTTTTTCTGCCTTCTTTCTGCTGGACCAGTGTCCATAACAGAATTCCAGTAGAAAGGCAAAGATTTCTGGTAACAAGAAGCCCTACATAAAAGGAGAAAAAAGTCTCAGTACAGAGAACATTCTTTAACGTAATGGGAATATTTCCTTTATTTTCCACATAGGCTTCCTATGGAATCGAACTTTATTCCCTTTATAATATTCATACATTATATTAAGAGAATAAATCATTAGCAGTTGATGGGATAGAGTAGGAAAGTCTGATTCCAGAGTAACTCACTGATTCCCAGTCTGATTTAGATAATGAGCTCATTATTCTAATGACTTACCAAAATGATTCCTTTCACACTAGTGCCATTCTCAGTATCGCTGATGAGGGTCTCAATATAAGGCACAATTAGTTGGAACTCCTACAACAGAAGAACATCAGTTAGTCAGACAGTTGGACCCTCAATCTCTGACATATCAGTACATTAGGGATTGGTCAGACAATTAAAGCCATTCCAATCATTTTATGTCAGATCCACTATGTATTAGGGATGCACCGAATCCACTATTTTGGATTCGGCCGAACCTCCGAATCCTTCGCGAAAGATTGGGCTGAATACCGAATCGAATCCGAATCCTAATTTGCATATATGGGAAGGGGAAAACTTTTTTTACTTCCTTGTTATGTGCCAAAAAGTCACACGATTTCCCTCCCCACCCCCTAATTTGCATATGCAAATTCAGATTCAGTTTGGCTGGGCAGAAGAATTTGGGCAAATCCAAATCCTGCTGAAAAAGGCCAAATCCTGGCCGAATCCCAAACCAAATCCTGGATTCGGTGCATCCCTAGTATGTATATAATATTCTCATCTTACCTGAATGATGGCGCTACTCAGCTCTGGCTCTCGGTTAGTGAGCTGACCCTCTATAGGTGGAATTGGACAACGCAAGCCCTGCAATAGGAGAGGATCAGTTAGTCACACAGCTGAACAATAGATACAATATCAGTACATCCCATAATAACATGTTCCCTTCCTACTCCCTGTATAGAGCATTGGTAACACATAAATCAATACTGACTTACATCACATCTTATGTCTGTAGGAATCAGCAGAGGGACTGGTCTGATCTCTTCCTGTACAAACAGGGTATTGCCGCACTCTACATCCTCTACATAACCGGCCTTTTCAACAGACACTGGGCAAACTGGCAAACTGAGCTTGATGTAGTTGAATCCTTCAGTCACATAATTCAATGTCTCAATATGTTCTTTGATATCTCTTTCCTGTAATAGAAAAGTACATGGATCAGATGTTTGGGACATGGACACTGGTACATTAACAGATAACGCTAATAACAGGAACCCATAATGGCTCAGATACAATTCCCATTAATATGAACAGAACTTACTCGTAAAAATCCAGTGAAAATGAACAGGGTGATGATTAGTGACCTCATGGTGGCATTCAGTCACTAATCTGACAATCCCAACTGTAAACAGCCCTTATACCAGCTTGTGTCAGGGGCACCATTATGAGGTCATCACTAACAATCATGGCGACCATTGTGATGTCGCCACTAACAATCATGTGACATCAACTGCTACAGGCCAAGTCAGCTTTCTGTTAGGGCAAATATAGAATGACTGTTAAGGAGACAATATAAGAGCACCTTACAGTAATAAAACTTTATACATAAATTCTACTTCATAAATTCATATTGTTTTATTGAAAATCACGATTTATTTAGATTACATTCAACAGCTAATCTTAAATTGACTCAACCTTAGTTTTACTTATAGCCTGTTAATAATAATTAATAACAGGTTTTGGGTTGGACATAGTTACATATATTACTTTAAATTCCAAAAGGACAAAAGTCTGTCAAGTTCAACCCCTCCAATTTATCCCGAGCATATGTGTGTACACAGGGCCGGGCCAAGGGGTAGGCAGGGTAGGAAACTGCCTAGGGCGTAGTTACTGGGGTGGCGCACTTCACTTACTTTTTAGTTCACTTGGCTTGTTGCCCTTTATTAAAACACATCATAATTTATAGAATTCGCATGCCCCAACCCCCTCTGGGCTTTGTTTTAGCCTGGTAAATGCCTGGAGCTGACTTGGTGCCTTCCAATGCTTCTAATGCCTTGGCTTTAAAACAGTTAGCACCTCCCTTTGTCCAATAGGTGTTTAGAAAATCGTTCCCTGGCGCTGTCCACCAATCACCTCCAAGCATTGCCATGTGGGCGTGAGACAGGAAAATGTTGCATATTGGCAGCCTGTGCTGGAGCCACGGAGCAGGATAGCAGATGATTTTGTGCAGACTGCAGTTGGAGGCTGAGAATGAGTAAAGTCATGTCACATGTTGAATAAAACACACTTTCAGTTGAATAGAGAGCACCTGCTTTTTTGGTTACAACTTGCTTGCCAAAGGTAAGAAGAGCTTGTGACCACTGCAAAGCGTGACCCCCGCCCTATCCTTAGCTTCCCAGAGAATATATATTCACCTTTTGCTTTAAAGGGCTCCTGCTCCCAAAAAATAACATTTTGCCTAATGCTTTAGCTTCTGCTAAATTGGTACAATAGTCAGAAACACCGATGTAGCATTTTCGGCTTAAATGATATTTACAGAAAACTTTAAAACAAATGGATGTATATCTGACCCATGCATATAATTACATATTCTCTCTTTAGGAAAACCTGTATTTTTGGGTTTAAATTTACTTTAAACATGCAAAAGAGTGTGAGCCAAATTGCAAAGGCAAGACCTGCTCGATGTCTGTCAGTGGCAATTTCTGCTCCTTCAAACACTGATGCTAAAGGTTCCCAGTTTTTAATTATTTGCCTTCTCCTTCTGACTCTTTCCAGTTTTCAAATGGGGTAAATGACCCCATCTAACAACAAATGCTCTGTAAGGCTACACATTTATTATTGCTATTGCTTTTTATTACTCCCCTTTCTTTTCAGGCCTCTCCTATTCATATTCCAGTCTCTTATTTAAATCAATGCATGGTTGCTAGGGTAATTTGGACCTTAGCAACCAGATTGCTGAAATTGTAAACTGGAGAGCTGTTGACTAAAAAGCTAAATGACTCAAAAACCACAAGTAAAAAACGATTAAAACTGGTTGAAAATTGTCTCAGAATATCACTCTCTACAGCATAACAAAAGTTAATTTAAAAGTGAACAACCCCTTTAATCGTTATGCATCACTTCTATATTATTGGATCACTTTTGTGTACCTGATTTTTTAAACGGGTTTAACCTATAGTAGCCATTCAGCAGTTGTTTGCTTTAATCAATTTAGAACAGGCAGAATAAAGATATTATTGACTGGCTAGCAACCAGGCAAAGGACAGACGGATGGATAAATAGAATAAGCCTGAATAGAAAGATGAATAATAAAGAAATAACAAGAACAGTAAAACTGTTGCTTTAGAAACAAATAGATTTTGATTGCTGCGGTTTGTGACCAACAATAAACAGCAATTTATTCTACAAGTTGTAAAGTTGATGAAAATATTTAAAAAAATATTTAAAAAACTATAGTTGAAAAACTGAAGAACAGTCTATACTTAAAATAGTGCTTCAGCATTAAGTTAACTTTTAATATGTTACAGAATGGCTAATTCTAAGCAACTGTTCAATTGGCCTACATTTTTCTTTTTTTTAATGTTTTTGAATTGTTTGCTTTATTCTTCTGAGTACAGATTTGGGGGCAATATATATGGCTGGCACAGGTACAGATTTGGGGCAATATTTATATAAATTAAAAGTTTCATTAATGTGTTGTAAGGTTGTTTATTAAAAAACACTGTAATGGTAAGGTGGGAAATGGGAATACAGGATGGGAGGTAGCGCTAATTGAAGCCTTGTCTAGGGTGCCAAACTGCCTTGGCCCGGCCCTGTGTGTACATATATATATATATATATATATATACAACTTTATAAATACTGATGCACACTGGATGTCCACAGAAATGTTGCTACCTATGTCGGATCACAGATAAGGAGATTATTTAATGCAATTTAATAAAGTGCAACAGATGGGGGGAGGGACAGCAGCTGGGCCTGGGGGGCAAGAAAGATAAATTCGGTCCTTGCACTGGCCAGAAGGTTCTCTAGGAATCGTGGAGAAGACCTTGGCCAAAAGAGGAAGGTCTCACCAATGTGTCTTGATAAATAGAACAGTTAAAATGTTTCAGCTGTGGCCCTCCAGCTGTTATAGAACTATAATTACCAGAATCCACCTCAGTTGGAGGCTGAAGATGCCTAAATTCCAAATTTTATTTATTCTTATGCCTTCTTTTCTTATTTAGTTTGTTTTTTTTCTGGACTTTGCTTCTATTAATTTTTCCCCTTCCCCAATCACCCCCCATTTTTCCTCACATTTCTCTGTCCCTTATGACCCCCCTTCACCTCTTTTTCTGCTCCTTGTTCCTACTTATCTTTGTCACGGTCGGCATCCAACACCAGAACAAATGCCAAGCACCCTGGTCTCTGCTCGTGCTTCACCGGTAGTGTGACCACCTTTGGCCTCAGGAGGAGCCCTCAGCTACTTGGATGCCACCAGAACTTAAGCAAGAGGTGCAAGGCTAAAAGTTCTGGATAAACAGAGGGGCATGACTGTTTAGCGAGAGTCTTTAGGTCCAAGGTCGCGGTACAAAATGTTAGGCAATAGAGTAGTCAGATCAGGCCGGGTCGGGGCAGGCAAATAGTAAACGTAGTCAGGCAGGCAAGGGTCAAACCAGGAATTCAATCAGAAGGGTTAAGCAGAAGGGGTAGTAGGTATTCAAGCAGGGGTCAGGATCCAGAGGTCACAATAGTGAAAAGCCAGGCAGGGGGTCACAACAGGAATCAAACAGGTTCAAAACATAATAGCAAAAGCTCAGATAGCACTAGGAACAAACTCCTGTAACGGGCAATGTGGGTAGTGTACTGTGGCTTTAAATACATTTGAATTTCGCGCCAATGCACGCTGACGTAATGACACCAGCGTGAATGTGCCTGTAAATTACACAGAGGCGCACCGCGCGCGCCCTAGGCAGACAGTGTGGAAGAGGACGTGGCAGAGGAGGGAGCTCGTGGCTGTCGTCCCCGCCGAGGGGACGGCAGGTGTCCCTGTCGCCCCCCACTAGACCATCAGGGCAAGTACGTTTTATTACAATCTTCTTCTCTCTTCTGCATATTTTGCTTTCTCTCTATGTGTCATGGTGGCCTTAGCTTTTTTCTGAATAGAGCTCAGCTGAGTAGGGTTATTGATTGTGATTGGGAGGTGAACTTCAACCTTAAATCTCCTATTTAGTGCCATGTGAGTGTAGCAACACAACTGTTGGGAAGGGACACTGATGGTAGGAATTTGGATGAAAGGGTCTAAAAGAGAGACAGGCCAAGGAAAGGAATCATCTGATTGGCTTGTTTTGATTTCTGGCGTAAGACAGTTAGAATGCTGAAAGCAACTACTACTGGTCTGTGCTGCTTAAAGGAGAACTTAGCCAAGGCCCGGATTGGTGGAAAGGCCACAAAGGCCCGGGCCTAGGGCGGCAGAATTTTAGGGGGGCGGCATGCCCAGCCACACTCGCATTGGTTAGGAAGCGATGGGGATTCGCAGGAGATACAATAATTTCCTGTGCACCAGTCCTTAGTACTCTGAACCCGATGCTGAAAATTATCGCAAGTTTACAAAGGAATGGAAGTGGAGCTGCCTGAGGGTAGGGTTGCTACCAGGCCAGTATTTTACCAGCCTAGCCGGTGGCATTTTACAGTAGAAATCCTGTCATCCTCCACCTGTTCTGAGTTTACTTTCCCTTTAAATGTATTTACCCTTGTTGTACCATAAAATCTCTGCAGTGGCAGTTTGTATTGCTCAGTAGTCACGTCTCCTGTTGAGTCAGTGTATTGGGTGGTATAATAGGGGTTAATATGTCGAGCTGCGTGCAACACTGAATGGCAACATACAGTCCAGGCAAGTCGTTATGTACCTGAGGATGAGTAGAATATAACAGTGCTTTATTAGCAGGTTCATGCATTCATTACACAGCAGTAAGCAACTCTTAACACCACAAGCTGTATAGAAAGTATGCACAGTATAAGTCTTAAACACAGTGACACCTACAGGCCCTTTGTATAAACACCACACAAGTGTAACTGTCATTTCTATTCCACTGTAGAAAGGTTTGTTAGGCCCTGACACTACCTGTGTGATTGTTCCCTTGATTAGATATAGAGTGACCCTCACTGAGTTACCCTTTAACCCTGTATCTGTTCCCTCCCGGTGCTTCTCTTACATAAACCATTTTACAGAAAGAAAGACAAAGAAAAAGATTACATTTTAGTAAAGTTTTATTTTAAAAATACACTTTAATATCTTTATCAGATCCAAGACAGTTTTAGAAATCTCCTTCCAAGCATTGGCAGATGAACTGTTGCAAAAGCTGCTTTAATTCCGTCTCCTCTTCTGCCGTTATTCTTTCACTGCTCTTTGGTTTCTCTGAGCCTTGGTGATCATGAGTCTCAGAGTGGCGCTGTTTTTTCTTTTTCTTTGTGCCTCCAAATTCTTCCTCCATGTTATCATGGGTTAGAGCAGGACGTTGTGGCCCTTCCTTCTCTCTCTCAGAAGGGGCCTCATCTTTTTCTTTTTCTGCCTTCTTTCTGCTGGACCAGTGTCCATAACAGAATTCCAGTAGAAAGGCAAAGATTTCTGGTAACAAGAAGCCCTACATAAAAGGGGAAAAAAGTCTCAGTACAGAGAACATTCTTTAACGTAATGGGAATATTTCCTTTATTTTCCACATAGGCTTCCTATGGAATCGAACTTTATTCCCTTTATAATATTCATATATTATATTAAGAGAACAAATCATTAGCAGTTGATGGGATAGAGTAGGAAAGTCTGATTCCAGAGTAACTCACTGATTCCCAGTCTGATTTAGATAATGAGCTCATTATTCTAATGACTTACCAAAATGATTCCTTTCACACTAGTGCCATTCTCAGTATCGCTGATGAGGGTCTCAATATAAGGCACAATTAGTTGGAACTCCTACAACAGAAGAACATCAGTTAGTCAGACAGTTGGACCCCTCAATCTCTGACATATCAGTACATTAGGGATTGGTCAGACAATTAAAGCCATTCCAATCATTTTATGTCAGATCCACTATGTATTAGGGATGCACCGAATCCACTATTTTGGATTCGGCCGAACCTCCGAATCCTTCGCGAAAGATTGGGCTGAATACCGAATCGAATCCGAATCCTAATTTGCATATATGGGAAGGGGAAAACTTTTTTTACTTCCTTGTTATGTGCCAAAAAGTCACACGATTTCCCTCCCCACCCCCTAATTTGCATATGCAAATTCAGATTCAGTTTGGCTGGGAATTTGGGCAAATCCAAATCCTGCTGAAAAAGGACAAATCCTGGCCGAATCCCAAACCAAATCCTGGATTCGGTGCATCCCTAGTATGTATATAATATTCTCATCTTACCTGAATGATGGCGCTACTCAGCTCTGGCTCTCGGTTAGTGAGCTGACCCTCTATAGGAGGAATTGGACAACGCAAGCCCTGCAATAGGAGAGGATCAGTTAGTCACACAGCGGAACAATAGATACAATATCAGTACATCCCATAATAACATGTTCCCTTCCTACTCCCTGTATAGAGCATTGGTAACACATAAATCAATACTGACTTACATCACATCTTATGTCTGTAGGAATCAGCAGAGGGACTGGTCTGATCTCTTCCTGTACAAACAGGGTATTGCCGCACTCTACATCCTCTACATAACCGGCCTTTTCAACAGACACTGGGCAAACTGGCAAACTGAGCTTGATGTAGTTGAATCCTTTAGTCACATAATCCGATGTCTCAATATGTTCTTTGATATCTCTTTCCTGTAAGAGAAAAGTACATGGATCAGATGTTTGGGACATGGTGCTGTACATTGTATAGAAACCTCTCAGCAAACCCAAAAGTCACTGGTACATTAACAGATAACGCTAATAACAGGAACCCATAATGGCTCAGATACAATTCCCATTAATATGAACAGAACTTACTCGTAAAAATCCAGTGAAAATGAACAGGGTGATGATTAGTGACCTCATGGTGGCATTCAGTTCACTAATCTGACAATCCCAACTGTAAACAGTCCTTATACCAGCTTGTGTCAGGGGCACCATTATGAGGTCATCACTAACAATCATGGCGACCATTGTGATGTCGCCACTAACAATCATGTGACATCAACTGCTACAGGCCAAGTCAGCTTTCTGTTAGGGCAAATATAGAATGACTGTTAAGGAGACAATATAAGAGCACCTTACAGTAATAAAACTTTATACATAAATTCTACTTCATAAATTCATATTGTTTTATTGAAAATCACGATTTATTTAGATTACATTCAACAGCTAATCTTAAATTGACTCAACCTTAGTTTTACTTATAGCCTGTTAATAATAATTAATAACAGGTTTTGGGTTGGACATAGTTACATATATTACTTTAAATTCCAAAAGGACAAAAGTCTGTCAATTTCAACCCCTCCAATTTATCCCCAGCATATGTGTGTACAGATATATATATATATATATTATATACAACTTTATAAATACTGATGCACACTGGACGTCCACACAAAT
Source organism: Xenopus laevis (assembly GCF_017654675.1). Classification (NCBI taxonomy): domain Eukaryota; kingdom Metazoa; phylum Chordata; class Amphibia; order Anura; family Pipidae; genus Xenopus; species Xenopus laevis. The sequence goes on along the minus strand of NC_054379.1, from coordinate 22,942,391 downwards.
GTTGCTACCTATGTCGGATCACAGATAAGGAGATTATTTAATGCAATTTAATAAAGTGCAACAATGGGGGGATGGACAGCAGCTGGGCCTGGGGGCAAGAAAGATAAATTCGGTCCTTGCGCTGGCCAAACGTTCCTAGGAATCTGGAGAAGACATTCCAAAAGAGGAAGGTCTCACCAATGTTCCTTGGCCAAAACAGTTAGGTCTCACCAATCCTTGATGTATAGCTGTTATAGAAATATTACCAGAATCCATCCAGTTGGAGCTGTGCCTAAATTCCAATTTATTTATTCTCTATGTGTCATGTGGCTTCAGCTGAATAGAGCTCAGCTGAGTAATATTGATTGTGATTGGGAGGTGTGTCTGGTGGCCAAATCTCCTATTTAGTGCCATAGTGCAGCAATGAACTGTTGGGAAGACACTGATGAAAGGAATTGGAGGAAGGGTCTGAAGGACAGGCCAAGGAAAGGAATCATCTGATTGGCTTGTTTTGATTACTGCCGTAAGACAGTTTGGGAAGAAAGAAAACTACTACTGGTCTGTGCTGCTTAAAGGAGAACTAAGCACAGGCCGGATTTGTGGAAAGGGCCACAAAGGCCCGGGCCTAGGGTGGCAGAATTTTAGGGGGCGGCATGCCAGCCACACTCGCATTGGTTAGGAAGCGATGGGGATTCGCAGGAGATACAATAGTTTCCTGTGCACACAGTAGGATGTCGCGGACTGTTCGCCCCGCGAAACTAATTCGCGCGAACATCGGCTGTTCGCGTCCGCCGAATGTTCGCGAACGTCGCGCGACGTTCGCCAATTTGGGTTCGCCTTAGCTGCCGCTTATTTTTTGACCTCTCACCCCAGACCAGCAGATACATGGCAGCCAATCAGGAAGCTCTCCCTCCCTGGACCACCCCCACACCCCCTGGACCACTCCCCTTCCATATATAACTGAAGCCCTGCAGCGTTTTTTTCATTCTGCCTGTGTGTGCTTGGAAGAGCTAGTGTAGGGAGAGAGCTGTTTAGTGATTTGAGGGACAGTTTGATAGTATCTTTGCTGGCTAGTAAATCTACTTGATACTGCTCTGTATTGTAGGGACAGAACTCTGCAGGGATTTGAGGACATTTTAGGTTAGGTAGCTTTGCTGGCTAGTAATCTACCTTCTACTGCAGTGCTCTGTATGTAGCTGCTGTGGGCAGCTGTCCTGCCTGCTGATCTCTCATCTGCTGACTGCTGCCTGTAACCCAATAGTCCTTGTAAGGACTGCTTTTATTTTCTTTTTTGTTTTTTTACTTTGCTACTGTAAGAGCCCAGTGCTATTAGTCTAGCTGTGTTGGGGGAGTGGGACTGGTGTGCTGCTCCTAGTAGTTCAGCACCAACCAGAGTAATTTTTTTTTTTTTAAATATATATATATATTTTTTTTATTTTACTTATCTTACTGTTCTTTAAGGTGTCCAGTGCTGTTTGCTGTTCTTCATAGTAGGTGCACCAATAGTAGTGCACTTGCAGGCATTGTTTGCCCCAGTGTGTTCTTCAAACAACTGCCACCTAGCTGTGTGACGCTTTTTTCAACATTTCTGTCTAAATATCATAAAATAATACCGTCTCCAGAACACCACCTGAGTGATCGTTTTTCAAGCGCAATAATATCTTCCGTATCCACGTGCTGTAGTGTAATACGTTGACCTTGCAGGCAATTTGTTTTGCCCAGTTGTGTTCTTCAAACAACTGCACTTAGCTGTTGAGAGCTTTTTCACATTCTGTCTAAATTCATAATAATACGTCTCCAGCCAAACACCAACCTGAGTGAGTTTTTTCAAGCAGCAAT